>NC_058375.1:197814984-198426120 GCF_018350175.1 Felis catus
CCAGCGCTCACAACTTCTCACTCAACCATTGCAATAGCTGTTAAAAATACCCCTGATCTAGACAGGTCCTCATCCACAATCTTTTTTTCCCCACAGTACAGCCAGTGTGATCCATGTCAATCAAAAGACAGAAGTCATCTGCTTTGTTAAAAGCCTTGGCTCCCTTGAAAATGAAATCCAAAATTTCTCTTATACAAGATATTCCTTCATCTTGCCTGATTAATTGTGCAGAGTCATCTGTGGCCTCAAATCCTGGGCACCAACCTCACACTCTAGAAATACTAACCTGCTTTTATTTTCCAGAACATGCCATGCTATTTCTCAGCTCTCACGGTGGATACTTCATTTACTGAAAAAGCCTTCCACTTCTCTCCTAAATCCTCTTCCTTTGATAAGTCTCAGCTCAAGCGGCCTTTTTCTCTAGGAAGACTTTCTCAACTAGTACCACCTTTCATTCCACATAACAATCAGAATACTGAGCATACCACAGTATAATGCCCTGCTTACCCGTCTTTCAAACTAGAATGTGAGCTCCTGGAGAACAGTGTACTATTCACCTCCGGATTTGCCTTGCAGTGCCTGATGCATAAAAGGTAGCTTATAAACTTGCTGAATTAATCAATTAGAATAATACAGCAACATAGCAAATGCCTAGAACTGATAATCATACGTTTTAAGCTTACTTCAAAAGTGAAACAAGTAACTATTATCCCCAAACGCACAATTAGCAACAATCAGGCCTGCAATGTGATTAGGTACCACCAAATAAGAATTTATGGTACCACCAGAAGCATCAAAGGAGGTGAAATTTTAGATGCAGATCTTCTTTAATTTTTTTAAATATTTATTTCTTTTTTGAGAGAAAGAGAAACAGAGCATGAGCAGAGGAGGGGCAGAGAGAGAGAGGGAGACACAGAACCCAAAACAGGCTCTAGGCTCTGCAGTCTCAGCACAGAGTCCAATGCAGGGCTCGAATTCATGAACTGTGAGATGATGACCCAATCCAAAATTGCATGTTCAAACGAATGAGCCAGCCAGGTACCCCTAGATGCAGACCTTCTAAGAAAGAATTGATTATAGATATAGATAGGTTTCTCTATCAAATGAACTTTTTCTTTTTCCATTCTTAATGACTGGTATCTTGAAGCACCAAAGGTAAGCAATGATTTTCATTACATATAACCAAAAACATAAAACTATAGCCAGGAACACTGAAACCCAATAAAAAGAATTTCCAACACACAAATTCTACTTCTTTGTTAACCAAAATCTTCACACATGCTTTAAATAATAGAAATGCTTTTCTTCAATTTTTACCCTGAATTCTTAGAAACCTCTGTCTCTGTTCCATGGATGTACATAATAAAAAGGAAAGAGCAAATGATCTGAATTTCAAACAGAAATGGATTTGAAAACAAACTCTTTTTATTATGAGTCACTGATCGATGATAAAGCAAAGACTCTTCTGAGTGATAGCAGCAGTGATTATTTATTGCATCTAAGCATACACCAGCAACTGTGCAAGTATTTTGTACGTATTACTTCATTTAAACCTCACAGCAGTCCACTGAAGTAGGTATGGCTTATCCCTATTCTACAGATAAGGAAACTGAAGCTCAGAGACATGAAGTAACATATCTAAGGTCACACAGCAAGTGGGAATTCTAACACAGGCATGTATAACTCCAAAGCGTGTATTTTTAAACACTTACAATCTATTGCTTCTGTGTCTCAGTTTTCTGTATTATAAAGTGGAAGAATTACTTCCCTCACAGAGCTGTTATGGAGACTAAGTGAAATAATATGGACGTATCTAGCATAGTGTTGGGCATCCTATATATACTCAATAAATTATGCTCTCCGTCCCTTCCTCACTCCAGTGTAAACATTTATCATAAGGGATATATAGTTCCCAAATACTTCTTACCTATTTCAAAGCATAGATATTCTGAGTCTTGATTAATTCCAAAAGGAAAATACTACCAGGTCCATAAATATATTTGATCCAAACAGATATAAAGGGAAAAAAAAATCAAAGAAAAAACCCAACACATTCCACCTAAGTTGATGACTGTCCCCCTGCTATTGATTGTTCAGAACATCATAAGATCAAAATATATCAATATTTAAAGTTAGGAGAAAAGAGCATGGGACCCAGAAATCTCAATTCATTACAGCTTGAAGGAAGACTCCCAAAAGAACCTAATAAATCATGTTACATTAAAAAAAAAACAAAACGTACTTCCAGTAGGGAAGACAGATTTGGAAAAAGACAGAGGCAATAAGAATAATACTTGTATAATAAGTTGATTTGTTTGTTGAAGACAGACTTTTATGCTTATATTGAAGCAGTCTAAAAATGCCAGGAGGGGGAAATGAGGGGCAAATAAAAATATACAGCATTTTTACTGTTAATTCCCTACACATACATACTTCCTATAGTTTCTTTTTTTCCTTTTGGTTTAGTTTATAACCATGATACTTACCTCTGATAGGTGTAAAGAAATAAAATCAAACTTGGGGTGCCTGGGTAGCTCAGTCGGTTAAGAGTCCTACTCTTGATTTCAGTTCAGCTCATGATCTCAGGGTTCATAAGATGCAGCCCCTCACTGGGTTCTGTGCTGACAGTGAGGAGCCTCCTTGAGATTCTTTCCTCTCTTTCTGCCCCTCCCCTGCTCTCTCTCTCAAAATAAATATTTTTTTTTATTTTTTTAATGTATATATATATTTTTTTTAATGTTTATTCACTTCTTAAGAGACAGACACAGAGTGTGAGCAGGACAGGGGCAGAGAGAGAGGGAGACACAGAATCTGAAGCAGGCTCCAGGCTCTGAGCTGGCAGCACAGAGCCTGATGCGGGGCTTGAATTCACAAACCATGAGATCATGACCTGAGCCAAAGTCAGATGCTCAACCGACTGAGCCACCCAGGTGCCCTTAAACTTTTTTTTAAAAAAGGAAATAAAATCACACTTTTCTCTTCATTTCCAGACTAGTAAAAAACTAAATGTATGCTGGATGGATATATATATATATATATATATATATATATATATATATATATACACACACACACACACACACACACACACACATATACGCATCTAAGTACAATAATTCAGCACAGAGTGAGTTCTTACATCAAGCCCGTCTGGTGTTATATTAGGGTGTATATCCCATGGAAATCCAACCAAGAGTGACTACCAAACGAAGCCACAGAAGACAATTCAGAAAGCTGGTCAGTCCCATAATATAAACAGTATTTTTAAAAGTGCATGAGAGCATCTGATATCACTCCACCTTCATAATAACCTTCCTCTACTTCTATAATACAGTTTTGTCACCAAAACATGAATCAGTATTGGACATGGCAGGCACCCTGAGATAATAACGTTATAAAGAGATATCAGTTAAGTGATGTAACTAACCCACAAGGTAAAATCACAGTTTTATGTCCCAATCCTGACAACTCCATCCTTCTGTTAAGGGACCTAAAAGGCCAACTGATTTCTTCAGACCTCCATTTCTACATAAGAAAAATGGAAATCATAATACACTTCTGCTTCACTAGGCTCTAAAAATGGAAACTAGCTAAGAAAAAAAAATGAATGTGAAGCACTCTGAAAAGAATAAACTAGATTCCCTGACCTGATTATTGGTCAGAGTCTTGTAAAACTAGAATTACTACTTCTTCCAATTCCACACATGCCACCTGGCCATCAAACTGACTGGTAAATAGTATTGACGGCAAAGGTGATCCACATAGAAAGTTTTAAAGCAATAGAAACAAAATCTGTGTCACAATGTATTTTCATACCATTAACTACCTCCAAGGGAAATTTACTTATTGGCATTATAAAAGTAGAAGATAAAACGTGTAAGGTTACAAATTTTTGAACCTTAAATTTTGTTTTAAATAGTCGGCAGCACGTATAGATAGAATAGTTTGAAACCGATATGGAAGCAACTATGCAAGAACTGGAGAGGAGCTAACCCAGAAACAGAAGGAATCACAAAGGCCAAAATACAATATGGATTATTTTTATATTGTTCTATCTGAGTTGTCTGTTGCACATTCTTAACTTTCAGATTCTATTTTTAAAATCACTTAACACTGTGTATTTCCAGTAGCCATCAAGGCATATACTGTCATCCCTGACACTGAAGATTGTCAGCAGACTCAATATGCACACTAATGATCTCAGGCAACAATGCCCATCTTCTTTATCAAAGAGACCTTATTCCAGAAAAAAAAGTCTAAAATTCTCTAAGAAAATTCATTCTAAAACATAGGAAGTAGCTACTGTGAAATGGTAAGATCCATATCGCCTCTCAATTTTTAAGATTATCTTACGTGCTAAATTTTAAAACCCCAAACTGTCAGACATCATAACATTTTTAGTTTTCCCCCAAGTTGCCGATGCTCGTTTCTAGCACTGTCAAATAATGATAGCTGCTGTCATTATTTTTTATACAAAAACTGGTAGCAAGTTGTACAGACACCCTTCATCTTAGAACGGTCATCAAATAACCTAAATAAAGGATCAGTACTTTGTGCTAAAACTGATCACTTTCCTAATACCAAAGTAAATGGGCTATCACTGGTTATTGATACTTTATTGCCAGAATGTTATTTTATTTTTTTTTAAAAAATCAAAGGTTTTAATTCTTTTAATTTTTTTTTCTAAGCTGCTTTAAAATAACTTTCTTCCTCTTACACATATAGTCCTGTCCTCTCCTTGCTGCTACTGAAGGTTATCTTATTCTGTCACAAAGGTAGTCCCATTACTTGGGGCTTGAACACTTTCAATCAAAATCGCAATTGTTTTTGGATGCAACAGCCCTTCAGTAAGTATATTTGAAAACATAAAAAAAAAAATTACAGAAAATAAATAAGCTATTCTTATTTGATAAAGTTCAACAATTGCATTTAAAAGGATTCAGGAAAACTGGTCATCTCAGACACAAGTGATCTGACAGGCCCCAAACACACAAAAACTATTCCAAATCACAGAAAAACATCTGAGTGACCGATTTTAGGTCTCTTGTTCTAAGTAACAGACAAGAGTCCCTCTTCACCACTATTTGCCTTGGCAATCTAAAATGCTGATATTCTCCTGGATCTAACAGAAAGGAAAAATGGGTATCTTCTCCATCTAACACCTAAGTGGGTAACCTAGATACTGTAAATAGAGGCTACATAAAGGATGCAACACACAGCTCTGAAGTGAGAGCCAAATATTTAACCTGCAACTCTTTGGAAAACAACACGAAAACATGTGCAGCTTAGCCAAAGATTGTATTAACACGGGATTGCCACAGGCTAGTAAGTTTGGGGGGGGGGACTCTTTACCACATAATTTTACTGTTGTTGGGTGAGAAAAGCTCAAATGTTAAAAGCATAGTTCTTATTTGTTCAAACTGATGATACCCACACTCTGCGATGTTTACTTAAAATAAACGGATGAACTGCTTTTTTGAAGAGTACTTGTAAAACCAGAATCAAATTCACAAATAAAGCAGCCAATTAACAAGTATTTTCCTGCTGATATCCTAGTGGTGGCCAGGGGATGACAGCTAAGAGTCTATGATTATTCAAAGTTTCTAAAGTTTCTAAAGCTGACAGCTAAATATTAAGCTAACAGAAATTTTTGTATCTATCTTTACTCTTTAGGAAATGAAACAAAAATTATCAGAGAAATAAAAATCTATTCTACCAAGGAACTAATAACATTAAATGTTAAAATATAAAAATTGTATTACCTACACTGTAATAGTAGTACAACTTTTGTTAGATTATAGCCAACTAGCCAAAAAATAAATAAGTGCTACAAGATGCATTACAAAAGATTAACACTATAATTTAACATACATTCACTCACTCACTATTAGTTTTTCTTTCTACGTGATAAACGAATTTCAAAGACTGCTTCCAGAACGAAATATTCTGGGAAATGCTTCCCAGTAATAAAAAGATAACTTTTATGTAAGTAAATTCACATAGTTCAATCAAAATTTTAAGCCAATAACTAATATCACTTGAAGTTAATGAACTGCAAAATGTATTCAACAGCACTCTATATACTTTTGCTTATAATTCAGAAGTCTTTACTATTTACAAAACCAGTAGTTTTATAATAACCTCAAGTTTTGAGAACTATAAGAGGAAACTGGAAAGGAAAATTCGTTCTCTCTGGATAATCAGAATTAACTTGAAAATATATTCATAATTTAGTAGCTGATTCAGTTTCCTTCAGTTATTAAATCTTTGTTTTTTAAAAAAAAAAAGGGAAAAAATGTCCTTTCCTTCACACATCACCCAAACAGAAAACTTTCAAATTAAGTTATATTTACATATAAGCCAGATGTCCTTTCTACACAAGAATATAACACATACAAAAGTATAAGGGAAACATAAGATTTCAAATTACGTTTAAGGAGTAATAGAGCATTTGCACCTAATAACTAAACTGATAAAACATTATAATTAAGAGAAAACAAGCCATATTCTTAATGAAGTATTTTGTCTTCTGTCACGGACAGCATACAAGTTGCTCTTTTATTACACAAAAACAATGTTTACTACATCAATGAATGACTCTATCAAAAACAGTGGCCCAAACGGTCTATTCCTGCAAGTTCAAAACATCCTTCCTAACGTTCACAGTTCTTCCCTGGATACCTGGATAGTCTAAAACAAAACGCTTTCATTTTGTTGGAGAAATGGATTTAAATCAGATCCATAAATTTTCCATTACACTTCACTTCCAATGCTTTAGAGGAGAAACTTTCACATATTAAAAAAAAAAAAAAAAAAGTAACATTGCGATTCTACCACTGATGGATTAGCTTTACACCAAGGCAATGGTAAAATCATTTCATTTTTCTACTGTGAAGAGTCCTTTGGAAGCGACTTGTTTCCATATTCTTTTATCCAACAACAACAACAAATCTAGTCACAAACCTGGCAAGTCAAAGCAATAACCAGCAAAGTCTAACATTTCTTACCTGATACAGGTAAGCACCAGCTCCCAAATGCCACCTTGGGATAGGTCAGACTAGTAAGCAGGCTCATATTTTATGATACTAGAATGGACAGGAATAAATCTGTGTTGTTCTTTCTTTAGCAAAATCTATAGCAGCAGCTACACCACAATGTGAGAGGACCCCAAAGACCTAACAAATTCAAGTGTGTCGCTAGAGAAATAGGAAAAAAAAAATCATAAAATGAAGACTTACTGCTTGTCATGTGACTTGGTGAGGCGTGCTGTCCATTGGGTGTGCTTGAGGTGAGGTCAATTGCCATAGTGGAGTGCTCCCTTTCAGGTGAAAGCTCATTGTCACCTGCTTTCACAAAATAAAATCTTTTGGTCTCTGTTCATTGTCACATAAAATCTAATCACCAACTTTGCTTCATACATGCAGAGGCATGCACAGCTTTGAAATTTTAATGTAATCCATTTCGGCCTTAAAAGAAACTATAAGGAAATATAATTTAGAAATATGTAGCAAATGAACGAAATAAGGAAAAGCCATGACCAGCCCACAATAAAAAAACTACAAAATCTGATTATCACAGTATTCTTAACTGTAAAACACGAGCAAGTGGAATAGTCAATTTCTAAAGTATTTTTCAGTTGAAAAACTAAATTTTCTTTGAACACCTAATTTAACCATTAAGCATAGAGCATTTATAATGAGCATTTTTCCAAAATGCTATCAGAGAGTTTGATGTTTAAAAGGAAAGTTTCCTAAAAAAAAGGTCAACTTAAGGAGCTTTCACATTATGTGTGTGAAAAATTAGGTTACAAAGTAGTAAATATTTAGCACATGCCATATTAGTAGACATATATGTAACCCGACATTCTAAACTTAAAGTAAATGAAAAACCCCAGTAGAAAAGTGTTGATCTGCTAAGCTACTAACTGCTGATTAAAATGTTGTCATGAATAAAGTGTATTTCTGTATTTCCTTCGTTTTGCTTCTGTGCTGTTATTGTCTCCAACTCATTTAAAGGTGAAATTGTGAACAGATAGAAAATAAGAATATAGAATTCCTGACAAACAATAGTTCAGAAAATAAAATACAAGAAACACAAACGTAACTTTATTACCAATAACAAATTAATGAAAATGAATACTTACACGTTATATAGCCATCAATAGCCTCTGTTTCCATAGTCAAAGTGCAGTGCTGCAATACAAAAGATTATACCCTTTACACAATGATCCCTTTCAGTATCTGCCATTAAATGCTTAACTTATTTGAAGCTCCAAGCAATTAGCCCATGTTGGTGCTGCTGCAACCTGTGCCCAAGAAACATACTACAGTGTACTGTATGTGCTCATTTGCAAGTCAGTGAACTCTTTCTGCAAATGATCTGATTCCTGCTGGAGATAGGATAGGAAAGATAAGTGTGCTGTGAGATGGGCTGTAGCAAGAAAGGAATGACTCTCTTAATCAGAATTTACTTAAAGAAAGAAGAGGGTACACCTCAAATGTGCCAGCTTTAACTGGGATAGAAGTATTTTACCAGTCACTACTTCCCATAATCACACTGCAGTTTGAGGACTTCCCTGGTATACAGATAGCTCTATTCACAATTGTTGCAAGTTGGTTCATCATGTTCTAATAGGGAGGAGGGAGGACAAACAAACATAACAAAACAAAACAAAACAAAAATTTAGTGCCCAAGTGTGTCTGGAAGGTTTCTGCAGCAGTTACCTTACTCCCAGACTTGTATTGACATTTTAGCCTACACTAAGTTCTGTGGAAGCACCTGTTCAATGTAACCTTAATTTCCTGCCAGACCATGGTTGGATACAAATGCCAAGACAACTTAATAGATTCTGATTTTGAAAATTTCATAAACTTTTTGCTCTCAGGAAGGGAATCACTTTTTTAAAGTTTGGGGAATTATTTCCATGCACCAATGACACAAAACAAGAAGTTAATTCTCAGAAACAAAAGTAAATTGTATGAGATGACACCCCCTAGCTTTGATTTCACATAATGAAAAGATCGATAAGCTAACTGTATTCTTTGAAGGAAAAAGTTTAAAGAATTGACATGTCCTGAGGAGATTTTTACTTATTTTTTTTTCCTTTGGCCCTGGTCCTTTTTGCCTTTAGTTTCAAAACTCTCTCTGCACCAGCAGCTAAATTATTCACAATGAGCCATTTCTGTATTGATCGCCAAGTATATTTAGCCCTGGCTCCTGGAATTTCTCCATTACTTACTGGAAAACAGGCAGCTTCACTTCTTGTCTCCAAAACCACTTCCCTTCTCCCTCCCCTCCCCTTCTTCACCACCACCCTCCCCACTCCCCCCCCCAAAAAAAAAACTTTTCTTTCTTTCTTTATGGAATAGTCAGATCAAATTCCCAACTCAGTCACTACATAGCACTTAAATTTCAACCTGCTGTACTGTTATCAAATTCTTTCAAATTATGATTACATAAGGTTTTCAAGAAAGGCATCCGTAAAGTTTAAAAGGGGAGCAGTTTCTTCGGATATTTTACAAATGAGTTTATCTCTTTAAAAATGTACACATTTAACACACACATATTAAAAAGAAAGAAACGTCAGAGAGAAGCGAAAGAAGTCTGCCCCATCAATGAAATGGTTATTAACCCTCAGAGGAGAGAAAGAAAAAGAAAAGGAGAAAGAGAAACGAAATGTACATACAAAAGAAATTGTCCTTTGATTAAAAAAGATTCATCACCATTTCCAGCTCTGTCGGGAGATCTCAGCTTCTTCTAACCCCTCAAAGAGGAGGTGACAATGTCGGGCTGAAGATAAACGGAGAAAGAAAGAAAGAAGTTTTTGTGTTTCCCCCTCTCTCTTTCCCTCCCTGGCCCCCTCCAAGCCAAGCCCCCTGCAGAGTTCAAGGCGAGGAGGAAGGAAAAGCACTTTACAGGTGGGTCATTCCGAGCCCAAATCCTGCAAACAGATCGGCTGATAAACAAAACCAAGAAATGAGAGAGAAGGAACACCCCCCTCTCCTCCTCCTCCTCCTCCTCCTCCTCCTCCTCCTCCTCCTCGTCCTCCTCCTCCTTCTACCCCTCCCCCTCGTCCCTTTGGGATGGTCTAGTAGGAAAAGTCACTCAGGAATGGCACCACGTACTTTCAGGAAAGAGGAGAAAAAAAAGAGGGAGAGAGAGAGAGAAAGAGAGAGAGAGGTCAGTCAGTGCTCCAGCAATGCGATTAACAAGAAGAGAAAAAACTTGATCCACCGGTTCCTTAAGAATCGACCAAAAGCTAAGACAAGAAAACTGAAAGAAAAGGTTGGGGGGGGGGGAGTAAGAGGGGAGGGACAGTCAGGCCGAACCCAGCAAGGAACCTAGGCCAACTTCACAGGACTGTTTTTCGCCCTTGGCAAAAAGAAAAAAAAAAAAAAAAAAGGAAAAAAAAAAGAAAGAAAGAAAAAGAAAAAAAAATTAAATCTTAATTCCATCTCTTTCGCCCATACTAGAACCTGTCAAAGTGATTTAACTGCTGCCTTTTCACATGTGTCATAGCAGGTTTTTTGCTTTTTAAAAAATTCCAACAGGATCTGGATATTACCTTCTATCAGGACAGCTGCAATTTATTCCAGGCTACTCAATCTTTCTTGGAATTCAAGTTAAAACAAAGCAAAACAAGTCAAAATCCATGACAGCTACAGAGATGAGAACTGATTAATCGATTAACATCCCCGAAACAGATTACAAGAAGGGGACGATAAATTAAGGCAGAAGACATCATCTTCAACCCGATTCCCTGAGCGTCCCTTTACAGAAATCATTATCCTAATCATAACCACAATCCATCCCGCCCAGAGAAAAATATCTATATTATCATTATTACTGGTTAACAGCAACAAGTCATTTGATCACATCACAGTGCAAAACGAGACGCTATATAATTACACTTAACTTTGAAAGCACTCCCCCCCCTGCAAATCAGATACACATATTTATATATAATCTATGAATCAGAAGACAAATAAAACAAGAGCTGTTCTTCACCACGCAAAAGCCAAGCGGAGATTTACCTCAGCAGTGCATGCAGTAAAATAATCCCATCACCCTTTTGTTTGTGTTTACTGTTAGTGTATCCTCTCTCTTTCTTTCTTTCCTGTGCCTAACGTGTGTTTGTGCACTGCAGTTGGTGGTGGAAACTAAGGCAGTGGATCTGTAGCTAAGGGTAATCCTGTTTTTACTTCCTCCATCTTCAGCGAGGAGCAGGGTTAGCCCGGGACAGCTGGTCAAACCCCGAGAAACCGATCCGCCGGAGCCCGAGCACATCTCCCCCGCCGGCCGGGCTCGCGCAGACGCCCGCGGGCGGAGGGCGGGCTGGCGGCGGCTGGCGGCGGGGCCCGGGGCGCGGGCAGGCGGACGTGCGTGCGCGCGCGCGCGTGTGTATGCGTGTGTGCGGGGCCTGGGCGCCGGTGCGGGTGCGTCTGTGTGTGTATGTGTGTGTTTGTGTGTATGTATGTGTGTGTGTGCGTGTGCGCGCGGGCTGGCGAGGGCGCGTGTGCGCGTGTCTGCGCTCTGGGCCGCTCGGCGCGCTCGGCAATCGATTACAGGACAAGTGCTGCCCGGCGGCTCCGCGACGCGCGCACTCCCTCGCGCCCACCCGCGCGCCCGGCCGCGTCGCCCCCGGCCCTGCGGCCCCCAGATGGCGAACCCCGCCCCCAAAGCGGGACCAGGTAACCCGCTTCCGAGAGTGCCACGGCGACCCCAGGTCGCTCCCTCCACCCCAGGCCATAATAAATCTCACGTTTGCAGCCGGCTGGGAAGGAAGAATTGGAGCGGTGAGGGGAGGTTCATTTCGGCCGCTTGAAGTTTTCTTTCAAACTGGGATTTGTGACGAGGCCGGGCCGAGGGAGCGGAACGAAGATCCAGGCGCCCGACGCGGAGCTCAGGCATCGGCGTCCTGGCCGGAGTCGGGTGTGCGCGTGGACCCACCCACTCAGGCTTCGCAATAAACTATGCGGTACAATTTCAGAAAACGGCTCCGGGTAGACCAGGACACGAATCAGGATAGAGGGGTCCTCGAGAACGGATTTGAGAAGTGAATTCAGGTCTGAGATGAAGCTCAACTATTTTGAAAGTGCTTTACAGTGCAATTTTAAAATTAGAGTGTTTACTTGCTTTTTACTGCCCAGGGCTTGTGCCGCATTCACCAAAGTCAAAGGAACGGGTGAGGGTCCAAAAAGTTGGTCCCAGTGACGTGTTGGCCGTCAATATCATCAGGTACAGCACAGCTTTTTTATTTGGGAAGAATGTCTGGACCGTCATGGAAAAAGCAAATGCATATTTCTTCTACAAATAGTAGCATTTAGCATCTTACTTGACCACATTTGCAAAAAAGAGGGAATAGAGACTTCTATAATTAAAGGGAAAAGGAAAATGAAAGGAGCTGAAAATACTGAACTGTGTAGTCTGGGTGGCTTAAGTTTGAAAACACATGAAATTATCAGGACTGCCAAACAGCATTTCTGAGAAACCGTATCACAGATTGTGAAGAAAATCAATGCTGAAACAGTTAGGAGGAGGCATCATACTCCTACTCCTTTCAAGAATCCCAAAAATAGTTGCTGAGTTGTTGGGTTGTTTTTTTTTTTTCTTCTTCTTCTTCTTCTTTCCTGCTGAGGAAAGCGAAATGCTACATTGAAAATAAAATCATCAACTATATCTTAAGCACTAGTCTGTATGTCTATAAAATTTTGAATTGTGTCTTTAGATTTCAGGGAAGAAATTCATTCACATTAATAAACACCAAATAACAGATACCATAGGACTTGGGTAATAGCTGTATTTAAGTTGTATTGTTAATTACTTCAGAGTGTATGCATTGTATTTTTTAAAAACAATTGTACCAACAGGCTCGTTTTTAATTATGAAAATTGGCAGTTGCTGCCGTAGTGCAACAAAGATTAACCGATTTTTCATTGGAGAACAAATTATTTGGGCTCAGGTCAGCAACAACTTGCAGTTCCTGTGACTTCTATATTGGTAAGGCAGGTGTTTTTTGTTTTTTTTTAAACCTGTTATCTAAATAAAAGTCATTTTCCTGAAGTCATATTTGGGAAAGCTGTGAACATAGAACCCCACAAATCATTCTAATCATCCCAGTAGAGAACAAAGATTTTAATCCTAAATTATCTTGGAAAATTGACATGTTGTTCATAATATATAAATTCCCAACATATAAAGGGTAATATAACTTCCCTGAATTGTCACAAGTCCTTCCTAAAAATTAAGACTGTATTTATCTGCAAAGTTATGGAGGTCCTTGGAAAAGCTGAACTAAAACATATTCAAAATTAAGATGAACTATCTGGATAGCTTAACCAATTTAATTACTAGTAGAAGAGGATCCATTGTGAAGTTTTAAGAAAGTATCCTCAAATTTCCCAAAGCTACCACAGTGGAAATAGTCCTTACCCCTGGCTGATAAGAGCTTAATTTAGCTCCCTTGAAAGCCTATCCTTTTCAAGAGTTGCTTTCATTGGCTCCAGAATCACCAGAGGCACACTCTCTCCCTCTAGTGGCTAAGCATTCAGGCTCTTTACATTTGGTGGCCCTGTCTCCCCAAGAATGGGGGATTTGGGCAGGGAGCAATAGCTCCCAAATTTTAGAATGGCAAAGATCTTATAGCCACTTAGACCGTTTGGGGGAAATTTTTACCTGTTTTTAACATGTTTCTTTCTTGTTTGCAGATTATGGTGTGTCCAACTCACCCCCAAAAAAGTGAGTTATGTTTACATACTAAGACTAAGGTTTCTATTTCACCTTCTGCAGTTGAACAGTCCTGGCTCTGAGACACAAATGTACTTATAGAAAGGAACCTTTGTAAAAACTGTAGTAATTCACTTTGCTGACTGTTTTTCTCTGCAGTATTTATATAGTGGCTAGAGGATGTATTTATTTCCATCCTTTGCTGTAACTACACTGCACACATTTTTAAAGTACATATAGGGTTATACTATGCATAAAAACATACCACTAGGGAAGTGCAGTACTGTATGTATATAAATTTTCACTTTGGGGAGGTAGTGAGGAGGTGGGAGGAAACATAACCCACACCCACCATTTTTCAAATAGATGCTTCTTTCTCATCCTTTGTGTCCCATCCTACCAGAAACTGTTCCTTCCCAGCACTAACCCTTATCCTAGCTCCTTGCACATTTCTTTCATTGTACAATCTGTAAATATTTTTAATTTGCTGAGTTTAAAAAAAAAAAAGTATCCCCCCCCCCACTAGAATGTCTTCTTCTTAAGAGCAGAGATTGTGTCTGTTCTAACAGTTGTTTTCTCAGAAATAGCACAGTGTTTGGCATAGAGTTGGTACTCAATAAACCTTTACTGAATGGATGACTATGGAGCTAATCACATATTCACTTAGCTTCATGTGTTAAACTGTTGTAAGGGCCAAAAAGGGTATGATAACAAAGATACATTCTAATTCCATAAAGATTTTGGTCAAGTCTTGGTTCATAAGTCATGTTACAAATATTAACAAGTCAGCTCTGGGTTCTGTCCACATGAAGAATGTGAACACCTGCGTAGATGATATAACTTTTACAAATATAAAAAGGAAGAATGGTTAAAATTGTACATAAATATAATTTTGAGTAAAATACACTTATGTGACCCCTGTTTCAAAAACAAATTATTTCATGTTATTGCCTAATAATTCATGAACCTAGTTGACTATCAAAGAATGCAACATTTAATTCTATAATCACTGAATGCAAGTAGCAAAAGAAATTTTTAATTTTTGTTAATGTTTATTCATTTTTGAAAATGAAAAAGCACAAGTGGGGGAAGGGCAGAGATAGAGGGAGACGCGAAATTCGAAGCAGGCCCTAGGCTCTGAGCTGTCAGCACAGAGTCTGATGCGGGACCTGAACCCACTAATCAGTGAGATCATGCCCTGAGCTAAAGTTGGATGCTTAACCAACTGAGCCACCTAGGTGCCCCAGCAAGAGAAATTTTTAAAAGGTAGTGTAGCTAAAAGGTGCATTATGAAGTATTTTGTTTTCTTTGGATGGTTTATTTCATCTGTGTTTGATTTAAAAACCCTAGTACCCTTTAAAGGAATTTTAACAAAAATGATTTTTTTCATTTTTCAAGGAATTTACTCCATGTTTTTAAGAGGGTAAGAGGGGACAAGTCTACACATTGCAATACTTTCCTAATAATAAAGGAGAAATTTTTGGAAAATAATTATATATTAATTATTTTTACTTAGATGGCTTCATTGTGCTAGACACAGAACATAATCACCCAAAGTAGGTTCCTTAAAGTAACTTAAATCCCTGAAAAAAGTTAAGATTAAGAAGCACACAGGCAAAATGTTTTAAAACTGATTGCTTGTTTTATTTTTGTCAGTTGTTGTTCTCTTTGAAGTGGTGTTCTCTTTTAAGCGGGATATGGAACAATGGTCTCATATTCTCCTGTCGACCTAGATTGGCACTATGAAGAAGCAAGCAAGTCAGAAATAGAACCATAATTTCAAAGAAAACATTCTAAGATACCAAATCCAGTTCATAAGTAAGACATATTAATACCTCCTGACCACATTGATAATCTGGGGTCTGCTGGGTGGCATGTGAGTCCTATATGGTAAGGGTCTTCTCATTCCATCCACCTTGAACAATAGTTTCTTTTAACAATTCTTAAGAGTGTCACTTTGCAATTAGAGATAAGGTTCTTGTGCAAATACCCTTGTCCCTAGAAAAGGTAACAGGGTGACTTAAATTCACACTTTGATAGAATAATATCAGATTGCTTCTAAAGAGCACATTTTGATGTAGAGCAGAAGATAAGCTGTCTCTATCCCAAATGAGAATTATAAATTGTGGGAGTTAAACTTAAGGCCAGGGGGGTGAGGACTGGAGAAGCTTCTGAATAAAAATGAAAGTGTACATTTTTAAAGATGTCGTCAGAATATACCATAGTTGCTTTAAAATGCAGATGTGTTCAGTATTTGAGGAAATGAATTCTATTAATGCAAAAATGAAAGAACTTTGAGCTGGGTCAGGTGTAGATAGTTGATGCTTAAAAAAAAACTGTAAAAGGCATGGAGGAAAAAAATTCTTCTAAAACAACCTTAAAATTTATGAACATAAAAAGTATAATGAGGTTATTGAACTCTCCAAAAAAGTGTTAGCACAAGAGAAGAAAGAAATGATTCAGCTTTCCGAAGACACAACTCACATATAGAAAGGATAACAATAAGGAGAATGCATTGTCTAGTGAGTATTAATTATTTATTTTTAAAGCATATTCATTTATTTTGAGAGAGGGAGAGAGAGCACCTGAGTGAGGGAAGAACAGAGAGAGAGAATCCCAAGCAGGCTCCACACTCCCTGCACAGTGCACAGAGCCAGACACAGGGCTTGAACCGATTAATTGAACCAGGAGATAATGACCTGAGCCAAAACCAAGAGTCAGATGCTCAGCCAACTGAGCCACCCAGATGCCCCTAATTTAAATATAATATAATAAACACTCTCTGGGGATAAGAAGGCAAACCAAAAAGATCATCTGACTTTGGAATTGGGAAGTGAAAATAGGGCAGATTAGCCTAGAGACCTTTCATACCAAGAGTTGGATTCTGCTAGAGATACCCATAGTCAAAGAAAGCAGAATGATGACAGGTTACATCTCAAGGAAATACTTCATGGTTAAACCAGTGCCAATAGGAATATGATCCAGTTTTGTTTGGTTTCATTTTGTTTTGTTTTAATCCTGTGAAACGCTTTGGAATTACATGTCCAGTTTTTGTGAGAAGCCTCAGCTCCTTGTGAACCAAAATTCTTTCACAGTACAGCCAAGTCTAATCATATGTTTAAACAACCCCATGTAGACTGAAGAAAATAGAAGACCACATTACCAACAGATAGTGAAGAAAAGAATCCAGGGATTCAACCTTCCCCCTCTTTTATAGCCAGATGGTGACAACTTAGGGAATTAAAAGCCACACAGGGATAGAAATGGGGAGCCGTTTCCTGCTTGATAACTCTGAAAGACAGTGTGTGGTTTTGAAGAGGGAAATTAATCAAAGAAAGGTCATTTACAGGTAGTAAAGTCAAATGTCACCTCCCCCAATTCTCATGACTTGTGGTTTAGAGAAAGGTTAGCTTAATATAGAGGTTAGTGTGGCATTCTGAACTGTCTCAAGACATGATATATGCAGATGAGAATAACACCATCAGTATCCCTCCCCTTAACAGCTATGTTTAGGCTTCAAAAAGGTATTTAAAACTTGACGTCATGGTGAGGTACTAGGCACCTGGGAAAGTCCCACTTAGTAGACTAAGTATATCATCAAAAGTCCTATAAACTATATTGCAGATATAGTTTTTAGCAGAGAGTAAGAACATTGCAATACTTCATTGGAAGATTATGTTTTTGAAATATATCATTTTTGAGAAATTAATATGCAGAATCTACAACACTTTAGATTGATGATATAACTGATCTCAAAGTTGGAGTATCAGGGCACCTGGGTGGCTCAGTCGGTTGAGCGTCCAACCTCAGCTCAGGTCATGGTCTCATGGTTTGTGAGTTCAAGCCCCATGTCAGGCTCTATTGTAACAGCTTGGAGCCTGGAGACCTCTTTGGATTCTGTGTCTCCCTTTCTCTCTGCTCCTCCCCTGCTCATGCTCTGTCTCTCTCTCTCTCTGTCTCCTTTAAAAATAAACATTAACAAAATATTTTGAAGTTGGAGTATCAGTGGAACTAGCTATATACTATCATTACCATTATAGGCATTTACTTTATGCCAAACATCATGATAAGCATGTTATGTGCATTATCTAATTTAACCCCATAGCCATTTTTAACAGAGATAATGTTAGCCCCATTCTTCACATGCAGAAATTGAAGCATGAATACATTACTATCTTTTTCAGGATACCACAATGTCAGAGCTGGACTCAAAGACATGTTTTAAGTTTTAAAAAGCCAATAGTGATAACCACCATGATATACTGTCACCTAAATAGCCAAATATACTTATCAATCATACAGAACTGTTGATGCAGTTAACTCCAGCCCTTTAGGTAACTACTATCTAATATTGAACCACTTGGAAGAAAACCCAAATGTCTACGATATTCTTAGAAGTTTATTCGAATGTTTTATCAATATAGAACTCTACCAAATCCAGTGCCTATCTATGTGAAACATAACCTATTTGACATCTAATACTTTAACATCAGGTATTCATCTGTACCTTCCTTGAGTTCTTCTGAACCAGTGAATGACATGAGAGAACCACTGAGAGTGAATTAAAAGATAATCACCCCATAAAGAACTGAGTATCAATTAATGGCGACAAAGAGATAGAGACAAGATCTTAACTTTAAATTCTGGATCACCAAGCACATTTGCACTTTTGTTTCAAAAGTGATCACTTCTGATTCATTGCTTCCCCAAACATAAGCATCAAACTCCTTCCTTTTGTAGACTTAACTCACCTATGTGTGCAAAGAATAAGTGACTGACTTTGTGTAGTGAATATTGTCATTTAAAATGGTTTTGGTATTCTTTTTTTTTTTTTTTTTTTAATTTTTTTTTTTCAACGTTACTTATTTTTGGGACAGAGAGAGACAGAGCATGAACGGGGGAGGGGCAGAGAGAGAGAGGGAGACACAGAATCGGAAACAGGCTCCAGGCTCTGAGCCATCAGCCCAGAGCCCGACGCGGGGCTCGAACTCACGGACCGGGAGATTGTGACCTGGCTGAAGTCGGACGCTTAACCGACTGCGCCACCCAGGCGCCCCTGGTTTTGGTATTCTTAAATGACATTTTGAATTCAAGAAACAGATTTTTTTTTTCTAGTGGAGAGCAGCTCTCAGTTTATAGTAAAGGTCAATTTGAGCATTTTGCTAGGATCCATTAAATGAAGCCTGTGAGATTAGGATTTTTTTTTCTGTTTTAATTTACAAATTGAATACTGGAGTAGAGACATGAAACTATGCTATTTTAATTAGGTTCTTCTGTCTCCCTTTGCATATGTATAGAAGTTATGTATTTGTTCTCTCACAGTAGGGTTTTTTACGAAAAACAAAAAGAAATAATACTTTGATAGCAGAGATTCTATTTATGAAGGAAGCTGATTGATGGCTTTGGGGGAAGTTTGTTTTAGCACATTTTGAATAACCTGTCTTAAGGCAGAAGAGCTTCCCAAAACATCTTGAAATAGCCCCAAAATAAAATGAATGAGGGGTCTGGTATGTTCATAATATATTCTTAAAAATAATTGAACATCTCCCGATACTTATGTTCAAGAATAAATGCTTAACAGAAGACTAGTTAAATATTCAGATAGGAATCCTCTTTCTTCAGAGCTTAATATATCTGAGAGAGGGGTACCCTTCTCCCAAGTCTTTGAGAATATTCTTGATGTGAAGATGACACTGTAGGCTACAGACCTGGTACCATTAGACTGTCTTTCATACACAGAACCCTTTGATCAATTCCAAACCCAACATTGTCAACTTAGTGATGTTTGCACTTTCCTTGTCATTTTCCTATGTGGAGATAGTATGCTTGAAAATTATTTTCCTTTATGTATAAATGTTTCTGGGTTTATATAGTCATGTCTTAGGAGTTTAAATGTTTTTAGTTGTCCTAAGTGCATCTATAAACTTGTGTTTCTGTAACCACGTAAGGCTAAAGGCAAGACCCTAGATAGTAAAGCTCAGTAAGCTACTCCATTCCTCACATGCACATGACCATTGTCATCTGCCCAGACCTCTCTCCTGACCCTCAAGAATATCATGGTCTCATCCTTTTTCCTGTTTTAGAACTTCTGTGAATTATTCAGCCTCAATCAAGCCAGGCCACTTAAGGAGATTCATGAGGGACAAACAGCATTTTTGAGATAAGCTGTCTAAATGGGATCATTCAGAGATCTGACAGGAAAACCAGGAGATCTAAGAAGATGGAAGGAAGAGAAAAACAGCAACAAATTCTGCCTATAGTGATGACAGCAGAAAACAGATCAGAGTCATTGGGAAGACCATAAAGTGAGGAAATACAGGCTGTGAATATAGAGCAATAATTTCAATGAGTTTGGCTTTAAAAAGAAAGACAGAGGCTAGTAGCTGGAGGAGGATATGGGGTTCAGGGAAGTTTTTTGTTTTTTGTTTGTTTGTTTTAAGACTTCAGCATGTTGATCAGAAGATGCCAATAGCAATTTAGGGATTGGAGATAGAAAAAAAATTGGTAAAGTGAGGTCCCTTCAGGGACAGGAAAAAAAAATATCTAGAGCACAAGTGAAATAATTAGCTTCAGATAGGGGAAGAGATACCCCTTATTCTTAAGAGAAGTAAGAAAAGATGAATATTTTCAAATAAGTCTGTTAGTTGATTATAGGAAGTTGGGTAGGGTTGGAAGAAGGTGTTATTAACTGAGAAGGAAGGGAATAGTGGCTGGATTGAAAGTTTAACAAAAGTGAATAAGCTTGAGATGGTTGCTATGAAGAATGTGAGAGATGGTAACTAAAAAGTATGTGGAAAATAGATGGGCAGAATAGAGGAAACAGTTGAGGCTTGTGACCACAAATAAACCATCCGTATACTTGATGCTATAACTTATAGGTGAGCTCATAGACCAGGTATAATGATTTTGACAATATGAACCACAGGATTGACCCGGTGGAGAAATTTAGACAAGTAGGGAGCTGTAAGACCCTAAACTAAAGTTGACTTTAATTAAAAGAAAGAAAGTAATGGACTGTTGAGTCAGCCACATAGAGAAGGATGCCAACAGAAAGGGTGCCAACCAATACAAAAGGTAGAGGGATATAGAGACCTTGAGTCCCATTGTGGTTGAAGAGCTTGTCTGAAAGGGAATACTGAGTGAGAGGTATAAAAGTATACAGGACTGTGAACGGAGGTTTGATATTTCTGTTGAATAACAAGATACTAGGATCCAGAATGGAGGTTGAGAAGTCATGGCTTCTGGGGGCTGGATTATTAGAAAAGGGATAGGATAATCAGGAAGTTATCTTGGGTCTTGGAAGTAGAGGAAGATATTGAACTAGGTGCTTAAGTCTTTGGAGAGCTAGTCCCTGTAAGGCTAATAAATAAGAACAAGGAGGAAGAATAGTGAGGAGGTAGCAGTGAAGAAGGACATCAGAGGAACTGGAGTTTTACACAAAGTATAAATATTCTAATATATACCTATACATACATATACATATATATATATGTATGTATATATACACACGTGTATGTATGTATACATACATGTATATACTGAAAAAATATATATTTCAGAATACATATATTCTGAAAAAAAATGGTTCAGGTTGTATAGGAGATGCTGATCCTATTTTCTAACCCTAAGCTAAGTGAATTATAGGAAAATCAGTGGCCTTGACTTGAGAGGACTATAGGTGGGGTGACCTTGACATCTGCTTTGTCAATAATAGTCCCAATTTGCACCTGTGGTAATGACATAACTATTAATAGTGCTTTCTTTTAGTTCTGATTTCCATGTTAAACTACATGTTCACCCCAGCTTAAAAGGGAGTAGTGGCCTCAATGGAGAGTTCTTTCATTTAGGAAACAAATATTTTTTAAATTAGTGAGAGGATGTAGGATGGAATTTCTTGCTTGTTTTGCTTAAGAGAGGAGTTTCAGGGACCATGGTAAGAAAGGTTTGGGAGGGGAAGGAGCAGTGTTATATTGAATCAGAGGAGACAGCAAATAGTGTGGTTGAACTGAGAGTGTGGCATGATGAGTTGGCCTACTTGGAGCTCCCATATTCCATTTCAATTGCCTTATCAACTTTTTGGCTCCTGTGATCTCGAATCAGATTGACAGCCATGCCTTCAGAAGTTAAATATGCCTATTATTATTTATATCTTTACTTTGTGGCCAGAAATTGTAGCACTGTAACACAAGGTGAAAGATTCAAGAGGCCTAAATTGCTGCAGATCATGGCTATACAATGGCTCCTAATTGGAATGATAGCCTCCTAACACTTGCTTCCCCTGCACTTACATTTTGAACTTTCTTTCTTCAAGGTTTTGGCATATTTGGTTTTCTCTGCCAACTCAACACCATTACTTCCTTAAAAATCAGGGTAAGGAAACAAGGCAACTTCTGACCTCTGGATCTTCTGAAGACTGGTTTATTCATCAAAGTCATTAGATCTTACCAAACATTGTATACTGAGAACTGATGACAAAAGGAATAGAGTACTTAAGTCAGATGATAATGCCAAAAACCAAATAGTAATGGCCAATCTTGCTGAAACCAAAATATTCTTATGTCTCTAGTTACAGCCATAGGCTAAAATACACCTTCAAAGACCAATATAACAAGTAACCATATTAGAATTAAATATTTTTCTTTTGTAAAAGAAATGGTCCCACTTTGATTCAACATAGAAGTCCCCATTACAACATCTTCATGGGAGATCTTTAAGTCAATGAAGTCATTTGTATTTAAGTCTGCAAATAATACACTGTAATGCAACTGAGGCATAAAGCTTATTGATGTAGCTTATGGAAACATAAATAAAGCCATTTCCCTGAGTTATGGGCATTCTTCATTCACCATGACAAATAAATATATAAGTTAAAAGGAGTGGCTTTTATTCACTTTCTAAAAATATTCATTCCAATTTACAAATAGACTGTTCTTAGGAATCCTTAAAGCAGTGAGCTTGCAACATCAATTTAAAATGAGTCATTTATTTAAAAATCTATACAGTTTTTCAGAATTACCTCATGATAAGAAATCAGCTTCACTGCCTAAAACCATGGTTCACAAAATTGTTTTCTGTGCCTAAACCATCCAAAGGTTTGACATATTTCTATTTAGTTACATCGTTCCTTGCTTGAAAAAATTCTAATCAGCGCTTACTCTCCTACCCGTAGCTTCCCACCCCATCCTAGAGGAGTATCAGAGTATTGGAAGTATTGTAGCAGTTTGAAAATAATTCTCCTAGAACAGTGTTTTTCAAATGTCAGGTTGAAACCCAATAGAGGGCTATATATTTAGTGTGTCATAACCAGCATTAAAAAAAATGAAATAGAATGGAATAGAGTACATCACATACAACAGGGATAAATAAAAAGGTAAAGTTTGATTTCACAGATACACATATCTATCTACTGGGTCACCACATAGAATGTATTTTTACTCGCTATGGATTTCATGACCAAAAAAAGGTTGAAAGCCACTGTTCAAGAAAATAGATGAACAAGTTGAGGTCTATCACTTGATTGAAATACTATATAGCAGTTATATACTACTACATATGTCAACATGGATAAAATAACATTATGTTGGGTGAAATAAGCCAATAGTAAGAGAATTCTTACATTCAACACTTAAAACAGTATTATGTATTATTTATTTACATATATATGTAGCAAAAGTACAATAAAATGGATAAGAAAGATACCACTCCCAGAATAGCAGTAACCTCTGGGTTGAGATGGGATGTACCTACAATGTTTGATTTCTTAATAAAATTCCAGAAGTCAGGAGACCTTTGTACTGTTTTCCTCTGATTGGTTCACTTAATTTCCCTGATAATTATTTCTTTGTATGTGAAATGAAAGAATATCACAAAAGAGGGGTGCCTGGGTGGCTCGGTCGGTTAAGCGTCCGACTTTGTCTCAGGTTATGATCTCACAGTTCGGCAGTTCTAGCCCCATGTCAGCCTCTGTGCTGACAGCTCAGAGCCTGGAGCCTGCTTTGGATTCTGTGTCTCCCTCTCTCTGCCCCTCACCCGCTCATACTCTGTCTCTGTCTCAAAAATAAACACTAAAAAATTTTTAAAAAAGAAGAATACAAAAGAGTGATCAAAATGTCCAGCTGGAAAGAGAGGTGGATTGAGTTATGAAGATTTGTTTTAATCATATAATATTTAACCCATAGAATTTAAATGATTTCTCAATGTTACCAGCTAGTTAGTGGTAGAACTCAAGCTAAATAGAAACAAGTCGTCTAAAATCATACTCTTTCATTTTCTACCATTTAACTGCCTTTGATGAAAGGCAAAAGGACATGGTATCATTTTATCCAGGATGATAAAGTCCAAAGATCACCATCATCCTCACCTTCACCACATAAAATGGGCTTGCTGACCCAAAGGTTCTTCTGGTGCTACTAAAGGAAAGATTGAATTCTTTGAAAAGGTCAAATTTAATTAGTGTGTGTGTATTTATTGTTACATATTGAAAGAAGTTATGATCACTGGTTTCAGGTGATCATTCAGTTTAGTTTAGCTACACCTTATCTTAAATAACTGATGGTGGCCAATGACTGGTCCCCTGTAGTTCTTTGATTTATAAATTAGATAATATGAAGGAGTTCTGTTCAAGACTGATTTGTAGTTATTGTTAGAAGTTGATTAGTGATTGATGCCCCAATACTTCCAAAAAGAATTTGAACTCATTGTAAATTCGGAGAACAATAGCATAAAAAAACTACGTATAACATGAAAGAAACTAAGAAGCAAAGGGGAAAGAAAAATAATCAAGAAATTCTGTTTATAAAAAACCCACAATTGAATACAAAGCTTGCTTCTGAACTCATAGCAACCAAGCAAAAGAGGAAATACACTACTTGCTCTAATTACCTAGGAAGCCTGTGAAGTCATTAGCCCAAACACACACACAAAATTTCCCAGCTCAGTGCTCCAAGAGAAATTGACCCAGCTGATAATGACAAAAGTGTCATTGATGGCATGGTAATCAAAAATCTTGAATCAGAAAGCCTAGGGTCAAACCTCAGCTCTACCATTTACTGTGTTACTTAATTAGACAAATGTCTTAATCTCTGTCTCCTCATCTATTGAAACTGGATGGTAATAATAGAATTTACCTCATAAGGTTTTTTGTTTTTAAATAGGATTAAGTGAGTTGATGTTTGTAACTGATCGAATCAAGGCAGAGAACAGCCCTACACTCTGGTAAGAGTTATATTGTGTTTCTTCAATAAATTAAGCAAGCAAATCATCTGAATAGAAGCTTTTAAAGGACATTCTTAAATTAGTGTGATTGCAGTTAGAAGTTGATTATAGTGACATACAAGCTGACCGTTGTTCTGTCCCGTATGTTTCTATTTCCTTCCCAATTTTTAAAAATCTTGTTTCCATTTTTAAAAGAAAAATTAGAAAAATAAACATAGTCTCTGCCACATGGATCAGAATACATATTTTTAATGCTTGCTCTTCAGAATGTAATTCTCCTGATAAAATACGTCAGATTCAGGTTTTTTGTTTTTTTTTTTTAATACAGATTTCAGCCAACTATAAATTAGAGCATATGTGTCATTGCCTAGAAAAACCTCACATAGCAACAAACAGCTAAATTAACCCACGCTCATGTAGGGGGTGCAAGGTTTTTGACAATTTGCAAACTAAGATATCTCCCCCAGAGTGCAGACACTATCCAGTTTTTGTTTGTTCACCCTCATTGGAAGTCTTTAAAATGGAAAATTTGACATAAGCATTGTTTAATGAAATCAAAGATTAAAAAAAAAAAACCTAATTATAGACAAAAACTTTTGTATATGAAAAGACAGCATATTCTAACATATCATATTTATAAGCATTTTTAGTTCTGTTTAATTATTAAACCACATTTTGTATTGTACCCCTGAACTATTTTGCTACTATATGTTATAAACACATGTTTTATAATTCCGTTTAGGCTAACTTGACATCTACTATCTACATTAATAATGTTTGTATTTAGCTCACAATAAAATATATGTTTTTCATGTATGTGTATCTTATCTCCCTTACTATAGTGGAGCAATGTTAGAGAAAGACTGGGTCAACATTTTTTATAATGGTCTTATGTCTTAGTACAATGATCTACACAGATTTGGTACCATCTTTGTTAAAATTATCATTGAGATTGAATCCTTCATCAGTAAAGTAGTATAAAATATTCCAAAGCTGTCTAGTCATTCATTCATTAAAAAGCACCTTTAATGCAATTTCCTTTCTCTTTTGCAATTTTCAAGTATCTATGCTATTTTATTTTTGATTTAGGTCTTTGCACATTGGCTAAATCAAACCAAACTATTATTGCCTTTTGCAGTTTTTAAAAGTCGCTTTGTTTTCTTCTCTTTGCAGTGTTTATAAAAAGCCTGTCTCGGGGCGCCTGGGTGGCACAGTCGGTTAAGCGTCCGACTTCAGCCAGGTCACGATCTCGCGGTCCGTGAGTTCGAGCCCCACGTCGGGCTCTGGGCTGATGGCTCAGAGCCTGGAGCCTGTTTCCGATTCTGTGTCTCCCTCTCTCTCTGCCCCTCCCCTGTTCACGCTCTGTCTCTCTGTGTCCCAAAAATAAATAAATGTTGAAAAAAAAAAAAAGCCTGTCTCTGGAGTGTTTTTACTCCTCTTCTTTAGAAGTTATATTATCATAATATTTCAGTTCTCACTATAAACCTCAAACATTGGTGTCCATTTAGAGTACTGTATTCATATTATGTACTTTAAAAAAGTGAGCTATGTCTTAAAATAGTATATGACTTTGGTATGATCACAGAACTAAAACTAGGATTAAACACCTGTTACTTATTCTCAATTTTTTTTAACCCAGGCTAGAGAACATAGTGAACTTTTAATTTTTACTCTTTTATTTGTATGTTTTCTTTTATGTAATTCTGGTATTTTTGCATTTCACGATTAGGTTAACAAATTCAGTTTTCATTTGAATGAAATGAAAAATTAATGTGGACATTAAATTGAAAGTAAAGCAAATAGTATATGCTATTACTTAATAGTAATGCAGAATTCTGGACTAACGTATCTCATTCTTTTATGTTTTTATTTGAAAGACTGTTCTATAGTAGATTTCTTTAGGAGCAATATATTTTACGAATGGTCAGAATTGTTAGCTTATCTCCTTTCCACTCAATTCTTATTTCTCATTTAGCTATAGAAGAATTTAAACTTCTTTTGGCAAGGGGCACCTGGGTGACCCAGTTGGTTAAGCATCTAACTTTGGCTCAGGTCATGATCTCACGGTTCATGGGTTCAAGCCCCATGTCTGGCTGTGACCGCTCAGAACCTGGAGCCTGCTTCAGATTCTCTGTCTTCCTCTTTCTCTCCCTCCTCAACTCATTCCCTATCTCTCTCTCAAAATAATAAACATCAAAAAAATTTTTAATAAAAAAATCAACTATTTTGCAAATTCATATTGTAAGTTGGATAGAGAGATTTTTTTTTAAATTGCAGGGACTGATACCTTTATCATAATTCATTTTATTATTTAAATTTTGATTAATTCCAAGAAATATTTGAAGTTACTGTGGGAGATATTTGAGAATCTGAAGAATTAATTTAGGATGTTATCAATGACCATCAAGGAAGAGAATTAAATTCAGAGTGACATAGTGAAAGCATTGTAATATATTTTGACACAACCCATTCATTTGATATATTGTTTATCCTATCTATATATTTCAGGGGGTCATAATCATAAACTTTGAATATCCTTTTTTAAAATCTCTAATTATTGAAGTGAAATTAATTGTGATATGAAATAATAAAATTGTAAAGAATTACCGTAGCTTGCAGATTATTAATTGTTACTGAGCTCTGATTTTTTAGTAAAAGTTGATTATGTTGCTACCTATCTCCATGGACAGAATAATGTGTGTTTTAGAAAAATTATCCAATGTACCTTATAATAAAAGGCGAAAACTCTTTTCAATAGAATTAATAAATTATTGCTTAGATTTATTCTTAACAAAGCAATTTTTATCAAGCCTTATCTAGCTAAGTACAATAGCAACAATAGGGGGAAAGTCAGAATCTCTCTCATTACCTGCTTCCATAATTGTGCATGCATAAAGTATGCTTGAAGCCTTTGTAAGGAGAGATCATACAACCTGAATACTAATTTTGTGAGTACTGTAATTTCACGTCTGTTATCCATGTTCAAGCTGGTTGTGCTTTGAGGAGCAGCTGAGGCTTTATGGAAAACTTTTTAAAACATTCTATTTAGAACCAATTCTTATGTGCTCTGCGTATTTTTCTTCCTTTGTGTTTTATTTTGAGAACATTTGTATGAAAACAAGATCTTTGTTTCTTACAAGCACATCTGCTCTTGCTGCTTCTAGATTACAAGAAGTCATCATCCTCTGTGACATCATAATCATTTCCAAGGCAACCAGTTTGGCTCACTTTTAAAAAAATATATGATGAAAAGTTAACAAAATGTCAGCAGCAGCGAAGTGTTTATCTCAAAACATATACATAATAACTTCCCAGTTTTCTGCACCTACTGCATGTGGCCTGTTTATTTCAAAACCCGGAAGCTGTAGCCTATTGAATTTAATTACCTCAGAGTCCAGGAGACTGTCAATTCCATTACTCACAATTTAGAGGAAAAACAGAATGCTCAAGAAAACAAATTCTGAGGTGACCAACTTTATTGTACCTCAATGACCTGTCACATGGCGTGGCTGGTGCTAGTTCAATGAGGGAGGAAATATATGAGACCTTGGTGTTTTATGTTCTACAGTAAATAATGATATAGATTTGAATAACAGCTGGAAGGATCTTGAAGCCTTTTACTTGGAATGATTTTATGAACAGGCACTACATTCACTCAGCCACTTCAATGCTGTCACGACTGTGATGAAATGTGGCTTTGAGAGGCCTCAGAACATAATCATTTGGATAGCAAGCCAAGGCTGCTAAAGAGGACTGGAACCAGGATCAGATTTTGTGGCATGTTCTACTAAATCAATATTTTTCAAAACTATGAAGTTTTAGTTCACAATAACCAAGCAATCCATAAAGAAATATTTATTGAGTATTTGCTGTGTGCATAGCACTGTATGGGTGATTGTGTGTGATATAAGGCAGTACACATGCAATCCCTGACCTCCCAAGCCCTTCTTTGAGATGAATATCTACTTATTAGTATCATCTTTTTTTTTTTTTTTGGCACTACTAAAATACTTTTAAATTAAATCCTTTCCGCTTCTATTTAAACAGTCCCATTTTATGTTTAAAGGTATCTATGTCATATGGACCACATTAGCTGAGGATAACCAGTGGTCTGTGCCCAAATCAGCTGTTCTATGTTGAATGCTAAGGAAATCTGGAGAGAGAGGGCTCAGAGGCAGTTGTGGTCTGAGTGCACTTGGACTCAGAATGGCAGGAATAGGATTCATGATTCTAGACTTTAGTATGAAGCAAGTGTCAGCTAAACTGGTAGCAAATACACAAAATTGTAAATCTGAAGATAGATCAGAAATGGGAAAATGGGCCAAAGTCATAAGGGCAAAGCATCCAAATCAAGGGAAGAAAGGCTAGGGGATATATCTAAACAGAAGCCGGGCAGGTGTTGTACAAAAGTCAAAATGGCAGGCAAATGCAATAGGTCTGGGCAGAAGGGTAGTCAATATTGTAGAGGTCCAACTGCATGAATCAGGGACTCAGTCAAGCAAGACTGAGCTCAAAACTGGCATAGCCACTCATGTAGGACCAGCGACCAAGGCAGGAACCAATTAAAGATGGTCTAAAGTATTAAACGCCCCATGATTGGGCATAATTTATGTATATATTTATATGTATTTGTGTATTCTCTTGTTCAGTGCTAAGACTGAACTATTAGACACAAGGGTTAATAAAACTGATAAAGTTGATCTTATGAAACATTATACTGGGTAAAACAATAATTAATGTAGCAAATAAATATATTACTTAAGTGTGTATTATATGTCAAAGTGTTGCAATAAGGAATAAAGGAGTCAGGCTGGAGGGTTGTTACTTAGATATCACTGAATATAACATTGAGTTTTAGAACAGTTTCTTGACCCCAGTTCTTACCCCCAGCCTTTATGGCCTACCAACTTTACAGCTATTTAATATACACCCTTATTCACAGCTTTTGTTTACCAATCACTGGCCTCCCCACACCCAATGATTTCCACCACCAATACCTCCTTTGCATCCTTGATTTATCCCATATGTCTGTCCAGTCTCCAAGATCAACTGACATCCTTAGCCTGATTTGTCTTGTTGCCACTTAAGCCCTCATGATGATATGTCCTTAAGTTAAAACTAGCTTATTGTGAGGGTGGCAGCTGGTTCTATTCAGAAGAGCCTAACACTTGTAATAAATAAGCCCAAATAGCGCCTGAGTGGCTCAGTTGGTTGAGCGTCCGACTTCAGCTCAGGTCATGATCTCACAGTCCATGAGTTCGAGCCCCGTGTTCGGCTCTGTGCTGACAGCTCAGAGCCTGGAGCCTGCTTCCGATTCTGTGTCTCCCTCTCTCTCTGCCCCTCCCCTGCTCATGCTCTGTTTCTCTCTGTCTCAAAAATAAATAAAAACATTAAAAAAAAATCCCAAATATCTCCGTGACTTAACACATTAGAAGTTTATCTGTTGTTCAAATGTTTGATGAGATTCAGTACCTTTCCAACCTTGCTCAATCATCCCTTCAGGGGATCAGAGTCCTCTTCTGACTCCTCTGCGTCTGCCTGGCAGACAAGGAAAGGGAAAGAACAGAAGATCATGAGGGAAATTTCTGTCAGTCAGTCACAGAACATTGTGCATCCTTTCTGACACATTTCATTGGACAGAACTCAGTCATATGGTATACCTAACAACAAAGGAGGCTAGGAAATATAGCCTAACTGTGTTCCTTGAAGGAAAAAGGAAGTACGTTTGATGTGTCAATAGTGTATCTTTTTATTCACCAAATAAAGAGAGGAAGGAAGGAAGGAAGGAAGGAGAAGGAAGTAAGGAAAAGAAAGAGAATCATTCTACTCTTTATCCCACACAAAGAATTTACTCCCCATCTCCCCAGGTGAGATCATTCAAAGTGCCATCCAGTCACTGAATCTGCTTAAAGTCCAGAATGTTCAGGCCCGTGTCTCTCTGTCAAGTTGTGACTCTGTCAAGTCCACTAAGGACTTGGTCTCATGAGTATGTGACCTGTGCAGTCACGTAGGTCCCCACCCTCAACTGGGCCCCTGCAATTGGTTTAATGCTCCGCTCTCACCTCATGAAATTACTAATATTTTTACCATTGAACTTGTGTTTTGTAAGTGAAGTCCAATGGGATAATGGAGCACGCACATGAACAGAGCAGGTGTGTGCAATATGTGCGTCCTTTGTCCCTTGCTACCCCATTCATGCGCAGTTTGTGTTACTCATGAGTGCAGAATTCTGGTGGACCTATGATGCTTGGGAATTTAGCAAGACTCAATGTGAGTACAAGTTAAGCATGCTGTTTCTGTGGTTGAGTAAGCAGGGGATTGACCATGCTTTCCATTTGAGCTGGAAACTTGCTTTGAACACAGAAAGAAGGCTACGGCATTCTAAGAAACCCGGAAGATCCAAAAACTCTATCATATCCTTTTTTCCTTATGCTATCTTTCCCTGTATTAGCTAACCACCTACCCTAACATCATGTTGTAGAAGGAGAGGGGAAGATTGGGCAACCATAGCTCCCTCTTGCATTCTTTTCTTACCCATCAGTGAGCCAAAGGCACATAGTACTGAAAGAATGAGCACACAAAGAAAAGCAAAATAAAAATAGTTGCGTTATTGTGTGCTACATTTCCACTGCTCTGGTAAGAACAAAATGGATATGTGTGTTTGAGCCACAAAGTAAGAATTGTATAATTTCATTAATTCCACACTTGAGTTAAATGCTCTTGTATTTGCATTTAAAACTGGTATTGCACAATAAAAACATGAATAGTAAAATTAAACATTTCTTTATTTAGAATGACATTAAGTAGCAAATATAAAATACTATGATAAGTCAAAACATACTGTAAAAGAAAGGATAAGGCTTTATATTTTAGTACTTTCAATAGCAATATTTCCCTGCTTATTGAATAAGGAGTTCAAATTTTCATTTTGCACTAGAACATGCAAATCATGTAGCCTTCCCTGGGCCTGGTGCTCTATGTCCTCTCTCCAGTATAACTGCAATAAAAGCTTTCAGACAAAAAAAGGGGTGGGGGGGAAGAATAGGATAAACGTAGCAGTCAATGACCCACAAAAATTATTAAATCCTTCTGGAAAGGCCCCGTGAAGGGTGACTAACCAAGACAGGAATAGTTTCTTGTTCTGTCCCTGATTCTTCTTTCTCCAGCCCTTTTCTCCTCTCTCTGAGAGTTTCTTCCTTAACCATTATCTTCCACAGAAATATCTGAAATGGTTGTTGAAGAATTCCTCTCCTGTGGACTGTGCAGCTTTCATATCTCTCTTCCTCTCTAAGGGTGGTTTTAAGGCCTTTTTTTAGCCCTGGCTCATGGTTTCATTGCCACTACAATTTCTTCAAAAAATTTTTTGGTAAGTTTCTGATCTATTTGCTTTCAATTAAGTCCATGTGCCAAGGTTTTTTAACAGTTATTAAATTTGGTTTATTCCTTGTTTCCTGGTCCCCATGTTTTTTTCTTTAACTTAATGACAGGTACCTTGAGGCAATCCAAAACAATATGCTATGAAACAATATGCTAACTTTTCTTTCTCTCTCTCTTTTTTTTAACTTTATTTATTTATTTTGAGAGAGACAGAGAGAGTGTGAGCAGGGGAAGGGCAGAGAGAGAGGGAGACAGAGAATCCTAAGCAGGCTCCATACTGTCAGCACAGAGCTTGACCTGGGGCTCAAACTCATGAAACTGTGAGATCATGACCTGAGCCAAAATCAAGAGTCAGACGCTTAACTGACTGAGCCATCCAGGCACCCTTATGCTAACTTTTCTGATGGTTACTGAAGGGCTGAGTTGTTTCAGAAATCTCACTGGCCCTTTGTCATTTGGGGCCACTTGTATTCCAGGTCCCAAAGGTATCAATTTTTCAACCAAGGAAGGCTCTAGATCCCTGAACTCTCTACTCTTGCCATTTTCGGCTTGAAAACTGGCCCAAACTCACCTGAGTACATGCCTTTCTTGCTTAAGTGGTGGCCAACACACCATCATGCTGACAGTTCTAACTACTTCCTTTGAACTATAGGCTCAGGAAGCTTGTGACCTGTCTTCCATGTTGTCCCATGACAGCTTAACTGAAAATCTTCTGAGGCATAGCAGAACTCTCCAGATATCTAACCTGCTGTATTGTATCCTTACTAATGTGGCAAAGGCAGAAGTGAATGGCAGATAGAATTAAATTTCCTTCTAACCTGCAACCCATTGACAACTACTTAAGGCAGGGAAAGTAAAACTTTCTCCAGGAACTCCCTAGGGTTTTAATGTTAATAATTTGCTAGAGAAAGAAATAACCTTAGCTTGAGGATAGCTAGGCCTCCAGTAATCTGTGAGTCTTTAGCATTTGAAAATCTCTTTGGAAACTTCCCCTTGACTTTACCTCCCCCAATTCCCAAGTATATAACCAGTCTCTCCTGTGGGTCTGGGGAAGCTCTTCCTGCCCACTGGTCCTATCCCCATGCTTTAATAAAATCACCTTTCCACCAAAGATATCTTTAAGAAGTCTTCTAGGCCTTCAGTTCTGAACCACTGCCACTCCAAAAAACCTGATCACTCACCTTCTGCTGGTTGGTCTCTAAATCAATGGCACTTATCTTGGGGTTTTGTTAGAACAGCAACATGTGCCAAAATATTAATTTCCGTACTTACCAAGGGAAGATAGCTGCTTAACTACACACTAAAATTTCAGTGCCTTAACATATTAAAGCTTATTTTTGTCACACTACACATTACTGTGGGTTTAGGATCAGTGACATGCCACTAAGTGATTAAAAGAACTAGGCTCTTGGGGCGCCTGGGTGGCTCAGTCGGTTGAGCGTCTGACTTCCACTCAGGTCATAATCTCATGGTTTGTCAGTTCGAGCCCTGCATCAGGCTCTGTGCTGACAACCCAGAGCCTGGAGTCTGCTTCGGATTCTGTGTTTCCCTCTCTCTCTGCCCATCCCCCACTCATGCTCTGTCTCTCTCGTCTCAAAAATAAATATAAACATTTAAAAAATATTTAAAAGAGAACTAGGCTCCTTCCATCTTAACTTAGTTTATTTTGTATGATCAAAACTTATATTTATTAAAGTCTTGGTTTAAAACTCTTTGCTTGAAACAATCAAAAGTTCTGTTTAGAAGTTCAATTTATTTTAATGCTTTCATTTAACAACTGAAAAAGACCACTCACAATTAGAGGTAGAACCAAAGGAAAGAAATATTTGTCTACACTAAAATATATACAAATGCACATATAGTTTTCAATCGCATTCAAAAGTTTACACAAAGATTTTGTTGAAATTTAAGTTTCCACCTTCTCTGATGTCAATTAGTAATTCTTACAAAGCAATCAAAAGATTGACTATTTTGGTTTTTTTTAATTATTTTTAGTGTTTATTTATTTTTGAGAGAGAGACAGAGAATGAGCAGGGAAAGAGGGAGACACAGAATGTGAAGCTCCAGGTTCTGAGGTGTCAGTACAGGGCTCCAACCATGAGATCATGACCTGAGCCGAAGTTGGACACTTAACCGACTGAGCCACCCAGGTGCCCTGACTGTTTGCTTTTGACAAATGGACTTCAATCACTGAAATATTTTTAAGCAAGCCAGAAAATTGTATTTTTTAAATTTTCTAGGTATCAAGACATGGGAGGGATTTTTAAACATGGCAGATTTACTTATACTGTTTCAGCTACCAAAAAAAAAAAAAAAAAGAAAGAAAGAAAGAAAAAAGAAACTATAGTAGAAATCATTTCAAAATTCCTTTTCAAAATATGCCCTCCACAGCATGAGATTTTTTAAAGCAATTACTATTTCAGTCTTTGTTAAAACATTACCTCTACCATGAAAAGACTGATTATTTACATTTTTGCAAGTGTCTGCTAGGCAGTATCCCCACTGGTTATCACAGAAAATGTCACCAACCAAAAGCTGACAGTGTAGCCCACTGAGGTCAGTCTTTCAGGGCACAGAAAAGAGTGAAAGAGGGTGAAGAGTAGAGCAGGAGGAGCCAATGAAAGACATCTAGCATACCCATAAAATCATACCCATACACATGTGAACTGCAAGATACTGAAAGTGAATGAATGAAAAAGAGTACCATGGTCAAGAACTCTAGTTGTGGAACCCCTACACCTCACTCAGAAAAACTTGATATTATCATGTGATAAGAGACTGATCGGAGTCTCTAATAGGGCCTCTTCTTTAAACAAATTGAGAAATAAAATGGTATGGGCATATGAAGACAAAATATCATTTTATTATTAAAAGTCTAGATTAGAGGGGGCGCCCGGGTGGCTCAGTCAATTAAGTGTCAGACTTCCTCAGGTCGTGATCTCGTGGTTCAGGAGTTTGAGCCCCATGTTGGGCTCCGTGCTGACAGCTCAGAGCCTGGAGCCTGCTTCAGATTCTGTGTCTCCCTCTCTCTCTGCCCCTTCTCTGCTCATACTCTGTCTCTCTCTCTCTCTCAAAAGTAAATAAAACATTTAAAAAAATTTTTTTAAACCTAGATTAGAGAAGGTAGCTTACTTAATGTGAGAGCCTAGTGGGCCTGCCAACAGGGCCCCAGAATGAAGAAGCATACCCATTCAGTCTAGGCATTGCTAGACCAGGGCAGGCCTCCCTAAGAAAGAAGACTGCTCAGGTAAGACTGACATCATTAAGTCAGAGGAGTGAAGAGACTGAAAGTTTGCCTAGGAAATTCCCTTCTAATAGAAGCAAGTTGTGAGAAAGCAATGTTCTCCTCTACCAAATTTCACTTGAACAGATCTAGTGAAGGTGTCAGGGTCAACCCATATATTCAATATCAGTACAATTCAGTGTACTTCTTTTTAGATAAAAATACATATAACTACAAGTTCTAATGTTTTCTTCCTCTAATCCCTAGAGACTTTTCTGCAGACCCCTTAGGGTTCACATGCACCACTTCGAAACCATTTGGCCAAAGAATATGCTAGTAGACCAGTGTTGGCAACCACGGTCCTAGCTCAGTTTCTGTTAAGCATCCTGGCCAAAAGCAGGAAGAATTTCATACCCTGTTCTTCGTTTGCCTTTCACACTCTGTTGACTGTCATCCAGGTGTGCCAGAATCAGGTTTAGTCCCAGTCCCATTCCCAACCACGTGTCATGCCCATCTTCCAGGGAGTGTGTTCTCTGGTCCTTTGTGGATAGCCCAGAATCCACCTGTCACTACTGCTCAGTTCTAAGCTGAGTGCTATTGACAGCATGTCAGCCTTATGATTATATATGAGGGACAACACATTATGTCAATGCACTTAAGTCTTTTCTTTATCGGGTATGAAGGTTAGAATGACTTATTTTTTATCTGCTTGACTCAAAGCAAATCAATTTAGAAGTTCTAAAAAGAAAAAGAAAAAACATCTTATAAGGCAGTTTACACAGTGAATAAGATTTTAGGTTCCTAACCAATGGCTTCACAGTAAGAAGGGGGCCTGAAATGACAGAAAGACTAAAATGAGAGATAAATGGCACTCATACTCTCTTTTATAATTTTGGGCCAGAAACTTATTTTTTTAAATGGTTTCTTTTAGAATATATTTAAATTTACAGAAAAATAGTTGCAAAGACAGTATAAAAAGTGGGCTGTATAATTCTCAATAGTTCTCAAATCCATTTAAAATTTGTTTACTTGTTTGGATTTGGTTTGCTTTTTATTTTTGGAAGTCATGTGCATTTAATGTCACTTCAACATTTCAGGACAATAATTCCAAGAACTGTGTAAGAAGACACCACTGCCATTTTCCAAGGATTTAATTAGAATGAGAATTCAGAGCTATGACCTCTGGCCTCCTTAAGTAGATTTAGGAGAGTTGAAATTTGCTCCTCTGGGCAAATATTTTAGGAGGCGATGAGCATTCAGCTTTGTTTAAAATACTACTTGTCATCAATATACCCAAGAGACTGACATTTCTAATTTTTTTTAATGTTTATTTATTTTTGAGAGAGAAAAAGACAGCATGAGTGGGAGAGGGGCAGAGAGAGAGGGAGACACAGAATCTAAGCAGTCTCCAGGCTCTAAGCTGTCAGCACAGAGCCCAGCATAGAGCTTGAACCCACAAACTGTGAGATCATGATCTGAGCCAAAGTTGGATGCTTAACCGACTGAGCCACTCAGGCACACCTTTTTAATTTTTATTAACATTTATTCATTTTTGAGAGACAGAACATGAGTGGGGGAGGGGCAGACACACACACACACACACACACACACACACACACACAGAATCCAAAGCAGGCTCCAGGCTCTTAGCTGTCAGCACAGAGCCCAATGTGGGACTCAAACCCACAAACCTTGAGATCATGACCTGAGCCAAAGTTGGAAGTTTAACCAACTGAACTACTCAGGTGCCCCTGAGACTGACAATTTCTATTTATTGCTTAATGAGAGAGAAGTTCGAGTCTACTGGAGTGTCTTTCAGCACCAGGAAAAGAAAGAAAACACACTGTGAGGAGTAGACCACTCTTTGAAAGGCTAGAAAGGTCACCAGTCTTTCGATTAGTTTGTAGTAGTTTAGAAGCTCGCTGTCCAATCATCCAAAGAGAAGTATGAACTCAAAATAAGGGAGTGTGGTTGCACCTTTGCCACTCAAACCTCATGCCTTTAGAAAATATGCTCTTTGGGGGCAGAGGTCCTAATTCTCCAAGTAGAAATTGTACCTGCCACATAGTGGGCACTCAGAAAAATTTGGCAATTCCTACTCTGTGTAAAAGAGTAAGAAGAGACCACTGAATTCTCAGCAGAAGAGAGAAGCTTTAGGAAGAGGAAATTCATGATTTAGCTCCCTATTTTTAAACCTGTGGACTCTGTAGGGAAAATGCACACATGGTCCAAAAACTGAACAGAAGTCATTAGCTCCTGCATAGATCATGGAAAACTGTTTCTTACCGAAATCTAGAGCATCCAAATGATGGGGTTTACTGTGTAGCTGAGAATGGCCACTGGCTAAGGAAGACGCAACATAGAAAGTCTTGTCAATAGAGACCAGTGGTTCTCACCACACGTGGGGGAAAACAGTGAGCAGTCACCTCCACAGAAGTTTCTCCTTCCCTAGGATGGCTCTGGCAACTACTTAATGTGGTGGCGGAACTTGATGTAAAAAAATGCTTCTCAAAAAATGCTGGACAATTCTCACTGCTTTATATCATGAGACTTCAGGTCTTTGCAAACTAACTGTTGGAAAATATACATGTTACCATTTCATGTAATAATAATTGGCAAGCTTTAGGGTCAGTGTGTACCTCTAGAGAGTATTTTTCAGCTTTTAAGCAGCCAAATAATCATATAGTAATCCCTTAGAGTAATAGGTCCTCTTTATACTATGGATATCTGATAATGAGAATATTTAATATTTCTTGAGCACTTACTAAGTGCTCAGCAGAGTACTTAATACTTTGCTCTAATCTTTAAAACAACCACATATGGTTATATTACAATCCCCATTTTTAAGATGAGGAACTGAGTCCTAGAGAAATTTGCCCATCCTCACACATTAAAAAAAATTTTTTTAAGCATATTCATTTTTTAGAGAGAGAGACAGAGCACGAGCAGGGGAAGGACAGAGAGAGAGAGGGGGAGACACAGACTCCAAAGCAGGCTCCAGTCTCTGAGCTGTCAGCACAGAGCCTGATGGAGGGCTCAAACCCACAAACCGTAAGATCATGGCATGAGCCAAAGTTGGACGCTTAACTGACTGAGCCCCCAGGTGCCCCTGCCCACCCTCACACATTTAATAGGCTTGGATTCAAACCCAGATTTTGTAAGTTCTAGAGCCTGTAAGCTTGATTACTACATCACATTCATAGAAAGCCTAATATAATAATTTATGTGCTTTCTTCTTACATTGTTCTATTATTTGTTTACTAACCCATATAGTTTAAACAAATGTAGCCATAGTCATATGATAGGAAACTTGAATTAGGGTTTGTTGGCTTAGAACCAAGGTTTTCTTCATTTACTTCATTCAATGGAACTGTAGTATGCCCTTCTTTTGCACTTAGCACTCGGTAGAGGATACAAACATAAGACATAAACCCTACCCTCAGGGATCTTATATTGTTGAGAATAAGAGCCCATATATACATACTACAAATTGAATAATCATAAAATCTGTATGATAAAGTTCTAAGTGAGTTGTACAGACAAGTGCCATAGGAGTTCAGAAGACAGAGGGCTGGGAAGTCTTGTGGAAGGGGAAGCTGAATGATTCCTTAGAGTGAGTAAATTTGCATAAGTAAAGAAGTGACAATAACCTACTTCTATACCTACTTCTTCCTACAGGACAGAGGGTGCACAAAGATTGCAAGGTATAAATAATCATTGATATGTCTGTGGGGTAGTAATTAACCAGCTTAGATAGAATGTATAATTTGTGCTGGGGAAAAGGGAGAAAGTAAGTGAAAATTAGAAACATGTAAAGAAAGCCTTGAAGGGCCATCCAAAGCTTCACCCTTGTGGGGCAGATGGAGGGAACTGGCACTAAGAAGGTTGTAGCAAGAAGGGTAACTGGACCCAGAGAAGTGGAAGCGATCAAATGACGAAGCTCTGGATGGAGGGGAAGAGTAGGTATTTGGGAGAAGGACAGATGGCAGGTAAGTTTATGGGTCAATGAGGGAAAGGATCTAGACTGAAATCCTGATGAGTCTGAACCTTTGAGAACGCCGCCTATAGAAAGCTGGTCATGGTGGAGAGCCATTATGGAGGAGACACATAGCTTAGTAGATTTGAAGAAAGCAAAGAATTTGAAATTAATTATATAAAATGAGCTTTCAAGAAAGAGTTGGAGTTGTTGAGGATGGCACCCAGTTTTAAATACCAGAAGGAAAATATGAGCCCAATTCTATAATTCTGAAAATAACAAGGAAGGGTCAGGGTCTTTTGAGAGTGTGGAGGCAGAGAAAGAAAAAGAAATGCAAAAAAGTTAAAAAGTGGTTTACTTGGATTTTTAAACTTCAAAGGAAGGAAAATGGAATAACAATGGTGTGTTAAGTATCTGGAGACTCAAAAATCAATCAATTTCTCTTTTCCCCATTGAGTGATATGAGAAGGGAAAACAAAGGTGTAGTCACTAGAGGTTAAACGTTGTGGTATTTTCTGAAGAAATTCTGTCTTGCTTAAGGAGAGTGGGAAATGAAGTAAGATAGGAAAATGATGACTCCACTTTTAAGATGCTTTGGTGACAACTGTAAATAAGGAACTGCAAAGAAGAGTTTAAATAAGTGAAATAGAAATTTATAAGACATAATAGAAAGAATGGACTCTGTGGGAAATGGAGACTGAATCAAATTTGAAAGTTGGGAAGTTGTGGCGGGGTGGGGGGTTTGGACCTCAGGCAGCTCATGTAAAGGATAGGAATTATGGGGAAGAAGTTGGTTAAGAGCAACAGAGACATTGCAGTCACATGTCAGACGAGGCAAGCATGTCCATGAACACAGTCACACAAGGGCCAGTTTTAATATCTTGAATAGAATGTTTCATAGTTCATTAAGCACCCACCCTCACCCACTGATCAGGTTTCAGGTTTGGAAACCTTGACTTTGAGTGGTTACTTGGAGAAGTGGAGAGAGGAAAGGGAAATTTTTGGTAAGACAGAAGCCAAAACAAATCTACCTTTCCCTCTCTGAAATGGAATGATTGCCTGGGAGACTGCAATAACTGGCATTTCATCATTTCTTCAGTCCAGCAAATTGAATATAATGGTGTCCTTAACTTATAAAGCATTTTGAAGTGCCTCCTGAAATCATCAAGAAAAGAATGCTGTGTATTTATGTTTCTGTTTTTCAATGGTTCACCTCAAATGCCATCACTTCTAAGAAGGCTTTTGTATTGGAAGGAGGGTGTGTATGGATGCATGGAACAGACTGTGGTGAAAATAGTTGCTTGTCCCCTAGTATTCTACCCTCATTGTCTAGAAGCCACATGTTCTGAGTGAAATTAAGCCAGTTCAGCTTCTCTAAGATTGGACCCTGGTTAGCTGATGCCAATTTGAGTGATACAGCCATGGGACCCCACATCGTAGAGACTGGCTCATGGATGATGGGTCATGTCAATCAAGGCTTTAGGCTGCTTCATATATGGGATTCCCCTGTCAGAAAGATTGGCCGAGTGTGGTTGGCCGAGGACTTCAGTGGTTCAGTTAGAAGGAAGTCCAAGACTTTAGTTGGTATTTGAGGTAAGAATATTAGTCAATAATTTTCTCACTTTCTTTTTGCTTACTCCTACCCACTTATTGTCATTGTTGGTAACCATTTTGTAACAAGGTTAACTAGACTTGGAATAAATTTGCTGCACCAGAAAAAAAACTGGAGAAATAAAATAGCTCCTTGGTGAATACCATAGAGCTGCTGGATCAAACCTTACCTGCAACTTTCACTACTAGTGATATTTTGAGTTTGTAAGTCAATAAATTACCTTTATTGTCAAGACTAGTTAAGTATCATAACTGAGACACCTTTTTGAATTACATTTATACTCATCTACTAAAATATTTTATTGTCCCCATTTATTTGAATCTTAGCACATACTGACTTGCCCTGAATTTATTGGCCTACATTTCTTATCTTTTCACACAGATTTTTAGCACCTTGAGGACAAGGACTGAAAATTACATATTTCCATGTTTTTCCTAGCTTTCAGAATACTACTTTGCATATCATAATTCTTAATAATTACCTGTAAAATGAATTAGTCAAATCTGTGGACTTGTGCATTTAATTTCATTATCACCAAGCTGTAATAAACACATATTAATAATTCTAAAACTGTTGACTAAACCAAGTATGAAACCATCATTGTTTTGTCATTTGATTTTTTTGTTTGTTTGTTTGCACGTTTCTCTTCCTTGCTATTGGAAATGCTGTAACGGTAATTTCTGTTTTCCATTTTCTTTCCCATAGACCACAAAATTTTTTTAAATGTCAGGATAGTTCATATAAAGTTATAAAGATTAGCAAAAAATAATCAGTGTTATCAGTTCTGTTGATGTAATTCTACCCAAAAACTGAGTATCTTGAAATTTTAGTTAGCTAATGCAGCCTTATCTTGGGTAAAGAAGAGATTTACATGAGGATTTGGATGCATTGAGGATAGCTGAAGCCCACAAGAATTCTACCTTGCTTTTAATTTAAACCTTGACTCTTACCAGATATTTTTCCTTGGCAGACTTAATTTCTATTGGTCACTTTTCTCACCTATATAAAATGGAGATAATTATATTATCAGTCTTATGAGATTGTTATAAGAATCAAATAAATTAGCAAAGCAAAGCACTTAGATTAATGTCAGATGTAATAAGTACTTTATAGGTGATAACTGTTTTTCATCTTCTTCCTCTTTGGCTCCTCCTCCTCCTTCTTATTTTTCTGCAATATTGTTCTAAAATTATTGTTACTACCATCCATGTTGGGAAGCAATTGCAGGATTTTTCCACGTAAAAACAATTTATTCTACTTTCAGGTGTAAGAAAACGTTTTATTTGCTGTTTCATGATAAAAAATAATTTTCCCATGTACCCTGCTATAGATAAAACGTGGTTGGACTCTTTTTCAGTCATGTGTCCATGCAACAAATAAGTCTACCTATGAGAATATTAACAAATAGATGTACCCTGGAAGAGAGTAACAAACTTATAAAAAATATGATAATCATATAAATAGAAGTTACTTTTTCCATAAGGTAAACACAGTGATCTTAAAAAGGAATTTAACATATGAAAAAATTTTTTTAATTCATAAAAAGTAGGTTGTAAAAGTTCATCTGATTTTTATTTTACCTTATTGCTTAATAAAGCTAATTTAAAATTAATTACCTTTTATTGAAATGTTCATTGAGATAATTATATACTAATGTGCATTTGTAAGATATAACACAGAGAGCTCCCTATACATTTTGTTCATTTTCTCCCTATGGTAACATTTTGCAAAACTGTAATCTGATATCACAAGCAGGATATTGACAATTATACGATCCAGAAATCTCATTCAGATTCCCAGTTATTTGTACTCATGTGTGAGTTTGTGGACGTGCAGATGCACATGTAAATTTTCTCACCTCTCTTCGTTCCTGTATCCACCACGGTCAAGACACTGAACAGTTGCAACACCACACCCATCTTTCTCCATTCCTTTCTGTACTTATTTTTGGAACTAAGAATGAGTTAATAGGAAAAAAAAAGAACAAAGTAATCCTATGAATCAAACACCCCAACACATGATTGTTAAACTACTATATTATAAATTCATTCACAGATAGTCATGCATTTCTGATGTAAATTTCCCTGAGAAACATTCATTAACAGGCATCTCTGACTATGTATTTCTGTGAATACACATGCATTTCTCTAGCATCTCTACACATCTTTATTTCTCTCTCTACAATAGAATTAAGAATATAAGGACTCATTCATTTATTTACTCCATACTCAGTTGTCATTATTTGACTTGTAGGGATCTATTCAATATTATTAAAATCAAACCAATGACTGTGCTATTTGATTTAAATGCTCTAAGCTCTTATTTCACCTTTTATATACAGGATTTTACCCATGTTTATTAGATGTACATGACATCAAGGCCCATTTATGGAAAATATTAAAATGTAAATGCATACTGTATTTTATTTTATTTTGAATAGATATTACATGTGTTTTAAATACAAAATGTCAAAATATAAATTATACCTAGATTATCAATATCCTTTAAAAGTAAAATCATAGTCCAAAAACTGATTAGTTAGTAAATGCATTTATCAAGGTGTGAGAAATTATAGAAAACTTGAGATTTATGGCAGCAAAATGGAAATACAGGAAGATGAAACCAAAAGGTGTGCTGCGTACCCTTTAAATAATTTCAATGCAAAGAAACCAGTCATTCAGGAACGACTTTGGAGAGTTTGCCTAGCTGTGTTCCTTTCCCAGGCATGAGTTCCGTCAGCTGAGATCTCTGGAGGTTTTCTCACCAGGAAATGGAAATAAGCCCATTTGGAAGGAGATAGAATTCCATTTACAAATGGAAATATTTGTAAGAGATTAAATATTGATCAAATTTTGCTATATTTACTTCATATTAAAATCTATATGTATAAGTGCTTCATCATTGAGTTCAGTTTCTGTAGGATTGTTCAGTTCAAAAAGCAACACAGTAGAATTTGTTTCTACTGTTATACAAAATTAATGCTTCTCATATAAAATGATGGAGATAACGTGTTTTTGTCATTTTGTGGTGTGGCCAACGTGATGAAATATGGTAGGCAAAATAACTGAAAAGAACAAGCAAAACTTTTGCTCCAACCCTCAAACACCCTGTGTCTCAGCTTCTTCTTTTGTAAAATGGCAACATAAAAAAATCTACAGAGTTGTGCGAGCTAAATTAGTTGACATGTGTATATACTCAGGAACATAATAATCACTCAAGAATGTGAGCTGTTGCTAAAGCATCATATTTAAAAAATGTATTCTCAACTTTCATTCTGATATCTTCATTATGTGCAATTTTACTGAAAAAAATTGTATTAATAATTGTTAAGAAAGTAACGTCAGAGATATTGCAATAATACTCTGAAACAATCATTGAAAATTAGCTGAGAGGCACCTGGATGGCTCAGTGGGTTAAGCATCTGACTTTAGCTCAGGCCATGCATGAGTTTGAGCCCTGCATCAGGCTCTGTGCTGACAGCTCAGAGCCTGGATTCTGCTTCAGATTCTGTGTTTCCCTCTCTCTCTGCTCCTCCCCCATTCATGCTCTGTCTCTTTGTCTCTCAAAAGTAAACATTAGAAAATTAAAAAGAAAAAGAAAATTAGCTGATTTTGCTATTAGAATTATTATTTCTTCATCATAAGATTTAACAATAAATGACAAAGTTCACTATATAGAATAGAATTACAGTGAGACACATATATAAGTTTGCTAAACAGCCCTCCCCCCCCATATGTGCTGATAAGGAGAAATTATCAGATATTTCAAAGTGTTGCAAAATCTTACAAATAAACGGTGAGTGCAGTGGGAAGATTGAGGTAGAATGGTTATACGGGCTGTTAGCCTTGGTATGATATTTCATTTCCCTTTCTTTTATTTCCTCTGTCATCATTTCTCTACTCGACATTTCCCAGCACCTTGCTATCCGTTATTGCTTATTTATCATATACCATATTTAATACCAAGCATGACATTGTATTGATCAACCCATTATGTCTTTCCAGCTTGTCCATCTACTCTGTTCTGATGGTTTTACACATTAGCTTTTTTGAATGATGGTGTAATTTGATTCACAGTCTCTGGTACATACGGCTTCTTGAGAATATATTAGGCACCTCTGTCAACTGCTGTAGTTCTTTCTGGGCAAACAACAGGAGGTTTCGCTTTTACCTGCTGACCACTTCTTATTCTCCTTTGCAGGCTTTTCTTCCTCTGCCTATTTTGTACATGTTTTTCCTCGTGTTTTTATCCTAGATTCTCTTTAACTCTTAATCTTCATGGTTTGCTTAGATGATCTCTTTTTCAATAGCTCCGATTACAATCTGCATAGTAAATGGCTTCAAAATCAAACCCCTAGGCTAGACCTCTGTATTTTGCCTTATGAAAACTCCTTGTGATGTCCTACAGACATACACTCAGCAGGACCACACTGAACTAATTATCTCCCAAGCCAATCTATTACAGAGAACGACACCCATAACCACATATGTTAACTCCTCACTCTGCTTACCTCCCACAGCCAATTGGTGATCAATCCCTGAAGAATCCACCTCAAAACAACTTTTTCATTTGTTGTTTCACCGTTTCACTCCCTTTATATTGCCACAACTCTATTCCAGGCCACTGGCCTCTCTTGCTTAGATTATTGCAAATCTTTCTAATCAGTTTCCCTCCATCCGAAATATTCTCAAGGATGCTGTCAAAGTAGTCTTTCTTAAGTGTGAATCTAATCGTGTCACTCTTCCATTTAAAAACCGTCAATAACTTCTTGCTCTCAGAATAGAATTGAAGTTCTTTGTTTTAACTCCTAAGGCCATTCACAACCTGACACTATCTATGAGTGAGGATGTTTAATGGCGAAAGCATAAACTTTGAGATTAGATGCCTGGATTTAGATTTTAACTGTTCATTCATCCTTCCTTCCTTCCATCTGGCCATTGATTCAACGATCAATGGATTGATCCATACATCCATTTACCCATTATTGAGCAATCGCTGTGTGCCTGGCACAGTTCTTGCCTCTGTGAAGAACACCGACAAAGCCTAGCCTCCTGGAGCTTTCATGCTAGAAGTACAAGATGAACAATTAACAAGAGAGCAAATGTAACATATCAGATCATGATAGGCTGCTCCAGAGTGGTGGCTGTGATGATACTGATGTGCATATTTAGTGGCATTGAGAGAGATTGAAAAAAGAGCACAAATCTCTCAGGTAGAAGAGTACTGAATAGCTCTTTTTTCCCCAGCTAAGATCATCCTGAGGCTAGGTGTTTGGGGGCACTTTACATTTTATTTTTTCTAGTGCCTAGAAGAATTTCTAGTTGCTGTGTGGAGAAGAGAGAAGAAACAAGAATGGAAGCAGGGAGAGACTTAAGAGGTTGTTTTCAATTTTTCAGAATATAGATAAAATAGTAATGATAGAGTAATGATAGAGTAATGATAAAGTAGTTAATGATAGAGTACAGATAGAGTAGTCATGATGGACGTAGGGAGAAGTGGTTTGACTCCAAGCATATTTCAAAAGTTAAGCCCACAGGACTTGCTCATGGATTAGATTTAAGGATAGGAAATAAGAGAACTCTTAAAGATGGCTTGAAGGTTTTGACTTGACAAACTGTGCATGCTGGAGCCATTCACTGAGATGGAAAAGAATGAGGGGAGATTGTATTTGGATTTCAGAAGGGAGAATCAAAGATCAGCAATTAGCTATGTTGAGATGCCTTGTGCATGCCCAAGTGCAGATGTCAAATAGGCAGCTGGATAGGACACTATGGAGTTCAGATGAGTAGTTTGGACTGGGATGTAACATTGGCTGTTGTTTGAGATAATGGTTCTAAAGCCACAGGACTGAATGAGGATATTGGGCAATGAGTGTTGATCAGAAGGAATGTGCTAATAAAAGTTTAATGAATGGCTCTGCATCAAAAAATGTGTGTGTGTGTGTGTGCACTTGAACATTAGTCTACTCCTTTAGACAGAGCTTGTTCCATTTAATTTGCCATAGTCCCCACTATAAACTTGGCTATGCATATACAATTACACAGGCCTTCTTCACTCATCTGTATTATCTGTCTGGCTATTTAGACATTGGAGTTTGTTAAACAGCAGTAGTCCTTCTTACTGGGTCCTTTTCATTTTTTTTTTGTTTTTAAATATACTCTATCTAGACCAGTGTCAGCTGTAAAAAGACAAGCTAGAAATATTCCACTGTCTAAATATGTTTTCCAACGCATATAAAGATTATTTTTATTACCTTGAAATTCTTTAATTTCTTCTTGTTGAACTGAGAAGTTGGCACACTGTATATAGCTGCTGGGGTGTGGGTGGCTCAGGAGTTGTGTTTCCAAGAGAAATTACCAGGTTGCATTGAATAATTATATATAAGCTTTGGGTACCTTCTTGGGGAGGACAATATTGGTATATAGGAAATATCAATAGGTTAGTGTTGATCAGTCCTTAAAGTTGAGACTGACAGGTTAAAGGAGATTTTTAAAAGGACTTTTCAAAATATGGTAAGGAAGACCCATTTTACCTTAATTTTTTAAACTAAAGCAATAATTTTAGATGTAATAAAAGAACCACAAAAGTAATTTATTATGGAAATGATTCAGTGTGGAAAAATTATATTCTGAATAGTCATGAACTGGATTTGTCAGCAGGTGAATGTAAGGACCACTGGGTTACAAGTAGATGCTAAACACTGTCTGAATTAATTATCCTTTCACTGAGGGCATAAGGTTACCTTGCAATCATATGCCATAATTTTTAAGGGATTCCCCCCCCCCCCGGAAGATGTATGAGGTAAAACTAAATAGCAGTGAAAAATATTTCACATTAAAACCAGAACCATTAATTTATAGTGAAATAGAAGTCATGATTTTCTCTCTTTTTAAATTTTTATTCCTCTTTCTGTTCTTTTTGTTCTCTTTTTCTGCTTCACCTGTGTTTCCTTTCATGGATCTACTTGTGATATTTTTCTTTGCCCTGCAGAGCTTAGATGTAACTTCCTGTGTGGTACTCAATACCTCCAAGACCTAGGACGCACCTGGAGAGCTATGGTACTATTTTGAGGTAAGTTATAGCATAAAACTGCATTAGCTACCTCATTTGTGAAAATTATACCAAATTCCCAGATATGTGGTAAGCAGTTGCTGGTAAGAACACAATCCTAATGGTTTTCGTAATTGATGTTTTCAAAACCAGAAATAATTCTGACCATGTTGCATCCTCCTTTTAGGACTTTAGTGGTGAGAAAGGATTCTGTGTTTTATGAGGTTTAGTAGTATTATATTTAGACTTTTTTTTTGCTGCTTTATTTCTGTAGCAAAAAGACTTAAGTTTTTTCTTATACTAGTTTGTGAAACACTAATGGAATATAGATGCATATATAGGTATAATATATGTATATACACGTTAGTGGTAGTAGAACTCCAAGAATGAATTTTTGTAGCAGACAATTCCACATGCTCTGGAGGATGAGCATTTTTCAGCTAGTATGATACTTTCTTTTTTTTTTTTTTTTTTTTTTTTTGGGACAGAGAGAGACAGAGCATGAACGGGCGAGGGGCAGAGAGAGAGGGAGACACAGAATCGGAAACAGGCTCCAGGTTCTGAGCCATCAGCCCAGAGCCCGACGCGGGGCTCGAACTCACGGACCGGGAGATTGTGACCTGGCTGAAGTCGGACGCTTAACCGACTGCGCCACCCAGGCGCCCCTAGTATGATACTTTCAAGAGAGGGGGTGCCTAGGTGGCTCGGTTGGTTGGGGATCCGATTTCGGCTGAGGTCATGATCTCATGGTGAGTGAGTTCGAGTCTTGCATCAGGCTCTGTGCTTACATCTCCGAGTCTAGAGCCTGCTTTGGATTCTGTGTCTCCCTCTCTCTCTGCCCCTCCCCCGCTCATACTCTGTCTCTGTCTCTCAAAAATAAATAGATATTAAAAAAATTTTTTTAAAAAAGAAGACATCATTACATCATGCTGTTTGCCTTTTTTCAATAAAATGCACAATTCAATGAAGGCTCTTCCAGTTAACTTTTAAATTATTTTGTCCTACTTTAGAATAGCTTTTGGAATTCAACTTTCTGCAGTGCTTGTTGGTCTACACATTAATTATAAACTGCTTGACCTTAATCAATTTCTCTTCTATCTATTAGTCCAAATTCATACTTAGTGTTTAAATAACTTAAGGGACATGATATGACTCATGCAAAACTTCCATTGACTTTTACTGGAGTCGGTGAAATTTTGTCAGACATCCAGAGTCTAAGTCGTTACTACATCCCAGAATACAAACTGCAAACGAGAAACTGGTGAACTTTGTGCCATATAGCAGGTTAATGCTCTTTTAATGTTTTTCCTGGTCCCAAAGGGATTTTTTGATAAATATGTAGCATTTATAATGACATTTAGATTCCTGGTAGACAAGTATTAATTTATAATATATACATATACTTAATGGTTTTATTATATAAAATATTAACATTACCATTTATTATTATCATTATTGTTATTTTTCTTTAACATTAGTTTCTAGGCACTGAGATGGAGTCTGTGTACAGAAACAATAAATTTTTGCTGATGGTTCATTTCTAAAATATTTAGGCATATTTTTATGGTATTATGCAGCTGAAAAATGTTCCTCATATAGTTGTCACTGAATAAAGATTACCTAGAATAGGATGAAACAAAAGGAAATTAGCAATTCCAGAATGATGGTGGCATAAGGGCACGGATTCTATCCCCAACCAAAAAAAGTAGCTTTTGTACAAAATAAAGGAAACATAGGGGTAAGGTGGAGTGGAATGAGTGGGAGGACACTTGCTCTGGAAATAATATCAAACACAGACCGCAAATGCCAAAGATTTTCTCCCAAATAGTGTAGAATGTAGAAGTAAGTTAAAAGAAGATGCCCAGGCACCTGGATGGCACAGTCAGTTAAGCATTGACTTTAGCTCAGGTCATGACCTCGGGGTTCACGAGTTGGAGCCCCACATCAGGCCTGCTGCTATCAGCGCAGAGCCAGCTTTGGATCCTCTGTCCCCCTCTCTCTAACTCCTCCCCCACTTGTGTGTTCTCTCTCTCTCAAAAATAGACATTTAAAAAACAAAAGTCAAGGGTGCCTGGGTGGCTCAGTTGGTTGGGCATCCGACTTTGGTTCAGGTTCGTGGGTTTGAGCCCCGCGTCGGGCTTTGTGCTGACAGCCTGGTGCCTGCTTCAGATTCTGTGTCTCCCTCTCTCTCTCCCCCTCCCCTGCTCATGCTCTGTCTCTCTTTCTCTCAAAAAGGAAATAAACAATAAAATAAATTTAAAAAAAGATGCCATTTCTTCCCAACCTTATGGGAAGTAGAGGAAATTCTGGCAAAGCCTTGCTAATGTCAAAGATCCCTCTGGCTGCAGGCCAAGTCTGAGGATGAGGCCTTGGAGCTGCTTTCCTACCAAAGTTCAACAACATTCCAAGGCCCTGCTGGCATCCCTGGAATGTAAAGTGAGCACCCAGGCCCTCCTCACTGCTTCTCTGATCTGGCCTTTTGAGAATTGCCTGAGTTCCTTCAGCGGAAGGAGGGCATCCCTCTCATATAAAAGGATAAGTTTGAAATAGCGACAGGAGGTGGACAAGAAAATAAAGCAAAACATTAAAAATAAAGGAAATACACAAAGTATGGAAAACAAACTAAGGTGACAGAAGAAGTTCAGTTCGCTTTGCATCAGTTACTGTGGGTTGCAATCCTAGTTCACTGACTACTAGATGTGTCCTATTAGGTTTCTTAACCTGTTTGTGCTGCAGTGTTCCTGTCTATGATGAACACCGACATGTGAGGAATGAATGGTAATATATCACTTATATAAAAGGAGATTGTGATAGCACCTACCACATACTAAGTATCCCATAAATGCCAAATGCTTTTATTAAATTAAATAATTTATTGCATTTTGTTTAAATAATTAAATTAACTATTGCTATTATTAAATTTTATTTATTCAATATTATTAAGTCTAAATGAAAATGGGGTTAAACAACTCATTTAGTGAAAAGATGCACCCTCAAATTAGGTTGAAAACTGTCTCTATGGTGTATAAAAGAGAGAAAACTGAAACAAAGAAGACAACAGAAAAGTTAACTGCTATTACCCAGTCACATTCACTCTGTGCAGGGCTATCCCAAACATGGGATAAAGGCCATACTCTTCATCCTTTGGCTTGTCCCTGGCTACAGCAGGTTGGCTCAGAGGTGGACACCTAAGCAAGGACAACCAGGCCACGGTCTGGCTGGTGGCTAATGGCCTGCACTGTGTCTTGACTGAAAAAGGTTTGGGAGAGGAGTAGATTCATTTCTTAAATTGGGGGGATTTCACGAGCTGAGTCGAAGAGTGTTGGAGTGACTGGTAACTCCTTATAGCCTTAAATGAAGTACAGCAAAAGAAGAGGTACATAGAAAGAAGCTTGCCCTGGGTTTGGGTTTCTCTGTGGCTAACAGACAGGAAAATGTATGGATATGGTACATCTCTGTTGCAGGAAGTGGTTGCCACCCTTGCTTCCTGCTCTGAGACCACTATGTGACAACATCAGAGTCCTCTGTTAAGCTGTTTTGTTTTGTTTTGTTTTGTTGTTAAAATTGGGATCCTGACAGGGAATAATGTTATCCTGGATAGACAATGAGGAGAGCTGGGAATTCTTGGCACCCTAGCCTCTATGAGCTACTTTCCAGTGCAGATCCTCTCCCACTTGTGATGAGACTTCCCTTTATAAATCCATCCTGTGACCAAAGCTTGGAATGCAGCAAGGGCTTTTGGAAGTAAGCAAAGGCAGATTAAGGAAGAAAGGCCCTTTACTACTGATGTTTCCCTTCAGGGCCCTGAGGCTTAAGCCTTTATTTCTAGAAGAATGGGGAAAGGAGGAGCTAGTCCCATTTGTTGCTAAGCAACCAAAGCTTTGCAGGCCTGTTCTCAGGTCACGTTTGCAGCTACTGAGAATCAGTGACAAGGTGGCTGTAGCAATGCAGGGAGAAGTCGCTCATTTCAAAATTTCTGGTTCTGTATTTTAAACGATGGAGCTCTCAAGAACAAAATTGACCAGAAGCCTATCAAAGTTCTTCAAGAATGATGTGTTTTTAGAAATAAGCTAGACTTAAGAAGGAAGGGTAAATTTCAGACTCACACCAACCCAGCAGGGCATCTCATCTCCCCATGCAAAGTCCAGGCCTAGTACCCAAAGGATGTCAAGAAATATATACAACCTGTATGAAAGAAAAACAGAAACTGACCAACTAAAGGACTTCAAAGGGTATTAGAATGAATGGAAAGACATTGCATATCATTTTTGGGAGGATAGATATTGTAAAGGTATGAATTTTCTGTGAATTTATTTGTAAATAGGGACCTTCTCTGTTTTGTTTGTTTTTGTTTTCTTTACATGAGAATATAATCCTCATTTGTTTGGAAAACTAAATATGTAGGATTATGCAGAAGCATTCTGAGAAGGAAGAGTGATGATTAGGAATTTACCAGACATATTAAACCATATTGCTAAGATGTGACAATTGAGACAGTGTGATAACAGGATGATAATTGATACTGTGTGATAATAGCATAAGAAACAGGCATATCAATGGAAGAGATTAAAGAGTCCAGAAGCAGACACAAGTGGGAATTTAGCAAGGTGACATTTCAAATCAGTGCATTGAATGACATCTCCAAAAAAATATTTTAGAACAAAAGACTTACATTTGTAAAAGTATAAAGTTGAAGCCCTACTCCCATTTACACCAAAATGTATCCTAATCTTATTTCACATTTAAAATCAGATTTTAATTGAAAAAATGAGATCATAAAGCATGAGAAGAAAATTTAGGTCAATAATGTTATAATCTTGAGGTGGGGAGATATGTTAGTCAGCTCAGATGGCTCAGACTGCCGTAACAAAATACCACAAACTGGCTTAAGTCACAGAAATTTGTTCCTCCCAATTCTGGAGGGGAAATACAAGATCCAGGTGCAGGAAGGTTTGGTTTCTATTGAGGCTTCTCTCCTTGGCTTGCAGATGGCTGCCTTTTCACTGTGTCTTCAAAATTCATGTGTTGAAGCCTAACCCCCAATGTGACTATATTTGGAAACAGTGCTTTTAAAGATGTAGTTAAGATAATAAAGTCATAATGGTGGGGCTCTGATCCAATATGATTAGTGTCCTTATGAGAAGAATAAGAGACACCAGGGATGCATGTGCACAGAGAAAACGCTATGTGAGAAAATAACAGGAAGTATTTCCTAAGTACTATCTGAAAGGCAGAAAACAGTCATTGATTTCACAAGAAATAAAAGGAATTCAAAGAAAATATTAAAGTCTAATTTTTCATTAATTTGATTAAAAATAATTGCTAAGACCAGGCATTGGCAAGACCAAGGAGATACAAATATATAACAGTATGTCACAGTGTTGGTGGGAAAGTAGGCTGATATAAATCCTGTGTAGGGTACTTTGGCAATTTGCAACATATTAAAAGAATGTGTATGCCTTCTCCCTTCTGAGACTTCATCCTGAAGAAATAGTTTTGGGGGGGGCATAAATGAATTTACAAGAAGGTAAGTTGTTACAAGGAATGAAAATAGAAAACAAATTTGATGTTAAGAAATAGAGGACTGGATGGACCAATTAAGACACCAGTTACACAATAGAATACTCTTCACTCATTAAGAAATAATCAGTTCTCTGGATTATGGACAAGAATCTCTAAGACATAATGTTAAGTGAAAAAAAAAAGCAGGTTAGACTATGTTCCCATTTTTGTAAAACATATAAATAGAAGTATGCATGTTGAAAAATTATTATATATAGCTTGAACTGATTACATTGAACATATAATATTTTGCTAATCAGAAAAGAAAGCTCTTTTTATTTTTAATCAACTATTGTAGAAATTAAAAGTATATTGAAATATATTTTTAAAAGTATCTAGAAAACATATTTTTTAACTGACAAAAAATAAAAGTAGATAAAAGACTCTTGCTTAAGGAGGCATAGACAATAGGAAAAAGGCCTTTTAAAGACTGTATAGGTTTAAACATTTGGGGAAAACAGGCTCAAAGCTTTCCTGTGAAACCTTTCTCTGTCTGTAGATGAAATGTGGTAACAGAGAAGGGCCCCTTGACACTGATGAGAAAGATTTTGAGAAATACAGTTGGATGGTGGAGGAGAAGAGTTTGCCCCACAATGTTTCTCTTTACGTTGATGTCTATCCCTAATGTGCAGAAATGTGCATCAGATTTTCAAAAGTGATAACACCAGCTATTAAGATTAACGGAAGTTTTGAGTGATTTCTCTCTTTCCTAATACATGAAGTATTGCCTACTGAACAAGCTTTTGAGTTCCTTTTTTTAAGGGGAATATTTGATTTTAAAAGATCAAACATGTCCATATTATATATAGTATTAGAAATTCTCTGTTGGAAATCTTTATTATACTCTGTATTATGTGACTTTGTCAAAATTTTTTAAATCTTTTTTTTTTGCTTCCTAACAAGTATATTTAAAAATATGCAAAGTTCACTTTTTACGGACTTAATACTCAGTCTGTTGTGTTGATCCCACACATACCCATGATGCTAAAAATTCCATGCTGGCATTTCAAATGGGAGTGAAACAGCATACTGAACTACTTTCAGCAAGCCTTGTGCCAAATAATGAAAAAAAAATTTTTTTATTTATCATGAGTCCATTTAAGTACCAACGTGTATGACTTTTGTATTTAGTAGTGAAGAAGAAATCGACAAGAATAAGATGGTTATTAGGTTTTGATTACACATCATACTCCCAACTACAACACTTTTTTGTTTTACTGCAAAAGCGATATGTGCAGATGTGCAGCCCCATCATCACGTTTTGCTTTCATACCTATTGGATGAAGTTTTTTGGCGGTAAGGATTCAGCAGGAAAGGACAGGGAAATTTACAAGATAGGGAATGAAGTGTATAAGGGCTAGAGACCCTGTGGAAGGTGAAATACACATCCTGGAAGTGAGAAAGAAAAATAAAAACAAGCAAAAGGGGTGGGCATGAGAATTGATAAGAGCAAGGGAAGTTTAATATTTGAAAGCTTCCTGACTACAACTACTGCCTATTCTTTCCCCTAACACATATTCAACAGAAGTGCTTTGCTTTTTCCTAAGGAACATATCATTTTAATTCATGACATTTTGAGTCAAGTAGTGTACTGAAAAGTTCCATTATATATGTCTTACTTTTTAGAAAGACAAAAATTGTTCCTTCAAATATATGATACATAGCTCTAACATTAGCAAAGAGAGTCAAAAGAGAGATCAAAGAAATGTCAGTTGCTTAAGATATTAAGACATTTAAAAAGAAGCAAAACTATAAGAGTAATTTAAGCAATCCAAAAGTTAAGACTCACTATGGGAATAAGTATACGTTTTTGGACGATCATAATAGAAGGAAATCAGAAGTGAGGTCTCATGAAAATTTTCTGAATATTTTAGATAGATACTTATTCAATAAATATGCATTAAGTGGTCACAGGATTCATATCAATCTCTTGTTTCTTAAATTATATATTAGTTCTTAAACAAATCTTGCCCCCAAGAAACTTATCATAACCATGTTGCATTAAATAACTGTTAAGGAATTACAAAATAAAATTTATATTAAAGCAAGAATGTGTACATGTATTACCAGAGAAAAATATTTAAAACCTTCAGTAAAATGGAATAGCTTCTATAAATCAGCTTGGTACATTTGCTACTGTAAAAACTTATCTCTAATTTTTAAAAGGTTTAAGGAGATCACAGTTTCTCAATCCACGTATATACTTCTTTTTAACAGGTAGCTGAAAAAACTTTCCACACCATACTCCTTTTTTCATGTGGTAAGAATGTCAGCAGTGTAGACATTTATGATCAGGAGTTCCAACTTTTGCTATACTCATTTACTATGTAACTTGTTATTCAGAATGTGTACTTGCCCTTTAAAAGCATTCCCAAATGAATATAAATATCTGCAGTTTCCAGATTGTAAAATATATATATTTATATGATTTATTCTTTTGAAGTAATTGATAAAAATGATTTGTAAAAAAAAAAGGCAAAATATAACCTTTTAACAAAGGAAAGTTTCTAAACTTGAGAATGTCAGAAAGTATAAAGGTTGGGTGGAAATAATGATGATTTTGTATCTTAAGCACATTTTTAAGTAGTAATGGAAAAAATCCAAAATGAAATATTTATAAACTCAAAATTATTCCTGTGAATCAATGGATTTTAATTTTTTTAAACATTCATTTATTTTTGAAAGACAGAGAGAGACAGAGCGCAAGTTGGGGGGGGGGAGCAGAGAGAGGGAGACACAGAATTGGAAGCAGGCTCCAGGCTCTGAGCTGTCAGCACAGGGCCCAATGTGGGGCTTGAACCCATAAACCCTGAGATCATGACCTGAGCTGAAGTCTGACACTCAACTGATTCAGCTATCCAGGCACCCTGAGCATCAATGGATTTTAAACAAAATATGTAAATGATTACGTTATCTTTTTCATCCTAGGAAGTAACAACTCTCTCACACTGATCATTTGGGTGTATAACTTTATGTCTTTGATTCTCATCTTGTGTTTCTATACCAAATAACAGTGTTCAAACTCCTCTCATATGTTTATCTAATTTTACTATTGTATCATATTGTTGGTTGAAATAGCATTCTCATCTTTAAGATATGAAAACTGAGAGTTATTCATTCTATCAACCATCATATGTTAACTGACTTTTATTTGTCAGACACTGTGCTGGACTCTGAGCATCATCCTTGACTCCAAAGATTTAACAGCAATGACTATGCAATATAAACATTGTATAGCTAAAAACATTGTAAAGCTAGCAGTATCTGGGGTGCTTGGGTGGCTCAGTCAGTTAAGTCTCTGACTTTGGCTCAGGTCATGATCTCACGGCTCATGAGTTTGAGCCCCACATCAGGCTCTGTGCTGACAGCTCAGAGCCTGGAGCCTGCTTTAGATTCTGTGTCTCCCTCTCTCTCTGCCCCTCCCCTGCTCATGCTCTAACTCTTTCTCTCAAAAATAAATAAACATTAGAAAAAAAAAACAGCTAGCAGCATGTATGACATGTGCTGGAAATACATAGGAAAGAAAACAAATTCAAAATTGGATCAGGAAAGGCATCTTTGAGAGGATGAAAGCTGAGCCAAGTATCACGAATAGACATTAGATAGGTAGATAACCAGTAGAAGGATGAGATACTTTTGTGGACTGCAACCTGGGCAGCGGCACCAAGGGCAGAGTGTATTGGCCATTCTGGGAACAACTAAAGAACTATAGAGGCCCACTTTAGGTTGGGATGGGAGAGGGGAAAGAAAATGGTGAGGGATGGGGTAGGAGACAAATCCAAAGTCTAGCTTATGAAGAGTCTTATACATTATGTCAAATGGGATTCATACTGAAGGGTGTGGAGAACCAAGAAACTCATCAGATTTGATCCTTTGAAGAAAACCCTATGGCTTTGGAGAGGAGGCAAGATTGTAAGGTATTGAGTCTTCTGGGGAGGCCATTTTAATAAAAGAGATACAAAAATGATAAGGGTCCAAACTAATGTAGCAGTAGTGGGAATAGAAAGAAACCATATAGGGGTGCCTGGGTGGCTCAGTTGGTTAAGCATCTGAGTCTTGATTTTGGCTCAGGTAATGATCCCAGGATCATGGGATTGAGCCCAGAATCAAACCCCATGTTGACCTCCGTGCTGAGTGTGGAGCCTGCTGAAGATTCTCTGTCTCTCTCTGCCCCCTTCCCCCGCTCATACTCTCTTTCTGTCAAGTAAAAGAAAAAAAAAAAAGAAAAGAAAAAGACCATGTAGAGTTTATTCAAGACATTAAATACTTTTTAAATTTGTAAATATAATTCACAGTGGAAATAAGGCAAAATGAAAGTTATGTGAAAACCTAATTCAGATGTCCGGAATCGTTTGCTCAATTTAACATATAAGTGGGATTTTAGAAAGAATTACTGTATAAGAATAGCCAAGAAAGTTTTTAAAAATGAATAAAGAAAATAGGAAGTTAACATTATAAGATATTAAAACACTAAAAACTATCATAATAAAACAAAATAATTTTGATACAATAGGAACCAGAGCAATGGAACCGACCTCCAAACCGACAACAATAAGTGTTTGTGGATCCAAAAGCATCATAAGGAAAACCAAAGACAAACAATAAACTGGAAAAAACACATTCACCAAATAAGAAAGATAACGGATTTATTCATAACTTTAGTGAATAAAGATCTCTTAAAATTGCATTAAGTAATGATAAAACACTCTCAAAGCATATAAACTTTTCTAAATATAAACAAGTGGACAATAATCATATGCTTATTGAATAAAGTAGAAATTTATTCTTATATAGAAAAATAAAAATTAAAACAAATATATATCATTTTTACATATTGAATTACAGAATAATAAAAAACAATGCCAATTATTAATGAGTACATGGGGAAATGGCCACTTTCATATATACCTCATGGCAATAAGAATGCACGAGAGTGAATTGTAAAATCTTTCTGAAGAGCAATTTTGGCAATATGCATTTAAGTCTTAAAAATGTGCTTTGACTCAGCAATTCCAGATATAGGAATTTATCCTAAGGAAACATAAATATATGAAGAAATTTAGTGTCTTTGCCTGTGTCCTCCAAACACAGACCCTGAAACAAAGTTGTATGGATGAGTCCTTTATTTCAGTGTTATCCCAAGGAGCAGGAATGAAGGCAGGGGAGCAAGAGAAGGAAGGAAGGAAAGCCGGCTTAAGGATGCAATACTGATTCTCACCATTATGGGCAAGAGGTTGCTGGATATTGCAAGGGTATCTGGGAAGCCATATAAAATGTATCTCAGGCTTTCTATCTGAGGGGAAAAGGGGCAGCATTTATATACTTGCTCCTGTCTCTTACTGGGTTAAAGTTCACCCCGCAGGGAGTTAGCGCTACCACATTTCCAGGTTGTACACAAAGAGCTAATGTTTATCCATCCCCATCCTAATGTGTCAAGTCCAGCTTGAGGATCACTCCCCCTGTGCCTGAGGTGAGGTGCTGTCAGGTTGCACTTAGCTGAAGCTTATCAATGCCCTTGAATTGCCTGGAGAATGAGGGTGAGAGGATCTGTTGTGGTGCATAGGATATATTCAACAAAATCCATTCCTTGCAACATAGATCTGTTCGTGTCCTCCATTACTATGTCCTTCATCTCCCCCTACTATGACATTGGTCTTCTTTTTTTGTGAGAATAAGTTGTCTTCACTTCTTCTCTGAAAGACAAAATGTACAAGTCAAATTTGCCACAACCTTTTTCAAGGCGATGACAGTCACAGTTTGTAGACAGACTTAATATAAGATGAGTGAAGAACAAGCAAGCAAAGTAAATAAAACCAAAACAAAACACTTCACAACTTCCACTAACGCTGCTAGTCCACAGATGTAATTGCTATGTATCACTTCCATTCTTCATCACCAGTTCAAGATTTCCCTCTCCCACAGCCAGCTCTTGGCCCTCAGAGTGGAAATGGATCCAATGTAATCAACCCGCCATAAGCTGGCTGGCTTATCTCCTCAAGGAATGATGCTAGATCATGTGTTGATCTCTGCTGCCCACAGGTTGGTCATTCAGCAGCACAGTATTGACAGAGAGGCGAAGTCTAGTCTCTAACACTGCCATGATAGCCACTGCTCTCCTAGAGCTAGTACAGTGAAGGAGAGAGTGAAGTTGACATCCACAGAGCATTCTTTGTGGTGGATGTGCTCTAGTGGGCACTGATGTTGAATACAAATCTTCATTCTTTGTGTCCAGTGCATATACCTTTTTAAGAGATTTACATCTTATTAACTTTCTTTTTTTTAATGTTTATTTATTTTTGAAAGTGAGAGAGAAAGAGAGAGCACAAGCAGGGGAGGGGCAGAGAGAGAGGGAGACCCAGAATCTGAAGCAGGTCCCAGGCTCTGAGCTGTCAGCACAGAGTCCAACGTGGGACCCAAACTCATGAACTGTGAGATCATGACTGAAGCCAAAGTTGGAAGCTGAACCAACTGAGTCACCCAGCTGCCCCACTTCTCATTAATTTTCTGAACTTGTTTTTAGATCACTGAAAAACCAACCTAGCCATTGCCACTGCCTAGGGCTTTCTATATATCCTTTTTTTTTTTTCTATTTGAATTGAAGTAAATGCACTGTTCACCACCTTCCCTTTGGGAGAATTTCCCTTCACTAGTGTCACTTAAGTCATCCTGAGTGATGGTACAATGCAGTGTCAGCGCATTTTAAAAAATTATTTTAGAGACAAAGAGAACGAGAACATGTGCCAGGGAAGAGAGACTCCCAAGCAAGATGCGGGGCTTGACCCTGTGACCCTGGGATCATGACCTGAGCCAAAATGAAGAGTCAACGCCTAACTGACTGAGCCACCCAGGTACCCACAGTGTCAGTCCATCACAATACCGTGCTGACCCATCTGTGAAGCAGTCCAATTGCTTTCATTTTTGCAACTGTTTGTGTTTAGAGAAGACCCTCTACCCCCTTGAAGTCACAGGTTTGAAATGATATAGAGGTATTGGTGAAACAGAGTGGTTCACATAGTGTGTCTGGTTCACATGCTTATGTCTTTACTTAAAGAGGATACTGTAACGTGCTCCCAAATCAGTGGGTCCCTACAAACTTTATAGATGTGACAGGCTCCTGAAGTTTTGTGGGTTGTATTGTTCAACCTTTGACAGCCATGGGTCTTTCTGGGGAACCAGCTCCTCACCAGGTCCAATTAGTGATGTCATTTATAGTACAACAACTAGGAACATAATCTCAGAAATCTTGTAATGTCATTTTACTGCATTCTATTCACTGAAATGGTCACAAAGCTGCCTAGATTCAAACTACCACCTCTTGATGGAAGAATGGCAGGTTCCTAGAATAATATGTGGGGTAGGACATAATGATGTGGCCATTTGGGGGAAATGTAATCTACCACATGCGTTCTCTGGATTCACATAATAAATCCATTTTGCCTTCCCATCTCCATGAAATTTTTAGCCACTTTCTTAATAGCCTTGCAAGCAAGTTCTCACATCTAGCTTTAGTGCAAGTTGCAAGAAACCATCCCATGAGAGTATTAGCACCAGTTCCAGATATTCCTGACAAGATATTGAATCCTGAATTATGGGTTATGGATACTACTCCTATGTCAAAAAATGTTCTGCAATCTATATTTTTATTCTAAAACCTTCATTATTCATGCTAAAGAGCCATTCCTACATGTCCTCCTGAATCCTGCTAATACATATTATCCAGGTCCTGCAATTTCTCTTAAGAGCAGGAAGTATACATGGTAGTCACTCTGTGATTTGACCCTGGTTACTGACTTGGAGACAGTAAAGCATTTTCAGTGGCAGGTCTTGCATCATCTTGCAAGGCACGAGACTCAGATGAGGCCATTGCAGGTTCTCCACACAATGGAAGAATCCTCTCTTCTGACAAAGGTGCTGCCTCTGCAAAATATCAGGTTGAGAATGAGACCATCCAAATGTTCTCATTTCAGTTCTCAACTCCAACACTTTCCCTATCAGGGCCCCAATTCTGATATAGAAGTTCTGTCCACATGCTGCCTCATAATTTCATTTAAACTTTGCCACTCTTAAACTTGTATCTTAAGCCTGATTTTCAGCTAAGTGGGCACAGTAGCTGGAGGAGATGAGATTCTCCTTCAGAGCTTCCGTAGTGAATCTCTGACTTTCAGTTTGTTAGAGTTGACAATTGGCTATTATGAGACTTCATTTTCTTTTATTTTTTTAAGATTTCTAATACATTGAACAAATGATGACTTATACCACAATCCTTATAACTGTAGCTATAATTGCCTCCATACCATTGAGACGTCTCACCTTCTACCTACACCTCATCTCAATCTACAAAAGGAGAAAGCTTAGTAATTGTGACGTCATCTGTGACTGTGTGTGGCGGGGAAGAGGGGAGTCCTCATTAGTATCTGACTATTGAGGAATCCAGCTCCAAAATCTTACTGTGATGATATGATTCTAAGTTCATTTCTAATATCATCTTTCTTGATTTGTTTTCCCCAGAGAGCATAACCTAAAACAAACGCTTAGTATAAATGCTTTATTTGGCGAAGTTTGCACAAGGGAAGCAAAGAAGATAAAGAGGAAAATCGCTATGGACAGTTGGTAGCTAACTCCTGTAGGACTGAGAAACCTTATAAAATTCTTATCAGGTCTTCCTATCCTGGGCTAGAAAGGCGATAAGCATACATCCACCAGGTTCACTCCTATTGATCAGAATTTCATCCCATGAGGTATGGGCATCAGGAGGTTTCTTGGAATCCCATGCCTTGGACTCAATGGAAAATTGAGAGATGAGAGGCTGATCACAGGTACCTGAGAAATGATGTTCTCTGTTTGCATCCATGTGAAACTTGTCAGATATTTTACGGTATAGTTGTCACCTGATAAAACCAGGTAAGAATTAAAGAATCTGAAGAAGTGCTTAAGAGGTGTCCAATACTAGAGTCATAAGAATGTTTATCATATCATTAAACAAAGGAAAGCAATTGATAAATTCCTATCTATTCAGGATTTATTCAATAAACTGTGTTAGGTCCATTCAGTGAAACACTATGGATCCCTAACAAAAATCACAATAATAGAAAGATATATGGAGATATAAAAATATTCACAATAAATATAAAGTTGAAAAATCTGGTTATATCAGCAATGTATGACCTGGTTTTATAAAATCAATTCTGTTTTGTCTAAATCAATAATTTTCTCAGTCTTGGGAATGACTAATGTACTTCTTTATCATTTATTTTTTTCCTATTTATCTTGCTATATCCTTTTGGGCTTCTACGCAGGCTACAGGAGACCTCACTTTCTCTCCAGAAATTATTTCCAACTTCCTACTAATAGAGAATTCCCACAACAACAATAATTCTCCTCCTTCTCTATCTTCTGCTCCTTTTCATTCTTGTTCTTATTCTCCTTCATAGCATCTTCTTCTGCATCAGCAAGATAAAGAATGATGAATTAATGTTCCTTCTGGACAAAAGCCTCCTTTTCTGAAATTTCTTACCAGTTACCTTATCAGTTGTATCAGTCTCCTTAAACAGTAGGAATTTATTCCTCACAGAAGTCCAAGACCAAGGTGCCATTCAATTAGTCCCTTAGCAAGGACTCTCTTCCGGCTTGCAGGTGGCTTCCTTGTCATTGTGTCCTCAAATGGTGAAGAGACAGAGAAAGCAAGCTCTCTGGTGTCTTCTATAACAGCACTAACCTCCTTATGAGGGCCCCATCCTCATGACCTCATCTAAACCTAATTGCCTCTCAAAGGCCTCATCTCCAAATACTATCACACTGGGGGTTATAGCTTCAATATACATTTCGGTGGGGCACAGTTCAGTCCATAGCACTTGTTGCAATTGGTATTACAGAATCACAGATTTTTAGGCCAGGATGAAATTGAGAAAATCTAGTTCAACCTTTTACTCAAAAGCAGGGATCCTGGCTATCGGATTCCTGAGAAGTGATGGTGCTACTTCATGTTTAACTTATAACTTTTTACACATGGGAAGCTTACTAGCCAGAAGAATCTTTCAAATGGTGTATTTGTGTCTTAGGATGAGAACAATCCTGAGGACAAAGTAATTTTAAAATCTTAATAATAACAATAACAGCAAGCACTTATGTTGCTCTTACAACACAACAGGAATAATTCCAAGCACGTTTCAAACATTATTATATCTCGTCCTTACTCTAACCCTATAATGTAAGTGTTATTTACTATCCTCTTTTTACAGACTAATAACCTGAGGCACAAAAGAGTTCAAATACCTTGCCCAAGGTCACATGCTTAGTAGTAAGTGGTGGGACTGGAGTTTGAAATCTAGCCATCTGGCTCCAGAGCCTGTACTTTCAAACATGACATAAAGAAAATAATTTCCAGAGTTTCCACTTTTATTTCCTTCATTCTCGTTTGCCATTGCTCCCTTATTTTTCATAAGGTTTCTATGATCTCTAGGCCAAATGAGATTCTAAAAATAACAATTTTAATCTTCAAATCGAGGGCATGATTTCTAAATGGACCAAGTTATTTTTGTGAACCCTACATAAAATTCAGGAACAGAACTTTGGAAGGAACTTCCAGATGGCAGTAAATCTTCACAGTTCAGTAATTAAGCCTTTTGAGAATGTTACTCTGTTATGGAGCCACTGCCTGATTAACTGTACAATATCAATTATATCAAACGGCACTACTTTAATTCTGTCAAAATTTAGAGAAATCTGACATGCTGACACGAGACTCTGTGAAGTGTGATAATGAGCTGCCAAGTGTCATAAAGTGCCACGGGGGGGAAAACACCCTTGCTTTCAGAATAGAAGTTTTCTTTTTCTTTATTCATATTAGGGTATGCTTTATTAAACACCATGAACATCCAGATTCACACATCTCTCCTGTTTCAAACGAACAGTCTAATTGTTTAGTTTTTATGAATGAAGCTCAAGTGATAATAGACAAATTTATAGAAAAAATAAATAAAGCATATATGTTTGGTTGAGAAAGATTATGTATCTAGGAAATTAGTCCCTGATCCTTTTGCTCCCTCATTCCTGTGAAGAATGGTTCTCAGAAAGTTAACTGTAACTTTGCAAAAGTTAAAAGTTTGACTTGCCTCATTTTACAGTGACAGACACTTGTCTGGTCATTAAGGACAAATCCAGGCTGTTTAAATAGCAAAGCCGGAGTTATTAAGTGACAGGATCTTTCAACAAAGTTTGGCTTTCTTGAAAAAAAAATGTCCTTTTCATAAAAAAAAATAGAAGGGATTTTATTATAAATATAACAGCTATCATCAAATATGAGAGCTTAGGGTTTCATCAATGAAGTAATAAGAATAGTTAAAAGGTGCAGTCCACTCTGTGTTTTGATTTTTCCATCATTACATTATGCAATATTTAAATATTTAAATTTTCTGTTTGTGACCTGTAGTAGACAAAAGGAACCCTGCATTATGATTTAGAGAGATGTATGTATGCCATTAATAAACACCTACTATGGAAAATGTATTCCTTTTCATATATTTGGTGATCACCCCTTTCCGAATCACCACCATATCTGCACTCCTTGGCCTCCTTTTTACCTTCCTTCATGCACTTCCAGTTACCTCCTGGATATTTCCATTTGGAATTCCCAGCGCTCTGTGGAACTCAAATGTCCAACCCATCAGTGATTCCAGCATCCTCCAACTTATCCTCTTTTTTCCCTTTCCTTGCTCAGGAAAATCATCATTTTCCAAGTCACCCAAAGTTGAAACCTCAGACTCTTTGTTATTTCTTCTTTGGATCATCCTTTTTCAGGCTCATCCTTTTCCTTGATAAATCTATGGATCTGTAAACTATTTGTTGAATCTTTTGAACTCCATAGTACCCAAACACAAAAAAGGTTTTATTGTATATTTTTAAATTACTGCTTTCTATGAGTAGTCAAAACTTTGCTATTCTTAATGACATTTGGAGAAGATTCCATTTCCTGGAGTTCCCTGTACTGATATTGGTCAGATTTTCCTTTTCCAGAAACTTTAAGCCCCTGTGATTATTCTCCATGGCTACTCTATGCTGATCTTCCCCTTTCTCAGTAAGCTTTCTCTTCTTACATATTAGCAAGATGGAGCAAACCTTACATCTGTGTTTCTTGGACCCTAGGAAATTTAGGCAGCCCTGCGATGATAAATGGTAGAATTGCTGGCTGCCACATTACCTTCCTGTCTTTGTCTGGTGGTCGTTTTCCAATTATATTTTTCTTGGCTCTGATAGTTTCAACAAAACAACAAATGCATCAGCTGAACTGGATGGGATACCACTCTCCAAATCTGGCAGGTACTTTCAATTGTTTATGAGTGATTTTCTTGGGGTTCTTCTCTTATTGGTCTTTGGGAAGGGAAGCACCCCTCCCTCCCATCACATTGTCTTCTTCTGCCTATGGGGTGGAGGTGGGGGTGGGAAGGTAAATAAAAGCCACAGCACTCTCTCTTCCCGTATTTTCTCTTTATATAGACAATAGGACAGATTGCAGGTGAGATTACAGTAGGAGAGGGGTGAAGTTACTTGAGGCTTCTTTTTCTGAACTTTGGGTCTTAGTAACCAATTCTGGGGCAACACAAAGGGATTCTACTTAAGATACTATTACAAGTCACTAAATTGTCCTGATATTTCACTCAAAGTGTTTTTCACATTCATAATAGTGGCAAGAATGTCATCTTAAGAACTAGAGTCAGATTTTTTTTGTGCACATCTATGTGTGTGTATGAATGTGTATGGGGGGTGTCATGGAGAACACTGTCTTCTTTAAGAAAACTCTCCAAATAGAATACATATTGCAAATAAGAGATATAGCTCATCTGTATCTCTGCTGTCTACCAGGTAATCTTACCTACTTAGCTTTGGCACTTCAAGATCCCATCATACCCTTTGAAATCAGAAAGTGAGTTTCTCACTATCTTCCCTGGCCTACATAGGTCAGATTTTACAGTTCATGAGAGTGCTGCTATTCAAAGATGTTAGTGGCCTCTTCTCATGCATTGCTCAATGTCTTAAAGAAGAAAGTGCACTCTGGGTCCTTCTGATGGACCTGATAGCAAGGTGGATGTGCCAGATACATAAGATGTATACATGCTGACATTCCCATGTTTCTGGATTATTTTCTCTACATTATGCAAGGGAAATTTTGGCATCTTACCCTCTGCCATAATCCATCACTGAGTCCAGGTTTCATTTAAGCAAACAAGCTAACTTTTAGATTCAGCTATCAGAGCTTATACATCACTCAGAATTTCTGACAAGTACATCATGTTGATAACTTTGGTCTGAGCCAATGTTAATCCATCCCACTTGACTAAACATTGTTAGAATTCATATTCCTCAGAAATTAGTCAATACAAATTAGCAAGATCTCACAGTTCACTAGGTGTGGTCAGATTTTGTACTTTTTGCCAAGGCATGCTTGGATTTGACTGTGGTTATAGGTCTAGAGGCAATGAAGGCTATTGGAGGTGTTGAGAATAAACTGCTAATGAGATTATGACAGGATCCTCAAGCAAAGAAATGGTTGTCTTCACAGACAATAGAGACTGCTTCTGCTGCTGAGGGAGGTTCAGGGAGATTTGACAGCTCTAAGTCCTCTTATTTGCCTAAGCACACCTAGATGTGCTCATTCCATGTTTTAAGGTCCATTCATTTCCAATCACATTTTAAGTTGCATACAAAATATTTGGCATGGCTGTTGAATCCAAGTTATATTTTAATGCTATAAGATACTCAATACTTAATTGTTGAACCCAAGTTCCAGGCATTTCTGCTCTATAGTTACTAAATTATCATTCAAAACACATCTCTAAACAAAGACAATGAAAGTTTACTACTCAAGAACATTTGCTGAAAGAACTATGGAATAAGAGAGAAGTTGAACTGAATAAAAAGGAAAAAAATTCAAGTAGTCATTTGGAGCCAAGAAATAGGGGAAGATATAGGCAAATCAAATTAAATACTAAATGTTATGAAAAGACTAATTTGCGGGACATCTCAATGCAAAGAAGAACTAAAATAATTTGATGTAGGGGCGCCTGGGTGGCACAGTCGGTTAAGCGTCCGACTTCAGCCAGGTCACGATCTCGCAGTCTGTGAGTTCGAGCCCCGCGTCAGGCTCTGGGCTGATGGCTCGGAGCCTAGAGTCTGTTTCCGATTCTGTGTCTCCTTCTCTCTCTGCCCCTCCCCCATTCATGCTCTGTCTCGCTCTGTCCCAAAAATAAATAAAAAACGTTGAAAAAAAAAATTTAAAATAATTTGATGTGTTAGATTGGATTGTTGTTCAGCAAATACTCCCTCGCTCTACATTTCACCTGCCTGGGAGGAATATATTTCTGCACCTCATTGATGTTGGGCTTCAACCTGTAACTTGCCTTGGTCAATGGAATGCTAACATATGTAATACAAGAAAAGTCTTGAAATGTGCATCTTTGTTGTTCTTGCTCTTGCTTTCCCGCTTTTTGCAACGTGAAGAGTGTGCTGCGGAGCATACCTCCATGTTTGAGGAAGATGAGAGACATCCGAGGGAGATCTGGCTAATGCATAGCTTGGACCCAAAGTTTAGTCTAGCCAAGCCCAGCCCAGCTTAGTCATACCCACCTGATCCAGACATTTGAGTGAAAATGATTTTTTACTGTTGAAAACAATAAATAATTGTGGTTATTGGTTAAGTAGCCAATACGTACCTAACTGATACATAAGCTACTAATAAGGATGTAAAAGCAAGGAAGATTGGATTTAAAATGTTCCATGTTTTGGGGTGCCTGGGTGGCTCAGTCGGTTGATCATCCAACTTCAGCTCAGGTCATATCTCAAGGCTTGTGAGTTCGAGCCTTGATAATTGCTTATACCTCTGAGGGATTGGTTGTAATAATTCCATTTTCATTCATGATTTTATCTATTTGGGTCATCTCCCTTTTCTTTTTTTTTTTTAATTTTTTTTTCAACGTTTATTTTTGGGACAGAGAGAGACAGAGCATGAACGGGGGAGGGGCAGAGAGAGAGGGAGACACAGAATCAGAAGCAGGCTCCAGGCTCTGAGCCATCAGCCCAGAGCCTGACGCGGGGCTCGAACTCCCGGACCGCGAGATCGTGACCTGGCTGAAGTGGAACGCTTCACCGACTGCGCCACCCAGGTGCCCCTCCCTTTTCTTTTTGAGAAGCCTGGCTAGAGGTTTATCAATTTTGTTTATTTTTTCAAAAAACCAACTCTTGGTTTATTGATCTGCTCTACAGTTTTTTTTTTTTTGATTCTATGTTGTTTATTTCTGCTCTGATCTTTATTATTTCTCTTCTTCTTCTGCTTCTATTTCCTTTAGGTGTGCTGCTAGATTTTGTATTTGGGATTTTTCTTGTTTCTGGAGATAGGCCTGGATTGCAATGTATTTTCCTCTCAGAACTGCCTTTGCTGCATCCCAAAGCATTTGGATTGTTGTATTTTCATTTTTGTTTGTTTCCATATATTTTTTAATTTCTTCTCTAATTGCCTGGTTGACCCATTCATTATTTAGTAGGGTGTTCTTTAACCTCCATGCTTTTGGAGGTTTTCCAGCCTTTTTCCTGTGGTTGATTTCAAGCTTCATAGAATTGTGGTCCGAAAGTATGCCTGGTATGATCTCAATTCTTGTATACTTATGAAGGGCTGTTTTGTGACCCAGTATGTGATCTATCTTGGAGAAGGTTCCATGTGCACTCGAGAAGAAAGTATATTCTGTTGCTTTGGGATGCAGAGTTCTAACTATATCTGTCAAGTCCATCTGATCCAATGTATCATTCAGGGCCCTTGTTTCTTTATTGACCGTGTGTCTAGATGATCTATCCATTTCTGTATGTGGAGTGTTAAAGTCCCCTGCAATTACCACATTCTTATCAATAAGGTTGCTTGTGTTTGTGAGTAATTGTTTTATATATTTGGGGGCTCCCGTATTCGGTGCATAGACATTTATAATTGTTAGTTCTTTTTGAGGGATAGACCCTGTAATTATTATATAATGCCCTTCTTTATCTCTTGTTACAGCCTTTAATTTAAAATCTAGTTTGTCTGATATAAGTATGGCTACTCCAGCTCTCTTTTGACTTCCAGTAGCATGATAAATAGTTCTCCATCCCCTCACTTTCAATCTGAAAGTGTCCTCAGGTCTAAAATGAATCTCTTGTAGACAGCAAATAGATGGGTCTTGTTTTTTTTATCCATTCTGATACCCTATGTCTTTTGGTTGGTGCATTTAGTCCATTTACATTCAGTGTTATTATTGAAAGATATGGGTTTAGAGTCATTGTGATGTCCGTAGGTTTCATGCTTGTAGTGATGTGTCTGGCACTTTGTCTCACAGGATCTCCCTTAGGATCTCTTGTAGGGCTGGTTTAGTGGTGATGAATTCCCTCAGTTTTTGTTTGTTTGGGAAGACCTTTATCTCTCCTTCTATTCTAATGACAGATTTGCTGGATAGAGGATTTTCGGCTGCATATTTTTTTCTGTTTATCACATTGAAGATTTCCTGCCATTCCTTTCTGGCCTGCCAAGTTTCAGTAGAGAGATCCGTCAGGAGCCTTATCGGTCTCCCTTTATATGTTAGAGCACATTTGTCCCTAGCTGCTTTCAGAATTTTCTCTTTATCCTTGTATTTTGCCAGTTTCACTATGATATGTCCTGCAGAAGATCGATTCAAGTTACATCTGAAGGGAGTTCTCTGTGCCTCTTGGATTTCAATGCCTTTTTCCTTCCCCAGATCCAGGAAGTTCTCAGCTATTATTTCTTCAAGTACCCCTTCAGCACCTTTCCCTCTCTCTTCCTCCTCTGGGATACCAATTATGAGTAGATTATTTCTCTTTAGTGCATCACTTAGTTCTCTACTTTTCCCCTCATACGCCTGGATTTTTTTATCTCTCTTTTTCTCAGCTTCTTTTTTTTCCATAATTTTATCTTCTAGTTCACCTATTCTCTCCTCTGCCTCTTCAGTCCAAGCCGTGGTCGTCTCCATTTTATTTTGCAGCTTATTTTTTTTTTAATTTTTTTTCAACGTTTTTATTTATTTTTGGGACAGAGAGAGACAGAGCATGAGCGGGGGAGGGGCAGAGAGAGAGGGAGACACAGAATCGGAAACAGGCTCCAGGCTCTGAGCCATCAGCCCAGAGCCTGATGCGGGGCTCGAACTCACGGACCGCGAGATCGTGACCTGGCTGAAGTCGGACGCTTAACCGACTGCGCCACCCAGGCGCCCCTATTTTGCAGCTTATTAATAGCATTTTTTAGCACCTCCTGGCTGTTCCTTAGTCCCTTGATCTCTGTAGCAATAGATTCTCTGCTGTCCTTTTTACTGTTTTCAAGACCAGTGATTAATTTTATGACTATTATTCTAAATTCATTTTCTGTTATATTGTTTAAATCGTTTTTGATCAGTTTGTTAGCTGTCGTTATTTCCTGGACGTTATTTTTGAGGGGAATTCTTCCGTTTGGTCATTTTGGATAGTCCCTGGAGTGGTGCGGAACTGCAGGGTACTTCCCCTGTGCTGTCTTGGATAACTTGCGTTGGTGGGCGGGGCTGCAGTCAGACTGGTGTGTGCCTTCTTTTTCCCTCTCCGAGGGGTGGGATTCACTGTGGGTTGGCGTGGCCTGTCTGGGCTACTTGCACACTGCCAGGTTTGTGGTGCTGGGGATCTGGTGTATTAGCTGCGGTGGATCGGCAAGGTGCACAGGGGCAGGAGGGGCAGATTCAGCTCGCTTTTCCTTTGGAGATCCGCTTTGGGAGGGAACCTGTGGCACTGGGAGAGAGTCAGACCCACTGGAGGTATGGGTCCACAGAAGCGCAGCGTTGGGCGTTTGCGCAGTGCAAGCAAGTTCCCTGGCAGGAACTGGTTCCCTTTGGGATTTTGGCTGGGGGATGGGTGAGGGAGATGGTGCCGCCAAGCTGTGCTCTGTTGTCCGTGGCTCAACAACTCTCCCTCCCTTTGTCCTCCAGCCCTCCCGTTCTCTGAGCAGATCTGTTAACTTATAAACTTCCAGATGTTAAGTCCTGCTTGCTGTCAGAGCACACTCCATCCGGCCCCTCCACTTTTGCAAGCCAGATTTGGGGGTCTGCTTGCCGGCGGGCTGCCCCTCCGCCCCGGCTCCCTCCCGCCAGCCAGTCCGTGTAGCATGCACCGCCTCTCCCCCCTTCCTACCCTCTTCCGTGGGCCTCTCGTCTATGCTTGGCTCTGGAGAATCCATTCTGTTAGTCTTCTGGTGATTTTCTGGGTTATTTAGGCAGGTGTGGGTGGAATCTAAGTGATCAGCAGGAAGCGGTGAGCCCAGCATCCTCCTACGTTGCCATCTTCCCAAAAAATAAATAAACCTTAAAACAATTAAAAAAAATTCTGAGTTTCTTGAATTGTTTGGGAGAAGAGGTACTGGTTAACATATTTTAAATCATTATTGCTTTTTTGAAAATAATATATATTATTATATTTCATATAATATGTATAAAATATATAAAAATAATATATATTATATATTATAGAGATAATTCTCTCTCTCTCTCTCTCTCTCTATATATATATATATACACACACACAAAATTTGTATATTTGTACAAAATTCTAGTGTACAAAGGTATTTGGTGAAAATCATTTTCTTTCCCTATTTATTCCACAAGTGCCTATTTCCTAGCTTCACTCACCCTGAGGCAATCACTGTTACCTGTTTCTTAGGTGTATTCTCAGAGATATTTTGTACATTCATTCAATTGTATATTTGTCTGTGTATGCAAAAATAGTAACACATTAGTACATAACAGTTCCTTTCATTCTCTTACTAAACTGCATAATTGGAGTTTGTTCTGTTATCAGTACATATTGGAATGAATTTTTTTTTCAAAAAAGATTATTATAACCTATTGTTAGAAGTAAAACAAGTTATTTTTTTGGGTCCCCTCTGTATAATGATTGCCTTTACATTTTGTTACTCAAGTAAATGTATTATATAATAAGGATAATCATTAAACATTTAGAAATAGAATAAATAAACTTCCAAACCAGTTAAGGAAAAGAAGGGAGAAAGAAAACTCATTTGCTTATTAGGCGGCATGAAAAACGGAAAAAGGAAGAAAGTAAATGGATGGTAAATGGAAACATGCTACATTCAGTAATATAATGTAGTATAATAATACAGTAGAAACAAATAGAAATACACTGGATACAGTCATCATAATGTATACTAGTAAAATAAGCAAGTTAAAAAATGAAGCTCCTAAAACTAGATTTTTTGGAAAGCTCAACTAAATGCTTTTTATAAGAGATTTGCTTAAAATGTGATTGCACAAAACATTCACAACTAATATATAGAGATAGAAAAAGAAATACGACAAGATAACTACCAAAATAAATCTGGCAGGGGCATATTAATACCAGAGAAAATAGACCTTAAGAAAAAAATTAATCAGATAGGTATTTAATTCTAAAGTTTCAATTCACCAGAAAAACAACATTTTCAAGTCTTTACGCATAGGCATATAGTAGAACAAAGTTACTTCAAATATATAAAGTAAAAATGGATAGAATTATAGGAAGAAATCGGCAGATCTACCAGATAATTGGATAATTTTAACACCTTGATTGAAAGTTAATAAATTCAAGCTAAGCAAAAAGTGGTAATGATAAAGAAAATTTGAATAACAAACTTAAAACTTGAGCTATTGGTCAATTGTAGACTCACAAAACAAATAGAGAATACACATTCTTTTCAGTCACATATTGATTATAAAAATAATTCACAATTAGGTTCAGAGAAAAATCCCTATAAATAACAAGAAATTAATATCATGTAGATTGCATTTTCAGATCAAAATGCAATTAGTTTATAAAATAAATAAGGAAAGAAATCTCATAGTTCTATCTTGGCAAACTAAAAAACTAAAATTCTAAGTAATTGTGGGTCCAAAAGTAAATAATGTAAATTATGACATTTAGAATTAAATTTCGGTGAATGTATGATATTAGAAATTTGTCGGACCCAGTTATCGAAGTTCTTAGAAGACCCTTTTAGCTCTTTATAGATACATACCTAAGGGAAAACATGATAGAAAAAATGAGGTAATCATTAAACTTAGGAAGTTACAGTAAGAACAACAGAATAAAAGCAAGACAGTAGAGAATAATAAGCAGATATATAGATTAATGAAATAAAATATAAACACTAAAGAATATCAATAACATAAAAACTAATTGAGAGTGGCAAAATTTACTACCTAAAAGAGAACAGATAACCAGTATTTGGAATGAAAATGAGGGTGTGACTAGAATAAATTAATGATGTATACTTGTTATCTATATGAAGGTACAGTTGAAAAATAATCCCATGTCTTATACTGGATTCTTTTATACTGTTCATTTGATTTATGCTCGTTTTGAAGCTCTGAAGAACTGTCAGATTCTCTTCGTATGGCACTGCATTAGTGCCCCTGACAACATATCTGAGAGGCTTTTTGGACACACACATTAGTTCTGTCTTTTGGTATATCCTCAAATATGACTTTAACGTAGTGTAGTTGGGATTCTATATTGGCCTAGGAACAACTGTGAAGTGATTGAATTTTGTATGTGTGCAGGAGTTTCTATTTTTCCTTTTGGGGTCTGTATAGTATTTCATGATGCCATATTTCTAGGGTTGAAAGACTAGTCTATTGACAGCCATTCTCAGATAATCTATTTTGCTTTCAATCTCTTCTTCCATTTACCAAAGACTTATCTCAAAGAATCACACAGTTGAAAATAAAACGATAAAGTGGTTCATAACTCATCATAGGTTAATATAATAACTCTTCTAAGATTATTTGTGTGTAAATAATAGCTAATGGTTTAAAATCAGATAAGTGTTTTAATGGAAATATAGGCATCAAACACAGTAAAATGGGCATAGTATTTTTCAATGCAAGGAAGGTTTAAGTGCTTAGAAACAATATGAAAGTTGTTCTAATTTGAGATTGGCCTTGCAAAACTGACGTAATGAAGTTCTACTGCAATGTTTTAACTTACTGCACTCCAGGTTTTATGACTTACAAACACATAGAATTTATTCTTGAAAAAAAAAAAACAATGTATTCTTGGAAGAAATTGTAGATGAATGAGTACAAATCCATCCACCAACTAAAAAAGTAGCAGGATTAGTTCATATTAGAAATCAAGACCAGCTTACTGTAGGTAATCTCCCGGCTGGCTAATGCAGAAAAAGGAACAGCCAGAACCAGTTTGGGCAAGTCCAAGTGTTAAGTGAGTCACCAGAAGCTACAATGCTAATCTTTTTTTGAAATAACTGATTGTTTTCCATTCAGGTTTGTTCCAAGGTCAAGTAGAGTTTCAGCATTCCAAGAAGAGAGATGGAACTACCTCCTTGTTGTAGAACATTTTGTTCATGTCACAAATGTTCATGCATATATTCAACCAACTGCTATTTCCTGACAAGACTGTGTTTCAGGACTAACTTTTCTATTTACATTTCCCATAAAGAAAAGAGTACTGTTCCTTGAGAAAGCTATTTCTTCATTAGGGCAGGTTCCATATTCAATCATTTTGTAAATTCTGAAAATAAAGAACAGACTAAATAATGAAGCAATATTGTGTAGTAGAATAGACTGTCAAAAATTTCATTAGGGGTCCATAAAAGAACCGAAATTAAAACTTGAGTATCCACATATATGGAATATTCCATAGCTTGAGAGGATCATATCCCCTATTTTTTTCTGCTGTATAATGCATTGCTGCTGCTACTTTTGTATTAACTAAGGAAACTTATTAATATCTAATTGTTTAAAATGGAAGAATATAACTATATTTTTCTATTTATAGGTAATATTAATTTTAGTATGTAGTATCTCACACTACTGAAAACACATCAACCTATAATCTGATACAACCATTATCATCATCTCCATGTTACAGATGGGGAGCATGAGGCTTAGAGAAGTTAGAGAGCAGGACGTCCAGAATACAAACAAACAAAACAAACAAACAAACAATAAATCTGGTGAACGTTATAAAAAACATTTATTTAAATCTCTGTAAATTGTCCTGAGAGCAAGGGGTAAGGCAGGCCATAAAAAGGAAGAGATCTGCAGTTTTACCTGTGGAGGCAGTTCTTATTTGGAACAGAAAGAAGAGAACTTCATATCTAAGGGTGTTGTCATGCAGAATGGAGATCCTGGTGGAGAGCAATTACCAATACAAACAAAACTTCAGAGTAGTCAGAAGCTCACTAGACAGAACCAGTGAAAGAGATAGTCAAAAAGAGCCTTCCTGGGATCATACTCAATTCTGGGAGTCAGAAAGGTTTTGCAGATAATGTACACTGCACATCATCAAAAAAACTCAATCTCAATTTCTTGGGACTGGTGACTCCTTTCTTTCGTCCACTGGATTTCTCCTTTCTTTCTTCAATTTTTGCCTTTTTTGAATGGAAATGACAATAACTATTATCCTATGCCTGCCCCACTGTTGTATTTTGAAAGCAGGTAACTTATTTTCTAGATTCATAGGTCCAGACATAGAAAGGAATTTTGCCCTAGAATGGCTCATACCGAACATCTTAATCATACCTGATTTAGATGATTACATTTGGGACTTTTGAGCTAGTAATGCTTAGATGACATTTTGGACTTTGAGTTCATGCTGTAATGGGTTGAGACTTTGAGAAATTTGGGAGTGGGGTGAGTGTATTTTGCATATGAGATATACTTGAATCTTTGGCGACCAAATGGCAGATTGTGGTAAGCTGAATAATGGTTGGCACAAAGATGTCCACATCCTAATCCCTGGGACCTATTAATGTTACCTTATATGGCAAAAGGGCTTTGCAGGTGTGATTGAATTAAAGATCTTATGATGGTGAGATTATCCTGGATTGTCCAGATGGAACCATATACAAACACATGGATCTTCATAAGAAGGATGTAAGAATATCAGACAGGGTGATAGGAAATGTGATGAATGATAGAAGTAGAGACTGGAGTGATGGAGCCCAGCTCAAGGATCATGAGCAGCCCCTAAAAGCTGAAAGAAACAAGGAACTAATTTTTTCCTGGAGCCCAGAAGTGACCAGCCCTGCTCTCATTTTGACTTTATCACATTAAAACTGATTATGGACCTCTGGCCTCCAGAACGGTTAGAGAATAAATTCCCATTGCTGTTAGCCATGAAGTTTGTGGTAATTTGTTACAGCAGCTATAGGAATCTAATACAGTAAGTATGTAGGTAATTATGAAAGAGAATATGATTGCATATTTCTTTTCCTTTTACCTCTCGTATGCTTTTCAAAGGAATTGCATAATACAATACAAACATATAATTTGGGGTCTATAATGTAGAAATGTATTTGATAATAATGGCATAAAGGAGAAAGGTGTGAACAAAACTGTATTGGACTTAGGAAATGACAATAGATGATAATGTACATCTGGTAGAAAAAAATGAAGAGAACCCCAAAAGATAGATAGGAAAGTTAAAATTACAAACTCTGTAATTCTATATTGGGTTTCTTCTCTTTATTTAAAATATGTAAGGTTATATAATATAATAATTACAGCAATATATTGTTGGATTTATAACATGTATAGACTTAATACGCATAACAGTAATAGCACCAAAAAAAAGTAGAGAGAGAACTAAGCTACATAAGAATAGAATTTCTAGATTTCATTGAAGTTAAGTGAGTATAAATCTGAATTAGGTTCTCATAAGATACACTTTGTAGGTCCTGAAGCAATTGCTAAGAACATGACTATAATTAAACAAATCATTAATGGAATTAAAATGTTACAATGGAAAATATCTACTCACTATAAAATATAAATATAAAATAAAGTAATATATAAATATAAAATAAGGTAATAAAGGAGGAATATAGGCACAAAAAGGAAATGAAACATATAGAAAATAAAAAGCAAAATGACAGATGTAAATCCAACCATATCGATAGTAACATTAAATGTGAATGTATTGGGGCGCCTGGGTGGCACAGTCGGTTAAGCGTCCGACTTCAGCCAGGTCACGATCTCGCTGTCCGGGAGTTCGAGCCCCGCGTCAGGCTCTGGGCTGATGGCTCAGAGCCTGGAGCCTGTTTCCGATTCTGTGTCTCCCTCTCTCTCTGCCCCTCCCCCGTTCATGCTCTGTCTCTCTCTGTCCCAAAAATAAATAAACGTTGAAAAAAAATTTTTTTTTAAATGTGAATGTATTAAGCAATTCAATAAAAAAGAAATAGCAAAATTATATTGAACAAAAAAACAACAAACTCAAACTATATGCTGTTTACAGGAAATACTATTTAACGTTTTTTTAATGTTTATATTCATTTTTGGGGCAGAGAGAGAGAGAGAGAGAGAGAGAAAGAGAGAGACACAGACAGATCATGAGTGGGGAAGGGGCAAAGAGAGAGGGAGACAGAATCTGAAGCAGGCTTCAGGCTCTGCGTTGTCATCACAGAGCCCAACATGGGGCTTGAACCCATGAACCGTGACATCATGACCCAAGCCAAAGTTGGACGCTTAACCTACTGAGCCACCCAGGTGCCCCCAGAATATACTATTTAGATTTAAAAAAATTGGTTGAAGGTAAAAGAATTGAAAGATCTATGCCATGCAAACAGCAACCATATAAAAGATCTGGAATGGCTACAGTAATGTCAGACAAAATAGACTTAAAATAAAATATATTGCTAGACATAAACATAGGTCATTTAATAATGACAAAAGGATCAATCTACTAAGAAGATATAACAATTGTAAACATATATGTACTCAACAGCAGAGCTCCCAAATACATCCAGCAAACGCTGACAGAATTAAATGAGGAAATGGAAAATTCAACAATAGTTAAAACCTGTAATATTCTTCGTTCAATAATAGATAAAACAGACAGAAAATCAACAAGATAGAGAATTTTTCAGTGGCAAAAATAAATGAATTACTGATCATGTTACTAATTGGATGAAAGATGAAAATGTTACATAAGGAAGTCTGGCACAAAAGGTTGCGTGTTTATATGAATTCATGAATATAAAAGAATAGGCAAACTTACTGAGACAGAAAGTAGATTAGTTGTTGCTTAGAGCTACAAAGCTTGGGAGGGTTCAATGGAGCAATGGAAGTGACTGCTATGGGATTTCTTTTGAGAGTGATGAAGGTATCCTAAAATTAGATTATGTGCCCTGCATGATTCTGTGAATATATTTAAAAACTTTGAATTATACACTTTACATGGGTGAATTTTATAGTAGGTGATTTATATATCAATAATATATCAATAATGGGTAGTTTTTTGTGTTTTTTTTTTTGTTTTTTTTTTCAAAGTTTATTTATTTTTGGGACAGAGAGAGACAGAGCATGAACGGGGGAGGGGCAGAGAGAGAGGGAGACACAGAATCGGAAACAGGCTCCAGGCTCTGAGCCATCAGCCCAGAGCCCGACGCGGGGCTCGAACTCACGGACCGCGAGATCGTGACCTGGCTGAAGTCGGACGCTTAACCGACTGCGCCACCCAGGCGCCCCAATAATGGGTAGTTTTAAAGAGGATACAATTGCAGTGGGGGTTGGCAAACTTCAGCCCACAGGACCATTCTGTCCTTTTGTCTTTTTGTCTTTTTTTCTTTTTCTTTTTTTTTGTGTGTGTGAAGAATGCCAAGTTAAGAACATTTTAATTATTTTTAATAGTTTAGAAAAAGTCAAAAGAAGAATGGTATAACATATGTGCAAATCATGTGAAACTGAAATTTCTATGTCTATTACTAAAGTTTTATTGGAATACACACGCAAAGATAAAGATCTGTATTTAAAAGCAGAGTTGAGTTCAAACTCAGTTGGACTGAATTGAGAGCCTTATAACATAACCACAACAAAAGTCTGTTAGGCACAGAATAGAAATGAGATTTGATTCAGATGTATTCTGAGATCCAGAACCATCATCAGCCACCATCACCGTGATGTGTGTTGGGCAAAGGGACAACAAAATATACCAAGTGTTGACTAGCAGAAATTTTGTGTGAAAGAGGAGGCAAGATAGTTTTAATGGCTTTATTTCATACAAGGAAATTCTTGAACTAAAGAGTGAGCTAGCAAGACTTTTTAACATACCGACCCCATGAGTACATAGAACAGGAATACCCTTTACTATAGAAGGTTGCTATGCAACTGTATCTAGCATTCCTTTTTAAGGTTGCTCCTTCATGTAAGGGATTTTTGCATATACATGAACAATTATGCACCAAATATCATGTTCTTTGTTTTACTTAATTATGCATGTCTCTCCTCATTTCTGTTCAGTGATGTCAAGTTGGTACCTTGAAATCCGCTATGGCAGGAGTATTTACACAATAAAAATCGGAGGGCTGTTGATTAAATGTTTACTAGCACAATACCGGTTCAGGATGATTACCTATAAGATGCATTACTTGCCTTTAAAAACACCTTGCCTAAGCTCCTCACATCTTTTATGCATTTTCCTCCATCTTGGAATGGGGATGTGGTGGTGCTACTAAAGCAGCCTCTTTTTGTTTTTTCTTTTCTTTTTTTTTAATCCCATGAAAGTAGGAGGAGATTGGGTTCTTGATGACTTCATGGAACCATATTATTTGTTGGCTTTCAGGTGATGCTGTTGCAGCTGGTCTGGAAACCATACTTTGAGAACCATTATTACTTTGGATTTTTTGTTATGTGCAACTGAATCAAATTGTAATTGATACTGTTAGGAAATTCTGGTAAATTAGAGAAAACACGCCTCATCTAAAGGCATTCCTATTCAGTGTTTTAAAACACTGAGCTGACCAATAATACACATCAACTGGCCTCATTAAGCTGTGGAACAGAGTCGAAGAACCTTCAGCTTTGGCCTCTCTGTAGCACTCTATTGCCAAGAATTGATATTCCCTTACTCTAGGATGCACAGAGAAGACCATGTATTGTAAATAACATTTAAAAAAGCATAAATATAGGTATTAGGAAAATAAGTTTAAACAGTAACCAATATGGAGATTGGAACAGACCCAGTCAGTGCACCACCATAGCTGACTTGAATCTTTTTTCATTCCAGTGCACACTGACTCCAGGTGTGTTTTCACTCTGAAATTGCTAGCACTGCGTGTCTTTGTTGGAGGGTTGGCCTCAGGCTGCTAGAACTCATTTTGCTTTACTTTGTTAGAAGTACCTGGGAGTTTATATCTCCCCAGGGGCAATTCGTAACCAATGATTGACAGGTGCAGGAGAATATGTATTTCAACTACTTTGCTTTGGTCAAGATAAATGTGAAGTGTGGCCTACACTGCCTTCAGACATCTTTTGTGGGAAAAACTTACTCTTTGTGAGATTTTGCTTGATAATACACCCCTCCTTAGTCACCTTGCTAGTCTCATTTCCCTACAACCCTAACGGTTTTTCCTGGGAAAGTTTCATATGCATCCTCATTTCAGAGTCTGTTTCTGGGGAACCCAACGTAAAACAGAGATAAGAATTTCAATCTTCTCAGAAAGCAGTAGAAGAATAAAAGGAAGATCAGTCATCCTGTTCTATCTTCTCAAACTTGAACTTTCTCCACTGACATGTCTCAAATATCCAGATGTGCTTGGGAAGAAAATCAACTCATTTTGGACATCCAGTCATTTAGGAAGTTGGCAATATACATCTGGTTTTTAGCACAGAGGTCAGATGCAGAGATATATTAAATTAAAACAAGTTGGGTTGTCAAATCATAATGTATGAGTTATGCTGATTTAGTTTTCTATGAACTACTTTGTTCATCCTCACCTAATTTTAAAATTCAGTACAGCTGTGAGTTTCATTAAATGTTTATGATCCTATTATAGGATATATTTTTAGCCTTAATAAAAGGAAGTTGATAAAGCTTCATTATCTGTCGTTTCAGAGGAAGAGTAAAAAATCTAACATCTACCAAGTGAGTCTATAATATGTCATAGTAAATCTTCTATTTCCCAAGCCTTTGTCTCTCTTTGACATCAAAGATAAATGACTATTACTAGAATTAATATCTCTTAAATATATCATGATTCTTCAACATTATTAGCCAAAAGGCTGTTATGAAAACTTCACTAAAATAGAATTTGATTTTCTTTGTATGAACTGCAAGGGTTACTGTGAATTTTTAGTACCCGTACTGGAAATGTCTTCCATATTAACTCAGCAGGTTTTCTTAGAGGAGTAAAATTATTTTATACGTGAGAAAGGAAATTACAAAATGTCGTGGCAAAATTCTTCTTCTTCTTTTTTATCTTTTGAAAACCGTGATCATTTAAATCACTTAGCTAGAAGAGGATAGTATTACTTCCAGGCTCTGAATCTTGCTTTAAAGTGGCACAAGCTTGGTAGCAAAATAATATAACTTAATTGACCTAGGGAGAGCTCTTAAGAAACATCCCCGAGATGTTTGAACTACTCCTATTTCTCCTACCAAATGCAAAAGATAATTTTAGAGTAAGTTTCTTTGTACTATTGTGAGTTCCAAACGTAATTTCTCTAGAAATGTGTGTCCATGTAAAAGGTCCTTTAACAGTTGCTATGGAACTAGTTTCTGACACTTACATTATTAAGGCTCATTTTGGATTGGAAGGGAATGCATCTGTAAGACACCGAAAACTGCTTTCGTAATTTGAGGCTGAGGAAGAAAATAATTGGAAAGTGGAAAAAACCGAAAGAATGCGTTTATAAGTATTGGTTACATGAAGATTCTGTTTTAATGGCAGTAGTGTTAATAATAAAAGATCATTTCCTACATCATCATCAATGAAAAGATATTTTAAGTTCTGGAATTGAGACGTTTTTGTTTTTAAAATTATGTGATAATTTGGGTACCTAGTCAGAGCCTGACAATACTGGCCTACATTAAGTTTTAGAAATCTGCTCCTGTTTTTAAAGGTATATACCAGTGGAAGCAAAACTGGAAAATAATTAAAGAATGTTTACCTACCCTACATCCCTTAGTTATTTAGGCATTTTTATGTTTTCTCTACTCTTTCCTGCTATGAAAAGTTTGTCTCTGACAGAAAAAATGAATACATCAATTCACACTGAGAGTTATTGACTGTAGAATAGTTTACACCCAAATATAACACCATGCACACTGTCCACCAACCCTTCTCCTGACTTCATTTTATTTTTACTGTCCATATTTTCTCTTTTCTTCTGACTTTACTACTCATTTTTTCTATTTACTTTGGAAGCTGCCTCAAACTTATTTTGACATGAAATTGAGTTATGAATACACAACTAAACCTAAGATGAATGGTAAATAGACTATTTAAGAGTTAGCATTGTCTTATTTTTATAGATGAGAAAATTATTAGAACAGAGGGGTAAGTGACTTGCCTCAACTTATTAGCAGTTTTTATAGATGTAAATTAGGGCCTAGAACTCAAGCACTTCTTATTCTGGACCCAATATTCCCTTCACTGGAAACCCTGACTTTTCTGAGGACATCTGTGAAACCAGTTTGGTTGTAATCACCATAATATTAAGTGTCTTCATTTCTTATTTAAAAAAAAATGAACTATTCACTTTCTGAAACATCCTTTTCCACATTTGAAATTATAGGTCTTACAAGTAGGTACTTTTAGTCTGCTTTGGTAAGTACTAAACTCCTCGTGGAATGGGAGAATACAGGTGAATTCCACCACATTAAGTGGCTGACAAGGAGAAGACACTTGTTAGAATGGTTGAGCACCTTTAAAAAAACCAAGGGGAGAGATGCTGAAAAGGTTTTCTTTATGTTTTGATCATTTGTTTTCTATTATATCATTGTCAAGCCATCTCACAAGTCCCTGTTTGAAAATTTTTATTCTCATAAATGATGTATGTAACAGGCAATGAAATTTAGTTTCCTTTGAGTTAATTTTTAACCTTTGAGGTTTTTATTTATTTATTTTAATGTTTATTTATTTATTTTGAGAGAGAGAGAGAGAGAGAGAGAGCGAGCATGGGAGGGGAAGAGAGGGAGACAGAGCATCCCAAGCAAGCTCTGCGTGCTGTCAGCACAGAGCTGATGCAGGGCTTGAATCCACGAAGTCAGACACTTAACCAACTGACCCAATCAGGCACCCTGAGTTTTATTTTTCATATGAACACCAGATGCATGAAAGGATATGAGTTGGGTTACAATTAAAACGGTATCATATGTAAACTTTAGTTTTTCCATAATTTTCAATTTTCTCAGACTTCCTGGATATCCAGCTTGACCTACTTATGCAGATTTTTATCATTAAATTATAGACTTTGAAAATGTTTCTTCATAATGTTCTGTCTTTTTAAAAAGTCAATGCTTGGGGCGCCTGGGTGGCGCAGTCGGTTAAGCGTCCGACTTCAGCCAGGTCACGATCTCGCGGTCCGTGAGTTCGAGCCCCGCGTCGGGCTCTGGGCTGATGGCTCAGAGCCTGGAGCCTGTTTCCGATTCTGTGTCTCCCTCTCTCTCTGCCCCTTCCCCGTTCATGCTCTGTCTCTCTCTGTCCCAAAAAAAAATAAATAAACGTTGAAAAAAAAAATTAAAAAAAAAAAAAAAAAATAAAAAGTCAATGCTTCCATTTAAAACCAAAATAGTTTTCATGAAGTATATCAGTAAATTACACTTATAGCAAAATACAGGCATATCTTGGAGACATTGTGGGTTCAGTTCCAGACCCCTGCAGTAAAGTGAATATTGCAATAAAATGAGTCAAATGAATATTTTGTTTCCCAGTGCATTTAAAGTTTTGTTTATACTATATTATAGTTTATTAAGTGTACCATAGCATTATGTCTAAGAAAACAATGTACATATCTTAATTAAAAATGTTGCTGGGGTGCCTGGATGGCTTAGTTGATAAGTGCCCAACTCTTTTTTATTTTTTTTTAACTTTTATTCATTTTTGAGAGACAGAGAGAAACAGAGTGTGAGTGGGGAAGGGGCAGAGAGAGAGGGAGACACAGAATCTGAAACAGGGTCCAGACTCTGAGCTGTCTGCACAGAGCCCAGCGCGGGGCTCAAACTCACACACTGCGAGATCATGATCTGACCCAAAATCGGAACTCAACTGACTGAGACACCCAGGCGCCCCGGTAAGTGCCTGACTCTTGATGTCAGCCCAGGTCATGATCCCAGGGTAGGTCATAGGATCAAGCCTGAGTCAGGCTTCACATTAAGCATGGAGACTGCTTAAGAATCTCTCCCTCTCTTTCCCCCGCCCTCTCTTTCCCTCTACCCCTTTCTCCTGCTGTGCTCTTGCTCTCTCTCTCTCAAAAAATTAAAAAAAAAGATTGCTAAAAAAAATAACCATCATCTGAGCTTTCAGTAAGTCGTGATCACGGATCACAGATCACTAGAACAAATGTAATAATAATGAGGAAGTTTGAAATATTGCAAGAATTACTAAAATGTGACACAGAGACACAAAGTGAGCAAATGTTGTTAGAGAAATGGCACCAATAGACTTGCTCGACACAGGATTGCCACCAGCCTCAAATTTTGTTTTGTTGTTGTTGTTATTGTTTGTTTGTTTTTATTTAAAGTTAATTTATTTATTTTGAGAGAGACACACAGAGAGAGAGCACAAGTCAGGGAGAGGCAGACAGGGAGACAGAGGATCCAAAGTGGGCTCTGTGCTGAGAGTAAAGAGAGCCTGATGTGGGGCTCGACCTCATGAACCATGAGATCATGACCTGAGCAGAGTTTAGATGCTTAATAGACTGAGCCACACAGGTGCCCCACCAACCTTCAATTTGTGAACAAACAAAACAAACACCAAAAAAACCCATCTGTGAAGCTTAATAAAATGAGGTATGCCTGTAATGAATTAAAAAAAAAAAAGGTAACTGTGTTACCTCATCAAATACAGTTTTACTAGAATGAGAGAAGCAATCTGTTGTATTTCCAATTCAGGAGAGAAAAACTAACAGAGAAAAAGGGCTGTATACTTTCCAGTCAATACATATTTTCTTATTGTTGAGATTGACTTGAGAACCCATGTTCTATTTTTATTATTCTCCTTTTGCCTGTATATGAAATTTTTAGGAAGTTTTCTTCATCAGAAATGCCATAGAATTTTTATGTATACTTTTTTCACATGAATTATCCAGAATATGTGCTGTCTAATTAAAGTAGAGATTTTTATGTTACAATATCTAGTCCTTCACCCCATTTTGAATCTATCACTTCGGATATAAGTGAAACACAGCCTTAGAAACTCAAAATGCAGGATGTTAAAAGGATATTGTTTACATTTACTACCTATTAAATTGGGGGAAAGGATGTGGGAGAATGACAGTTAATATAATTAAGTTTAAAACTAAGTATCATTTTAACTATTGATCAGTTGCTGAAAGCATTACTTTGGAAAAAAAACAATATGAGGAACTGTCTGTTTAACGATAGAAAGATCATTTCACATTGCAAGTGTCACCTCTTTAAAGGTAAGAAAAGGTGTTAAATTAGATGAAGTCCAAAAGTCTTTCCAACTTTAACCTTCAACTCTTCTTTCAGTTTTTTCACTTTAAAAATATCTAAGTAGTAAGAATATAAGGGTACACTCCTCCCTATATTTATCAAAACCTACTATACTTTTGAGGGAGGTACATTAGATTAACTTGGTCAGGCCAACTTTTTTAATCTGTGCCTTATCTGGGGGACAGAATAGTTGAAAACATGATTAATACAATGAAACTGAGATCATGACATGAAAGTACACATGATCTGATAGGTGAGAAAGGAAGGAATTCACTACTGGAATAACCATGAAAGTATATGATCATTCTTGGTGCAAAAGAAACAAGACTATTATTAAAGAACAGAGGGGCACCTGGGTGGCTCAGGTGGTTAAGCGTCCGACTCTTGATTTCAGCTCAGGTCGTGATCTCATAGTTTGTGGGTTTGAGCCTCACATCAGGCTCTGTGCTGACAGTGTGGAGCCTGCTTGGTGTTCTCTCCCTCCCTCTCTCTCTGCCCCTCCCCCACTCATGCTCTGTCTTTCTCCCTCCCTCTCTCTCTCTCTCTCTCTCTCCCCCACTGCCCTCTCTCTCTTTCTCTCAAAATAAATAAATAAACTTAAAAAAGAAGAATAGAGTATAGCTATGTGCCACAAAGATATATTCCTTCATGAGTATCTAGAGAACTGAGCGGAATATTTCTGTACAGATAAAAGAAGATTAGAAACAAAATGGGGCCGTGTCATGTCATAGTGGTTACAAGGCTGAAATGGGGGTTGGATTGCTTGAGATCCTACCCTGAATATAGCACTTATAGTTGGGGACCCCAGACAATTTATTTAATCTCTCCGTGCTTTGGGGCGCCTGGGTGGCTCAGTCGGTTGAGCGTCCGACTTCAGCCAAGTCACGATCTCGCGGTCCGTGAGTTCGAGCCCCGCGTCAGGCTCTGGGCTGATGGCTCAGAGCCTGGAGCCTGCTTCCGATTCTGTGTCTCCCTCTCTCTCTGCCCCTCCCCCGTTCATGCTCTGTCTCTCTCTGTCCCAAAAATAAATAAACGTTAAAAACAAAACAAAACAAAAAATCTCTCCATGCTTCAAATTCCTTACCTATACAATGTGGATTATGGTAATGCCCACCTCATAGGGTTGCTGTGAGAATTACATAAGATTAAACATAAATGTCTTGGCATAAAGGAGGTGCCAATAAATATCAACTATTATTATCACCGTAGGAGGGTACTACTGAGAACCTGACTAAAGAATGTGAATAAATTAAATTCACCTGGCGTGAATGACAAAGCTAGACTTCAAGTACACATTCAATTGAAAATCTCATTTCTCAAAAGCAGAACATTTGATAAATTCTTGTCTTATCTCACTGATAGTTTCACCCAGTAAAAGGTAAAGAGAGTTATTAGGGAAATTGGTGCTAGGGAACTATGCATTTGCATACTGGCTGCATGGGGAAAAAAAAGAACAAAGTGTTGAAAGGAACCAGTGTAACTTCCCAGGAAATTACTGACAGGATCAAATTTTAAATTGGTGAAACACAAGAAGAAAGGCCACATACTTAAATATTACGATGATACTGCCTGTCAGGATAATGTCAGGGGTGCTAAAATCTAAAATGAACTGTGATGTATGAAAAATGTTAAGGTTAACAAAAATTTTAAATTATGTAACGGGATTTCCAGGGAAGAAGAATGAATACATGTGATGAACATCCTTTGGCAAAGACTACTAATGAGCCAAATTTGAAGCCTGCTGGTAAAGAAGGTGATTAAGCCAAATTGTTATTTGGTGAAAAAAGGATGGAGACCCAAACCCCTTCCTGTTGAAATTCAAAGTTATTGAAATTTGTTAGGATGAGTTGAGGTAGCCTTGGCCTAGGGCTTAAAGCATATAAGGGCAATTGCTCCCTTAAATTAAGGCAGCATAAGGGTAGGAAGAAATGGGGCCTCTAGGCTGACCCCTACACCAGGTCAGATGAGTGAATTTGAATGAGGATTCTGAATCCACAAGGCAACAGAATCCATGAGGAATGGTGAACACATGCTGTCCCTATTAATCTGGGAGCAAGCTATGTATGGCAATCTAATGAGTTTGAACACTGATATCCCAGGCTCAGGGTAACTGTGGGAGAAGGGTGTTGTGAGTCGAGGTTTCAGAAAACTATAATGGGCAGAATAGCACTTCTATTGGCAGCCCTGGTGAGGTTTCAGCAGGCAGGGAGAAGATGCTTTACCATTAGCCATAGGAAAACAAATGGAAATATGACTTTTGCTAGCCAGATTTCATGTGCAACACTAGGACTTTGTGTATGGTGACCCGGCCAGTATCATAGCTTCGTGTTCTAGTGTAGTTGCCCATCAAGAAGTGGCCATGATTGAGCATCCGACTTCGGCTCAGGTCACGACCTTGCGGTCCGTGAGTTCGAGCCCCGCGTCAGGCTCTGGGCCATCAGCACAGAGCCTGGAGCCTGCTTCCGATTCTATGTCTCCCTCTCTCTCTGCCCCTCCCCCGTTCATGCTCTGTCTCTCTCTGTCTCAAAAATAAAATTAAAAAAAAAATGTTAAAAAAAAAAAGTGGCCATGATTCCTCCAACCTCAAGGGGAAAGGTATGAGCAGGTATACTTGAGTGCTAAGAGAATATAATCATGTCTGACCCTTTAAATATGAATAAACAAAGGGGCGCTTGGGTGGCTCAGTCAGTTAAGCATCCGACTCCTGGTTTCATCTCGGGTCATGATCTCATGGTTTCGTGAGTTTGAGCCCCACAATGGGCTGTGCACTAGAAGTGCAGAGCCTGATTGGGATTCTCTCTCTCCCTATCTCTCTGCCCCTCCCCCACTTGCTCTGTCTCTGTCTCTCTGAAAATAAATAAATAAACTTAAAAAATTTAAATATAAAAAAATACTAAAAAAAAATTTAAATATGAGTAAGCATGGGGAGGTACCATCAGGGGAAGAAGAGGCTCAACTTCCTGCTCATCAAGGCATATGTAACCTGGAGCAGGGCTTCTTAAACTTCTCAAACAGAAACCTTTGTAAAATAATGAGTAAATTACTTGAAAAATGAAATTTAAAAAAGATATACACTATAAAGCCCTATTTTTTTGAATCAGAACTCAATACATATAATCAGAACAAATGGAACATAGGGAAAAATAGTTACAAATCATATAGGTTGCTCATTGGAACTGTGTGTTCATGTGTGGAGGAGATTAATACACTTACCCATTGAACTGGAGCTTGTTTAGTAAACGTCTTAGTGCCTCTTACTCGGGACATGTGGGGTGTGTTGAAATGAGTAAACAGATGAGACAACTTAGGCCACCATAGGCTCCTCCTGGCCACCCTGGGACTGAGAAACACCTCTAAGCCTGGTGGGAAAAATGAGACTAAGCTCACACGGTCACATAAAAAATATGCTGAAAGAAAGCTTCTATCGCTCTTTCTGTATGCATTCATGAACATTATGAGAAAGAGCACTTAATTACAATCCTCATTCACAGTCTCCCTCTCTGTGATCAACTAATTGCAGATGACATTGGAAGCCTTGAACAAATCTTGTTTTACATAATATAAGTGGCTAGAAACGGATTAATTTGCAGATATGGAAAACTCTCTTATGAAGAATGTGTACTACAGTAAGAGTAGGACTCTGCCATTATCGCACAACCAGGAACCTGATTTTTAATGTTGAAATTCTTTCATTGTATAAAATACACTATTCTTAATATATTACCCTTCGTGTTAAAAAAAAAGTTAACACTAAATTTTATTTATGCAAGATTTTTATTTTACATTTAGTTTAATGAGCAGTATCAAATTTTACAGTCACTATTTTTCAATTTTTAAGACTCAAAGGACATTGGTAATGTGCTGACTTGACATAAGGCGCTCATAGCAGCAAATGGTGTGATCAGGTGTAGAACTCTGGAATGCTATAATCCCAAAGCAAAGGTCTTGTCAGGTAATAAGAAATCAAGATTGTCCTTTATCCTCTTCCATGACTTAGTCTAGATGATGCCTATCCATATGACAAAAGAAGTCAAGGCTTTAAAATTCTGGGAATGGGGAGTAATAAAGCAAGTTTATAGATGCCGTCTGTGAAACAGAGGGGAGGGAATGAAATCAAATGCACTGCCGAGTGAGAAGCAGTGGGGTAAGTCTTCAGGGTGGGTGCTCTATGCCCAGAATATCTGGATTTGAGTCCTGGCTTCTTTCTGATTACCTGTTATTTATTAAATGGTGAAATTATTCGTAATGACAGCAATTTTCCTTATAGCCTCATTCTGAGATTTAAATTAATACACTTAGATCCTGGATAACAGTAAGGTCCAAGAAGTGTTTGGTATTTTAACGTCTCCAAACCAACGCAGGTCTAAGTAAAGCGTGCAGAATGTTTCTTATATCACGTTAAGTACTAATGTACTATCTGAGGAAAGATGATCAACCAGAGGCTGTTCTGTGATCGGATGCCTTCCTTTACTGATAAGAGAGAAAATAAGCAGCCCCCGTAGTGCGAGGTCCTCACCAAGATCTCAAACGATGTTAGCCTTTCCGAAAGCAGGTATTTTTTGAGCACTGGCTATGTGCCATGCAAAAAACGAAACATTAACCTGCATTGTTGTTTCTTTTAATCCTGACAACAACCCTGTGAGATAGGAATGCTTTCTATTTAAAAGGAGAAAATGATAACCGAGATTTGAGTAATTTTCCCAAGATCACAAAGGTAATAAATTGCAGAGCTGGTATTTAAACCTGGCTGTCTAATTCTGGACTTCCTACTTTTATACTACACGGTACTGCTTCGATGACTCCCTTAACGTTTTCTTCTCTAAGATATATATTAATAGTGAAACAATGAGCTACCACTGGTGTCCATTGAGCTATCTTTCCCCTCTTAATCTGATGGATCACCTGAAAGAATTCGAAGTCAATCCGTATTTAAACAGAAAAGGCTGTACTATTAACTTTTCATTACCTTCAGAAATATGTCCAAAAAACTCAAGTTTTCATTTGGTGAGTCATGGAGCCTTGGGGTTTTGTTTTCATTTGTTTTTTGACCTATAAACTGGGAATAACACCTATCTTGCGGGGTCATGGTGACTGTTTAATAAAATAATTCCTGTTAAGTGCCTAATAGCATACTTGGAATATAATAAGTAGCTGTGATTATTGTTGTCCTTGAGAGTTACGTGTTTCCTTAGAGCAAAGGCAGCCTGGGGAGGGATAAGGATGATGTGAGGGAATGCACAGTGGTTTAAAGAGAATATTTAGAAGATACACATGTCTATGCCATGAAGATTTCTACTCAGTTGTAGGGTTACACAAAGTCTCTCTTTTCTGCTACTCTCCTTGCTGAAAGCTGTGTCCTTTTAAAGCATATGGGTAAGTATCATATTGTGTGTGAAAATCAAAGAGGCACTAGTCTAAAAATATGTAACCTGGATTCTATTCCTGGCCTAGCTGCAGACTCCTGTTAACTTATTAATATGTGTATGCCTCAATTTCTTAAACATATATATAGAATTAACTCTTTCTTTCCCACTTAACAGGAGTTCTGGAGTGATGATTGAGCATCCTTAAACTCCTGAGTTCTCTTAAAAGAAGCGGTATGCATATACAAGGCTTATACTATTAGGTCACATATGCTTCAGTTTAAAAGTGCTTTGGTGACAGAAAAGGGATTCTATCTGTATGTTTACAAATAGGAAACTGTGTTCATTTAATAGGAATTTACTTTTTTGATGAATTTTTAAATTCTCATATGAAAAACTTCTTATATCTAACTTTACAAAGTTAAAAATGGGTGCACACTGACAAAAGAAACTTAGCAAATACCCACTTTAGCATGGTGACCTTATGCTAACTACAAGAAAATTTGGATTAACACTATCTAGGGGCACAATTCAGCATATCATTGCCTTCAGTTTATTAATTTCAGGTAAATAATCTTAATCAATTTTGGAGTTGGGAAAAATGGAGCTTATACTTTTAAATTTATTTTTCTATCAGATCCTTTGCTTCCTTTTTATTATCCTAGATTTCTCTACAAATAGTTTATAATCAGGCCATGGTAATCCCCTGTGGAGATTTATGTATGAACATATATTTGATATGTCTAGGACTTCACCCCCAGAAATTGTGATTCAGTTTGGCCTGCCTTGGGATCTATAAGGTCAAAAGGATCCACAAGTGATTCTAAAGCGTGTCCTTAATTAAGCTGTATGGTGGCATTCACAGACCCTTTTAATATGAGAGTGAGGTTAGCTTTTCCCTAGCATTGGCAGCCACGTCTGTAGAGAGAACATACTGATGATTTCCCAGAAATTTTGTTTTCCAATCTTACATGTGTTTGGATAGAGTGGAAAATAAGGATGTATGAAAGAAAGAAAGGGACATCTTGATTTATGTGGGTCCGGCACCAAGTTCACTTGTGTAACTAGAGCTTCTTTTGTGTTCTTGTGTCTTAATGTTTATTCCTCATGTTTTTTTTCTTCCTTCCTCTCTCTCTCTCTCTCTCTCTCTCTCTCTCTCTGGAAAGGAAAAGTAAGAAGGGAAATAATGCAAGGAAAAGAGAAGGAGAAGCTGAGAAAACATAGATTAAAACTTCAATTTCCTTCTTAAAATAGTGTTTCCATTCAAATACAAACGTAGTCATAAAGGAACGTGTTAAATCTCCTGTGTCAGACCTAAATAAATTTCCTAGTCATTAGGCATTTGACCAGAGCTCTTATTATTTTTTTTTAATTCAAGTTAGTTAACATACAAGTGCAGTCTTGGCTTCAGGAGTAGGACCCAGTGACTCATCTCTTATGTATGACATCCAGTACTCATCCCAAAAAGTGCCCTTCTTAATGCCCCAAGTTTCCAAACGGAGTGAATCATTGGTACCCTTGAGTCACTAGCATTTAGGAATCTCTGTTAGAGTCTGACAGCATTCAGTGGTAGTTCAGTGTAATGTAGCAGAAGTATTTTTATTGTATGTAGCGTTTTCTTGGACTTTGACATTTTCCAATTTTCTTTGATTATACTACTCCTTAAAATTAGCTGAACATCCAATTCAGAGGGCTGTTGTATAAAATGTGGTCATGAATGAGCAAAGGATTTTGTAATCTGGAAAGTGACATAGAAAATTTGAATCTAATTAAAAATCGCCATCATGAATTTAATGGTCCATAGGATGCTTATCCTGGAAGCACATTTTATTATGTATACATACTTAAACCCAACCTTTGTAGAAAGTTAAGGCACTCTTTTTTTAGAACTTACAAATATTTTTATTCATAGATCGAGATATCACAGGAAACTTTGCTTTTGTTTCTGGCAACGATGAATTGTATTGAAGAAAATTAATTGAACTTTGAAATTTTCAAAATGCTTTTATAGCAAGTGTAAATAAAATTGTTTCCAACTGCAAATTGTTTTACATAAAATCTAGGACAGTTTTCTTAGAGAACATAGTTTACCTTTATTAGAGGAAATTGTTCAAAGTAACTGTGAAAAAAGGCTTTAAAAATAATTACCATGCTATTGTATGGTGATGGTAACAAACGCAAGTAATGCAGAAATTGAAAAAGTAAAAGGAATGGTTCCTGCTCTACCCTGCACGCCTGCACGCTATGTTCCAGACACAGTAACTGTTAATCTATTGGTGTGTATTATTACCGTATTTTATTTACACATATAGATGCTATAGATGCACGTGCATGTCCACACACACACACACACACACACACACACACAGACTCAGTCTCTATCTCTACCAGGAGTTTATTTTTCTTTTAACAAAGATTATCCCTTTTTACATATTAAAGATGTTCTCAACAAATGTTTTAAGGCACTTCTAAGTTAGATGCCTAAGGCTCAGGTAATGCTGTGCTTGTGCTAATTTTTTGACTCAGAGGATATCAAGAGTGAAAAGCTGTTCATACCCAATTTTTCTAAGTGTCAGGGAAATGTACACCTGTTTTTATGTCTTTGCCTCTCTGTGTCTCCCCAGGGGATAAAGCTTTTACTCAGGGGATTTCTGGTTGGGGGAAAAGGGTCTGCACCACAGTCTCACTCTAAGTGATTATTATCACACCGGTAAGTTTCCACTGTGGCTGCTGGGTGCAGGCTGTGAACACATTTGAAGTCAGCAGGGGACCGTTAGAAACCTCCCCTTTGCTGAGAGGAGCTGTAGAAACCTCGGCTTCACTGAAGCATACTTGCAACCTGCGGTCAGTTGCTTCTTTTTCATGCAGCGCTGTTTTAAACTGTCTTCTATCCCACAGAGCAAAAACACACTCGACAAAAAAAAAGTACAAACAATCCCCATGAGTGTTTTTGAATTTTCCTCTGCTAATCTTATTGTTAATGGTATGAGGTCTTGCCAGGAGTCATTTGTGGTTTAGGCACACTAAATAACATAACATTCACACACTTAAAAACAATTAGTATCAAGCATCAAATCAAATGCCATTTGATACAAAACCTAGACTAATTGGCTTTTCTACCTGTTTTATGAAAAAATCTTTACAGATTGCTGACTTCTCTGTGAGGAGGCATATTTAGTAACCTGTGGAAGATACAGGACACTCTACTTAATAATGACATAATTGCATAAATTGCATACTGTGAAGTTTGCATATTAGATTATCAGCAAACGATTATCCTGTTTAAAATAAAAATGCTCTCCAGTAGTTAGTGGAAAGTGATTCTAATCTGCATTCCCTTATCTATGCCTGTCCTTAGCTGGCAGTGAATTTAGCAGCACTTAAATTCCTATTCACTGTGAATTGAAATGATGTTGCCCTTGGTTGAGAGCATTGATTTTTCTGCCAAATGGAGTTTAGGCAGAATTACCATTTACAGTAGGAATTTCATGAGGAATTCAAAAGTCATATAAATTTAAAAGGAGCCCACAACTATTACCCTTACACCACCTAGGACTAATTAATCTATTAAAAATATTTTAAAGTTTGAATTATATGCAAAAACATGTGTAGTTACAGATATCATTCCCATTCTCAAGTCATCCAAAAACTAATGATAGAGACAAATTAAATTCCACCAGCAAATGACCTCAAAACAATGGTAGGTCATGGTGAGGAGCTACTTCCGGTAGGCTATTGGCTTTATTTATTTGTTTATATAGTTCTTGTCCTATTATTAAATCGTAAAAATATATCATAAGCCTTAAAAAAACTATTGAGATTAGAAAAAAAAGTTATAGTGTGATAATTTTATCACTATCACTGGCTCAAGGGAACCACTAGTTAAATAACCTTTAGTTTGAAAACAAAACTATAGAAAACATATTTTTTCAGTGTATTGGTTATTGATACTGACATGTGATTAATTTTATCTTTCGCATTTGTACTTAAAAGCACTAATTTCATCATTTGGAGCACTAATGTTGACTATGAGCATTTAGAATTTCATTATCATTTTATGTGATTTTAGGCCAAGCATTTATCTTTCTGAGCTTTCCTTGTCTTCCCTGAAACAGATACGATTGTTTCTATCTCATGGCTAGCTATAAAAATAAGGATGGCTTCTGAGCATGAGAGGAAACCTCTGAGCTCCCTCCCCTTTCCTTCCCTTCAAGACAGCCTCTGTCTCCCATTTTGCTTCTATTCCCAAGGAGGGGGACAGTGCTCTGATTGGATTTCTTTCAATAATTCTTTTTTTTTTTAAATGTTTATTTATTTTTGAAAGACAAAGAATGCAAGTAGGGGAGGGGCAGAGACAGGGAGACAGAGGATCCAATGTGGGCTCTGTGCCTCCACCAGACAGCCCCATGCGGGGCTTTAACTCACGAACCATGAGATCATGACCTGAGCTGAAGTTGGACACTTAACTGACTGAGCCACCCAGGTGCCCCCCTTTCAAAAGTTCTTGATGTTCCTGCTTCTTAGGCTCCGAGTACTCTTTCTGTTTCTTCCCCTTTTACCACTGCCATTCCTTCTGTGTCTCTGGCCCTGTGGGATTCTTGGAAGCTCGGCCTTCCAAAGACTTGTAAAAGGATCTAAGATCTGATGTAAGAGTGTAGGACAACTTTGATGATCTTAGCAGGCAGTTTATGAATATAGTATTTGGGCTTTTCTGGCCTGAGACCCTGCATCTCTGTTGTAGGGGGTCCTTGGAGGCAGGGAGTATTGTGTGGGGAGAAAGGTCTCAGAATGAGCTGGCTGTTCCTCATCATTTCTGTTTATTTAATTGACCCTATATTAGGAGGAATTCCTTCAAGAGACGTTCAGTTAGCTGATAGACCTTCTTAATATTCTGTGCTGTTGAGAAATTATATTGTTTGTTGTGTTTCCATGGATATTCCATTGGGAAATATTTCATTGGAAAGGCGGGGGAGACTGAATCACATATGGTTAACCGACTGCCAGAATGAACACGAAGTATTTTGAATTGAATTAAAAATATTTTTTAAAAGATTTCCTTTATTTGGAAGTAATTTCTACACCCAATGTGGGGTCCAAATTTGCAATCTCGAGATCAAGAGTCACATCCTCTACCAACTGAGCCAGCAAGGTGCCCTGGATTAAAAGTATTTTTTGACATAGGTAATACATATTTATTGTGAAAAAATTAAAGGACAGTGAGAGAAAATTAAAAATCAAATTTTCATCATTTTAAACTACTATTGTTAAAAATTTTACACTTCCAGAATATGTGGATTATAGGCCAATAGACCAATAGATAATTTATTTATATTATCAATTACTATTACATATAATATTACTTATTCCATATTATATGACATAATGTAAAATAAGAAACTTTTATAACTTTTAAAAAAATTAGCATAATACAGAGCTCTTTTTGTAAATAAATGCATTTTATAGCAATATTTTTGTTAATTGCTGTTTCCCATTGTATTTCATTTGTTTGTTTCTTATTGCTTTGTTTTTCACAAACTTAACATGTACTTTTCAATTTATTGTTGATGTCACGATTTGATTTGGTAATTATGATTAAAGTTTTATTTTTATTTTTTTATTATAAATTAAAAATTTTTAAATGTATTTAAAAATTTGTTTTGAAAGACAGAGAGAGAGACCATGATCTGGGGAGAAGGTCAGAGGGAGAGAGAGAATCTTAAGCAGGCCCTATGCTCAGCATGGAGCCTAATGTGGGGCTGAATCCCACAACCCTGGTATCATGACCTGAGCTGAAATCAAGAGTCAGATGGTCAATCAACTGAGCCACCCAGGCCCCTCCATAAAGTCTTAAAGCATAGAGCTTCTTTTTAATATTTGGATTCTTTGCAATAAATGCATGTCATTTTCAGTATCACTATTTAATACTTTATTCAATTTCTTGTTTTTAGTGGTATAAACATTTGCTTGTTCAGTTTAAGTAAAGCGTAGGGTTCTGCTGTTTTGTCAGCACAAATCTGCATGTGTTCGTCCTTTTGCATTTGCAGCTGAACTACTCCAACCCACAGATTCCTCAAGTATAAGAGTCTAAAGTCATGTTAGTTTTGTGTTTAACTTGAAGACCAATCAAAAAGGATGGAAATCATATACATTCCTAAATATAAACAGAATTGTGAAAAAACATACATGTTTGTTAAAATCAAATTTTTCTTTTGCACAACTAATTGCTAAGGTAATCAAAAGTTATTAGATAGGAAGGCTCTTTTGGCTGAAGTTCTTATGTATATGGATATATATATGTATTTCTGTCCCAAATCACTCGAGTTTACAGTTTTTCATTTACTCTTTAAGATGAAAAGAAGTAGATTTTTATCACACAATGAGTGCTATGAAAAACAGGGCTTCTTGCAGCATTTTAAGATACCTGGAGAAAGGGCTCTGTATCCATGAAACGTCTAATCTTGATTTATTTTCATTCTGTTCAGCTCACCTCCCTCATGGCTCACTGAACCACAAGAGAATGGATTTCCTGAAATGGTAACTTTGGCTTTCAAGGAATCACTTTGTGTCAAATCATTCATTATTCTGAGACTTCTGGTCTTATTCTGCTCTTCTGCAGTCCTATTGAATGACCCAAACTCCTTAGTAGGGATAATTCTGAGTAACTAACCAAGAAATTGGTTACAGTAAGTGAGTCTTTTCTCCTTGGAATGCACAGGTGCTTTTAGAACCTATGTTCCCATTGGAGGGAAGAATGTTAACTTAAGAAAAATGTAGAAAGTATCATTTAGAGATACCAAAAGGGATCATTTGAATACATTAGATAATAAATTTAAGGGTTCATTTGGTCCTCCCAGCTCTGTATTTATGCATATAAGTGTGAAAATAGATCAATAAGCACAGAAATGCTTTTTGTTTCTTTAATTAATTTTACTAGTGAGGAGGCCTTGAATGCACTGTAATTCCTTACACATGCTGATTAGTATTCTGTCATATTTTAACATTCTCTTTTTTTTTAATGGGGGGGGGGGCGGATAGTGTCTCACTTAAACCTGTGAAATAAGAGGCTCTGATACAATTAAAATGAGCCAAACAGCTGTGGAGATATTTCTGCACCTCCTTGATGAAGAAGTAATCTAGTTTGATAGATGTCTTTATTTCTATCTTAATCACAGCATGCAAGATTAGGAATACATGTGTTTCACTTCAGTTAATTACTCAGAATGCATGCGCAAATACAGGGCTTTATTTCAATTAATTACTTTGATTTCAATGAACTTAAAAGAGATCACACCAAAAGTATCCATTGGAGTCCTTAGATAAATCTGATGAATGCTAGAGAAATTTTGTATAATAGCCTCTTCCGGTCTAGATTTTTTGCCATCGTGGTGAAAAATCTGAAAGCATAAACATGTAGAACAGATAACAATAAATCAGATAATTGTGGGACCTAATATCCTGTCTTTAGTTACAGTCATTACCTGAGGGTTCAAAGAACAGTGAAAAACTATTAGATTAACTGTGCCATAGATAAAGGAAAAAATGGAAAAGCATTTGTTCTTTCTCATACATTGATCCACAAGTTATGACCATAAACATAAATTTTATTAGTGACTATTCTGTTGTGCTGCTCTTGGAAAAGTTTATAGATTTAATATCTACAGATTTATAGATTTAAGATTTATTTTCTCATTTTCATTGTGTATGCTAAAATTCCGAGTTCTAAACCTCCTGATGAGGGGGTACCTATGTAAATAAACTACTAGAGTTCTCTTTATAGTTAGAAACCAGAAATAATCCTTTGACTCTGGGATATGAGAAAAGCTTCAAAATAATTAAATGTGGAGTATACAGAAACAAGCTGAAAGGGCACAGATAAAATAAAAAGCAGTTTAAGCCTCTGGTTTATTTATGAGAGACCAAGACTAGTATCTGGTTAAGTATCCCCTAGAAGAAGGCAGCGTGCTATCATGAATGCTGGAGTTCACAAGAAAGCGACTTTGTAGAGTCCCCAAAAGTAACCCCAAAAGTAACATAATCATGTGAAATCTTTATTAGAAAGAACATTTGCTGGGGAAAGAGAAAAAGTGATAAGAACAGTAACACTAAAGGTGTTTAAGATGAGGTAAAGAAATTGTTAAAATTTTCAAAAAAATAATGACTGAGAAGAAATACTTTTGTGGGGCACCTGGGTGGCTTGGTCATTAAGCATCTGACTTGGGCTCAGGTCATGATCTCAGGGTTCATGAGTTCAAGTCCCACATTGGGTGAACATGAACCCCACTTCAAGTGAACATGAGCCCCATTTTGGGTAAAACGCGTCACTCTTCTCTCTCTCAGCCTCTCTCCCTCTCTCTCTCTCTCTCCTTCTGCCCCTCCTGGGATTCTCTCTCTGCCCCTTATTCATTTTTGCCCCCCCATTCAAAAAAACAAAAACAAAAACAAATACTTTTATGGCAGGGACACTGTTAACTCACAGTAATATAAAAAAATGAGAACTGTGCAAATATATGTACTAAAAATGTCTGTAAACAGCTTGATACTTTTCCATGGGAAGCCTTATAAATGTCTCCATGAAAAAAGGGAGGACATATTTTTTCCTATTTTATTTTAAAATTTATTCCCATTTCTAGGAGAAGTACCAAATCTGCTGAACTAGGAGGAATCCATCAAGAGTGCTACACAGAAGTTAGTAACAATTTACCCCTAACTTCTAGGCATTTTCATGATAAATAAAGATGCAGTGTTAAGTATATATATAGTATATACATATACATTGTATACATATACATTATATATATACAGGTACATATATGTATAAATGTATCAATATATATCTAGATCATCACATATTAATATATAAAAGTTTGTTTACTTATTGTGCTAGCAGCAAACCTCAATGGAGTTAGCGTAATTTCTGCACTTTGTCAGAGAATGTATCCTTTTTTTGATTTTTTTAGTATTTATTTCTGAGAGACAGAATGAGAGAGAGAGAGAGAGAGAGGGGAAGAGAGAGAGTGTGTGAGTGGGGGAGAGGCAGAGAGAGAGGGAGACACAAAATCTGAGGCAGGCTCTAGGCTTTGAACTGTTAGCCCATAGCCCGATGCGGGGCTTGAACTCAGGGGCCACGAGATCAGGACCTGAGCCAAAATCAGATGCTTAACCAACTGAGCCACCCAGACACCCCAGAGGATGTATGCTAACTACATTTGTATCTGTCATAAGGCAAAGGTATTCATTCACACAACAGAGTAACAGCCACAGGAATTTTAAGTTTGGACAATCTTAAGGAATTGCTTTCCTAGTTCCAATTTGACTCTCTTGCTAAATGAGCATTTAAGCTATTTTATTTATCTTATTTTAAAGTTTCTTTATTTTGAGAGAGACAGAGACAGTGTGAGCAGGGGAGGGACAGAGAGAGAGGGAGAGAGAGTCCCAAGCACACTGCCAGCACAGAGCCCGATGCAGGGCTTGAACTCACAAAACTGTGAGAACATGCCCTGTGCCGAAACCAAGAGTCTGACTGAGCCACCCAGGCTCCCCAAAAGCAATTTTTAAAGGAAGCAAAGCAAAATAAAATAAAAACAATAACAATAACAGAGAAGCCCCCACAGCTTTCAAAAGCTCTACTGGAAAAAAAAAAAAGGAAACTGTTGATGAAAACAGAGAAAACACTAATTTGTCAAATTTTCAGCTTAACCCAACAGAGGTTAAGTTTACAATATAACACAAGTTCAAGACCCCCTTCTGAAAAAACTGAAGAGATGAAAATACTTCACACATTGCTGGTATATTCTTGAGAAAGAGTAGTCCAGCTGAGAGAACAGTTGCTTTCTGACTTGTCTTAGAAAATCTAAATTCCAACATAGTTGTTCGATGAAACTATACAATCCAAACCTCCTCTTATTGACAATGGAATTTGGCTTTGGGTAAGTGACTTCATTACTCATCTGTTAGTTATTCTTTGAACAAAAGCAGTTTTGTTGCTCAACCTAGGATCTGAACAGATAAATGTCTAACACCCTTTGCACTGAAGGTTGGTGTGGTGCCGAAGCCATCTCGAGAGTTCAAGAGTAAGTGTCACACTATTAAAGGATCTGAATATCAGATTCATTCACATTAACCAATGTCCATGAGCTGCAAAATGTACAAATAATGACTTCCTCTGAGATAACTCAATTTTAAACTTTTGTGTGGTTACCAAACTGGAAAGTTCAGTTTTTCTAAAATCAACATCCTCTATTGACAAGAACAATTAGAAATAACTTACATTATACAAGTGGAGATTGTTCCAGAATATTTTGGAATCAGACAGAATGTAATGGATCATTTCTGTCTCTGAATTGTAATGAACTATCCAGATAATAAATAAAAGAGTTTGTTTTCAGTGTCCATTGGTTGATAAATGAAAGAGTTTTAACACCAAGTCCTCACAAAGTTGCAAAAACAGGGTAGATTTCCCACACTGTTTTTAGAAACCAGGGAGACGTATGAAAGCTTATTATTATGTCAGAACAATGTTAGTGGCTGAGGAATTTTGTTTTGATTTAAAAGTAAGCACATATTAAAACATGGAATAAAATAGGCAAAAATTATTATTTAGTTGTTGACTCCATTTTTATATGACTTAATGTTAACACCTGACTTTTAAAAAACACTGAGCCCAGGGGCGCCTGGGTGGCTCAGTCGGTTGGGCGACCGACTTCGGCTCAGGTCATGATCTTGCAGTTCGTGAGTTCGAGCCCTGTGTCGGGCTCTGTGCTGACAGCTCAGAGCCTGGAGCCTGTTTCAGATTCTGTGTCTCCCCCTCTCTCTGACCCTCCCCCGTTCATGCTCTGTCTCTCTCTGTCTCAAAAATAAATAAACGTAAAAAAAATATTTTAAAAAAAATTAAAAAAAATAAAAAAACACTGAGCCTGCAAAATATGTGAATGTTTGGAGCTAAAACTATCCTTTTGAGAAAGCATTAGGTAGTACTACCTAATTTTTTTTTTGACATTTCTACTTTGAAACATGGTCATTTTTGTAAAGGTCCTGCTCATATACACCCCATAAAATTGAAGATATACTTCAGGACACTATAAAATTGTTACAACTAGAGAAATTTGTTAGGTGAAAATCAGTGGGCATTTACAGGTAAAATATCTATCAATTCATATCTATGCACACATATGTACATGCATATATACATAATCTATATTTATATGTAAGCTCACATTAACCCAATGGAGATGTGAAATAGTATGCATTTTTCAACAGAAATTGTTGCCATCCTTTTTGTATCTGAAGTACCTTTTATTGAATAACAGTAGAAATTCAATAAATATTTATTGAGTTTTCAAAATTATTTAAATTTCGCATACTTAAAATATTGCCCAGTATATAAGAGTGATTGCATTTATTTTCAGATATCACAGATTAGTTTTAAAAAGTCTGTTGCCTTCCAGCCCCACTTCGGGTGAGGGCAAGCTCTGATTCCGGTAAAAACACAAGCCCCACTTTGGGTGAGCCCCACTTCTCTCCCCCCCCCCCCCCCCCCCCCCCCCCCCCCGCCCAGCCCGTCTCTCTCTGCCCCTCGCTCACTTGTGCCCACCCCTTCAAAACAAAAAAAAGTGTGTTGCCTTTATTTTCAAAGCACTCTGCCGAGATAGCTCAGGCTATCCATAATTGAAAGGAAAACATTTTAATTGAAAGGTGATCCTTAGATTTAAATAACAATGGCTATTGACTGTCCAGCTTTCGGGTATCTTCAGATCAAAAAGAAAAGAAAGATTAGTTGAACTAAGTAATATAAATAGGCACAGTTGCTTGTCTACCTTATTTCTTTAATATCTCTCTGCAAATGGTAATGATAATTTTCCTGGGATAACTTAAGTCAAAGGGAGCAAATACAACGCCTCAGGGACCAGGCCCATTAAGCACCTTCTGGAGTTGCTGCGTTGGCATGAGACTTGGGAAGAGACGGTATACTCTGTTTTAAGGTATTTAAGTTCTGTCTTCATTTTTAAAACAATGTGTTCCTCCAACAAAACAATTTGCCTCCCTAACATTTGAGTCAGAGAGTCTAAATTAAAATGAATACACAACAGTGGTTCTCAGCTTCTGTGGAAAGACAGCACCAGAATGACTGGATTCCTCTGTAAACGCACATTCCAGTTCACTCTTGGAAGTTTTTAACGCTGTAGAACCAGGAGCCCGTACTTCTATGCACAGACAAGTGTATATTTCTAAGAATTTATTGCTAAAAATATACAAATGATCATAAAAATCAGATGCACGTTTCAAAAATAATCTAGTCATCAGAAATGATAGTGCCTGAAGAAGTAGTGTTTGCTCAAACGAGAGGTCCCAGTCGAGCGGCAGTCCTGAGGTTTCATATGGGCTTGTTATACCCATTCCTAGCTATGGCGTTGGTCTATTTGAGCTTGGCTTTTGTAAAATATGGACAGAGTACACAGTAGAGATCAAGGAAAGGAAATAATTTGAGCATACAGATGAATACAAATAAATCCTCAGTGGTATGCTGCAATGTGCTTCTATCCTTCCTGTCAGTATATCCCCACTTAAATGAGAGCTTCTAGAATATACAATGGTTATAAATATTGACACTTAACTGAGAAGCAGAAGTTGAATAAACTATGGGAAAATAAACTTCTCTTTACCATGATTTTGGGATTGATATCAGCAGGCAATTGTCTGCACTATATTTGCTTTCCTAATCTACTACTTTTCAGAGTAATTATGTTCAGTAAGGAAGGCATCACTACTCAAGTGATGCAATGTGTTCCTTTTCCTCATTTCTTTTTTCACCTGACCTGTTTGTCTTCTTGCTGCAGTAGTGTCTTCCAAAGTGTTACCCTCAGACCCGCCATCTAACCCCTCATATTCCAGGTGAGTTATTTCAACAACTGTGTTGTTTTCATAGGCTGATTCCTGGGTGGGACCTCGAAATCCTGCAAAACTAAGACTCACTATGTGATGAGTGGTGACTTGACAGCAGGTGGAGCCCAGCAGATGGAGCAAATTTGGAATCAAGAGGATTTTGGCAGGAAGCATTAGCCCACAGGCTAGGCAGTTCAGAAGTCAGTGAGGAAGGTACTGTAGCTATGGGTATGGGGGTTGAGAAGAAAGTCTTAAGTGCTGGGGGTGATAAGCCTTCATTTCAGTACTGGAGCAGCTACGGTCCCGAATGGGAACCAAGGCAGAAACATGAGCAGCCAAGGGAGAGCTAAGAATTCTCTACTGAGGAGTAGGAATAAGATGATTTAGTCGTCAAGAGTTCTTAGATTCTTAATCTAAGAACCTAGTTTTCAAATGCTGGGTTTAAGGTCAGAATGAGATTTGACTCTGAGCTGGCTCTTGGGATTCATAAAATCTTCCTGTCTAGCATCAAAGATTTGTCCCAGAATCAGATACCAGAAGTCTGAGAATTTAGTTGACCTGTTCAAGATCACAAGCTAATTAGCACTGGTGCCAAAATTAGATCCCAGGTTTTTAATTCTAGACCAGGGCTCTTTATACCATACCAGAAATGCGTAAAGAAATATTTAATTGTTTTTTATGTACTCAGTTGTCATTGTTGTTTCATGACTATAAAGAGAATTAACAATTAGGGACAGATTACTGGAGAGAAAATGAAGCAATTCACAGACCTCTGTAGTAAAAATATCCACAAATTTTTCTTGGACTTTCAGAAAGCCTCAGAATCCATGGGCTTTTCTGCTTATTATTTATCTATCAATGAGTGGATGATAGATGGATTCATTATAGGTTATCAATAGTCATAAGATTTTCAGATTGGATAATTCCATTATCAGCTAATTACTGAATGGTACATAATTCTGTGTTTCTATCTTACTGATAAAATTTTATTTTCTTTCATTCTCCAAGCTTAGCATTAAAGGCATATTTTTGAGGTTTTATATTATCATGGTTTGAACTTTCCTGTTCCTTAATTGACCTAAATACCTAATTTGAATGAAAAGTTTATACAGGATAGATTCCTGTATCATTTGAAAATTCAGCCATTAATTCAATGCTATTAACACTCTATGCAGTCATAATTCCATTGATAATTTTGTTTTCTGTTTTTGCCTTATCACCTGAAACATTAGAATAGACCCCTCTTTTCGTATTTGAAATCATTGTTCCATCTCAATTGTGCAGAATTAATATAAAAAAAGGAACTAAAATTAACCAAAACATAAAAACAAGTAGATTTCAAAAATTTATCAGCAAATGTTGCTTGGAGATGAACGACAGCATTACAGAAAGTTGTTTTAGATATCCCGGGGTTCTGTTTGTTTTTAAGCAGAATTGATTTTTTTTAACAGCAGAATTGTTGAGCTTTATGACCTTCATGGGTCGAGGACATTGATATTATGGTTTCATTTACTCCATAGAGTCACAGTGAAGACTTAAGGTGGGCAGTAAGTGGGGCGGCACGCTGAGCTCTGACATCAGGGTGCCCAGGCGAAGTCGAAGGTATGGGGAATGTGGGGATTGGAGAATGGGCCAGGTGGGAGAGATTTTTGAGAGAATTCCTGACACTGAGAATATGTATAGATTCAGGCGATCTGGAGTAACATGAGGTTTTGATTTATTTTTTTACCAACCAAGGAAGAAAGAAAGAGTAAGAAATGAATGGCATGTCCAGGGATTGAGGAAAATATTTGGAAGAGCTGGAAAGAGAGGGAGAAAATATCATGTGGTATCTATAACAAGATGAAGTTCTACATTCTTGCTATGGAAAGCATGATTCAAGACCTGTGTCTGCACCAACTGAGAAGCAGTTAAAAATGCAGACTTGAACCACGGTTGCCTATTAACAATATCTCGAGGTAGATAGGATGCACGTTAATGTTTGAGATGAGAGTTTGGGGAGCCTGGTTTTTGACATTAAAATGAATAAAATATATACTCAAACACTGTCAAAATTACTTAGGAATTATTCTTTGAAGAATGAATTTTACATTTTAGACTATGGGAAAATGCTAGAAATGTTACAAAATTTGTTTTTTACTCTTGCTCTGTCTCAACTTTCTTTTTATGACATATTTAACTATCAAGGTGTGTATGAAGTATGTGAGCGGTCAAAAATCAAGCGTTTTATTATACTATTAAATATTTTATTTTTTAATGTATTGAAATGAATGATGAGCTTGCCTTCTAAGTCGAAAACTGACACTTCTTACCAGTTTTTGTTATAATTGGATGCTGCATTTTTCTTTTGCAACATTACTTTCAATAATTGTGTGAATATGAAGCATTGTGATTGCTTTAAAATCTCTACTAATATGGTAATGCTCTCCTTTTTAAAAAAAATGTTTATATATTTTTGTGAGAGAAACAGGAAGAGAGAGAGAGAGAGAGAGGGAGAATGAGTGGGGGAGGGGCAGAGAGAGAGAGAGGGAGACAGAGGATCTGAAGCAGGCTCCGTGCTGACAGCAGCAAGCCTGAAGCGGGCTTGAACTCACAAGCCACGAACAAAATCATGACCTGAGTCAAAGTTGGCTGCTCAACTGACTGAGCCACTCAGGCACCCCTGTTCTCTTTCTTGATCTTGGTACAGGTTACATGGGTGTGTTCAGTTTGTGAAAATTAATTGAGCTGTAGGCTCATCATATATATTTGTATAGTATATAACATATTATATATGGTTCTGAGTGTGTGTGTATAATTCAATTTCAATATTAAAGAAAATCTATACCAGCAGAGCACACCTACGACCTTTAAAACAGAAGTCTTGTGAGACGTTATACATGTTCCAAAAGTGCTGAAATAACTCAAATTATTTGGGAAATGCTTCTGGTGGTGTAAGGAAATTTTCAAAATAGCCTTTTAGTGTGAATTGACAACTTCCACACCACCTCCATCATGTTTACTGGATTACAGTCCCATATACCTTGTGCTGTTTTATTTTAGTTTGTTCATTACCCAGCTTAACCCAATTACCACTTAGTCTTGGCTGCAAATACCTTTTAATGTTTAAAAAATTCAAATCTACCACCCAAAGCAAAGTTTTGCCATAGCAACAGATATTAAAAAATGACAAGTTCCAAAAAATATTTTCAGCAAGATCAGTATCAATGGGATAAATGTTAGTTTATGAAAGATAATGCTTTCAAGGAGTATACATTTGGACCAACATATAATTCTGATGTATTTGATAAAATATTCATTTCATTGCCTTAAAAACATACCAAATAGCTGAAGAAAAATAAAAGCTAAATTCAAATTGTACCATTTTCCCTTAATTATACATGAATACTTGAGTCAAAGGTAGAAACAGGGTAAAGCAGTTCACTATAAAAATGATGGAAGGTTCTAGGTCAAGTTGGCTATTGGAAATAAAGCCACTATCATGTTTCATCAAATATTAGGATTCAATGCCAAGGGTTTTCATTATATACAGGGTACAAAGTACTTTATAAATCACCGTATCTCCTGACATTCAATTACATTCAGTCTTATTAATATGAACTGCAGAGTGTTTTCAGGTGTCTACTGGCAGTAAAACCAGCCTTTTCATTAAAAAAGCTTGGCATTCACACATGGCCCTAAAGTTCACATTAACACCTTGAAACATCCGACGTACAAAAGCTAATTATTTTTATATGTTTCAAACTTCAGACTAATGGCCTATGAACCTTAAAAATAAACACCTGTCCATATGCAGATTAAATAGTGTGGCAGATTAAATAGATTAACAGACTTTGTACAAATCAGGTAGTGATTTTCCCAAGAAAATGTAGTCCTTCCACATCTCTTGCTATGGGATATTTATTTTGCACAGTAACATATTTTTTTTATGAGTAAATCTGTTGCATTTGTAAAATACTCTCAAAGTCTCTAGGAAAGGAAGCACCTGTCTTCGTTTTTGTAATTTCACAATGACAGTTCCTGGGCAGGACACATAGTGTTGAATGATAAGACTCAACATCTTACCATTCTCACACATCCAGGTAATGTGAGCCCAACTTTTCCCTCCATTTTATAAATTATTTTCCAACTGCAGAATCATTATGATACCGTTTATATTACAGGTTTAAAACATTGGCTGTATTTGAGTCACTTATAAAACTATAGATTCCTGCACCTGTACCCTGGTATTCTGATTTAATGTTCTGTGGGATGTCCAGAAATGGTATAATGGTATTATTATCCCCTGGAAATTCTATTATGCAATCAAGATTGAGGACCACTCTCAGATCATGGCTACTGGAAGATGAAAAGCCTTTATATAATTTTGCAAGTAGAAAAGAGAGTAGATATTCTTGGAAGATGTTCTTCAAAATATTCAAAAATTTTATGGACATTTATATGAACCGCATAATCCTTTGAGATTTATTTGCATATATACATTGTACTGTATGTACGTATACACATATATATTTGGATATACGCATATATATGCACGTATATCCTTATATACTGGAATGCATATGTTATACCCTGTAGTTACATAGATATAAATATTTTATTTGAGTTCAATTTAAAATCACCTGTTCAGGGACACCTGGGTGGCTCAGTCAGTTAAGCATCCGACTTCGGCTCAGGTCATTATCTCACAGTTTGTGAGTTTGAGCCTCACATCTGACTTTGCTGTCAGAGTGGAGCCTGCTCTGGATCCTGTCTCCCTTTCTCTCTGTCCCTCCCCACTCTCACTCTCCCTCTCTCTCTCGAAAATAAATAAACATTTAAAAAATTGAAAGAAATAAAACCATCTGTTCGATACAAGTCACTTCAATTTAAAATATTTTCTTTCAGGTATGAAACCACCTTGATGAGAAATATTTGTTCATGACCACAAGGGGGTGCTAACGGTCTGTAAATGGGAATGGTGTAATTCAGAATGAAAGTAAAATTGGTAATTATACATGCAAGTTGAAATCATTTGCTACTCACAAATTTTTCTTTTCCTGGAAATAAATGTTATGATTTATAGTGACAGTAACAGAAACTGCTTTCTATGCTGTATATATAATTTCTGCATGCCCACAACACAGTAAAAGATTCCCTTTTTGTGGAAAGTATTGTCCTGTAGAGATGTTACGTCAGTTTTCAAATATACAGTTTTGTTAAATATATTTTAAAGAGACATATAGAAGTGTTTCCAGCATCTAATTTTCAAAACATTTCTAATATCTAATTTATTGTCCATGAAACTATTATAGTTTTATCAGAATAAAAAGTAACATTTACTTTTCTTATGGCTATGAATGATGCTGAGTAGATTTAATTTTCCATGTGTTTCCTAATGTATAAAACTCAGAATTGGAATGTGCTCCACGTTGACTAATATTAAAATAATTTTTTTGTAGTTTTAAGAATTTGAGGAGATAAACATTTCACTTGGTTTGGACTTTAAATAGTTAATTATTTTCCAAAAGTTAACTTTTTAATGAAGGAACATTCCAAAATATAAACAGAAATCATCTATAGAATTTATACCAATAAACATTAAGAATGCCATTGATTTTGAGGCAGAAAGTGTTGGGATTTCATGAATAAAGGAGACAAGTTCCCTGCTCTTGAGAACTGTGCAGTTTAGTGAATTTGAAAGTATTACTACAGTGGAGATTAAGAAATTTGTGATTCCCTCTCTCCTTTATCCCTTCCTCCAGGACTATTTTATTATGCCTCAGGATTAAACAGCTTCCCGTATGGAAAGACTCAAAGCATTCTCCTTTCGAATGGAATTTCCATGCTGCAAGGGAGCTTGTAAGGTAAGCGTGAGTTACGCTTTCCAAACAGAAGATATTTGACTCTTTTATAAAATATAGCTACGAGTAAAGCAGAGAAGAGCCTTTGAGCTAAACCATGAAAACATATTTTTAGTATTCCAGAAACAATCTGCTTGCTCTGGAATAACTTCCTAGCGGCCCTGCCCTCCAGTGGTCCAGCATGCTCAGACTGAGTTCCTCCCAAGTGTGTTGAACTGCTTCTCTGCTGAAGCCCCCCAAAGACCTTCTTTCGGACATTTCGGAGCCCTCCATAGCATATTCCCCTTATGGCAACATTTATCTCCTCTCCATACTTTCCCATTTTTCATTACGTGCAAATTTATGTGCATTTCTATTCAGAAGGATATAGACTTAAATTTACTCTGAGGTTGGTCTATGCTTCAGAAAGTTAATAATAGTTAAAAGTCTTCAGAGATGAGGCCAAATATCGTTATAATCATTGTCATTTAAATTAGGATTTTCTTACTGCTGAGATTCCATGACTATTGAGACATAGCTACATGCATTTTGGTCACTGTTGTCTGGCACTCTCAGCTTGGGCTTAGGATTTTTACTACTCCGTCTCACTTACCAGCTTGCTGTTAGATGATATTATTTGATGATTTGCCTAGATACCTTTCCCCTTACTATTGAGTCTTCAAGTCTATGTTTTGACTTCATTAATCTGTTTTGTCATCTTGTTGGATCCTATGGATACTTATATTTGCTTAAGTTTTTTGACTTGAATTATTCATTGGATGCAGAAACTCCCCAGGTCATTCCTTGATTACCCAATCTCGAATTGATATGGCTTCTCCAGTGTCTACATGATGCTGATACGTACCTAGCTAACTGGTTGCTCCTTGGTTTGCAATGGGGCTTTTCCACCTTTGTCAGGCCAGGCTTTCCTATGCCACAAATGCCAGGTGGTCATTCTCCTACTGTGCTCAGATGCCAACATTTCTTCTTTTAATTTCATCATCTGTTGAAAACTTAGCTTTCACACACTATTTCCAACTCCAAAAGCTTTGGTTCACCAGTATCTTATTATGCCTCTAAACACATAATTTTCCTCTGTCCCAACATCTGGAAGTTTCCTTTCTCTTCATATCTGGCTATTCCTTTGTTTCCCAGTTTTGACACAGCTTTTTCCTTCATTGCTTTCTGGAGCTGATAGGCTTACCTTAGCCTCAATCCTGGGAGCAAGTTACGAACTTTAATAAGAGTTCGTTAGGACTCATTGTTTGAACTAAGCCTGCTGCCTGCATTTGATTTTATTGAAATGAGATTTGTTTTAAACTAACTGATAGCTATGCAGATACTCATAATCAGCCAATGCACCAAGAGAAAGCTACACTTAAATTTATAGTGGGTAAAAACTGACTAGATAGGAAACAAAAGAATAGGAGGGATTTCTAATTAGCTTCTATTATAGTTCAGGACAGATATGTGACCACAGAAGGTGATTTGAAGGAGCAGAAATGTGAACAGAAATATGAAATTGACAAAAGAAACGACACCGTTAACCCTGCACACAAATTCCAGTTGACTTCCATGACTCTTGGGCCAGGAGAGTCTTTTTTTTTTCTTTTTAAAAATGTGCTTCATGCCCAGTGTGGAGCCCAATGCAGGGATCGAAACCCACAACTCTGAGATCAAGACCAGAGCTGATACCAAGAGTCAGATACTTAACTGACTGAGCCACCCAGGGGCACCAGGGCTGGGGGAGTCTTAAGAGAACCCACAGAGAATAAATTTTAGTCTTCAACACCCCAGGATTCCTGAGTGATGCTTTGGCTTGGGCTTAGAGAAGCCAAAGTGAAATAAAGGGAGAAAATAGACTTTAGGAACCTTTAAGTAAGGTAAAAACTGGCCTAAAGTTACGGAAATAGATGGAGGGATTTTATAACTTCTAGAATACAAGTCAAATGTATCTTTACAGCATCCAATTATAACAAAAACTGGTAAGAAGTGTCATTTTCGACTTAGAAGGCAAGCTCATCACTCATTTCAATACATTAAAAAATAAAATATTTAATAGTATAATAAAATGCTTGATTTTTGACCGCTCACATACTTCATACACACCTTGATAGTTAAATATCAACATTTCTAGCATTTTCCCATAGTCTAAAATGTAAAATTCATTCTTCAAAGAATAATTTCCTAAGTAATTTTGACAGTGTTTGAATATATATTTTTATTCATTTTAATGTCAAAATGTTACAAAATTTGTTTTTTACCCTTGCTCTGTCTCAACTTTCTGGTTGAGACATCCTTTGTCACAGCCCAGTATATACCTTAGAAATACTACATTTTTAAAAATGTGGCAGAGTATTCTTCATTCCAAATTTTTAAAGCAAACTTAAAGACAACCAACTAATTTTCTTACTACTTACCTGATTGTAGCAACTATGATATCGAGTACAGTATGCTGCTTCAGGTCACAATTTATATTTAAAAAAATAACTGTTTGTTAGGGACACCTGGGTGGCTCAGTTGGTTAAGCGTCCAGCTCTTGATTTCTGCTCAGGTCATGATTTCACAGTTTGTGGGATCCAGCCCCGTGTTGGGCTCTGTGCTGACAGTGAGGAGTTTACTTGGGATTCTCTGTCTCCCTCTCTCTCTCTGCCCCTCCCCTGCTCACTCTCTCTCTAGCTCTCTAAAAAAAAAAGTTAAAAAAAAAAAAGTGTTGATTAAAGCCTATTGTTTTCTATTGTTTTCTTCCAGGCCTGGTTAATTTTTGCTGTCATCTAGGTCTATGAGCCCTTCATGATTTATGTAACAAAAACAATTAACCTGTATACCTTTTAATTAAAATTCCATATATATGGTCTATTTATTCAGGGACTTCAAACTTTCTCTCTTCTATAGGATAGTTAATATATAAAGTACATTAGGGGATTTACAATTACCATTTAAAACTCATTATTGGTAACGATTTTTAGCAATACAGTAAAGTTATAAACACAACTATGTGCTTCTTTTAAGACTATTTTGCTTTGGGCAGTTGTCTCCCTAACAAATTCCTCCAAATGTAACAAGGAAAATTTCATTGCTAATTAGATTTAGAAAATAGTCTGGAAACTAATGGGAAAAATAAATTTAAGAGGAGGGAGTAATTAGTCCAAAATTATCCATGAAATCTTTACAGCTATCCTATAAGGTCTATTTTCAATTTACTTTTTATAGGGTTTCTAAAACAGGGCTTTAAATAATATATAAAGGCATACAAAAATAACTGGTGGAAAAAAAGCATAGAATGTACTTGTTTAAAATAATATTAGGGTGTCAAAAAATAAAATAATATTAGGGTGTCTGCATATTCTTTAATAGTTCAGATAATTTACACTTAATATCACATAATTTAAAGATTTTTAACACAGTACTTGGAAAAATCTGCCTCATTTTGATATGAGTGGTACCACACTTCGACAGTAGGTGGCACTCTTGTCCTTTTCTAACAATGTGCTGCTTTGGCGCATTTGGAGGCTCACACCAGGGACACGTAGAGATTCATTTAAGGGGAGAGAAGGACTTCCATCCAAGAATCCATCTTGAAAGTCACTATTAATTTGAAATGACATCAAAGTTTCATTCTTTGGCTACTCTCTGTTTTAAAAGACCAAAATTTCCTTCATATCTTTGCTATTAACGGTTCCATTGGGGTAGCCTAAAATTCTTTTATGTGTAATGATTTTTTTTTTCTTAATGATTTCAGCGCTTGTGCCAGCAAAACAGAACAAAGTCTTACAGAAATCACGCCAAGGAAAATCTATCTCCTTATGATAAGGGTAACAGTACTCTTTATTTCTCTTTGATACTTATTATCCCTTTTCAAGAACGTTGAATGTAGAACATGGCAGTGCTCGTAAAAGTTAGTCAACACAGTTTTCACTGGGAAGATGTTCTGTATTAGCATTTTCTTACAGATTGCTGAAATTGCCAGATCATTTGTCAATCTCAAATCCATTTACTGCTACTTTTTTATCCTAAAGCAAATAAAACAATAGCAACAACAACAACAGAAACTTAGTTCACTACTTTACCTACAATGGAATGCTACTTCTATAGTTCAGTTTAATACCAAGTCAGCCAGTAGTCACTAATGGACTAGTAGCTTGAAAAGGGGGATGTTATTGACAGGCACAAATGGATTTCTAAGCATTTCTCTAAAACTCCTCGCTAATGTTCCTTTCACAGGAGCCGTTAAGCATGAGAATTCTTTCTTGCAATGTTTTGGTTTTGCCCCAATAAAAAAGATAGGGTTAGCCATCCTAGGATTTTCATTTTACTTTAATCGTGGAGATCTAGTTTGCTTCCCCAGGATGCTCATGGTTGATTGATAGTGTGAAATAATGCATCGATAAAAGAATAATTTGTAGACAACTACAGGGAGATCATCTGTGTTTGTTTCATTTGCTGTTGTACTTCTTGCTAACTCAGAAAATTGATGGATGACTATTATATTTGGGCCTGTGTATATGTATATATAGTTTACTTCAACATACTTGAGATGTCTTTCATCTGCAAAAGATGTATTTTATTCCAGCAAAGAGTGTGCCCTATTGTCCTCCATTTATTATATCTATTACGAGAGCCGAAAAGTAGCTAACTTTTAAATACCAGATTTGTTAATCTCATATTTAAACAGAAATGGTATAAACAAAAGTGAAACGTGTTTTCTAGGAATATGCAAAGAGATTGGACATTGCGTTTTGTTTAGAAGCCTAGCATCATTCAATTATACTATTCTACATAACTGGAGCTATTTGAGACAAAATCATCTCTAATTTCGATCTCAATTTGATTCAACTCAATCAGGTTCAAGTCTTTGACCTCTTTTCATCAGAATCCATAAGACGTGGCTTTTATCTCTTTAGATACTATACTACAAATAAAGAAGGAAAAGTCCTCATGTGCTCCTCGAAGTCAAGGAATATTCTTATTTTTCTTTGTGTTCCATGATTGCTATGATAGCTGTGCAGGTTAGTGTGCCACTCAGCAAATATTTATTCAAGCTTTAAACAGGACAGCTGGCTCTCAGATATGCCTCACAATTTGCTCTTTAAGGTTTAATCTATCAGTACAGGAGCTACCCACATCAGTCTGTCTTTTGAGCAGGGTATTGATTCTCTCTTCTTCCCTCTTTAGGGACCAAAAAGCTCCCTAAACACAGTATTCTGTTCTCCTGATTTACATGCCTTTCTTTAAAAAGCACCTGGAGATTTTTGTTGTTGGGTTGCACTTATGTTTTAATCGATGCTTTATCAAGGCAATACTGAAGATTAGCTGAGAAGTACAGAAACCATCTATGTATATAGTGTGTGATTTTTCACAAGCCATAAACCCGTAAGTGCAATCATAAAACTCAACTTAGAAACTATGCTCTGGTTATGTCCAGGCAATTTTAATCATTTTTGAGATTTCTCTCAGGCATTTGAGGTTTGAACTCAGTTAAACTCAGGCTTTTACCTCCCTCTCTCCTTTCTGTCTGAATTTGATTTTCAAATCATGGAGATTACACAGGCTACCAGGGGATAGCTGTTAATCAATTCTCTTCAGGCCTCTGCTGAGATGTGCAACAGCTCCATGCAGTTCTCAGGTGGCCACTTCTTTCACAATGGCATGTGCTGAAACAGCGTAGACCTTGCTTTCTGCTGAGGGAGAGGACTCAAGCCTCTTTCGGTTTGGCATCTCTTCCTCACATCTGGGTGACACCCCCTAACATGCACTCTCTTTCTCTCTCTTTGCTAACTGTCGTGCTTTCCTCACGGACCCTGGAAAGGGGCGGCTTCCCTCAGGTACTCCTCCAGGGCTGTGGAAAAGTTACTGGGGCTGCCCCAGATTGCCTAGCTGTGCCCTGTGGCCATCTTGGTTCCCCTGCTCTATGGCATGGTGGCATGTGTGAGAAGGTATAGCTTTTAGGAGTTTCAGATAGACAGTAAGTCATTCTTCTTTAATCTTGGAGTATCAACCTCATTTCAAGGTCTTCTCTTCTCTCTACATTCCCCTGCTCCATCACCGCCCACACCTGACCTGAAGGAGAACAAGACCCAGGACTTCTCATATCAGTTTGTCACTTAGACTCCTTTGGTCTCTCTTCTTCTGTCCAGCTTGGGAGTTCTTCTCTGATCTACAAGGTAGGCAAAAAGCAAAGCAAAGCAAAACAAACTCTTCCCTCAGTAGGTATTCTTCTAAATATTTTACACCTGGGCTGGCTTTTTAAAATTGAAAAGTTAACACTTTGCTCTAGGTTTTCTGATTTTCCAACTGACGTCATCTGGCTATGTTGGCCTTTGGGGTTGAAAGTGTGTGTGGGAGTGTGAGACGGGAAGGACACGTCATGCTCATGCTTCACATACAACTCCTGTTCTAACAAAACATAATGAACTCTAGAAAGAAGGAGCACTCTGCCCTTAAAATCCTTATTGTAGGTCTCTAAAGGATTATTATTTCCTTGTTACAGATGAGAAGCTTGAGATTTAGAATGAGTAAGGATGTAGTAACAATAATGGAGAGGCATGATGGCAGTGTGTTACCAGTGAAAATTTTAGCCACGAACGCCAGGGAAATAGATTTCATAATTCTGGCCTAGTTGTTTCCTGCCATCACTCTGGATCTACATCATCTGCTTTGACAATCTGGGAGGGTCCACAGCTCATTTTGATTCATACTGGTCCAGGTCAGAATGGCTATTTCCTTGTCTTAGTGCTGATCTAATAAGTGCAAGTTCATCTTCTGTCTGGCATTCTTAGTATAGGTCAGGGTTTCTCAACCTTGCCACTGCTGACATTTTGGACCAGATAATTCTTGAACAAATTCAGATAATTTGGAGAGCTGTGGAGGACTGTCTTGTGTATTGTAAGCAGCATGCTTGACCTTTACCTTCTAGATGCCAGTAGCACTCCTTCCAGTTATGACAATCAACTATGTCTCCAGACATTGCCAAATGTCCCCTGAGGGGCAAAATTGCCCATACCCCATTAAGAACTACCATATAGGTTGTTTTTATCTGTAATTCTACTGTGATCTGCAAAACTATACTTTACTGTTCCAGTATTATTTCAGTTCTTTACCCAAGACCCCAAAACTGTATAAATGCTTATAATAATATATTCAAGGCAGATTTCAGTTTTTTAGGGTTTGAAGATTATATCATTTTGGAGTCTCTCCTTAAGAAAAGAAATACAGAATTATGAATAAAGCTTAGCATAAAAGTTCATAATTATTTTGAATGAAAAAAAGAAAATACAATAAACCACAAAGTTTTAAAAGCTGAAAGATACCAAAAATATCACAAAATCTAGGAAAAATATTTATTAATTAGCTGCTTATAACACTATTTTTTGGCCTATATTTTTGGGTACTGATTCTTTGATAATGTCCTCATATGATGAATTTTTGACATTATTTTTTATAGAGGGAATAGGTAATTTAGGTTTTCTCTACCATGGTTAAATTGACATCTGTTTGTTATTATTCATATTTCAGAAAAGTTTATTTCTGCCTTGCAACTTGTCATGCTCATGATAATATTGCAATGCATAAAACATGATTTTACAATAGGCATTTCTCCTTTCAGTATTGCTACAGGTTGGCGTTTTATAGAGGAATTCTGATGAATTCTATTTCACCTGATTGCCACCAAAAAAAATAGGTAAAATACAAAGAGTGTTTAATAGTAATTAATAATAGTAAATGTTGCATTATTAAATTTATTCTTGACAGGAGGACAGTTTTGTTTTGACTAGTCAACCATGAGAACTGAATCTTTCGCTCATAATTTTACAGGTTTGATTATTAGAAGGATTTTCCACAGACTTGCTTCTAGATCCACACATTTCAAACTTTTTTCTTCTTTTATTCCACACATTCGTTCAATTCTTGGAGCCATAGGGCGCATTCATATGGAAATAAGACCTCTACCTTTTCACTTTACTGTTGGAGTCCTGGGTAAGTAGACAAGGCGACCCAGTGAGCACAGTACACGAGGAGGGCTAGCAAAAACTTAATTATACACAGAAATGACTGTGAACCATATCAATATAGTCCACTTTACCCAAACTAAATATATTCCCAACTCATTTTGCCCTTAGTAGAATCTCTTCAAATACCAGTGGCCACTCTAATACATCTTAAACAAAACAGAAAGGATGTTAGAGTGGAAACAGATGGATGTGTTCATTGATGGTTGTTAAAACATCTTATTTTTCACAAATTTTACAAAAATTTACTCCAATGAAAATAATTCCTGTGGTCTCTCCAAAGGCCTTAGAAGTGACATACAAATGGGAGGCCCTGAAACATATACTTCATTAGTTTAAAGCAAATACATTTTAACTATTGTTGCTGCCTTAAGGAAAGGTGGTGGGGGAGATGGGGGGAGGGAGAGAAGATGGACGCAGGTTGATATTGTGTCACAGGAAACAAGCAAACAATAAAGAGCTCATATTTTCTAAAAAAAAAAATAGAAGAAATATTTCCCAGCAATAATCAATGTAGAAATTTTACCTTTCCTCCTTAAAGCCTATAGACTTCCAGGAAGAGGCCATAGCAGTACAAAAACTTCAGGCAAGAATGAGGTGGGTTTGTCCACAGAATAGGAGGAAGGTCATTGTAGCTGGATTGAATGGACACCTCCCCCAACACAACCCAAAACCACCGAAGAAACAACTCTCTAACTTGGAGTGTATGGGGAACAATGAGGGGTCAGGTAGAAAAGGGGTTAGTTTGTGGGAATGGAAAGTGGATGACAAAAAACTACCTTGTGTATTTAAAACAATTATTATAACTACATTAAAAAATTTTTAATGTTTATTTGTTTTTGAGAGAAAGAGAGAGAGAGAGAGAGAGAGTGCATGAGTGGTGGAGGGGCAGAGAGAAAGGGAGACACAGAATCTGAAGCAAGCTCCAGGCTCTGAGCCATCAATGCAGAGCCCTATGTGGGGCTCAAACCCATGGACCATGAGATCATGACCTGAGCCGAAGTTGGAAGCTTAACTGACTGAGCCACCCAGGCATCTCTATAACTACATTTTAATTCTTCTTCTCTGCTGTGGTCTAAATGTTTATCTGCCCCTCCTCCCAATTCACATGTTGAAATCTTAACCTTCAAAGGTGATGATATTAGTAAGTATGCATTTGGGAAATGCTTAAATCATGAAGGCAGAACCCTCATACATGGGATTAGTGTCTTATGCAAGAGGCTCCAGAAAGATCCTTAACCTTTTCCACCATGTGAGGACACAGTGAGAAGGCACTGGCTATGAACCAGGAGGAGGACCCCTATCAGAACACAACCATGCTGTGCTGGAGCCTTGATCTTAGAATTCCCGCTTCCAGAACTGTGGGAAATAAATTTCTGTTGTTTATAAACCACCCACTCTGTGGTATTTTATGACAGCAGTCTGAATGGACTAGGACACTCTCCATTTATTCAATGTTTCAAACAAATGATTTTCTCTACCAGCAATGGTTTCTTTCCTTCCCCATGTTTGTCATAAGGTTTACATTCCTCAAGGCAAGTTCAAAAGTAGATCTTTCAAGGGGCGCCTGGGTGGCTCAGTTGGTTAAGTGTCCCACTTCAGCTCAGGTCATGATCTAACAGTTTGTGGGTTCGAGCCCCACATTGGGCTTTGTGCTGATAGCTCAGAGACTGGAACCTGCTTCTGATTCTGTGTCTCCCTCCCCTGCTCGTGCTCTGTCTCACTCTCAAAAATAAATAATAAAACATAAGGGGGGGGGAGTAGATCTTTCATGAAGCCTGATGAATCCATCCTCTGAAGTCCCCATAGTATTTGTTTTTTACTTCTTTATGCATCTGTTTTCTGCTATGTATTCTAATTGCTATCCTCTCAACTAATTGCTAGAGGGCAGCAAGCATGGATACTTATCATGGATGATTTGTGTGCCTAGTAGAGAGTCTTGGTTTCAAGGGGCGTGCTCACACTATGGTTGAGTAAAAGCAGCATAGCTATTTGCTTTTCCCTTAAAACTCCAATTCTTCCTAAACTGGTTTTCTTCAACTTTGTATCTCTGGTGCTTAGCATACCACCAGGCATCTAGAAATGCTCAGAATAATTTTAAATAGATAAACCAGATATAAGTATTATTATAATGTAATGGAAATATTGTATAAGGTTTCAAAATAACAGTTAATGTGGACAGGGTAAAAGTAGTAGTGACTTGCCATATTTCTGTGTTTTCACATTTAATACGAGTAATTTGTGAGTGTAGAAGATGCTGGTAAAATATGAGAATATTGATTTTATTGTTTTCTATAGTTAATGGCTTCTGTTGAACATTTTAGTATTAATATTTAACTTCAGAAGTTATTTTCTTTTTAAAAAATTTTTAATGTTCATTCAGTTTTGAAAGAGACAGAGAGAAAGAGAGAGAGAGAGAGAGGGCGAGAGAGAGAGAGAGAGAGAGAGAGAGAGAATGAGTGGGGGAGGGGCAGAGAGAGAGGGAGACAGAATCTGAAGCAGGCTCCAGGCTCTGAGTGCATTCTCATGGAAGCAAAGGGACATTGTAGTTTTAGAAATAGCAATTGAGAGCTTGGGAAGAAAGAAGAATATAACTTGAATAGTGATAGCTCTTTGGGGGCTACTTGAATAATCAAGGGGCACTGAAGCTGTTTTATCTCATAGACTTACATAAACTCTGTAAGACTCTTACATATTCATTTTAAGAGGATAGATTTATTGGATACATTTAGGTGATTTAACATAGAAACAGTCTCATGTGAAATCAGTATTTCAGTATTTTTTATTTTCCTTGATTGGCCCAATGACAAAAAATTTCATCAGATTCTAATTCTAACAAGCTAGAAAGTGATTTGTGGAAATGATACAAAGAATGATGTGGGGGAGAACCTATCCATGTTAATCACATTTGAGTGCTTCCCTGTGCCTTCACAGAGACTTTCTAATATGCCAAACCATCTCTGACTGAGGCTGGTTGAAGGCTAAATTTAAGAGAATTTCTTTCCAAAGATTTGGTAGATTGAATTATTGGGTCCCAATTCTTCAGTCCTTTATATAGCCTCATGAGCTGTACTTTCTTCATTTGATTTTTGGACTTCAGTTTGGATAGATTTTTGGTTTGATTTTTGAGTATTATTTAGGTCAATGGGGATTTTAATAGACGTGATATTGTTATATGCCAGTGCATATGGATAACCAATACTGGGTTTGGTTGGTCTTTAAGGCACCCTCAGCAATAACCATTGGGAAATCTTGAAAAAAAAAAGTTCACAAGTCCTGGGAATTACATGGCACTCCTGCTGCCTCACAATGACGGAATGGGGAGAGAGAGAGAAAAAAAGAGGAAGGGGGTCTGGAATTCTGCTTTTATTGAGGTTAAGGAATGGGACTAGGATTTTTGGGCTCACTCTGTATTGGTAAATTCAAAACATAACAGTGAGCATTTAAAGCACAGGAAGAGAATAAACAAGTGGCCAAATGGTCAGTTATTGAAACCAATCAAGATCTCTAAAACAGGGAGCAGGTAGGCAGTCTGGCTGACTAGATAAAGATCTAGTCATATGGCTGGCAATGTGTTTATTGGAGACAGCCATCTTTGTTGTTCTTTTTAAAAATTTTTTAGTTTATTTATTTACTTTGAGAGAGAGAGAGCAAACATTAACAGGAACAGAGAGAGAGGGAGAGAGAATCCCAAGCAGGCTTCACACTGACAGTGCAAGGTCTGACACAGGGCTCGATCTCACAAACCATGAGATCATGACCTGAGCTGAAACCAAGAGTTGGACACTTATCTGACTGAGCCACCCAGGTGCCCCTGGAGGCAGCCATCTTTGAAGTGGATACCTGAGCACTCAAAACCTAAGCTAGGCACTTCATTACAAAAAAGAGAAAAACCGAACCATCAGGGTTTACACTACAAACATGTGCAAAGACCTGAAATGTGCTTGAGTGGTTGAATTTGCCTTCTTATGCTCTTTCTTTTTACCAAGAGAAGAACATGCTTTGTGTAGAACCTTGTCAAGGAGGATGAAAGACATCCAGAAAATACTTGGATTGAATGCAAACTTTGGAGTCAAGTCTAAGTGATCCTTGCATAGATCAGCTGAACCTCAGTTGACTTACAAACACATAAGCGAGAAAGTCTTGTTGTTTGTTCCTGAATTTTGGAGTGGCTTATAAGGCCTCAATTTTGTGATGAGAGCTGACAGATAAAGAGTTCAAGATGTTCTGATATCCCAGTAAGAGTTTGGGCTTAATTTTGCTAATGAGAAAAATGAGGTACTAACTGATTAAGTAATTTTCCTGAGGTCAGACCAAATCTCAGAAAGTAATCTGAGACTACCTATGTCAACGTTACTTTGAGCCAGGAAATTTTAAATTGGACTCCAAACCAATAAACATCTTGGCTGTTTACTTTAATTTTTTTTTTAACGTTTATTTTTGAGACAGAGAGAGACAGAGCATGAACGGGGGAGGGTCAGAGAGAGGGAGACAGAGAATCTGAAACAGGCTCCAGGCTCCGAGCTGTCAGCACAGAGCCTGATGTGGGGCTCGAACTCACAGACCGCGAGATCATGACCTGAGCCGAAGTCGGCCGCTTAACCGACTGAGCCACCCAGGCGCCCCTTGGCTGTTTACTTTAAAAGATACCTGCAAAGCAACTTTTCTGGACAGTTTTCTCATCTGGGAAAATAATTCATCAGAATACCAGTTTACTTACCTGAATAAAAACCTCACCTCTTAGGACACCAATTAGTTTAAGGCTTACTTTAGGACTTTCATCTCAGATTCTAGGCTATTACGGCACTAAATTTGTCCAATTCAACTAGATTTCCCACTCCCCCCCCCCCCCCAGAAAGACTCTCCATAAGTAACTTGAGAGAAGACTCCAAAACTCTGTAAATATTCTTCCCTAAAATCTATCTTTGAAATACTATTAAGACTATAAAGATGATAATATCCTTTGCTGAAGTAAGATTAATGCATTTAGCTTGGTTAGTCAACAGGTTTATTTATTTATTTTTTGGTGGTCTTCATGTAAAAATTGACAGTTGACATAATTAGAATTATTCTGTTGAGCATTAGTTAATATATACATTAATAAGAAGAGAAAAATGTAGGTATAAGTTTATTGGCTTCCAGTTCTCTTTGTTCCACCATTAACTCATACTTTGATCAATGCATCAGGCTGACATCTATGAAAGAAAGGATGGAAGAGAATCATCTTTGAAGTTTCCGTATCTAAAACTGTAATTTTAAGATTCTGAGATCAAACATAAAAAAATTACTGGAACAATTTTTTATTTGTTTGTTCTTGATCTCTCTTAATAAGAAGTGCATAAATTGTAACATAATTTAAATGTGATTATTTTATTGTTATTTTATTATTTTTTTGTCTATAAGTGCCTTTAAAAACACTGGTAAAATTTATCCTTTAAATTAAAGGTTCTTTTTGTTATATAAATTAGTTTACATTAAGAGTCTGAATCTGAATGTATTATTTTTCTGATGCTAGTCGTATTTTCCTAAAATGACAACACCTTTTTAGAATTCACTGGTTAGCAATATTACCAAGGTAAATAAAAGAGGGCTTCCTGCTAAAGAAATAGCACCTCACTTACTGCCACCTTGTTTCACTGGTCTTTCAAAAGATGCTTATTATTATTTTTCACACAATTCTGACAGGTCCTCTACAGATTAGAAAAAAAACAAAATAAACTCTAGAGTGATGCTTTATGTAGACATGCTAATAGCACGTAGGAGCAAGAGAGAGCAGTTTATCCTCAAAGGAGAAAACCACAGTATTACTGAAAGCAGTTGTAGGACTACAAAGTCTAGAGACATTTAAAAAAGGTCGGTCTTACATGCCTTTGATTTACAGATAGTGAAATAGCAGATGTTCATAATAATGATGCTCCATCATCTGGAAGCTGACTTAGAGTTTCAGCAAAATTCTTTATTTAAGGATTCAGAGAAATGTACAATACCTTTTAAACAGTTATGTGCCAAAATTTTGTTTTTTTTTAACTTTCAGAGGCAAAGCCTTATATGCCTGTAAAATGTGTGCATCCAAAATTGTAAATCATTCAAAGAGTTCCAGGTACTGGGGTTTTATAATAGTTAGCTTTTTGAAATGTTCTCTAATGTTTTCTGGTTTGCTTTCTCTTAGCTTTATACCAAATTTCATTGATCTGAGATTTGATTTATAACAATATTCTTTTACTATTTTGTAAAAAATTAATATTTTCATGCTGGTAAGAATTAAGCTCTGTCTTTTAGTTCCATCACCAGTGTTATTTCTATACCTTCCTCTTTTCCTTTCAAAACTCATCATTTCAAATATATCAGGAGGATCTTATATGTGATTCACTGAGAAAAAGTCAACTCTAAATAGGAAAGTGTTCCACTTTTGATTTAATCTGTTTTAGTGCAGAAATAACTTAAATTGAGAGAAATTTTTTTCCTTCCAAGTCAAAAACTTTTATTTCTTATCAATAAGATATGGATTGATTACACTTTGCACTTCAGTTGTAATGACTCCGCATTCTTAGCAGAAAACAGCCTAGTTTCTTTGGAGGGATGTCACATTAGAAGGTAACATTCAAGTCAGGTTTTGCTGGCTTTCAATATTTTTGGCAGCTTACCTGCAGTATCTTATAGTGAAATAATGTTTATACAACTTATTAAATCTTTTATTTTTATTTTTTTAAGTTTATGTATTTATTTTGAGAGAGAGAGAGAAAGTTGGGGAAGGAGAGAGAGAATCCCAAGCAGGCTCCAGGCTGTCAGCACAGAGCCTGATGTGGGGCTTGATCTCGCAGATCATGAGATCATGACCTCAAAACCAAGAGTAGGTAGCTTAGCAGGCTGAGCCACCCAGGCACCCCTGGAAGCTTTTAAATAGTAAGTGCTCAACTCTTTTATGCTTAACTTTAGCCTATGAAGATGAACGTGAAAATGGATGAAAGACTAGGTAAATAAAAAATTTTTACTTTCAAACAGATGATAGATGATATGAATGAGAAAGGGAAGAGTGATATTTTCAAGTTTACAAATGGAAATTTTCTAACACAATAATGATGGCTATGTCAAAAGGAAAAATTTATCAATCAAAAATAGTGTTGATATATTTTGACATAATGCTGATTTATTTTTTGACTTGCCTATTTCAATTAACAATGGTTTGGGCAATTGATTTATTTTTTGAATTTTCTATAGTTATTAAATATTTTCTGACAGGCTGAATAATAACCTTATAAGCCCAGTTCAGTAGCTCTAGAGGTATGCTGTTGAATGAGTTTGAGAGTAAATATACTTTAAAATAAATGAAACAACACACTAACTTCTACAAAATTAATCACTAATGCCCATTTTTGGATGGTGTCATACTAGACCCTTTTCCTTTCATATTTTGTCCTTTTTATAACAAATGTTGTTTGCATGTACACATTTATTTAAATATCAAAATGAAATTAAATAGAATAATTCTGTTTTCAGAATCTGATTATCAGAAAGAGAAGTGGATACTTCCTATGGTCTCAGGGATCCAAGACTATGAGTTGATTAACTACAATATTTTCACATTTCTAATTTTGTGATTGGATAATCAAGTGTTTTCACATATTTTCAGAGTGATGAAGCCCAGGTTAAATTCAGTATATTTGCTAATTTGCTGTCATTTAATTTCACTAAATTTGGAGATGTTTATTTGAAAAGTTGTGATTTGCACTTGCCTCGATCACCTGTTAGAATATCTCCTTACTGAAGTTTTAGCTCTACTGGGGAGAATTATCTTCTATTTTAGAATAGAAGGAAAGGAATCATGTTAGTGAAATTTACTTTGGCTGGAACACACCTTGAGAATCAATGCCCTCAGGCTCCCTGTTCTTGCTTGCTCAATTCCCCAAGAAGTTGAAAGAGAAACTCTAGGGCAACAGAAATCTAGTGGGAGGCCTATGGGAGTGCTTCGGTCGTAATTCGCTCAGCTTTATCATTGCGCCTGGTAGTAGAAATTTGGCAGATTTGCTAAGCCCCAGAAGGCATACCTTTCTTAGATTAGTCTATGAAAATGGTCAATAATATATAAGGTTTACTGAGCTCTTACAATGTTCCAGAAACTTTGCTGTAACTTTATATAAATTATTTTATAATCCTTTTTTATGGATGAGTAATTGAGACTCACAAGGGTTAAGCTACTTTTCCAGTGCTTGCACAATTCATGACTATGCTGTATTAACTATTGTCACTAATATTCTCTGCTTGCTCTTGGGGTTTCCCTCAATTTCTTGTGCATTCTGAGGCTGACAGGCATCAGATGCCAGTTCAAAAAGTTATTTCTGTATCTTCATCTGCCTTTGTCCCACTTCCTCTGCCAAGTGATGATAATGAAGCTCTAACATAGATGATAAAAGTTATGGTTTTGTTAAGAGACATATATGCCTATATTTTTATTTAAAAATCAGTATATATATATATATATATATATATATATATATATATATCTTTTTAGCCTCAAAGGTTGTATTATTTTACTTTACACTCCTGAAATTTCACATGGATGAAATAAATTCAAATATTACCTATGCACTTATGAGTATCCTTTCAGTAGAAAAAGCATGGTTTGGGTCTCATTAGTTCTCTTATTTGTGTTCATTAGGTTCCCAGCTCTTTAGGAAGTGTAATCCAAGGCTGTTAAAATGCAGTGTGTGTGTGTGTGTGTGTGTGTGTGTGTGTGTGTGTGTGGACTACCCATTGCCATTTGTGTCTCTGACAAATACGCCCTAGGGCACTATAAACAATGACCATTTGGAAGGTGGAAAAAATGTCCTTGTCTCACTTTGTAGGCAACATCATCTGACTTCGGGTGTAATTAAAGTAACAATGGGCATAGTTTTCAGGAAAAACTTTTGTGGTTTTCAGGAAAAACTCAAGTAAGAGATGGGGTAGATTATCCAGAGATCAAAATCTGTGAAGGAGCAATCCTGAACGCTCTCTGATTTCATCAACTACTTAATGAATGGCCAGAGACAATGGAAAGCACTATACCAAACACCTGTTTACAACCACTGATTTTTTTTTTTTTTTGCATCCCTTATATCCAGAGGCATTGAAGACACCTATTGGAAAACTAGCTGAAAAATGTGGCAGAGCAATAGTTCTTAAACTTCAGTGTGCATCCAAATCAGCTGGAAAGCTTGTTAAAACACAGATTATTGACCTCACCTCAGAGATTCCTATTCAGTAAGTCTGTAGGGCCCTAGCATTTGCATTTCTAACAAGTTCCCAAGTGTCACTGCTGCTGGTTTGAGCACTACACTCAGAACCACTTGCAAGAAAGATGATGGTTTTATACCTTGAAATTAAATGATCACTTCATAGTTTTAAATAGAAAGTCAACTATGATACCATAAATTTTTAAAATTTATTTTCAAAAGGTATTCATGTGGTCACACACCATTGTGTATTATAAGATCCACTTTTCGTCTTTTAATTATTTGGATTTTTTTTGTTAGTCTTTGTTTTATTCTTAACCTAAGGTGTGTTTTTCCCTCCTTATTTTGATAACATTTTCCAATTTTATGCTATTATATATTTCTGGAATAGTCATTTTTCTTGAATAACTTTTCAAACTAGAATTAACTATTAGATTTTAAACTTCTTGGAATAAGGAATCGTGTGCTATTTAGTTTTGAATCTCTACTCCCCTCCTATCACTGATGCCTAGTATTAATCATTGTGCATGGAAGAAATTAATAAGTATGAATTTTACCTTTTTTACACTACTTTTTTCTTCTGAAGACCAAAAGAGTTACATATAGAGTTTTAAATAATATGAAATTTGAATATTAAGAAGGCAAAGAAAGGAGCAAGGAAAGAATTGAAGGCAAATAGGAGTCTGTAGGAAGAAAAGGTAGTATGCAATAATCAAATCTGGATCAATTTGGATGTTAACTTATTAAATTCTTATTTGAATGTTTCTTTCTTTTTTTTTTTTTTTGATGTTTTATGGTGCAATGTATCAGGATGAAGCTATCAATACAGGTATACTAATAAAAATGAGTTGAGGGGTACCTAGGTGGCTCAGTCAATTAGGTGTCCCAGTCTTGGTTTTGGCTCAGGTCATGATCTCACCGTTTGTGAGTTGTAGCCCTGAGTTAGGCTCTGCGCTGACTGTGCAGAGCCTGCTTGGGATTTCTCTCTCCCTCTGTCGGTGACCCTTCCCGCTTGGTTTCTCTCTCTCAAAAAAAAATAAATAAATAAATAAACATTAAAAATTTTTAAAAAATGAGTTAAAACAGAACAAAATACTTTATCTTAAAATAGTTCCTAGAGAACATTGATTAAATTCAATAACTATTAGATAAATCAAATAAAATGAAGTCACAGAGAATGTTTCACAACACAAAATGAAGGAACTCCTCATAACTCAGAATTGTTATAAAAATGTTTCTAAAAAATATAATTTTATTTTCATAAAAATTTCTCATAAAATATGAAAGGGCGGGCCTACGTCAGCCGACTCCATCTTGTTCTGTGTCCTTCACCTTGACCACGCCTCCTCCCCTTGAGTAACCTCCCGCTCACCTGCCTAAAGGACTCCAACCCTTCCCCAGCCAATCTGCTGAGGCCACAGCCATTACCTCACCAACTGCCCCTAGGCCCCAATAAAACCTTTGTCCTTTTGAAACTTGCTCTCTCTCCCTGGTATCTCACTGCTGTGTCCGTGCAGGTAGGGGATTGAGCTGGAGCTAGCTCGAATAAAGGCTCTTTTGCTCTTGCATCGGACTCGGCTCCCTAATGGTCTTTGGGGATCACGAATTCTGGGCATAACAAAATATAATTTCATAAAATATAAAATATTTTCTTACGTGAAATAATCATTTAATCTCTGTAAAATGTACATAGTAAATAATTTACCATACTTTTATGTATCTTGGGAATATTTCATGATATAAAAATATAAAATCTTATTGAAGGACATAAAAACAAAATTGAACAAATGGAAAAGCCCACTATGTCCTTGGACAGGAAGATATTATTAGGAAGTCAGTCCTTCTAAAATTAATATGTATATTCAATGCAGTTCTTGTTATAATTACAACGCGGCTTTTTTGGGAAGGAGGAGACATGTATAAAATAATATTAACGACTGTTGCCCAAAATTAGCTATGAAAAAAAGTATAGGAAATGGGTCTTGATGTTCCAGATATCTGAACATTGTATCTGAAGAAAAAAAAACACTAAACAGAAATCAGTATGGCATTGGTATAGAAACAAACTAGTTACAAGAATAGAATAAATATTTCATAAATAAATATCAGTATAAATGAGAATTTAGTATATAAAATGATGATATATTCAATGGGAAGGGAGAAATTATTTTAAAAAGTTCTGGTATTATTGGCTATCTACTGGGTAAGAATCTATTTTATCTCTTACACAAAAATATAAACTACAGATGAATTAAAGACAAATATGGAAATTAAAAAATAAGAATGTTGAGAATTTTTAGTATTAGGAGAGTGTTTATAATACCTAAAATTTGGCACGATATTTTTTTTTAAGTTTATTTTATTTTGAAGGAGAGAGAGAGTGCAAGCAGGGTAGGGGCAGAGAGAAAGAGAGGCAGAGAGAGAATCCCAAGCAGGCTTCATGCTGTCAGCAAGGAGCTTGACACGGGGCTCCATTCACAAACCATGAGTTTATGACATGAGCTGAAATCAAGTCAGATGCTCAACTGACTGAACCATCCAGGAACCCTGACTAGATACTCTTAATTGAGACTGTAAACCCAGAAGACATAAAAGAAAATATAACCATAATTAATTAAAGGAAAATTGAAAGTTTTTCATTTCAAAATATATTTTAAAGTCATAACAAGATGATAAATGTGGACAAATATTTATAATAGAATTTATAGATTAATACCTAATATCAATAATATATAAATGGCTCTCACAGGTTGACAAAAAATATAGAAAAGAGGAAAATGATAAAAGACATTTTGTAATATCACAAGTTGAAATAACAAACAAACAAACAAACAAACACTATGGTTGCCAGGGAATGAAAATTAATGGTTGAGAGTGTTTTGGGCGGTGGTTACCTCAATGGTCTTCACAGTCATAAAACCATATAGAAAGGGATTTTCAGAAATATTTTCTAGATGACTTTCTGCTCTCAGAAGCCAAAATTGTGAATGATCTTATTAAAAAAATATATTTTTTCATGACAGAAGATTTCTCAGGAAATAAATTATTTACTTCCTCCTAAATTCAAGCATACAGTCCAGTAGCCACTGGACACTTTGCTATGTTTACTAAAAAATTTTGTTCATCTAGTAATAATTCCCATCTGGGAACAATGGTCCCTACTCAATGTTCTCTTGCTGCTAAGTTCAGCTGTGTGAATATTTTATATTCTATGTGTTTTAATATTTCAAATGTTTCTATGTAAAAAAAAATATTCCAAGCCACTGACTGTTTACAGTGTATAAATATGAAAAAAATGGTAATGAATGGGTAGATTTACATAAGTAATCTTTCCCTGGATATTGGAGTTATTAAAGAATTAAAAAATAATATTCTGTAAATGCAACAGAAAAGTTAGGGAATATTGGCAGGATGTCAGTTTCCATAGATTTCTGCTTAAATTAGGGAAAAGTAAAGCTTTCATAACTGTCAGCTTAGTTGTTGTTCTCCTCACTTAGATTCCCTTTCTCCTGCTTTATTTTGTCATCAACAACTGTTATTCACATCCTTCTGATATTTTTGTAAAACAGACTATTTTTCTTCTGCAGATTTTACTAAAGCTTTAGAAGCTCCTCCTGTGTCCAATTAATTTATAAAATTATTGATAAAAATAAAATATGTAAGGGCTCAAAATCACCGTGTATCTGTGTGAGGTTGGAGGAAGGTATGCCTGGAACCTAGGTCAATTTCCTAACACAAAAAAAATCTAGATTAAAAAAAAATAGATCTGTTGAATGCTAATATTTCTGTTGCATAGAATAAATATTACATTTTTGTGTTTTCTCTTAAGCTTAGTGCTGTGCCTGGCACAAAATAGTTCTCTAATGTAAGTATGTTCAATGAGTAAAATGCAATTAATCAGTTAGAGTTTGTGATCTTTCACTGTATATTTACAGCATGCCAGGCATTGTGCTAAATGCTTTATACTTATTAATCTTCTCTAAATTCTTATAATAATTGTAGAAATAAATATTCTTGTTTGCAATGATAGTTTCAATATTTACCAAAACAGCAATAAATGACAGAACGAGGGGGAAAAAAGTAGGGTTTAAAGCAAGTATAAATATTGAACTGAAGAATTCATGTACCATAATATATACAACATTTTTTCATTACAATAATTAAAACCTGACTCTTTTAGAATTGACACATGTATCCTGGATTTTTGTATATTACCTACCACTTGATCCGTTGCTCTCATTTTGCTGGAATCTGTGATTTGCTTGCCTCTATGCTTTGTCCCTGAACACTCAGTTTATACTCAGACATGTAACTTTGATAAATCCTTTGAGACATAACTCTCTATCCCAACATTCCCAGAAACTGATCATTCTGAATACAATGTGCTAACTGGCTTATCCACTGCCAGCCCTACTCTCCCACTGGAGGAACAATAACAACAAAAGTGTTACCTTTAAAAGAAGAAAAAAATTCAAACTCTGTTTCCCTCCTTCCCCAAAGAATTGAGTATTGCACATACATGTCTAAGGAAAGCTTTTGTTTTCTTCCCATTTTTTACCATACTTTTACTTTCCTTTTCCTTTCCTTTTCCTTTCCTTTCCTTTCCTTTCCTTTCCTTTCCTTTCCTTTCCTTTCCTTTCCTTTCCTTTCCTTTCCTTTCCTTTCCTTTCCTTTCCTTTCCTTTCCTTCTTTTCCTTTCCTTTCCCTCCTTTCCTCTGCACAATTTCTTGCTCCTTCCAATCACTGCCATTGTTGCTGCCTTTAACTTTGCCACTTCTTTTCATCTTCTTTTTTCAGTCTGTATATGAGAAAGTGCCGGACCAGTAGACAAGACAGAAGAGGGTGCCCTGGACTTGTAAAATAGCTCACTTAGTTTTCAATCATGTGTGAGAGGAAACTATTTCCTCCATCTGTGCGTCTAAATGCATATAGGTATATCAGACGCTTTAAGAAAAAAAAAGTCATAGCAATACAGTATATCTTTAAATAGTATGAAAATAACAAAGATTCTCTATAGAGTCAATGTATCAGCTGGGTCTTGTTGAATGGCAAGTGGCAGAAGAGGAACAGAAACTTGCGTAAGCACAAACTATTTATTGTTTCAAGTAAGAGAAAGGCCAAAGGGTGAGTTTTGTTTAGGGCATTGCTAGAATCAAGATTCAAGTAATTTTTTTTTTAAAAACTTTAAGAATAGTTTTAGGTTTACCAGGAAGTTGTGAATATAGAAAGTCCCCATATACCATACCTAGTTTTCTCTGTTATTACCATCCTACATGAATATGTACAATTACCAAGTATAATGAACCAATATTGATACATTATTGTTAGCTGAATTCCACACTTTATTCAGATGTCTTTAGTATTTACCTAAGGTCCATTTTTTTTGTTGTTCCAGGATCCTACATTACAGTTAATCATCATGCCTGTGATGCTTTTACACATTTTCCTTGCTTTTGATGGTATTGACTGTTTTAGGGAGTACTGGTAAGGTATTATGTAGAATGTCCCTCAATTGAAATTTGTCTTATGTTTTTCTCATAATTAGTCTGGGGTCATGGGTTTTGAGGTAGTATTTACCAGGTTTCTCCACTGTAAACTTACTCTTTCCACCCTCCCCCCTTTCCATATTATATTCTTTGGAAGAAAGTCATGATGTGCAGTACCCACTTAAAGGGTGGGGAATTGTGGTCCACTCCTATAATATAGCATATCTACATATATTATTTGGAATTCTTCTTGACAGGACATGTGTCCATTCTCCTCTGTTTATTTATGTATGTAATCATTTATTTATATCAAATAGACTCATAATATTTATTTTATATTTTGGGTTATATTTTAATACTACTTTATTAATTTTGTGCTCAAATTGTTCTAGCTTTGCATATTTTAGAGAACTCTTTCAATTGGCTTATGCATCTCTTTAATATACCCCATTATTGTAACTTTTTAGTGATGGGGGATACTTTTTTTATTTTCTGGCACTGTAAGATTCTCCAGGCTCATCATGTACATTCAGCTCAGCCCTAGCTTTGGCCATTTCTCCAATGGCTATCCGTCTTATTTGAAAATGGTATTAGAAGCCAAGATATTATGCTAGGTGTTCTCAAGGCAATAGGGGTATTGTTGCTTCTAGGTCCTCAGCAGACAGAACAAGGAAATGTAAATGTGTATACTAGAGGTTCAAGTGATTTTATCTGGACTTGGGTTTTCTGTCTTTTTCAACCAGGTCTACATACCGACTCGATTCCTGGACAGAAGTTTTCTTCATACTTGCAAGGTAGCTATGGCAACTCTGGAACTTAAGGCCCAAAGAACAGAGTAAGAGTCTCTTTATTAGAATTCCCCCCAAATTCCCACCATGTCTCATTGGCTCCTTTTAGGCTGCATGCCAATTCAGGAACTGATCACTGTAACCAAGTGGAATGAACTATTTTTTTTTAACTATTTTTTAATGTTTATTTATTTCTGAGACAGAGAGAGACAGAGCATGAGCTGGGAAGGGGTAGAGAGAGAGAGAGGGAGACACAGAATCCGAAGCAGGCTCCGGGCTCCAAGCTGTTAGCACAGAACCCGACGCAGGGCTGGAACCCATGAGGTGTGAGGTTATGACCAGAGCTGAAGTTGGATGCTCAACCAACTGAGCCATCCAGGCGACCCAGAATGAACTATTTTTATCAGTTTAAGCTAGGGTCATGTGATCCTCAGAGTCAGAGGATTGATTCTGTTTGAACTTACATGAACCGTGAGTACAGGAGACATGGATTTTCAAATGGTTGATGGTATAAAAAGGGAAAATACAGCTGTATGGTTGAAAAATAATTTCACCACAGTCAATTGCCACTACTTCTATGAATTCCAAAATTCTAAAACTGGCTACTGCTTACTTTAAAGTTTTGAAAGAAAATAAGATACTTTTATAGGAAGATGTATCAGTAAATGACTTGGGCTCTATTGGAAGAAAATTAACACTTATAACTTGTGAATATTGAATAGTACTTCACTATATTTTTGCATATGAATATTTTCTGCTTTGAAACTATAAATGGGGAGAGTATATCCATTGTCAAATTTCTTTCTGGTTTGCTTTTAAAAATAATTTCACTTTTACAAAAATGGAGCATTTAGGCTGGGATCAAATAAAATCTGTTGTCCTTTGTAGTTGTTGCTTCATAGTGACTGTCTCCATTGGTTTTCTTTATTTACCTCTTTCAGAAACATATTCAAGAGGAAACTAGAGAGCTTGCCATTCATTCATCAAAATATTCAGCTACTTTCTTTTTTTTTCCACTTTAATGAAGCTTGTAAAACATTTTTTAAAAAGGAAAGACAATAGAATAGAAGGACTGCATGATAGCAGGACTATAGGATAGCATTATAACTGAAACCACTACTATGATCTGAAGTTTTTGTTTTTCTTAGTGGGGCTTCTACACCCCTTTTATTTTATTTTCTTTTATTTTAAATATAATTTATTGTCAAATTGGCTCGCATACAACACCCAATGCTCATCCCAGCAAGTGCCCTCCTCAATGCCCATCACCAATTTTCCTCTCTCCCCCACCCCTCTATCCACCCTTAGTTTGCTCTCTGTAATTAAGAGTCTCTTGTGGGTTGCCTCCCTCTCTCTCTGTTTGTAACTATTACACCCCTTTTAAGTTAAACCAGTAACTAACAGAACAAGAATTCCAATATAAATATATTATTTTAAAAGTCATCCCTTGCAAAGACATACTCGTTTTAAGATATTAGCAGTCACCACAAAAGTTTGCATCTTGTTTTTTATCTGAAGGCAATTTTTGGTTCTGTCTATATTTGTTTTTTTTTTTTATGTTTTTATTTATTTTTGAGACAGAGAGAGACAGAGCATGAGCAGGGGACGGGCAGAGAGAGAGGGAGACACAGAATCTGAAGCAGGCTCCAGGCTCTGAGTTGGCACAGAGCCCGACGCGGGGCTCGAACTCACGAGCTGTGAGATCATGACCTGAGCTGAAGTCGGACGCGCAGCCGACTGAGCCACCCAGGTGCCCCATGTCTATATTTGTTAAGATTATTTTTGCTTTTATTTTATTGCTCTAACAAATTACACAATTATTGTAGAGATCCAAAGGTTAATAAAATATTAAAGATGGCTCTAAGTTGAATTTTAAATGTACTGTAGTTTAAGTCACAGTGAAATGTGTTCAAATTATAGTTGAATCAAAAATATCTTAGGTGATTTCTAAATTTAAAATCCATGGAATTGGCATAAGCAAATTGGGAACTCTGAAGCAAAACTTTGGTTATTTGGAATTTTTAAAGAATTAGACTTCTAGGTTAAAAAATAACTTTTTTTTTTTTTTTTTTTTTTTTTTTTTTTTTTTTTTTTTTTAGGGGCACCTCGGTGGCTCAGTCAGTTAAGCATCCAACTTCCACTCAGGTCATGATCTCAAAGTCTGTGAGTTTGAGCCCTGTGCTGACAGCTCAGAGCCTGAAGCTTGCTTTGTGTGTCTCCCTCTCTCTCTGCTCCTCCCCCACTTGCACTCTGTCCCTCTCTCTCTCTCTCTCCCTCCCTCAAAAATAAATATTAAAATTTTTTTAAAATAAAAAAAATAATAATTTGTTTTATGAGGAGTTTGGTAATTACACTTCTTTGAATTACAGGACTTTTTAAAAAAAGCTTTGTGACAAGTATTTTTCCCCGTTCTCCTCTACCTGAAGTAGTGGATATTGGTTGTAATTTATTTTCTTCTGATTCTATTAAGATCTTCCTCTTTTTGAGGGCTGCATGTTTCTAAAAACATTTAGGGGCACCTGGGTAGCTCAGTCGTGGAGTGTCTGACTTCGGCTCAGGTCATGATCTCACAGTTCGTGGGTTTGAGCCTGGCATTGAGCTCTGTGATGACAGCTCAGAGCCTGGAGCCTGCTTGGGATTCTGTGTCTCCCTCTCTCTCTGCCCCTCCCCCACTCGCGCTCTGTCTCTGCATCTCTCAAAATAATAAATAAACATTAAAAAGAGTAAAAACATTTAAGTTTTTTTCTTAAAAATGTTCCTGTATTTGTAAATTTGTTAGAAATATAACATCCAATGTGGGATCAGCACATAATTCAATATTTCAAGTCAATTTTATTAACAACTATTTATTGGAAAGATTTGATATACTAGACATGGTGATAAGTGCTTTTTGTATATTCCATTTCATTTACTATTTTCTAACATTTTTATTTAAATTTCAGTTAGTTCACATACAGTGTAATATTAGTTTTGGGTGTACAAAATAGTGATTCAACGATTCTATATATTACTCAGTGCTTATCATGATAAGTGTACTCCTTAACTCCCATCACCTATTTCACCCATCTCCTCACCCATCTCCCCTCTGGTAACCATCAGTTTATTCTCTATAGTTAAGAATCTGTTTCTTGGTTTGACTCTTTATTTTTTTCCATTTGCTTGTTTGTTTTGTTTCTTAAACTCCACATATGAGTGAGATCATATGATTATTGTCTTCCTCTGACTGACTTATTTTGTCTAGCATAATACTCTCTAGCTCCATCCATGTTATTGCAAATGGCAAGATTTCATTCTTTTTTATGGCTGAGTAATATTCCATTGTATATATATACCACATCTTCTTTATCCATTCATTACTCAATGGATGCTTGGGCTGTTTCCATAATTTGGCTCTTATAAATAATGCTGCTATAAACATTAGGGTACATGTATCCCTTTGAATTGGTATTTTGGTATTCTTGGGGTAAATACCTAGTAGTACAATTGCTGGATCATAGGGTAGTTCTGTTGTTAGATTTCTTGAGAAACTTTAACTTTTTTGAATAAATCAGGATAGAAAACCTAGAAATGAACCCACAACTATATGGTCAACTAATCTTCCACAATGCAGGAAAGAATATCCAATGGGAAAAAGAGTGTCTCTGTAACAAATGGTATTGGGAAAACTGGACAGCAACATGCAAAAGAATGAGACAGGACCACTGTCTTATACTAAACACAAAAATAAATTCAAAGTGGATTAAAAACCTAAATGTGAGACCAAAACCATAAAAAATCCTAGAGGAGAATACAGGTAGTAATTTCTTTGACATCAGCCATAGCAACTTCTTTCTAGATATGTCTCCTGAGGCAAGGAAACAAAAATAAAAATAAACTATTGGGACATCGTCAAAATAAAAGCTTCTGCACAGCAAAGGAAACAATCAACAAAACTAAAAGGCAGTGTAAGGAATGGGAGAAGATATTTGCAAATAACATATCTGATAATAGGTTAGTATCCAATATCTATAAAGAACTTAGCAAACTCAATATCCAAAAAACAAATCCAGTTAAGAAATGGGGAGAAGACATGAATAGACATTTTCCCAAAGAAGACATTTCATTCACTGTATTTTGGTAATATAGGTATTAAAATATCTCTTTTAGATAAGAGGAAACCAAGGCTCAAGGAGCTTAAATTAATTAAGATCATACAGAAGAGCTAGAATTCAAACCTATGTGTAGAACATGACATACTACATCTAAAATCTAAGGAAGAGAACAGCTGATGTAACACACACACACACAAAAGATCAATGTAAACATCAATTATTCAGAGAGACGCTCCTTCATGGCTTTCTCATGCTCCATCATGCTTTGCTGGGGGTGCAAAGCCCTGACCACTCCTTACCTGGGCCATTTCTCAGACATGTGTTTACAGAAAACAAACTTGAGGGATAAGGTAATGCCTCCCTTTGGAACAAACAGCAGACTTTCTATAAAAGGAGTGGATCCCCCAATTTCAGAGTTCCTCTCCTTTATTTTCATTTTCAGCCTCTTAGTAATTGTTCCTTGAATTTAATAAGCACTGAGGATGTGCTTGATGGGAAACATCAAGGACAAAGAGTAAGTTTTTTTTAGATGTTTATTTATTCATTTATTGAGAGAACGAGGGGCAGAGAGAGGGAGAGAGAATATCACAGAGCCTGATGTGGGGCTCAATCTCACGAACTGTGAGATCATGGCATGAACCAAAATCAAGAGTTAGTTGCTTAACTGACTGGGCCACCCAGGCGCCCCCAAAGACTAAGTTTTTAAAAGAATAGGTATGAGAAACGAAGGAGTATTATTTCTAATTGTGAGTTTTGATTATTCTGAAAACAAAACACAACTAAGCAATTAACTTCAATAGAAATAACAACTATTTCTTAGTGTCTACTTTTGTCTGGTAAGTTCTTAATTCTTTATGTTTTACCCCTTGCAACAATGCTTTGTTGTAGGTAGGTAATATTATTATGGTCATTTTACAAATGAAGAAACTGAGGCCTGGATTAAGTGGCTTGCCCAAGGTTTCAGAGCTGGTAAGTGGTGGAGCCAGGATCTGAATGCAGCCTCTCGTTCCAACACCCAGGCTCTCAATCACCTCATTAGGATGCTTACTACTATTGCTTTTTTGTTTGTTTTGTTTTGGTAGTAAATGGGAGCTTTTATAATGAATTGCTGTTTGGCATTCAGTTTTCATCAAAAAACACAGACTGAAAAAGAATCTGCAAAGAAAAAGGCTCAGTACGTGCTTCTGATATATACACAATACAACCTGAGGAAGATTCTGTCATTGCAAAAGGAGTGCACATGATTGGACAAATATCATTTATAATACATTATGTTAGGACTATTTGTACCTCATAGTTCTTATGAAAGTGGCTTTCTCTTGGCAAGGGTCAACGCTACAAATGTTCTTCCAAGTCCCAGTGTATGAAACCGAAGTCAAAACAGATATTCAGATAAACGTTTTAAAGGAACCCAAGAAGGAAATAGACTAAGGTGACTATCCTAGTTTTTTTTTTTTTTTTTTTTTAGAGACAGAGACCTCTGAGACCTTTGCATGAGAGGGGCGGGGGGTGGGGGGGTGGGGAGACACAGTCCAAAGCAGGCTCCAGGCTCCGAGCTATCAGCACAGATCCCCACGCGGGGCTCGAACCCACAAACTGTGAGATCATGACCTGAGGTGAAGTTGGACGCTTAACCGACTGAGCCACCCAGGCGCCCCTAGCCTATTTTGTTGCTCAGCGTCTGAGGCTGGTAATTCACCTGAGTTAATCTCTCAATTATGCTTTCTACAAAAAAAATTTTTTCCCTCTTGGCACTGAGGTTCTTCCTCTTTTCCAGGAGTTTTCCCTGTGGATAATGGGGGCTCTCCACACATCTAAAATTAGGTAGCTGATGATGGGCATGCAAGAACCCGGAGAAGGACAACTTAGGGAAGCCAACCAAGTGAGAAAGAAATGCTAGGGTTAAAATGAAAACCAAACCAAAGCAAACCCCAAGCTGGCTCGGCAACAAAATGTATATAATCCAAGCCGACTGTTTCTTGCGTTTTATCTCATCCACTCCAGGAGCTGCGTCCTAGGGTAACTAGGCAACGACATTGCCATGGTAACCAGTGAAGCTCAGAGGGCCCTAAAGCTTTGGGCTGCAGCAACCCTTAGGTGCGCGGAACTGGCTGGCTGGAAGCCGTGAGAGTGTCAGAGTCTCGCGAGAGCTGCGTGCGGTCTCCGGCAGGCGTCTTCGCAGTTGCTCTTAGGGAGGCAGCGGGCCGTTCCGCCTCGGATGGCTGCTAAGCAAGGACTGCCCACCTTGGCCCTGCGGGTCCTGGAAGAAGCGTTGGGCATGGGCTTGACGGCTGCTCGGGACACCGCGGAGGCGGTGGCCGCCGAGGGCGCCTACTACCTGGAGCGTATCCTTAAGTGTAGGCGCGGCCTCCAGGCGCTGCCCTTGGTAACGGGTTGGGGACGAGGGCGCGGGCTTCCCACTGGTGGCGCCCTCTGAGGCTTGTGGCTACCAAGCCGGCCGAGACGCCATTTGGACCTCATGGTGGCGTCTCCCGCACCGTGTTCCCCTGATAGCTACCCACTAAATTTCCCCCTTTTCGGAGTGTTAGGCTGCCGCATTCCTGTTGGAAGAACCTTCAGGAATCTGGTACTTAGTCACCACTTTGCAAACTTTGGATGGAAGTTTTATGTTAAGGTGGTACAACAGATTGATTCAACCCCCCTTTCGCTTAGTGATTTTCCTAAATAAGCCCTAAACCTGCGGAATACCGTGGGAACCAATTCAGTAGGGAAAGTTAGGAGACCGGGAAAGACTTCGGCCTTTGCGTTTTAAGGAGCTGAAGCTCAGAATATTCAACCTGTGATTCTGTAGATGGTTCAGTTGACCAAAGCTTAAATGATTTGTTGTAGTAGCGTCAACTTCCTTGATAGTTGCAATTTTGGCTACTAAATAATAATTATTACATTTTTTTTTTTTTAAGCAACTAAATGATGACCCGGTGAGCTGAAAAGGCTCGGAGGTGTTAGGAAGAAACCAGGCAGTGATGAGCAATTATCAATGGAAATACCAGAAAAATGGAATAGCCATATGTGAATAATTAGGTTCACTATTTCTTGGTAAGGCTTTTGAGCTCACCTCCGCTGGGCATGTAGAGTAATTGTACTGGAGAGAGAAGGAGAGTTCGTGAGAAAAAGGTGCCTTTTTTAAGGCAGGTAGGAGAGAGAGGGTTATCTGTTTTATTCTTAAAGATATCAAGGAAACTCCAAAATCTGGTTTATTATTTCTTTGTCCAACTTTGAATCCCCCGGCTTTAATTCAAGACTTCAGAGATTCGGCAATGATTGGTTTTGTGGGCTTTGGCAAACTGGTTCACCTGTCCTGACTCAGGCTCTGTACACACTGGTGCTTCAGGGAGCTTTGAAGAACTTAATTGAAAAGATCAAAGAGAATATGTGGTATTTTCTTCAATGCAAACATGATCTTTATAGGAATATAAGCTTCAATAGTTCAAAATCAATTTAAAGGAAATATGTAGGTGCCTTAGTGTATTAAATGAGGCATTGTACTATTTTCAGAGCTCTAAATAGCTACTTTTCCCAGTAAAATTTCTTTTTAAATTCGAAAATGAGCCAACAATTCTTACAGAACTTAACTGCATCAAGTATAAAGTTTTTCAGTGTCCCTGGTAGTGAATGGTAACCAGCATCTTATTTTTGTTTACATTAAGATGATTTCTGTAACACATGGTTTGTTAACATGAGGCCAACACAATGGGTTAACTTTTTTGCAGATATCCCTGTGGAATAAATGGTGGACTCCCATATAGTACAGCTTTTCGGTTTACTTAATTTTCCAGGCGATCACTGGGTTACAACTGGAAACGTATAGCAGTTTGCAAAAAAACCTGCCTGACAAAGATTTCTCCAAATAATCACATTTGTAAATATAAGCAACTCTAACTTTTTAGTATTTTATTATCTGGTTTATGAATTATCTTGCCTTTTTGCTTTTCTTCCATCTCCCTTTAGTTGACTACTATTTTGGATTTCAACCAAAGGGTAGTCCAGGGATAGCAGAACTACACAGATAGCTAGTTTTCCTACATTCATTGTTTAGGTGGGAAGTTCAGTCATAAGTGAGGCTTTAACTCTTAGTTAAAATGCAGTTTGAGGATTACTTTTGAATGCCAATTATCCTTGTATCCCTGGGCTCTCTTAACATGCATAATTAAGAGTTGACTGTATAATGTTATTTGACATTGTTTCTTAAGGCAATTATGATAGTTGCTGAAGTGAGACTTTCTTGGGTTTAAAGTCTTTAGCTCTCAGGTTATTTAATTGAGCTATTGCAGTGGGTAAATAAAAGTTATAATATGCAGAAATGAATCAGAAATCTGATGTTCTCTACTTTGCACATACACTTAATCACTTCTACTGCATTTGGTCTTGGGCTTTGCTTATTTATGACTGAACAGATGCTCCTTAGAATACTAGACAACAACATATCAATATTAAATCTTTAAAAGAGGTTGACTGTAATTCTTCAGGAAGTCACCCTTTTCTTTGCTGTTAAACATTCAAACATAAAGAACATGTACAAATTTTTAGGGCCCAAACTGAAAACAGCCAGGATCCACCATGAGGGGAATGGCTTCATTAAGTTAAGTCCCCGTTTTCTTTGTAAGTTTAGAGAATGTATGCAGGAAAAATAATTCTTACCCCTGCAACACCTCTTCTTTGTAACCTACTACCTGTAAAGGCAGGTGTTATCTGTTTCTCTTCTGAAGCAATTCACAATATCATTGCTTTTATGTTTTAAACTTCTGCACAAGATACAAACATACCTGTACATTGTTCCTTTCTTAGCTATATCCAGAGCTTTGAAGAAATCTGTTTATGAAAGCACATGAATCCTCTGGAGAACTTCTCATTAGAAAGATACTTGCAACACTATAAAACATAAGACCAGATTTTAACTATGTGCTTTGTAAAGGGTCGAGTGTATGTAAAGAAAGCTGATTGTTCTCTTATGAATGAATTCTCTATTAGAAATCAGGACAGCTTGGGTAAGGTTTTCCATATGGAGTAGGAACTACATTTAATGTATGGCTAGGGACATATGGGAATGCCCAGTCCAATTGGGAGATGCAAGCTGGAATGAATTGTACTAAGAAAGCTAGTGTTTAATTGATTTTGTTGCTACATGTCAAAAGAAATGTTCAAGGAAGAATAATGGAATACATGGACTCTAGGAAAGTGGAGCCCCAAAGTATTATCTTTGATATCTCCCTCCTTTTGCACTGATTCTCTGCTCCTCTAGCTGGATTTTGATTATTTTATCTTTCAACGCATTCCAATGCTAAGAATTTGGCTTCTTAGATCATGGAGATAAGTTTGCTGACCACTGAAGAGGTTTGCTCTGGCCCCACCAGCAATTTCTGAGGGTTGAGTGAGTTTATTTTTAAAAAAAATTTTTTTTTCAACGTTTATTTATTTATTTTTGGGACAGAGAGAGACAGAGCATGAACGGGGGAGGGGCAGAGAGAGAGGGAGACACAGAATCGGAAACAGGCTCCAGGCTCTGAGCCATCAGCCCAGAGCCCGACGCGGGGCTCGAACTCAGGGACCGCGAGATCGTGACCTGGCTGAAGTTGGACTCTTAACCGACTGCGCCACCCAGGCGCCCCAAGGGTTGAGTGAGTTTAAACCAGTCTTTTGAAGCTGATCAACTCTGGATTCAGTCCCAAAGTCAACTATTTCTGAAAGTGCAAAATTAAAGATTCCATTAAACTAGTCAACTGAAATATGGCAAACACACTTAGACACCTTATCTAAGATGCATGCTTGTTTTCTTAAATTATATCCCTAGACAATCGTTCATTGTAATAGTAATGTTCACTGATAACTTTAATTAAAATTGAATTTTTATCATTTAACAGTCTTTTTATTCATTATGTTTAACATTTAGTGATTTTTCCCATCTCTTATGTTACTTCTCTGGAATCTTTGTAGTATTGAGTGAGCAGATATTTGTAAAATCCTTAATAATCGTTAGGTACTCAAGTCATCTATTTCTTTTTCTTTTTTTTTTTTTAAATTTTTTTTTCAACGTTTATTTATTTTTGGGACAGAGAGAGACAGAGCATGAACGGGGGAGGGGCAGAGAGAGAGGGAGACACAGAATCGGAAACAGGCTCCAGGCTCTGAGCCATCAGCCCAGAGCCCGACGCGGGGCTCGAACTCCCGGACTGCGAGATCGTGACCTGGCTGAAGTCGGACGCTTAACCGACTGCGCCACCCAGGCGCCCCCTCAAGTCATCTATTTCTTATTATCATTGGGAAAATTAATTTGTCCATGGCATCTTAGTTGCACCCTACATATATTCAAATACAAGGATAGACAGTCTGAATGTAGAATCTAGACCAAAAGGCATGTTACTAAACCTGGAGTGCTGAATTTTACAAGCATGAAAGTCATAGGCTATTTGGAAAGAAAGAAAGAATTTGTTGTGTGTCCTCTAGTCTGGGCAAACTTTAATGTGCATATGAATCAAAGATATGGATCTTTAAATGAAGACTAATTCAGTGAGTTCTAGTGAGGGCGGAAATTCTGCATTGCTAATAAGCTCCCAGGTGTTGCTGGTGCTGCTGGTCCAAAGAATATAATTGGAATAATAAGGCTGTAAACAAATTTCTTAACTCCTAGCCATCATATTTTCAGATAGAGGTATATCTATATTTTTAGTTATAGAGCCCATATCTTTGGATCTCCTGGCATAAAGTTGGAAAAACTTAAACCACCACCCGCTATGAGAACAGTGAGCCTTATATTTTGAAAAGAAAGTTATTTTCCACCTTCTGAGGCAGAAGATGTGCAATGGTGTCTGGGGCAGGGGTAGCCAATAAATTTCCACTCTTGCCGTGTCTGTTGAATTGGTAGTGGCTCCCTGGTATGTGGTGTTAATAAGATTCTGAGACCTCCTGAAGACTTGGTGGGAAAGACTGCAGAAAACAAATAACAGTGGAGAAAGTGGTAGCCAGTGGTAGCCAGTTATCTGCCATCTTCGGTGTCTATTATTCAGTTAAGTTATATTATTCAAACTGGCATTCCTAAGAAAGGGAACCATGGCTGTGATGTTTGCCATTTACAGTACTTTTATTTCAATTTGGTAAGTAAAATGTTGGTCATGAAGGATCCAGGCTAGATTTTAGATTGCCTTTATGTACATTGGCTCTGCAGTGACGGCAAAGATTACAAAGCAGTTTCTGTCTATAGTAGCTTTGGGAAATCATGTAAAATATAATTAACTGTGTGTTTCATTCCAGTTCCTTGTAAAGATGCTGCTGCTGGCAGTGAGGCACCTCCAGTGCAGCACTGGGAAGAGACGAGCGTGTGAGGAGCACTTTGTGTGGTGTTCACATCTAAAAATCATTTATAGTTTTCTGGATGTGGTTCATTTGTAGAGCCTTGTTTGTGACCCCATCATATCAACTGTCACCTCAAGCTCGACTCCATTATGCCAGCTGAAATGCTTCTCTGAGGCTTCTTGCAGTTGTGTCTTCTGTAGTACTGTGATGGATTTAGGGTTTCCTGACAGTTTCTGCGTATATTGTCCTATTTTCTGATAGGATCTCCAAGGCCGAGATCTGGTACAGATTCTGCCAGTGCAGAAACTGCCAGTCAGTTCACCCATGGTGACCAAGTACCATCAGGGTACTGATACATAATATGCAAATTATATGCAAATCACAAGTATTACTAAATTTCAGAGCAAGGGGAGATGTGGAGTGGGACCCTTAGTCTGGGTGTAGGCTCTGATTCTGGGATACGGAATGTGGCCTAGAAACGGGTGGTGCTAAGGGCTGTGGCTGCAGGTCAGAGAGGAAGTGGAATCACTGACTTTACCCTGGGCAAGAGGAGACTAGAACACTAGGCACAATATTAGATGTCAACTTAGCATTAAGCAGGCAGAAAGGCAATAGCTAGACCTAAAGAGAATAGAAAGGAGGGAAAAATGAATTTCGAAAATGGAGTTTAACAATGTTCTTTGAAGGAATACTAGACAGATAATAAGAGGGTTTTTCTTGGCATTAAGAAACTGATTTTGAGCCAGAATTCTGGTTTATTCTGCAATGGAAAAAAAATCACTATGCCTGAGAACTGTGACCAGCTTAATTGTATGGACATTTCCTGCAGAATAGGGTCACCTTAGAGATTAAATTACACATGAGAAGGTTGTCCAGTAAAAGTAGAATGAGAGTAGAGGGTTTTTATCATTCAGGCAATTCTTGGTCAATTGCTTATTCCTATTCTGGCAACATTGCTTCTAAAGCAGTCTTTCCAACCTTTTTTTACACATGGTATTCCATCAGATCCTGCTTCACTCAGTCTTTCTGGCTGTCCTGATGGCCAAGGGAATCAATATCGGTACAATCCACAGTGTTCTCTTTATGAGAATGGGAGAGAGTAATTTCTCTCGGGCTTCACAACCAGAAATTGCTGTACATCTGCTGAGAAACTCATCTGTTTTCGTTGGATGGTTATGGAATTCGTATCTGATTACATTCCCCTCTTTACCCAGACTGCTGGGAAGCTTTGGGTCAAATCTGTAGCTTATGTTTGACAGAGTTCGTGAGACTTTATGGCATGTACTGTATCTTTACCTTTATCTTATTTCTGTTCTTTCTCTTTGAATTTCCATACTTACTTATTTTTATATTTTGTACTATATGCATATTTGTAAACTGCCACACAATCATTTGGGGATTCATTTGTGCATTTGTCCATGTGTTGCTAGCCAGCTCAGCCAGACAGATGCATACCAATGCACATGCCAAAGTACATTTATTTCTTCGGTAGCACCTCAATGTCACATTTCAACTCAGTTGCTCTTGGGAAGATTTTATGTACGGATCATTTTTGTGGATACTGAAAATACCAGTCCAGGAAAATAGTGGTTCCTATTTTGGATGTTTGTCCTCTTCCTGACCTTTTGTCTCATTAATCTCTTGCCCTTGGCTAATTTAATCTTTGGGTTGGTACGTTTGCCCTCTTTTACACTTCTCTTTCCTTTAGGGTCTTCAAATTGAGCTATTTAAATGGTTTGATTTAGCTGTTGATGATATAACACTGGAAAGTTTGGAAAGTAAGTACCTAGGATTTTGGTAAAAATTGCACATTCTTGTTGTGTCACTGTAGACACAATATGATAATGTAGAAAATTCCTGATATTTTTATTCAAGAAATTTGTCTTTGTCACTTATAGGTATATGATTTTTGGAAGATTTCTTAATCTCCTTGATTAAGTTTCTTTCTTTTATTTTTTTATGTAGAAATGATTATATCTGTGTTATTCAATGTCAGAGGATTGTTGTGAGAATAAATATGGTAATGATCCATATGACAAAACTTTTAAGCTTTATGAAATGGTAGTTATTTTTCCACTTACTGTTTTGATTTTGGGGAAACTATATTATTAGGGTTCAAAAGCTGTTGCCTCAGATATTTTCTGGGTAGCAGTATGGCAGGTGTTGTTTGATATTTCCAAAGCTTTGAGGACAAATCTTTTTTTTCTCTCTGTGTATTGCTGTGTTTAACAACCTATGCTTTGATGTTTCTTCCTCACATTAATCTTATCAGTTGGCTAATTTACAATTTTAAAGTCTGTCTAAATGATTTTAGAATATTTACTTCTTTGTGAAATTTATTATGGTATGAGCAGTGATGAAGAATGACTTAGCTTTTCTGGAGACTTAAAGACAAGTGACTTCTTACAAAACCAAGTTTTAGTATACTTTTCCATAGAAAGGAGACTGATTTCCTGTAGCTGAACTTCTGGAAATTTTATTGAAAAAAGTGAAAATGTATCAGAAAAATCTAAACTTAGAAAGGAAGAAGATTTAGAATGAATTTTATTAATCCATTCATTTTAAAGCCTGGGGGAACTAGGCCATGAGAGACTTATGAGACTTCTCCACAGGTACTCCTCTCTTTCTAGAACAAGGAAAATAATAACAAATACTTGCATAGCATATACTATAAGCTAGCACCATTCTAAGTGATTTACATGCATTAACTCTTAATACTCTTGAAACTCCTCAATTCATCTGTGGTAGCCAGCTTCCATAGTGATTCCCACCTCCTGATACTCATGCTCTTATTTGGCTCCCTTAGGCACTGAATAGGGTTGACCTATGTAACCAATGATGTGACTTCTGAGGCTTGGTCATAAAAGACATTGTGGCTTCCACTTTGTTTTCTTACATTGCTTATTCTGGGGGTAACTAGCCGCTATGTCTTGAGAATGCTAAAGACGCCTGTGGAGAGACCCACATGGGGAGGAATTGAAACCTTTAGCCAATAATGTTAGAGCCATCTTTGAAATGGATCCTGTTGCCTCCGCCGAGCCTTCAGAGGACTGCAGCCCTAGCTGCTATCTTCACTGAGGTCTCACGAGAGACCCCAAATCAAAATCCACAAGCTAAGCCACTACTGAATTCTTGAACACAGAAACTATGAGGTAATGGATGCTTATTGTTAAGCCTGAAGGTTTGGGGAGTTTGTTAAGCAATAATAATAAAAAGTACAGATTTTGGCACCTGAAAGTGGGATTTTAACATAAGAAATCCTTTAAGGTATTAGAGTGGCTCTGGAACTGAAATAGGACAGATGTTAGAATTTCTTTAAGTAGGATATTAGTGAAAACTAAATACTTTGATTAGACTGTTAGTGGAAGCCTGGTGGTCTCTTAAGAAGGCTGCTGGCAAGGTACTAGAGAGTGAGGCAAGTGCTATTGGAAACTGTTCCATGGTAATAGATTAACTAATATAGGTAGGTCCTTCACTCCTGGTGCCCAGTATGGGTAAATTTGCCATATGAAGTTCATATGGGTAAATTACCCAGTATGGGTATTATAGGATCAGCTGCAGGGTTGCATCTTTTTTTTTTTTTTTTTCTGTAGTAGTTTAATCTACCATGTTAGTTTTTAATTAGTTATTAGTTATTTTACTTATTTAATTAGTTAAATTAAGTAGTTATTTTTGAGCCAAAATTACTTTTCACCATATTATTGGGAGATAAACTTGTTTGACAATGAAATACTGGCCTTTTGATGGTATCTGGTTCCTAAGAATTGTTCGTAACTGAAATAGGCTTAAGTGACTTTCCAGTTGGATAAACAGTGAAGAGTTACTGCTTATGATGGAACTGAGTAACAAAGCTGTATAACCCATCTTTTAGAGGTTTAGAACTGTGTGGAAGATAATTGGCAAACACTTCAAGTGTTTACATAGCATAGAAGATGAATATGGAATAACAAGAGAGGTTTAAGTATAGCATAGTGAAACCTGTACTTCCGGGGCTGATCACCAACTGTGTTAGGTCCTACCTGTGTAACCTTGTGCTTGTGAGTCCTGATCTGTAAAATGGAGATGATTATAGCTTGCAGGTAGGATGAGAATGAGGGACAGTGTCTGCTTCTCTTAAATACTGTATAAGTGATATCAGTTCTTATTACAAACAGCATGAGTTGTTATATACACTTTAGCTAACTCTTGGAAGATAATTTCTCATAACCAGCAGCAAAACAAAAGCTAGGCTAATCTCGTCTTTGATTTTTGTAACCATTACTATACGTTAAAGTGTTTAATTTCATACATTTTGAATGAACTTGGCATAATCCCATCTGTACATGTGGAGAGAAATGTAAACCCACCAACCAACAAAATGTTAATGGTATATGTTTTGATTTCTTTCAAAATTAAGCATTATCTTGAAGTTTTCATTTATAATTAAAGTAACTTATGATTTTTGAAAGTCTTACAGCATTGCTGTTAGAATTTTTTTACTAGTCATTTCCATTGATACTTTAATGCTTATTTCTTGATACTTTATGGACCATTGAATTATGATTACTGTATACTTTACTTTGCTTTAATTAGGCTGCCTTTCCTGTGAATGAAATTTAATTTTAAAATTGAAATATATAATAAATAAGATATTTAAGTAATTTTTATTATGAAAACATTGAAATCTGTTTTTTACTTATATATGGATATTGGTGTGCTTTTTGGAAATTCGTAATACTTTAAGAAGTCACAATGCACTGTGAATGACTCTGGAGCTCTGAGAATTTAAATTAGTTTGAGATAAATTAAAAAATTGACTGTCATAGTTTTCATGTCCATAAGTTTTCTTTTCTCTTTCTAATCTATACTATCTTATTATATATACCATGTACATTTTTGTAAGCCTTACAATCAAGTTGGAACTCATTAGATAGTAAATAGATGTATGGGAATGTAGTTTTTTATAGGTTTGGGTTCTAGAGCAATGCTTTAAAATAATAATAAAAATATTTTGTTTTAAGATATCTATATTTGTAGGTTATATGGGGAAGAGAAATTTTAAAGAGTTTATATTACATTTACCAACTCGGTGAGATAAATGGATCTAATACCGAATTTTAATGTCAAATCAATTTTAAACGAATCATTTTATCCCATATATCTTGAGATTGAAACTTGACATGATTTCAGAGGTCACTGTAACTGAGGCATCTGAAGATGATTATGAATATGAAGAGGTAATTTTTTCATTTTAAGTATTTACTTGTAAATTCATTGTCATTCTTATGAAATATTTATTTTATTTTATTTTATTTTATTTTATTTTATTTTATTTTATTTTATTTTATTTTTTGTTTTCCTTAAGAGATGTTAGTTTTTCAACTGAATTTAGCTAATATCAGCTAGTTAGGAGTGAAGTGTGAAAGTTCTGTTTAAAAGTTTAGATTGGTTAATCCATCTGGCTCTTTTGGTTTCCTGTTAATTGTGCTTCAAAGTTAACTCCTTATCCCCTCCCTTGTGGATCCTTACTACAGTTTGCCTGTCCAGCAGGCATTCCTTCCCAAACATCCATTCTGCTCTTGGATGGGTTTTCCAGATTCCCACTACTGGCTGTAGGTCAGATCCCCTGCTTCCTTTCAGCTTAACTCTAATTCTGTGTGTAATGTAGTTCCTGCCTCAAATTTTTCCTTTCATTCACTGTTTGGATAGGACCTATCGTTCCTTCTGAGATGTGGCACCTAGAGTCACTCCTAAAGGATAGGCACTGCAAGTGAAACTGTGGAAGCAAGCCTGGCAATTTGTGGCCTGAGCAAGTAAAAGGACAAACAGTAGATAACTTTTTATTATACTAGTAAAATAGAGATAAAATGAATATGTGCCATATGAAATTACTGAAGGAGTTAATGTAAGATACATAAAACTCATCAGCATGTAAGAAGCACACAGTGAATGTTAACCATCATTATTATCATAGTTAGAGTCTGTTGCATTTTTCCAAGAGCATAACATTCAGGCAGTGAGCTTCATTTTATTTTGTTTTGTTTTTTTAATAAACTAGAGATTTGCAGTTACTTGTAGTTATGAAAAAGAAATGGTCTTACATTTTTTCTCAGCAGAGTTGTTAGACTATATTTGTCATTATAGATAAGAGCAGATGCCCATAAACTGATCTCGAGTTTATCAGAAGTGACATTGATGATGTTTACAAGGAAGTCAGAAAGCTTCCTGCTTGGTTATCCATTTGTCACAGAACTTCAGAATTACATGGCATCTTACATAAGGTGTCTATTTTTCTGATCCTTTATTTTATGAGGAAAAATTATTTCTGAAATGAAGTTACTTTTATATTCACGCTTACTCTTTCTATACTCTTTCTCTGATTTAGATACCAGATGACAATTTTAGCATTCCAGAAGGTGAAGAAGATCTGGCAAAAGCAATTCAGATGGTCCAAGAACAGGCTACCGATACTCAGATTTTGGTGAGAATTTTGAACACAACCTATAGTTTGTGTAGTTTGAACACAGCCTGTAGCTTAGCAGTGAGACTTTTATGTGAAATTTGGAAAGTCATTTAAACTTTAAGTACTTTACTTAGTAAATACAGTCCTATCCCTTGCTGTGCCTTTTTCTCTTGTGATTTTATCATCACACCGTAACTTTAAGTAAGTAGTCATATTTCTTCTTTTTTGGATTGTCATTTTCTGCATCATGGTTACTCTTACATAACTTTATGACAAATGACACCTTCCCTCAGAACTCTGCCTGTTTAATCTCACCAGATATTAAAACAAGGATTTTAAATTCTAATGTACAGAATTTGGTATTGGATACAGATACTAAAATGTATTTTTGCAAAATTCTGTGGGTTTTTTTTCATGGAAATATTTATCTGATAGGGATGCTTAATATGTTACAACTTTTTTTCTTATGAGCTATTTTACTAAAGAATCTGGTAGGGGAATTTTTTTAAGTTATTTATTTTGAGAGAGAGTGGGGGGAGAGAGAGGGAGGGAGGGAGGGAGGGAGGGAGAGAGAGAGAGAGAGAGAGAGAGAGAGAGAGAGAGAGAGAGATGTGAATGGGGGGAGGGGCAGAGAGAGAGGGAGACTGTTGTGGAGCTGCATCTCACAAACTGTGAGATCATGACCTGAGCCAAAGTAAAGAGTCAAACACTTAACCAACTGAGCCACCCAGGTGCTCTGGGGATATGTTGTTTTTATTCAACTAGTCTTTCATTCCTTGAGATAGGGAAGTATCTCATTCAAATTTAATACCTAGCACCTCTCATGGTGCCTGGCATGTGGGAGACATTCAACAAATATATGTTGAGTGAATATTATATGTAAAGTTAAAAGAAACATTTATGATCACATTATAGCTTAGAACATGTATGTGTATGCATGTGTGTATAATATGTTGATAGGATTGTAAGTCTCCATGTATAAGAAACATGGCATTTTAAGGTGGTTGGATTTCTGCTTTGGCTGTTTCAAAGTATATGTATCAGATGTATTCAGGAAGAAATAGAAAGAAAATACTATTCGAGAAGGCAGGAGTCTACCAGACCATACATACAAATGTACATACAAACATGAGCTCACAGACATCTTTAGAAACTAGATTAGGTACAGTCTCTCTGTCCTTTTCCTCCTATGTTCGCAATTCCTTCAGCTATCCTCCATCTCATTCTAAATATCATTTTCAAATTTATTGACCAAAAATGCCAAGGTGGCATTTATTATTGTAAAATGAATGTCTACTTCCAACAGTGTTATACCCTTACCCAGTAGTTATATATAAATTTCCACCGTAATGCAAAGACTTGAAGACAGGGATGCTGTATTCTGCTGCTTTGACATCTTCCATGTGTGATGTAGGGCCCTGCATATAATCAACACTGTTATATAATATCTTTTAAAATGACCTTAGGAAAGATATTACAAATTATTCTGCTTGAGCTTTAAAAAAATTCATTTTAAAACCCTATTCATTTGTCAGGAAATTTCTGTAGCCCGCCAAATTTGCTTCAACTGATCACTGTTTGAAGGTTGTGGCAACTAATAATTAAGATCAGCAGTAAGTTATGTATAGCTCTTTTGAAAAGCACTTTTTAGGGGCACCTGGGTGGCTCAGTTGGTTAAGTGCCTGACTCTTGACTTCAGCTCAGGTCATGATCTCGCGGGTCATGGGATCGAGCCCTACATCGGGCTCTGTGCTGACAATGAGGAGCCTGCCTGGGATTCTCTCTCTCTCCCTCTGTCTCTGTCCCTCCCCTGCTTGCACGCACTCTCTTTCTCTCTCAAAATAAATAAATAAACTTAAAAAAATTTAAAAAAAGAAAAGAAATTTTTAGGGAAACAGAGATTCTTTCCTCACTGCATTTCTATGTAACTATTACTAGGTATGTAACATTTACCTGGTATGTAATCAAGACCAGGTTAAGAAGGACAATGAAGAAGGAAAGTCTACTTCTGGGTTTCTATATATGAAAATAGATCTGTCTGTCTAAATGATTGGCAGTTAGATTAATAAGTTCTTGCCAATGAAAAGAAAATGAATGCACTCTGGGGGCAACCATACTATTGATATTTTTAAGAATTTACCCATTATTTGTCTTATTTTATACATGGGCTTATGTTACATAATAGTTTTTATGGCTGTTCTAATTTCATATCTCACTTGCTGAAATATCTCCACTTTTCTAGTTTAGGGGTCTGCAAACATGTTCTCTGGGATCATATAGTAAATATTTTAGATTTTGAGGGCCGTAAGATCTCTGTTGCAATTCACCTCTGTCATGTGTATGAAAGCATCCATAGACAATATGTAAAAAATGAGCATGGCTGTGTTCTAATACATTTGGCTCTCCCGCCCTTCAGTCCTCTGCTTTTTATCTCCCGGGCACTTAGTGCCATCTGCCATATTATATATTTTTAATTTAGTTTTTCATTTTCTGTCTTCATCTACTTGACCATTAGTTATGAACACTGAGTCTTATCTAGTTTCATTACTGCTTTATTCTTAGTGATTAAAATAGTCCCTGGAGCATAACACTAAAAAAAATTAGATGAAAAAATGAACAAGTGAATGAATAAATTAACAGCCTTTCAGTACCAGTAATCAATGCTTATTGAAAGGGATGCCTAGGTGGCTCAGTCAGTTGAGCATCTGACTCTTGATTTTTGCTCTGGTCACAATCCCAGGGTTGTAGGATCCAGCCCTATGTCAGGCTCCCTGTTGAATGTAGAGCCTGGTTGGGATTTTCTCTCTCCCTCTCTCTCTGCCCCTCTCCTGCTAGCACCTGTGGGCACGTCCTCTTTCACTCTCTCTCTCTCTCAAAATAAACAGGGGTGCTTGGGTGGCTCAGTCGGTTAATTGTCTGACTTTGGCTCAGGTCATGGTCTCATGGTTTGTAGGTTTCAGCCTCGTGTTGGGCTCTGTGCTGACAACCCTGAACCTGGAGCCTACTTTGGATTCTGTCTCCCTGTCTCTCTGCCTCTTCCCCACTCATGCTCTGTCTCTCTCTCTCTCTCTCTCTCTCTCTCTCTTTCTCTCAAAAGTAAATAAACATTTAAAAAAAGAAAATAAATAAACTTAACAAAAGCTTAGTGATGATTTTATATTTTCAAAATAAATAATTGTACATTTAAATTTCAGGAGCAGAAAACAGTCCTTCCTTCAAAGCAACCAGTACCTGAAGTAATAGAAGACTTTCTCTGCAATTTCCTAATCAAAATGGGAATGACCAGAACCCTTGATTGTTTTCAGTCTGAATGGTAAACAATTATGTGGATAAATAGTTCTCTAGAAATGCTAACACATCCACTTTTAAGTGTCTTAAAGGACTTGAAGTCGCTCAGCTTATGCAAAATGGTTGAAATGGATGGAAACTTTTCCCAGCCTCACCAACGAAACCATTAGACTTACATACACACACACACACACACACACACACACACACACACACACACACATTCACACACATTCACATAATTAGGGTATTAATTTAAAAGAGATTTTTATTAAACATCTTTCTTGTATTTGCGTGATTTTCAAAAATCAAGAAAATGGAATATTTCCTGGGGTTGTACAAAACAAGGTCTTTTATTAAATAGTTTTCTAGTATATTCTGTATAATTATTAAGGGTATTATTTTCTGCATTAAGATATCCTACCAAGAGTACTACTTTGCTTGTTTTCCTTATAGTATGATGGCCTACCTTTCTCTACTCACACAACTGATTGATTCTTTTTATGTAAATATTTCTTCATTTGGAAATAAGCAGAATTATATTTTCACATGATGTCTAAATGCAGATTTTCTTGTTATAATTGACAATTTTAATAACTTATTGGGTATGAAAATCATCAGGCATGCTGTCTTTATTCCTTTGCTACAGCAGTAATGTCACCAGGCATGTGTTTAGAGTCCTAACATTCCTTAATGCAATATTATTAAATAATTGGATATAAAAATATGTTTGAACTTTAAAAGCCATTGCATATCATGGAAAGGGAATACTATGATAAATAAAGATGCTTATAGTGTTTGGGGGCTAAATCCTAATTTTAAATAAATATATGGGGCAATTTGTAATTTCTACTAATCCAACTGTGATGCAGTTTTTATTTGCTGCTTTTTTTGGTTCTGATCTATGGAGATCATGTAGATAGAAGAAATTAGTTTTATTATTTTAAATTGCATATCTAAAGTTAATACATTTAATGAAAAGAACCATTTTTCATTAATACAGTTAAAGAAAGAGTAAGTTTGATGGTAGAAAAATAGTGTTCCTGTTAAATTTAGAAATTACATGAGTAATATTTATAAAAATGCCCCTATGAAATAATTACAAATGTATTAGAAAATACATTTTTATAAAAGTAGGTAGATGATTAATTTGTAGTACTAATGAAATGAAAAATTAATGTGGCTCAGTTCCTTTTTTTCTCCTAAGAATATGTGTTAGGACATAGTACTTGCACGTTTGTCTAGGCCAAAGTGTGAAATGATTCCCTTTGAGAAATCTGTAACCAAGTATACTCTTATGCTTGTTGTGTCATATTATCATTTTAGATTTAGCAATTTGAATTGAGATGAAATTTTAGGAAACTACAATATAATTAGGACGTATAGAACCCCTGTGTAAGCGTGCCATTTAGTAAAATACTACAATCTTAAAGTAAGATTCTTATAAAATATCTCTTTATTATATTGTTTAGTGATACTGTGGTTCAAATAATTGTGTCCTTATTCCTAGATGTCAGTTTGTAATGAGTTTACAAGCTGTTTGTGATAAGATTACAGTCTTGGATATTTTTTCTTCACATGAAACATTTTTTACTTTGATCAGAAACTTTTACCTATTCTGCAATAGTAGGACTGTAAGAATACTAAGTATATTTTTTATCATTTTTATTATGGATAAAAATGTTTGTAGTATTCATTGCTCTGAATTCATTTAATCTTACAAAAGTTGACAAAACAAGGTTCCCTCACTGTTAGTTTGTAACACAAAAAACACTTAAAGTCACCAAAAAACCTGGGAGTAAAATTTGGCTTGTGGCCTTTTAATCCTCAAACAGTAATTGCAGTAAATTCTTTAAATCCAAGGTCAGCAAACAAATCTGGCCTGCCCCTGTTTTGTGAATAAAATTTTGTTGGCACACAGCCATGACCTTTCTTTCAGGTATTATGTATGGCTGCTTTCATGCTATGGCACAGTTTGTTAGTCACAGCACAGTGGAGAACACATGGCCCAGAAAGCTTTTTTTTTTTTTTTTTTGCAAATTCTAAACTATTTTCTGGCTGTTCACACACAAAAAAAGATTGTGTATGTATGTGTGTGTAGTAGTGATTTTTTTATATGAAACTCAAAAAATGTTTGCACTGTGGGTTAGCAGTAGCTAATGGAATTTTGTCTTGGTAAGTATTTTCTGTAACTGTCCCTGAAAACATAGAGGAAAAATTCTCATTTGATACTTGTTATTATCTAGGTTACTGTTTTCCTGTCTTTTATATCCTATGCCTTGGGTGCCATCGTGAAGGAAAACTAACTTTACTCTTATGACACTATTGATGTGTTTACTGAAATTCTGTCATACTATTTCTCATTTGTGACAGTGGGCCTTACACCATAGACAAATTGTATGAAAGTCTATGTACTTTCTCCCTGAAATACATGCACATTCTCCACTTCTATATAATTCTAAGTAGTTTATGGACTTAATGGTAAATGTGAAGACCATTGATGTAAGTTTACTGGTAGTAATTTTTTTGGCAGTTCTGTTGGCAATTTTATTTCCACTTCCTAATAGTTATGTAACAATCTTTTCTCCCCATCTGAACACTTTTCAGTCTTGTTCTAAGTGTGAGTGAATAAAGAGGAAGAAATAAAAAGGCCAGGATATTTCTTTAACACACACACACACACACACACACACACACACACACACACACACACACACATCTGAAACAAAAACAAAATATCTTATATAAAAATGCTTGTTTTACTGAGAAATATATTTCTAGAGTTTGTAGATTAAGATTCCTAGTGATCTTATAGTATTAGAATAGTATTAGTGAGTTTAAATCATCTTTGACATTTTTATATAGATTACAGAAATTTGTCATGATAAATTATTTTTGAATGTCCTAAGATATATATGATATAGTATGTGTTATGATGTATTATGCTTGATTTGTATTTATTTTACCACATATTATTTACATAACATTTAATGTAGAAAAGGACTATATACCACTTTTTTTTTCTTACTGAAATGATTTCTTTAGTAAGATTTTTTTCTGCGTTAAATAAAGCAAGTTGCTGAAAACCAATTTTATGGTCAGAAAAACTTCATGGGCTAATACTTCAATCAACCCTTATATCTTCTCTTTGAAGATAAGTATAAATCACATTCTAAATACATATGAAGTAGTGAATTTATGATTAAATTGTTATCTATTTTGTTGTTTTATAAATTGTGGCAAATACTACTTAATATTCTTTTTTTTAAAGAAAATTTTAATGTTTATTTATTTTTGAGAGAGAGAGACAGACAGCTGTCAGCACAGAGCCTGATACAGGGCTTGAACTCACAAGTCATGAGATCATAACCTGAGATGAAGTCAGACACTTGACCGACTTAATATTGATTCTATTATCTTAACCCTTTGGGTATTCTTCAGGGCTTCTATTAATGTGTAATATATTAATAAAATTAAGATTTATAACATAAAAATGCTGATAATTAAACATTTTTAAACAAATGTTTAACTCATCTATATAGCAAGCTTTGTAGGTATTTCTTTGTTAATAACTTTATTACTGAAATGTTTTTCTGTGTTTATACTTTTTTATTTAGATTTATTAATTGCTACATGTATACATATAATTAAAATTATAATTATTTAAAAAATGATATTCTGATGTTCCTTATGTCACTGAGAAAATAGACATTCTATGACCTCTGCCTCCCTCTCTACTTACTAGCTTGCCACCTGTGTTCTCAGGCATTCTTCTCACCTGTCATAGAAGCTGAGCCATGCACACTGTCATCTAAGGCCAACCCTCCAGTTGTCCACTGGAGCCCAGATCCTCTTAGCTGCTCAAGGACATTGCTTCAGCAATTGTCCCCTCTGTTTTCTGTATTGTAAACTTTTTCCCTCTCTGCTGGATCATTCCCATAAGCATATAGATGTCCAATAATATTTTTTATATTTTTAAAAAAGTGGAAGACAAAAAACACCCTGAACTCCACATCCTTTTTATAGGATAATCTTGATTTCCTAGGCTCCACTTTACAGTATGTCTCCTTGAAAGAGTTTATTACCAGTTCCTCATGTCCTAGTCTTATACCTACTCTGGGTGCACTATTGTCTCCATGACTGTGCTGAAAGTTTTTTCAGTGCTGCACATTGCCAAATTCAGTGACTGATTCTTAGTACTCCTCTTTATTCAGTCTGTTTTCAGCATTTGTCACTGTTGTTCATTTCTTCCTTCTTGGAACACTTTATTCACTTGGTTTGAGAGCCACAGTGCTCTCATATTCACCCACTATTTCACTAGCCCTTGTCTGTCTTAGTCTCTAGTTGGTAGTCTTTCTTTCTCTTCCTAATCTTGAAACAGTCCAGGGACTTCTTTACTTCTCTGTTTATAGTCATGCCCTAGCTGGCCTTGTCCAGTCTTATGACTTTATTTTTTTAAATCTTCTGTATGTATGTATGTATGTATGTATGTATTTATTTATTTATTTATTATTTTTTATATGAAATTTATTGTCCAGTTGGTTTCCATACAACATCCAGTGCTCATCATCCCAACAGGTGCCCTTCTCAATGCCCATCACCCACTTTCCCCTCCCTCCCACCCCCATCAACCCTCAGTTTATTCTCAGTTTTTAAGAGTCTCTTATGGTTTGGCTCCCTCCCTCTCAATGTCACTCCTCATCAGGGAAATGCAAATCAAAACCACACTGAGATATCACCTCACGCCATTCAGAGTGGCTAAAATGAACAAATCAGGAGGCTATAGATGCTGGAGAGGATGTGGAGAAACAGGAACCCTCTTGCACTGTTGGTGGGAATGCAAACTGGTGCAGCCGCTCTGGAAAACAGTGTGGAGGTCCTCAAAAAATTAAAAATAGATCTCCCCTATGACCCAGCAATAGCACTGTTAGGAATTGCCCCAAGGGATACAGGAGTACTGATGCATAGGGGCACTTATACCCCAGTGTTTCTAGCAGCACTTTCAACAACAGTCTTGTAACTTTAAATAGTATCTCTTTACTGATGATTCCCACATTTGAATTCCATGTCCTGACTTTTTCCCTGAACTCTTGACATTTATTCCCAGTATTTATCTTCACTTGCAATATATTCATATTGCATTTAATATGAATAAAAGCAATTCTTTTATTTCTCCAATCACCCAATTCCTACTGCATTCATTCCCATCTTCATAAATGGATGTTTGTTGTTCCACCAGAAACCGTGGAGTTATCTTTGACCACTTTTTTAACCAATGCTTGGCAGCTGATTCATAAGAAAAATTTTTTTTGGCTTCACCAATAAGTTGGCCCTGGTTTTACACCCTGTTCAGAAGGGACCTGTTTCTCATAATCTCTACTGCTACCAACTTTGTTCATGCCACCGTTGTTGCTCTTTTGAACTATTGCAACAGGCTCCAAACCAGCATCTCTGATTCTAGTCTTGCTCCTGAGAGTTAGTTTCTTCAAAGAGATGCCAGACTAATCCTTTTAAACATAAATCTGATCGGTGTAACTTGTTTCTCAAAGCCTTCCAATGGCTTCAATCTGATTCAAGTAAAATCATATTTTTCTCTCTGGATCCCTGCTGTCTTCCTGACCCATTTTTCACCACTCTCTCCCTTGCTTTGGCTTTTTGCTTTTTAAGGTACCTGTCAAGCATCTCATTTTCTCAGGGCTTTACATTTACTCTTCTGTCAGCCAATAATGCTCTTCCCCTTCATATCTACATGACTTAGTCCTTTATTTCTTTTCTTTCTTTTGAGCAGTCCTTTTATTTTTTTTGAGCAGAGTTCTCTGCTCAAATATCACTTTACCAATCATACTTTCTGTGTTCATCCTATGTAAAATAGCACAAACACCCCCATCAGTCTCTATCTTAGTCTCTCTATCCCTCTTATCCTGCTTTATTTTACTTCATGGAACATATCACTATCCACACTAGAACAGATGGGGGCTTGGACCATTTTGTTAATTTCACCAGTGTTAGTGAATTAGTGAATTAGTGCCTTGAACATGAGATGTTTGGTTATATTTTATGTACTATGATGATATGAGTACCTAGCAACTAATTATTTGTTATTTTAAATATATATTGTAAATGTGGACATTTTAATTTATAAAATTAATGCCACAAATCAATTCTATAAATATCCCCTAGGAGAACTTTTTGAATTGTACATAAATTAAACCAATCTAGTAGAAAGCAACAACATAAAACCTTTTGTTTGATTTTATCCTAGGTATGAGTTAATACAGAAGGGACTAACTGAACTTAGAGATCTTGGGAATGTTCCAGATGTCTACACCCAGAATATGCTTTTAGAAAATGAGAACAAAAATTTGAAGAAAGACTTGAAACACTACAAACAGGCAGCTGAGTATGTTAATTTTTAAATGACTTTTTTTTTTCTTTTGGACCAAATAGAAGTAAAGAGCTGAATGAAGCTAACACGTGGTTAATGTACCAGAGCTTTAATTCTGAACTGAATTCTATTTAAATTCTAGTTAGAAAGAATGTGACAGGCTTCACTAGCAAGTTAATTGAACTGATGATCAGAACTCTCACAATTGCAACCCACTAGCAAGAGTTGAATGCAGGGAGTTGTATAGGAGATGTTAATTTATTATGTGGCATTCACTTTCTTATGTTTTTCATAGTCTTTTCATGGTTTGTGAAATCTTCCCCTATGAGGATAAGCTAATCTCTGAAATTATAGTAAATTTATAGAAGGCAGAGAGGAAGGAAGGAGATAGTGTATTTCTCGCTAGAGAAATTTTAGTATTTGAAAATTCCCCAAAGGAAACTGCTATTTTATAATCTCCTAGCGTGAATTTATGCATAGAGAAGAAACTTGACAGAAGCCAAATCTTTCTAAAATTATAGGAAGACATGCAGTTTTGGCGAACAAATTTAGATAAGCACTGTTATTCTGGCAAAGATACATATGTGAATGTGTTGACTAGGGATGAATCTACTCATCTAAGATGATATTAGATGGAAAATCAATGCTTAGATATGAAGTAGAGAAAGTTCATGCTTTGTTCATTTTTTAATTAAACATACAGTTTTCTCTGTTAAAGAATCATACTAAAACCAAACATTAGGTAAGTAGAACTACCGTATAGGAACATAATATTTTAAAATCTTTGTAAAAAAGTTTAAAGAAACAAAACTTTGTATTGCAAAGTGAGGAAAATTTTTAAGATAAGCTACTTTTAAAAAGGTGGTGGTGAGGGGTGCCTGCGTTGCTCAGTTGGTTAAGCATATGACTCTTGGCTTAGGTCATGATCTCATGGTTTGTGAGTTCGAGCCCTGTGTCGTGTGTGGACCAGCTTGGGATTCTCTCCCTCTCCCTCTCTCTCTGTCCCTTCCCTGGTCATGTTCGTTCTTTCTTTCTCTCTCTCAAAGGAAATAAATAAATAAAATAAATAAAAGGTCGTGGTGAATAAAAGAATAAAAGATAATTTGTATGATCATTTATTCACTTAGTATTTACACTCATAGAAAGTTGTTACACATTGTACAAATTTCATACCATCTATGGGTATACTGTTTGATATTTTATGTTTTAGAGAGAAGTGTATGATGATCCATGGAATGGTAAGTCACTAGAACCAGCATTCTCTCTATTCTTAGTTCATTTCTCAGAAGTGGTTTGCACTATTGGCCCAGCTGCTCACTGTGTTATTGTATAGACACCTAATGGATGCATTGGGAATTTGACACAGCAAATTTTTCAGAGTGATGCTTGGCATACTGTTTCAGTTCCTGATCTCCTTTGAATTATTGCTTGAGTTTGCTAATGTTCCTTTGAATAGATAGAATCTCTTTGTTCAATGAGTTTTGCCATAGTACATTAAATAACCATTGTTGATCACTGGATTATTATTGAATATCATATTTAATAGCTATAATCAAAACCATATAAACTATTACCTTTGCAAATTATTAGCTCATAATCTAAACAGATATCACTCAAATGAAATCTGTTTCTTGTTTGTGTTTACTAAAATATCAGATTACTAAATGTATATAAGATTTGTTATATTTATTAAAGTGTAATTTTAGTTTCAATGGCTTCTGATTCTCTCTCAAATCTATCTTATTTGATATAATTAAACTTTAACAGATTAGAAAAGAAAAATATTTATTTGCTTTAATCTACTTGACATGAAAAATTTGAAGGAAAGATGCCTGACCCTTAGTAGATTCCTAATATTTATGTCATTGAGTGAATATTAAGTACTTTGTACTTTCATGGCACCTAATTTTTGGATATATTCTTAGAAAATGTTTTGTAAATATTACCAACTACTACTGTCTTACTACAACTTTGCCCCAAATTGTAATGTTTTATCACACAGGTTTTTCAATTTGACTTTTGAAGGTATTTTTCCAATAGGAATTAGTAATAAATGTGGGATTCCCTTTATAGAATTTACCCTAAAGTTTTCCTTTTCAGGATTAAAGCTACTTCTTTCTTTTAACTTGTTTTTTAAAGGTTTTTTTAAAATGTTTTTATTTACTTTGAGAGAGAGGAGGGGCGAGGGGATGGGGTGGGGAGAAGGAGAGGGAGAATACCAAGCATACTCTGTGCTCACAGTGCAAAGCCCAACACAGGACTCAGTCTCACAAACCATGAGATCATGACCTAAGCTGAAGTCAAGAGCCAGGCACTCAACCTACTGAGCCACCAGGCGCCCCTTAAAGCTATTTTTTGAGGCAAGGTAAGTGTAGATGTTAAATATTTTTTTCTAATAAGAATATTTAGTATGTAAAAAGAGTTGGGCTTACAGATATGTTATATATTGTCCTGATAATACTGGTAGCATTTAATGATGTATCTAGAAAAGTTAGAGAAATCATGTAGCTATAAGGTTAATATTTATCTGGAGAAGAGAGTTGCCATGGAAAGAGTATCAAACTTAAGGTTCAAATACCTGGCTTCCATTATTCTGCTACTTATTAACTCAGTTTTCTTAATGTTAAACTGGGAGTAATTATACATAATATTATTAACTCCTAGGGAGTGATGTGATAATTAAATGAGACAATCTATATTAAAGAACTGTGTAAATCACAAAGTACTTTGAAAATGTCAGTTATTATTATCAATATCTCTAAAGGCTGTCATCCTTGGATGTTTTTAATCATCACATCATTAATATTTTTGAAATTCGGTGATGATGAAGCATAAAGGAAGACATGAGAAGGGAAATATTTCACTCTAAAATATCAATTGAATTGCTATACCTAAAAAAAATGGTCTTTTTCTGTGTTGTAAGCAATTCCAATTTTAGAACTGAGGTTTTCCCTTTCTTGCTACAAATGCGGATTGTCTTATATAAAATATAGTTTCATGTATGGTATATATATGTATGTATGGTGATGAATGTTAACTATACTTATTGTGGTTGTTTTACACTATATACAAATATGAATCATTGTGTTGTACACCTGAAACTGGTACGATGTTATGTACAAATTATACCTTGATTAAAAAAAAGTTTTAGAAATAGCTGGAAAATTTCTTTACACAGAGATGTTTTAAAGGAGAAAATGTACTATTAAAAAGTATTTATAGTTACATTAAAGGTAAAAATATATATACTAGCTACACTAGGGTAATAATATAAATAGTAGTTTGACAATCTTTCTTGAAAAAGGAGAATATAACTGTACTTTTATATTAAAGTACAGACCACTTGTCATTTTATTTTTTATATTTATTGCACATATATTTTAATACTCAATTAAAAATTAAAAACATAAGATAAACTTGTAAAAATCCTTTTGTTTTGTAACTTTTGACAGCTATTGCAATCAGTTAAGTTTCATTAAAAGTTTTTTCTAAATTACATGTGTTTGGTTATTGTGACCACTTCAAACACATTAAAGAATAGGCAAAACATCCAAATGCAATTTCTTACACAGGTACTACTATTAAACTTGCTTAAACATATTTTGAAACTCATTATTTGAAACTTACTATTATTTAAATTTTCTTTTTAATGCTTTATTTATTTTTGAGAGAGAGAGACAGAGTATGAGTGGCAGAGGGGCAGAGAGAGAGGGAGACACAGAATCCGAAGGAGGCTCCAGACTTTGACTGTCAGCACAGAGCCCAACGCGGGGCTCGAACTCATGAACTGTGAGACCATGACCTGAGCTGAAGTCGGACGCTTAACAGACTGAGCCACCCAGGCACCCCTCTAATATTTTTTTTAATTAAGTTTTTAATTTTAATTCCAGTGTAGTTAATATACAGTGTTATGTTGGTTTCAGGTATACAATATAGTCACTCAACAATTCTGTACACCATTACTCAGTGCTAATCATGATACGTGTACTCATAATCTGCTTCATCTCTTTCACCCATCCCCTACTCACCTCCCCTCTGATATGCTTTATTTTCAATGTGTGCCCTCAGTTAAAGTAATGATTACTTTTTTTCAACAAGAGCATTTTTTTTACTTGAATACTTCAGAATACATGGTTCTATAGGGTATATATAAAACATTCCCTCCAAGAAAAATAGAAATACGCATTTTCTTCAAATATACACAGAAAAATCCCCTGGTTAAATCACATAAAAAAGAAACATAATAAATATTACAAATTTGAGAAGAGTGAAATCATCACAAATATATATTTCAACTACAATGGTACAACAATAAAACAAAGCTGGAAAATCTACAATGTAAATATTAAATATTTAATATGTAAATATTAACATAGTACTGCACAATGGGGCAAATAAAACAAATGGCATATCAAAATATTTCTCAAAACAAAAGAAAAAGAAAACACAATATTCCAAAATCTATGGGATGCAGCAAAGGCAGATGCTGGAGTGAAATTTATGCTATAAATGTTTGTATTAAGAAAAAAAGTTCAAATAAGCAACATTACACCACAAGGAACTAGAAAAAGAAGAAACTTAGCTGAAATTTAGTAGAAGGAAATAATAAAAATCAGAAATAAATAAAATAGAGACCAGAATAAATAATAATATAACATTGAAAGTAATGACCAGTTTTTCTAAAAAAAAACAAAAACAAAATTGGCAATGCTTTAACTGTATTAACTAAGAAAAAAAAAGACTCAAAAACCAAAATGAGAAATGGAATAGAAAACAATACAAGAGCTAATCACAGAAATATGCACTGTGATAAAGATTCCTACAAACAATTATATACTAACGATTTAAATAACTTATGGAAAAAAATAGTCCCTAAAAACAAACAAGTTACCATGATTCAATCATGAATCTTGTATCCAAGAAGTAGGAAATCTTCTTAGACTAATAACAAGAATGAAAGTTGAATTAGAAATCAAAAATTTCCCAGCAAAGAAAACTGCAAGGCCACTTGGTTGGTTTCGTTGGTGAATTCTACCAAACATTAAAAAAAAAAATTAATGACAATCTTTATCAAAATCTTACAATAACAGAATAGAGGGAACACATTCCAAATCATTCCATGAGACCAGTACTACCATGATACGAAAGCAGGATAAAAACAATACAAGAACAAATAAGTCGAGTTTGTCTGATATTAAGCATTGTTACTCTGGCTTTGTTTGGACATCTATTTGCGGATAAATGTTTCTCCATCCCTTCACTTTTAATCTGCAGGTGTTTTTAGCTACAAGAACATAGGGAAAAGTTTTTATTTTCTCAAATGATCTTTAATTCATGGCTCTAGATTGCTAAATTTTTAAATATTTTTTATTTGTGACACACACTGTTATGTTATTTTCAGGTGTGATTCACCTGAACCAACATAGTGATTCCACCTCTATATGTTATGCTATTTTCGCCACAAATGTAGCCTCCATCTGTTGCCATTATATCATTGACTTTATGCCCTATGCTGTGCCTTTTATTTGTGTGACTTATTCACCCCATAACTGGAAGCCTGTATCTACCACTTTCTTTCATCTATTTTGTCCATCCTCCCCTCCCCTCCACCTGCCTTAACTTCTGGCAACCATCAATTTGTTCTCTGTATTTATAGGTCTAATTATACTTTTTGTTTATTCATTTGTCTTGTTTTTTAGATTCCACATATGAGTGAAATCATATGGTGTTTTTCATTCTCTGTCTGACTTATTTCACTTCGCAGAATACCCTCTAGATCCATTCATGTTGTTGCAAAGAGCAAGATCTCATCCTTTTTATGGCTGCATAATATTTGTGTGTGTGTGTGTGTGTGTGTGTGTGTGTGTGTGTGTGCATGTGTGTGTGTGTGAGAGAGAGAGAGGGAGAGAATATCACATCTTCCTTATCCATTTGTCTATCAATGGACACTTTAGGTTGCTTCCATATCTTGGCTATTGTAATGCTGCAGTAAACATAGGGGTGTATTTATTTTTTTGAATTAGTGTTTTCATTTTCTTTGGGTAAATACTCAGTAGTGGAATTAGTGGATCATATAGTATTTCAATTTTTAGTTTTTGAGAACCCTCTATACTCTTTTCCATAGTGGCTGCACCAATTTACATTTACACCTACAGTGCATGAGGGTTCCTTTTTTTCTACATCCTTGCCAACATTTGTTTCTTTTGTTTTTCATACTAGCCATTCTGACAGGTGTGAGGTAATAGATATCTCATTGTAATTTTGATTTGAATTTCCCAGATGATTAGTGATGTAGATCATCTTTTCACATGTCTGTTGGACATTTGTATGTCTTTTTCGGAAAAATGTCAGCTTGTCTACTCATTTTAAAATTGGTGTTGAGTTGTATAAGGTCTTCATATATTTTGGATATTAACCTCTTGTTGGGTATATCATTTGCAAATATCTTCTCCATTTCAGTTGATTGCTTTTTTTGTTGTTGTTGATGGTTTCTTTCACTGTGCAAACCTTTTTATTTTGATGTAGTTTCAATAGTTTATTTTGATGCAATTCCAATTGTCATTTTAAATGCAGAGGTAGAATTTAAGCAACCTGCCACACATTTAAGGAGTTGTTGATCATTGAATGAAAACTAGAAAGCATCACTTGGAATTATCATGTCATTTACAGTTGACACTATTTCATAAACCTTGTTTTACCTCGTAGTTGACATGCTACAATATTCACCTCAGTCTGAGGTCCACAAAAGCTATTACGAGTTTTATTAATTAAGAACCTGTTTGCTTAATCTTGTTTTGTATCTTGACTGGTGCTTTATGTCACCTTCTCATAATGTAGACATTGAAAATATTCTCAGTTGGATGGTTTACTCCTAAAGCCTCATTGTACTTGTACTTTAATATCCTGTAGTCTGACTTCCACCACACCTATCCTACTCAACTGTGCATCCTATTTCATTCTTCTATTCCTTCACTTTCTGTGACAGCATGATGTTCTACCTCTTCTACTCACTCAATGAGAGGCTTCCTTCCCCCCGCCCCCCGCCGCCATTTCCTATCTCTGCACTACTAATACTCTCTAAGGCTGTTCTGTCTAATAAGATAGCCACTAACTACATGTGTATTGTAACACATATAACATGTGATGGTAAACTCCATGAAGAAAAGTAACATGGGTAAATCTGGTAGAGATAAATGGGGTGCAGTTTTATATAGGGTGGTGAGGGAAGTCCTGTCTGATATCTGAAGAAACTGAGGGAGAAGGTCATGTCTAAACTTGGGAAAAGGGAATTTCAGGCAGAGAGAAGAGGAAGTGCAGAGAACCTATGGTGAGCACGGCTTGGTTTGTTAGGGGACTAGTAAGGAGACCGTAGTGACTAGAACCAGGGGCAATTGGTAGAGGCCTTTGTTAGAACTTTGCTTTTTCCCCTCTGAGTGAGATGTGAGGCCGATGGATAGTTTTGAAGAAAAGCATGTGAGCTTGTTTTGTTGGAAAATAGACTGGATGGAGGGACGTGATGGAAATAGGGAATACATTATACCCTGCATAACCTTCTTGTAGGTTGACTTATCTGGCTACAGCAGAACAATAATGAAATCAAACAAAATTTTATGGTACATTTAGGTTCTTGAAAGTACAGTATTTGCTGTTATCAAACTCAGCATTACTAACCCCACTCAGATTTTGGTTTAGAACAGACATTGATATCAGATCAGGTATTGTGGATAGAGCAACACAAATATATGATGCTCTACCCCTTATTAGATATAATAATATAATTATCAGTCATTTTCCTCTTGGGTAAATGGATTGATATTATCTTTCCCTGAGGGGAATAATTTTAAAGTGTTTCGCACAATGCCTATTACATGGTCAGTGCTCAATAAAGATTAAACCAGTATTCTGCATGACAGCACCCTTTCTTTCTTTCATAACATTCACTACAGTTTATGGCTATCTGAGTTTGTATTGTATATTATATTGTATTTCCTTGTTAATTTTCTCAATACTCCTGTAAACTTGATGAAGGCAACAATTGTACTTGACTTACCCATTATAGGATAATGAACATAGTACCTGGTATACGATATATATTAAGTAGGTAGAATAGCATCATCATCATTATCTTTGTCAACCTTATTAGCAATAGCAGCAACACTGAATAAACAACCAAAAGTGGGATTTCTTCCAGAAGGCTGGTACACAGCAATTTATTTATTTACATATAATAACCTTCTAATTCTGAAAAAATACCAAGCATTTAGAAAGTCAAGATAGAATAATGAACCTCATGGGCCTCTTAGTTTCAACACTTAGCATCTTTCTGCTGTTGTTATTTTATCTCTCTCCCTCCCCGCACCCCACCCTGCACCCACTTAATATCTTCCTTTTTACAATTCTTTTTTTGAGTTACAATTTACATAAATCAAAATGTACAAGTCATAGCTACAGAATTTTGGCAGATACTTTTGTGACCTCCATACCCATCTTAATATAGAACATTCCTATCTACCCAGAGATTTCTGTGTCCTTTCTGCATGTCCCTTGCATCTCTGCCCCTGCAATCAGTGTTTTGATATATCAGTATTCTGATATTTGACCAATTTGCCTGTTTGAGAATTTCATAAATGGAATCATAGAATGCACATTTATTTGTGTTTGGTATCTTATACTCAGCATAAACTCTGTAAAATATATGTATGATTTTTGAATTTATCAGTAATTTTTCCCCTTTTATTGCTATGTAGTATTCTTTTGTGTGATGTATACCACATTTTGTTTACTCTTTTTCTACTGGATCATTTTCAAATGTGGTCCCTAGTGAATAATACTACTATGAAGATTTGTGTATGTCTTCTTATGGGAATGTGTCTTCTTTTGGTTAAAAACTTGGGCGTGGGATTTCTAGACTTGGTCTAGGATAAGTGCATATTTATAAGAAATCGACAGTCCATGTTCCAACATTCAGTTGGATCATTTTAAATTCTCAGTAGCAATATATGAGAGTTCTAGTTGCTCCACATTGTCACCAACATTAAGTTTCATTAAGGTTTTTTATTTTAGCCATTTTTGTAATTGTATAGTAGCGGCTTTTTATGGTTTTGATATGTACTTCCCAATACCTAATGGTGTTGAATGTGTTTGTGTGTGTGTGTGTGTTTGTGTGTGTGTGTGTGTGTGTGTGTGTGTGTAATTATTGGCTGTTCATTTCTCCTGCTTTCTGTGTAAGTCCTGCCCATTTTTAGTTGAATTGTTTGTCTTATTGTTGAGTTGTAAATGTTCTTTACATATTATGCATACAAATCTTTTATCAGAATATTGTGAATATTTTCTCCCAGTTTGTGGCTTCACTTAATTTCTTTATGGTGTCTTTGGGTGAGCAGAAGTTTTAAATTTTGATGAAGTCTAATTAATTTTTTTATAGTATTGCTTTTAATATTTTGTCTGCGATACCAATGCCTACTCCCAGGTCTGAAAGATATTATTCTGTGCTTCTAAAACCTTTAAAGATTTAGAATTTTTATTTCAGCTTATATCTATCATTCATTTTGTATATGGTGTAAGGCAGGAGCTACAGGTTAATTTTCTTTTTTATAAGAATATCCAATTGTTCCAGCACCATTCTTAAAAAATTTTCATCCATCCCTGAATTTCTTTGGCATATTTATTGAAAATTACTTGACCCTATAATTGTGGGTCTATTTCTAGATTCTTTTCTGTTCCATTTATCTACTTATTTGTCTTTATTCTGTTACCACACTCCTGATTACTGTAGCTTTAGGTAAGCCCTTGAGGTCAAGTAGTGTTAGTCCTATAGCTTTGTTCTTATTTAAAGATAATTTGGCTATTCTAGGTCCTTTGTATTTCCATATAAATTTTAGAGTCACTTTGTTAATTTCGGTAGAAAGGTGGGGGTTTGCTATTGAGTTGAATTTATAACATGAATTGGGAAGAATGAGTGTGTGTGTGTGTGTGTGTGTGTGTGTGTGTGTGTCTATGTACATACACATATATTTACATATTCATATATAGTTTTAAGGATTGATGTATTTATAAATTTTAGTCTTCTATTTACATGGTATATCCCTTCATTTATTTAGACTATCCTTAACTTAATACTGTATATTTATGAGGGAGATTGAAATTTATACCTTTTGCATCTAGTTATCTAATGTATATATTTTGTTGTTATTTTGTGAACTCCATATCATAGAGAGTGTAGCCCCAGGGCCTATGTGTGACAAATAGGAGGGACTTAAGTGAATGCGTGCTGTTAACATTTTGACTTTTTGTTAAGCTTTTGTTAAGCTTTGTTAAGCTTTTAATAATTTTTAGAGCGCCTGGGTGGCTCAGTGGGTTAAGCGTCCAACTTTGGCTCCAGTCATGATCGCACAGTTTGTGAGTTTGCACCGTGCATCCAGCTCTCTGCTGTCAACACAGAGCCTGCTTTGGATACTCTGTCCCCTTCTCTCTCTGCCCCTCCCCAGCTTGTGCTCTAAATAAATAAGTAAACAAACAAACAAGCTTAAAAATAATTTTTAGAGTAATTAATTGATGATTTTGCCTCTTTTTTATACCATTCCTTTAGAGTAGGTATCATTTTCCCTTCATGATGGAAATTTTAACAATGAACTATAAAGTTAAGTCTTGCCCCATTTAGAGTACTGTGGTCCTTTGCTGGGCTTTACATTAAAGAAATATAATGCAGACCAGAAAAGTTTTATTGAGTGTACTAAAGGTTTGACAGAAAAGAAAAACTGACTAGGAATTGCAAATTAGAAGATTAAAATGTATCATTTTAAAAATAATGAAGTACCTTTTTTAACCTTCTGCCTGAAAATATAAACAAAGAAAATTAAAATTAAATGGCAGTTAATATTGAAGAAAAATTAGATGCTTTAGTAAGCAGCCCTAACTTCACTTACAAAATTCACTTCTATAGAAGGTCAGAGAGTATCCAGCTTTTCTGAAGAACCATTTAATTTAATGACATTCAGAAACACTGTGGAAATAAAGATAATAATGAGGCCCATAAAATTTTATGGTTTAGTGTTTAGGTAATTGCTTGTTAAATTAAGAAGGTATTTTTTCTGGACATGGGTATACCCCTTTCTTTTTTGGTTAAGAATATAATGAAAGTTTTCCTCTAATATGGTTGAACCCATTTTGGCTATCCAACAATTATTCCAGTATTAATATTAGTGGGTTAAATGAACTTACAACCAGTTGCAAATAATGAAATGATTGGTAATACTGTAATTGGAAATAATGTAATACTGTTACCACAAGTTAATTTGCTTTTTGTTTATGCATGAGAAAAATACATGACAAAGATGGCCTACTTTGGTGCAGATAAACAAGTAAATGTATGCTTCCTTTTGTCAAATTGTATAACAAAATAACCCAATAAATCTATTATTAAATGGTTGTTCCAAATACTTCATTAAAACTAGTTAATAAAATTATTTTACTGGGGGAATTCACTTAAAAATAATTTTTAAGAGCACACTATTAAATCACATTTATAATTTGAAACATGGAGATTTGGGGACAGTACTTTTATAGTATGATACAATTATGAGTATCTTAATAGTTTATATTTTAATTATAGATTTTGATATGCTGGTTTCTTGAAATGGGGAAATTAGATAGTCATTCTGCCATTTCATTAAGAAAAAGCATGCAAATGACATATCTGATAAAGAATTAGTATCTAAAATATATAAACTTATCAAACTCAAAACCCCCAAAACAAATAATCCAGTTAAGAAATGGGCAGAAGATAGGAATCAATCAGTATTTTTTTTAAGGAAGACATCCAGATGGCCAACAGACACATGAAAAGATGTTCAGTAACATCATCAGGGAAATACAAATCAAAATCATGATACCACCTCACACTTGTCAGAATGGCTAAAATTAATAAGACAGGAAACAATGGATGTTGGTGAAGATGTGGAGAATGGGAAACCATCTTACACTACTGGTGGGAATGCAAACTGGTACAGCCACTCTAGAAAATAGGAGGTGAGTTTCTCAAAAGGTTAAAAATAAAACTACCCTAATACCCAGTGATTGCACTGCTAGGTATTTACCTAAAGGATACAAAGATACTGGTTTGATTGGACACACATCCCCGATGTTCATATATCAGCATTACAATAATGGCAAAATTATGGAAGGAGCCCAAATGTCCCATAGATTGATGAATGGATAAAAAAGATGTGGTATATACATATAATAGAATATTACTTAGCCATCAAAAAGAATGAAATATTGCCATTTGGATCAATGTGGATGGAGCTAGGGTGTATTATGTTAAGTGAAATAAGTCAGAGAAAGACAAATACCATATGATTTCACTCATATGTGGGATTTAAGAAACAAAACAAATGAACATAGGGGAAGGGGAAAAGAAAGAGGGAAGCAAACCATAAAAGACTCTTAACTATAGAGAACAAACAGGATTGATGGTAAGTGGGAGATGGGCTAGATGGGTGATGGGTATTAAGGAGGGCACTTGTGTTGAGCAATGGGTGTTATATGTAACTGATGAATCACTAAATTCTACTTTTTTTAAATGTTTATTTATTTTTGAGAGAGACAGAGCATGAGCAGGGGAGGGTCAGAGAGAGAAGGAGACACAGAATCTGAAGCAAGTTCCAGGCTCTGAGCTGTCAGCACAGAGCCCAGCGCGGGGCTTGAACTCACGAGCTGTGAGATCATGACCTGAGCAGAAGTTGGATGCTTAACCAACTGAGCCACCCAGGGACCCCTAAATTCTAATTCTGAAACTAATATTACACTATATGTTAGCTAGAATTTAAATAAAAGTTTGAATGAATAAATAAATAGAATATAAAAAAAGAAAAACATGTAAGATGTGTGTTCTTTATGATACACAAATGTAAATAGAATGTTTCACTGAATAACTTTTACTTTACTGTACTTTAAATAGAATCTGGTGTCTTAGTAAAAGATTTGTTTTAAAACCACAATGATGCTGTATTAATGTAATGAGAAAATATTATATAGTTTAAAATATTGTTTATACAAATATTATACATTTTATTTTTTAGTACAACTTTTATTTTCTTTTTATTAAGCATATGGGCAGTAGGAAGGTCATAACAGAAGCATCACCATGAAATGAATTTAAATTGTTTTACTGAGTAAACTTCATTTGTGCAAATAGAAAGCAAGTCCCTGAAAACCAATTTAATGGTCAGAAAAACTTTAAGGTCTAATACTTTAATCAATTCCTATGCTTTCTTTCCTGGGATAAGTACAAATAGTCCTGCAAATGTGTATTTAAAAAGGGAGTTGATGCAATGCTGCACATTTATAGTTCAGCTTAAGAAACTTGGCATTATTTTTCTAAGTATTTTTTAACCTATTATGGGTTTACATTTCAGGTAAGATAAAACATTTGCTCTTTTATATAATTCATGAAGTTGTTGAAAGTAAGACAGCTTTCTTAGACTCAAAATAGAGATTCATAAAAGTTTAAATTCTTTTATAAAGATATATAGTGTTACTAATAATCGTGTATCCTGATATTTTGTCCATTAGAAGATATTTATCTACTGGCATGCCCCCTATTTTATGTAAATAAATCTTGCTGTTAGAGGAATTGAGTGTATCTGGTAGTTGTGGTAAAAGTAAAATTTATTGAGTATTTTTATGTGCAAGATGGTATATAAGTCACTTTACATAGTTTTCTTCTAAATGAATGAGAATTCCAGTGATGTTCTTGTGTTTTCACAACAAAAAAATCAACTTAGCCTTTTTTAGTCACTCTACTCAAACTCTTTCTCTTTCCTCTTCATCCACTATTCATTAGGCATATGATGGCAGAGGGATTCTCTCATTTTTGGTCCATCTTAATTCACACTGAAGGTTAAAATCTGGACAAAATAAATTGTTTTTTTTTTCATCTGATAATTGACATATTCCTCAGAATTTTTTTCGAGACTGAATATTTCAATCAACTTCAAGGTTATTGACATGGAAATGAAGTGGAGGGTTAGATGGTGGGAATAGACTATAAGTACTGTGACACACTACTTGTGATAAAAACTACAACATTTGTGGTAAAATAAAGAACATGTTAAGGAAAAGATCATGTCAAAAGGGGGGAGGTTTGAGGAAAAAGAAATAACTTGGAAGTATGCATGAGACACTTTCTCCATATGCCATATATGACTTGATCTTTAAGTAAGGTCTCACTGATCATAATTTGCCCTATCAGGAGCCTGAAAACCTAAGCTCATCCCATTTCTTGGGCAGCATCCCAGTAACTGCTCCTCAGTGATTGCTCTGACATAGCTCTTAATGCAGAAATCTATCTTTTTGCATTTATTTTATGTGAATCTGAATTTAGAAATTCTGTAAGACAAAGAAGTAGATTTATTACATTCTGACCTCTAGTGCATTGTAAGAACTCTAATTCAGTCCACCCATTCTTCAGAACATGGGAGTCTCAGTGCAGTAGTTAACTAGGTTAGTTTTTCAGTTAACTAAGACTGTTAGATAGCTACTTTTTCATTATAATTATATTTTACATTATCAGATTGTGAAACTAATGTATTATCGAGGTAGGTGAAATATTCCTATTAATTTTTTACCTACAGCCCAGGCTTAGAAAGAATAGTCTTGCTTGCTTTCTATCACAGGTTTGCAGAAGGTATATCCAGTTGAAGAATGTTTCTTATTACAATACTGATACTAAAGAGCCTTTTTTATCAAGTTACCAATTATTTTACTAAAATGATCTGCAGGTGGTATATATGTCTCATATGCACTGCCAGAATAAAATCTTGGTTTTCCAGAACATATATGCTTTCTTTTTCACAATTATCAGAACTAAGTAGCCGAATACCATTGTCTTTTAACCATATATTCAAGCACATTTAGAATTAAACTTGGTAAAATATTTTATTTGTAATTATTTTGAATTATCCTGTTTTAAATATGTATTTCAATTCTGTAAACCAATTCTTTTTGTAAGTAGATGAATTGTAAATTATTTTGGCAGCATACATTTAATTTTCTTTTACTTAAATGAAATATGAATGACTATTCTTGAAGCTATAGGTAGTGGCCGGTTCATCTCCCAACCCTATATGTACTATGTTGGTGAGAATCCTTCAATGTGAATTATAATGGAATCTTTATTTCTTTAATTATCTTTAGAATTGCTCAATACTGGATTTGAACTGATTACTAAATAGCTTTTTTTTTTCAGGAAGGAATTAGCAGTGATATTTTTAGACGTTTTAATTTAAATGCCAGTTAATATATAGTGTGGTATTAATTTTAGGTGTATAATATAGAGATTCAACACTTTCATATAACACCCTGTATTTATTACAACTACCCTCCTTAATCTCCATCACTATTTAACCCATCCCCAACGACTTCCTTTCTGGTAACCATCAGTTTGATCTTTATAGTTACATGACTCTTTTTTCCCCTTTGCTCCTTTGTTTTATCTCTTAAATTTCACATGAGTGAAATCATATGGTATTTGTCTTTCTCTGACTTATTTCACCTAGCTCCATTCGTGTTGTTGTGAATGGCAAGATTTCATTTGTGTTTAGGGCTGAGTAATATTCCATTGTATGCATATATTGCATCTTCTTTATGTATTTACTAATCAATGGATGCTTGGGCTGTTTCCATAATTTGACTATTGTAGATAATGCTGTTATACACATCAGGGTGCATGTATCTATTTGAATTAGTAGTTTTGTATACTTTAGGTAAACACTAGTAGTACAATTGCTGGATCATAAGGTAGTTCTATTTTTAACTTTTTGAGAAACCTGCATACTGTTTTCCATAGTAGGCTGTACCAGTTTTCATTCCTACTGATAGTGCAAGAGGGTTCCCCTTTCTCCATATCCTCACCAACATCTGTTGTTTTCTTGTGTTGTTGATTTTAGCCATTCTGACAGGTGTACGGTGATATCTCATTATAGTTTCTTTTTTAAGTTTATTTATTTTTGAGAGAGAACACAAGTGGGGGGAGCAGAGAGACAGAGAGAAGGAGACACAGAAGCAGTCTCCAGACTCTGAGCCATCAACGCAGAATCCCATGTGAGGCTTGAGCCATGTACTGTGAGATCATGACATGAACTGAAGTTGGACACTTAACTGACCGAGCCGCCAAGGTGCCCCCTCATTGTAGTTTTGATTTGTATTTCCTTGGTCATCAGTGATATTGAGCATCTATTCATGTGTCTGTTGGCCATCTGGATGTCTTCTTTGGAAAAATATGTCTCCTGCTCATTTTTAACTTGATTATGTATTTTTGGATTTTGAGTTTTATAAATTTTTTTATACATTTTGAATACTAGCCCTTTTTCAGATATGTCATTTGCAAATATCTTCTCCCTTTCTGTTGTTTGCCTTTTAGTTTTTCTGTTTCCTTTGCTGTGCAGAAGCTTTTTACTTTGATGAAGTCCCAATAGTTTATTTTTGCTTTTGTTTCCCTTTCCTCAGGAGACACCTTGAAAGAAGTTGCTATAGCCAATGTCAAGGAGGTTACTGCCTGTGTTCTCTATAGGAATTTTATGGTTTCTGGCCTCACATTTAGGTCTTTAATCCATTTCAAATTTATTTTTGTGTATGGCATAAGAAAGTGGTCGAGTTTTATTCTTTTGCATGTAATTGTCCTGTTCCAAACACCATTTGTCAAAGAGACAGCTTCTTTCCCATTGGATATTCTTTCCTGATGTGTTGGAGATTAATTGACCATAAAATTGGGGGTTCATTTCTGGGCTTTCTATTCTGTTCTATTGATATATGTGTCTATTTTTGTGCCAGTACCATAGTGTTTTTTAAGTGATTCTTTTTATTTTAAAAATTAATTAATTAATTAATTAATTATTTTTGAGAGAGATACAGAGCAGGGGTAGGGGGAAGAGGGAGAGAGAATCTTAAGCAGGCTGCATGCCCTGCATGGAGTCTGACTTGGGGCTTGATCTCACTTTTGTGAGATTACAACCTAACCCAAAATCAAGAGTTGGACACTTAAATGACTGAGCCACCCAGTACCATACTGTTTTTTTTTCAATATATGAAGTTTACTGTCAAATTGGTTTCTATACAACACCCAGTGCTCATCCCAAAAGGTGTCCTCCTCAATACCCATCACCCACCCTCCCCTCCCCCCCACCCCCCATCAACCCTCAGTTTGTTCTCAGTTTTTAAGAGTCTCTTATGCTTTGGCTCTCTTCCACTCTAACCTCTTTTTTTTTTTTCCTTCCCCTCCGCCATGAGTTTCTGTTAAGTTTCTTAGGATCCACATAAGAGTGAAACCATATGGTATCTGTCTTTCTCTGTATGGCTTATTTCACCCAGCATCACACTCTCAAGTTCCATCCATGTTGCTACAAAGGGCCATATTTCATTCTTTCTCATTGCCATGTAGTACTCCATTGTGTATATAAACCACAATTTCTTTATCCATTCATCAGTTGATGGACATTTAGGCTCTTTCCAAATTTGGCTATTGTTGAGAGTGCTGCTATAAACATTGGGGTACAAGTGCCCCTGTGTGTCAGTACTCCTGTATCCCTTGGGTAAATACCTAGCAGTGCTATTGCTGGGTCATAGGGTAGGTCTATTTTTAATTTTTTGAGGAACCTCCACACTGTTTTCCAGAGTGGCTGCACCAATTTGCATTCCCACCAACAGTGCAAGAGGGTTCCCATTTCTCCACATCCTCTCCAGCATCTAGAATCTCCTGATTTGTTCATTTTGGCCACTCTGACTGGCATGCGGTGATATCTGAGTGTGGTTTTGATTTGTATTTCCCTGATGAGGAACGATGTTGAGCATCTTTTCATGTGCCTGTTGGCTATCCGGATGTCTTCTTTAGAGAAGTGTCTATTCATGTTTTCTGCCCATTTCTTCACTGGGTTATTTGTTTTTTGGGTGTGGAGTTTGGTGAGCTCTTTATAGATTTTGGATACTAGCCCTTTGTCTGATATGTCATTTGCAAATATCTTTTCCCATTCCATTGGTTGCCTTTTAGTTTTGTTGGTTGTTTCCTTTGCTGTGCAGAAGCTTTTTATCTTCATAAGGTCCCAGTAGTTCATTTTTGCTTTTAATTCCCTTGCCTTTGGGGATGTGTCAAGTAAGAAATTGCTGCGGCTGAGGTCAGAGAGGTCTTTTCCTGCTTTCTCCTCTAAGGTTTTGATGGTTTCCTGTCTCACATTTAGGTCCTTTATCCATTTTGAGTTTATTTTTGTGAGTGGTGTGAGAAAGTGGTCTAGTTTCATTCTTCTGCATGTTGCTGTCCAGTTCTCCCAGCACCATTTGTTAAAGAGACTGTCTTTTTTCCATTGGATGTTCTTTCCTGCTTTGTCAAAGATTAGTTGGCTATACGTTTGTGGGTCTAGTTCTGGGGTTTCTATTCTATTCCATTGGTCTATATGTCTGTTTTTGTGCCAAGTACCATACTGTTTTGATCACTACAAGATTTAATATAACTTGAAGTCGAGAATTATGATGCCTCCAGCTTTGCTTTTCTTTTTCAAGGTTGCTTTGGCTATTTGGGATCTTTTGTGGTTCTGTACAAATTTTAGAATTTTTTTTCTGTGAACATGATGGTGGTGTTTTGGTAGGGATTGCATTAAATGTGTAGATTGCTTTGGGTAGTATACACATTTTAGCATATTTGTTCTTCTAATCCATGAATGCGTGGAATGTCTTTCCATTTCTTTGTGTCATCTTCAATTTCTTTCATTAGTGTTTTATAGTTTTCAGAGTACAGGTCTTTCACCTCTTTGGTGAGGTTTATTCCTAGGCATCTTAATGTTTTTGGTGCTCTTGTAAATGGGATTGATTCCTTATTTTCTCTTTCTGCTGCTTCATTATTGGTGTGTGGATATGCAGCAGATTTCTGTATGTTGATTTTGGATCCTGCGAATTTACTGTATTTGTTTATCAGTTCTAATATTTTTTTGGTGCTGTCTTTTGAGTTTTCCATATATATCATGTCACCTGCAAATAGTGAAAGTTTGACTTCTTCCTTGCCAATTGCAATATCCTTTATTTCTTTTTATTTTCTGATTGCTATGGCTAGGACTTTCAGTACTTGTTGAATAAAAGTGGTGAGAGAGGACATCCCTGTCTTGTTCCTGACTATGGAGGAAAAGCTTTTAATTTTCCTCCATTGAGGATAATATTAACTGTGGATTTTCATATTATATGGCCTTTATTATATTGACTTATGTATCCTCTAAACCTACTTTGTTGAGAGTTTTTTTTTTTTTTACCATGACTGGATGTTGTACTTTGTCAGATACTTTTTTGGAGTTAATGATTTTTAAAATTATTATTATTTTTTAGCAAGGCTAGAGAAGACCTGCTGAAAACTCAAAAAGAACGCGATTTTCATCGAATGCACCACAAGCGAATAGTCCAGGAAAAAAACAAGTTAATTAATGACCTCAAAGGGTAAGCTGCTAATATTTGTCGGTATATTTATTAAGGAGTTATTTAATTACTGTTAAATAACTTGGCCTCGTTAGAAGTTTTCATGTAAAATAATAATTCAACATTTATTGGTATTTACTGTATGCCAGATACTATACTATGTGTTTGGAATACAGAGATGAATAAGTTAAGGTCCTTGCTGTAATGGTTCTCAGAGACTAATGGGATGTGTGATGGGGGAGGAGTTAAACTGAAATATTCTGCATTGTTGCTATGCCAACCAAGGGCAGTCACCTCAACCCGACTGGGTGTGAGAGGGTTTCAAGGACCTATTTCCAGAGGAATTCTGGAGTGTAGGTTAACAGAGTGAGGGAGCAGGGCGCTTTGGGCAGATGGTACATACCCTGCAAAGGCACCAAGTCATGAAAGAACATGGCATATTCACCATATTGTACCCATAGAGAACAAAGTATAAAACCTACTTGACAAGGGTGAGGTGGAGGGGGCATATACTGAATGACCTTGAATTTATGCTAAGGTTTTTAGAAATAGTATATATTCAGATTTATTTTCCCTCCTCTCTTCCTCTCTTACTTCCAAAAATATTCCCTTTTGCATTTTTATACAGGTCGTTTTCAGAACTGTAGGTTGTATTTTGTTTTCAAAGTACATTCTTTAAATTTGGGAATTGTTCTATACTCAGGACCATATAGAGGTCTGTGGCTCCTACTGGTCATGTGGACATCCTTTAAATGTAGCTAAGCTTTTTCTTGTCTAAAGATAAATAATTGTTGTGCCTTCATTAGGGTGAGCCACCCATTTACCCAGAGGAAAAGCAGAAAGGTATTTTAATTGTGTGTATGTGTATGTGTGTGTGTGTGTGTGAATGTGCATACACAGCCACATGTACAGTTAAGTGAGTTTGAATCACAGCACATTCTTTCATGGGAAAGATCTCAGGTTTGATTCTATTCTCACTTTCTGTGCTAATACAAACAGGTTTCAGTACTTAAGTACTTCAGTTACTTGGATATGTGACAGTCTAAGAGCATGTTTGTATCCAGTTGTGGCAGCTGAAATATGTTGTTCACTGTCACTGCCTGGATATTCTACTCTTCGGTAAATTGAATTTTTTTAGTTGCTTTTTTTTTTTCATTGAGTGTCTAGCCTATGTTCAAAAATAGATCATACTTGTTATATTTCCTAGTATGTTTAAAGGGAATACTATTATAATTCATTTCTTATAAAAATTCAGCAATGTCAGATTATACTTTTTGTAATCCTCAGATGCCCTGGTGAAGAAACTCACATTACACTGTAATATAACTACAACTTTTGTTTTCAGCTAGCCTTTATTCCCACATTTAATTATTAAGAATACTGTCTCCATTTAACCATTTGGATGAATTGATAATATGTGTTTTCTAAGCACCTAAAACAAAAATTCAGTGATATCATCAGAGTCATTAATTAAAAAAAACAACCAGCAACTAAACATGCATAATAAATCAGCTATAAGGAAGAATTTTTTTGAAATTTTTTAATATTTATTTATTTTTGAGACATATTTTGAGATATATTTTGAGAGAAAGACAGACCATGGATGGGGGAGGGTCAGAGAGAGGGAGACGCAGAATCTGAAGCAGGCTTCAGGCTCTGAGCTGCCAGCACAGAGCCTGACGCAGTGCTCGAGCTCATGGACTCTGAGATCATGACCTGAGCCGAAGTCGGATGCTTAACTGACTGAGCCACCCAGGCGCCCCAAGGAAGAATGTTTTTGTTTTTGTTTTTAACGTTTATTTATTTTTGAGACAGGGAGAGACAGAGCATGAATGGGGGAGGGTCAGAGAGAGAGGAAGACACAGAATCTGAAACAGGCTCCAGGCTCTAAGCTGCCAGCATAGAGCCCGACATGGGGCTCGAGCTCATGGACTCTGAGATTATGACCTGAGCCGAAGTCCGACGCTTAACCGACTGAGGCACCCAGGAAGAATGTTTTTTGATGCCAGGCTAAATTAGAGTCTAACTTCTCTATGTTCATATTTTACCCAAATATTTCAGTTATATGTTTTTTCTCATTGTAAACTACAAAAGGTCACTCTTAATTTTTTTCTGTAAATTGTTTAAGTCGATAATTAGTTGATTTTACTATCAGCTTTACAATAGTTCTCATTTAATGTGAGTGTCTTATTATGAATTTATTCATTTTTAGAACTATTAATATCAAAGTTAGAACTTAAATTTTTTTGATATTTATTTTTGAGAGAGAGAGACAGAGCATGAGCAGGGGAGGGGCAGAGAGTGAGAGAGACACAGAATCCAAAGTAGAAAGCAGGCTTCATGCTCTGAGCTGTCAGCACAGAGCCCGATGTGGGGCTTGAACCCATAAACAGTGAGATCATGACCTTAGCTGAAGTCAGGCGCTTAACCGACTGAGCCACCTAGTGGTCCCTCAAAGTTAGAGCATAGAAGCAGATGAATTATGAGGTACTTATGGAATTTACAAAACAGACATACTCTTTCAGATTGACTAAACAGGTTTTTTTTTTAATGTTGTTTCCTTGTTATATTCTACATAATGGTAATTCTTTGGGCAGAGGATTATCAAGTCATATCCCATGAATGAGTTAGGTACTAAAGTCAGTAAATACAAGAAAAACTGTACCATCAATAATAATAATCCTTCAATTTTCCACAAATTACAGCACACATTTTTGTGTATATAACTCTGTACCTGAATATGTGCTTATAAATATATATAACTTTAGGGAAGTGTGCAATATACAGCAAAGTATATATATATATATATATATATATATATATATATATATATATATGCTAAGCACATATATATATGTGCTTATAAATATATATAACTTTAGGGAAGTGTGCAATATACAGCAAAGTATATATATATATATATATATATATATATATATATATATATATGCTAAGCACATTAATGGAATGGGGGATAGGATTGTACATATTTGTTATATTTTTATTTTGTTACTCTCTCTTGCTTTGCTGAATATAGTTGAATTTTGATACACATTATATATATGTAACTTAACTCTAGTGCTTATGTTTTATTGCTGCTGGCAATGAAATATAATCATAAATTATGTTAAGAGAAACATGACTTACAAGTCAATGACTTTTATAAATAATTTCATGAAAATGTACAAAACAAGGATTACTCTTTTATTTTTTAATAGAAAAACATTTAAAATTATTTTGGGGCTCTTATGCTTGGGGCCATGTTTGAATAGAACTGAACTAGCTCCCTAACTGGAAATAGATTAGCTCTTCAACTGCAATGAACTACAAAACTGAACAGAACTTTTGGCAGTTGTTTTTTCAGATGTTGGAAAATTGGCAGAGTAGGACTGTGATGCCTAAGAAAAGGGAACTATTCAAAGTGAGCAGCATGATCACCCCAGATTTTTGCACAGAAGTACTATTCAGACAATAGTGTTACAAAGTAGAGCACGGGGTGCAGTAGTCTTTGATTAACTGATGAGGCAGTGATCTGAGCGCAGTGCTACTGAGGGGACTGGAATTTGCAGGATAGGATCACAAAAGGAAGGAGGTGCATGAAAGTAATTTAAGAAATATTTGTAGTAGTTCCCTTTAGTCTTTGACCAAATACTAAGTTATGGAAAAGTGAAAAAAATGATGCCTCCAAAGAACAGCTCATGGGAAACTGAGCTAAATGGAGATTCCAGAGGTTATAGATGTAGAAATTCTGACCAGCTCATTGGAGGAACCTCACTGAAAATTCTGAGCATTCAGTTAAGACCCTTGATAAGACATGCCAAGGGGAAGAGTTATTCTAGCCTTGGAGAAGGAACTACTTTGACTTGCCCTAATAAAAGATTAAAAGCAAACTTTGGAAAGCTCAAACTGTCAACCATCAAATTAACTATCTGCCAGAACAAAACTCTTTTAAAGGAAGATAATAAAATTCAGATAAATGTATGTCCAACATACAAAAAAATATATAACATATATAGAAGCAGGAAAATGTGTCCCATAGCCAGGAACAAATAGAAACAGACTCAGAAATGAAAGAAATAACAGAATTAATAGCGCTTATGAAATGTTCAGAATTTTATTTTTTTTTAAATTTTTTTTTCAACGTTTATTTATTTTTGGGACAGAGAGAGACAGAGCATGAACGGGGGAGGGGCAGAGAGAGAGGGAGACACAGAATCGGAAACAAGCTCCAGGCTCTGAGCCATCAGCCCAGAGCCTGACGCGGGGCTCGAACTCACGGACCGCGAGATCGTGACCTGGCTGAAGTCGGACGCTTAACCGACTGCGCCACCCAGGCGCCCCGAAATGTTCAGAATTTTAAAGAAAATAATGAATATAATGAGTGAACAGTTGAGAAATTGCAGAAGTGAAATGAGAAATATAAACAAAGAACCGAATGGAAGTTCTCAAACTGAAAAATGTATTTTCAAAAAAATTTACTAAGGGAAAAAGCTGAAAAGAATTAACAGAGCCTCACAAGAAAAGGCTACAAAAATAAACCAAATTGTGCCTGTGAGGCAATTTCAAATTGTCTGTCACAAGTCAGAGGAAGACACTGGAGTGGCCTTCTCAACTCTGACAGCTTACTCCAACAATTTGGTAAATTAGTTAAAATTATTTATGCAGGGAATCTTGGATTAATCATGGGGTGGGTGCATAGACCAAATAAGCCCACTTTGAGCCAGACTTTAGCCATGACCCTACTTATTCTCTGGCCTCTGTAAATCCCCTTTGTAATATAGGGGCTGTGATGTCACTCTGGATTTCTGGATATTAATGACAACTCCTGAAAATATTTTTCCCAGTACTTAGTCACGCCTACAGGTTTTGTGGAAAGACTGAGGTTGTCATCACAGTCCATCATTGCTGTGGTGTTATGGAGCTCCTCCTCTACTGTCTGCCAGGAGAGGCAGCTCAGGCATTTTCATCTTTTTGAGTGTTAACCATTACTTTTTCCAACTTGCTAAGAGCCACCTCAGCAGTGACTTTACTGCAGCCATTGGAGTGCTTGCTTCAGTACTTATAAAATCCACTGTTTCAAAAAGGTGAATTATTGTTTATCCATTCTTAGGTTAGTATCTCAAAATCCAATCTCTGGGGTGCTTTTTTGGTTCCTGTTAGTATATGCTGATTAATTCTTATACTAGTTTGGATATATAGTCTCTTTTCTCCCTTACCAAACCATTAGCTTGGCAGTCAGGAGAGGAGGAAGTAGGGCCAACTCCAGGAGGGTATCTTTTACCTTGTGGGGAAGAGGCCTGTACAGCGGCTTGCAGCACATCTGAAGTGTCAGCTCTTTCTAGGGAAGGAGAGCCACCCCTGCATGCTCACAGGGCCTAAGGAAAAGGGATACACGAACAACATCCTTACAGTCATCCTGAGAATTTGGGAAAAAGAGGTCATTTCAGCAAGATGTCATTTTATGTGGATGACATATTATGCATGACTGTGATATAAGAGTCTGATATATGAAGCAAAACCTGATAAAACATAAAGGAAAAATAGATATATCCACAGTTATAATTGGAGATTTTAACACTCCTCTTTTGGCAATCATTAGAAAAATAGGCACAATTTCTCTAAGTCTATAGAATAAGACATCAACTAATTGAGTGTAATTGATATTTCTTGAATTCTACTTTGGACTTTTTATGTGCACAAAATAGGTCATATGCTCAACCATAAAACAAGTCTTTATACATTTCACAGAACTGATGTCATACAAAATATGTTCTCTGACTACAATCAAATTAAATTAAAATCAATGACAAAAAGCTCTCTGGAATATTCCCAAATATCTGGAAATGAAGTAGCATAGTTCTAAGTAGTCCCTGAGTCAATGAAGGAAATGAAAAAATATTTCAATCTGAATGATTGAAAGGCAGCATATTAAAAATTGTGGGATGCAGCCAAAGCAGTTCTTAAAGTAAAATTGATAGTTTTAAATGCTTCTATGAGCAAAGAAGAAAATTTTATATCAATAATCTAATCTTATACTTCGATGATAAAAAAAATAAAGAGAAAGAAAAAGACATAAAAAGATCAGAAACCAATAAACTAGCAAAGGGACAAACATAAGAAAAAATCAACAAAATCATATGTTGATTGTTTGAAAATATAATAAAAGTGATAAAATTTATAATAAAATTGACAAAACTAGATAGACTAATCACCAAATGTTGGCAATGAGGTAGAGTAACCAAGGCTGTCAAATATTGCTGTGGGAAATGTAAATTACAACTCAGCAATTCAACTCGTAGGTATTTTTCCTAAGAGAAATGAAGAGATAGAACCAAAAAATATCTCATATGATTTGTGTCAGTCTGCTCATAGCAACCTTATTCATTATAGCCCCAAGCTAAAAACAAATCAGTTCTTCATCAGTGAAATATTCAATAAACACATTGTAGAATATACATACAAAGGAATGTGACTCACAGTAAAAAGAAATGAATTAGTGATAGACACAACAACATGGAAGAATCTAAAAAACATTGTGTTGAGTGAAAGAAGCCAGTTTCTGGTATCATGGAATGAATTTGGAGGGTTTCCTTCCTTTTCTGTTTTTTTGGAATAGTTTGAGAGAATAGGTATTAATTTTTCTTTAAATGTTTGGTAGAATTCACCTGGGAAGCCATCTGGTCCTGGACTTTGGTTGTTGGTAGTTTTTTATTACTGACTCAGTTTCTTTGCTGGCTATCTATCTGTTCAAGTTTTCTACTTCTTGTTTCAGTTTTGGTAGTTATATGTTTCCAGTAATTTATTTCTTCCAGGTTACCCAATTTGTTGGCATATAGTTTTTTAAAATCTCTTATAATTGGTTGTATTCCTATGATGTTGGTTGTTACATTCATATTGTATGATTCCAAATATATGAAGTTCTAGAATCTCCTGAGATGTTAGAAATGCTCTATATTTTGATAACATTGTGGACTCCCTGGGCATGCATATTTCTGAAAACTCTGAACTATAATATTTAAGATCTGTATATTTTACTCCAGGTAAATTACACTTCAACAATAAGTAAAAAATAGTATTTTGAAGGCATTTTCAAATTAAAAATATTATTAAAGGTATTTATATTATATATTGAGTTGAACTATTTCTCCTATGAGCTTTCAAAATATTTTATACTTAATTTTCTTGATATGAATTACTCAAACTTGTTTTCAAAACCATCCTTTAGTTTATTTTGATGTGAATGATACTTTCTGTTTAATCTTCCATTGTTTGCAGCCCTTGTCTTTTTGACAACTGTTTCTGAATTGATTAAGCAAACTGCAGATTTTTATCTCAACAAATAGCAGCAATCTTCTGAGTACATGCTTGAATATAGTAAAACTTCTGGTAGGAAATAAAAAAGTAGTTAACTCAAAAGAAATCTGACTTCCCTATTCCCACCATGTTTAAGGGCTGCATACCAAGTAATATTTCTGGCACTTCTTGGCTTGTGTTGACCTTTATATGGTTATTCATTTTTTATCCTACTGTAAAAGCAGAGAGAGAGAGAGAAAGGTTTAGATGTTAGATGGAAATCACTGATTTACTCAATTACCCTTTAAATGCCCTTTATTTTTCATAGGTTGAAGTTACATTATGCATCTTATGAACCAACTATAAGGGTGTTACATGAGAAGCACCACACTTTACTGAAGCAGAAAATGCTGACCTCTCTGGAAAGAGACAGAGCAGTTGGGCAGGTAAAGAAGCCATGAAAACTACCTCAAAATGATTTTAACCATTTAGTTTTCAATAATATAAGTAGGAATATTGGTTTCTGAGATAAATTTAAAAAGGTTTTCTTCAACAATTATGTTGTAAAAATGATTCATTTGGCAATATTCATAAAAGTTATTTTGTTTGTTTTAAACCTATAAAGATTATTATTAAGCTAAACATTATTTTTTTTTAATTTAATGTTTATTTTTTTATTTTTGAGAGAGAGACAGAGAGAGACAGTATGAGTGGGGGAGGGGCAGAGAGAGAGGGAGACACAGAATCTGAAACAGGCTTCAGGCTCTAGGCTGTCAGCACAGAGCTTGACGTGGTACTCAAACTCAAGAACCATGAGATCATGACCTGAGCCAAAGTTGAACGCTTAACCGACTGAGCCACCTAGGTGCCCCGAAACTTTACTGAATTAAAATAAATTTATAGATTATTAAAGTATGGTTAGAGGAAGAAACTCAGCCAATGTAGTCAAACTTGGATTTAAATGCCAACTTTGACATTATGAATACGGACCTTAGATGCTTTCAACTCAGATTTCTTATATATAAAGTATAGCCACAATGATCTGCCTTTTAAAAATATTGTTGTTAAACTTATATGAGATAATGAATAAAAACTCCCTGGAATTTACCCCCAAGTGAATATTTGACACACCTGGTTACTGACTCAATTTTTAGTGATTTCTACTATTGACATCCTTTTTCATTCTTCCTGGTGGGGTTTTTACATAGGCCTGGGACAGTGATAGGAATGTCTGGTATAGAATTCAAGAAAGATAAAACAAAATGTTTATGGGCCACTTAAAAAATATGTAACAGTTTATTAGAAAATATAAAAGTGCAACTATGCTTAACATTCTTTTATTGTTTTCTGGAGATTTTCATTTTTGGCCAAACTTTCAGAAGCTACAATAGCTTGTATGATGGTTATATTATTCCTTGAATGATTTTATTGTTAAGACATGATTTAATCGAGTTGTATTTTTTCTGTTCTTGAGTGTAATTCTTAGCTACTAAAATGCAAAACACTACTTGTGTCTCCATGCTTCTTTGTGCTTGAATTTTAATTTTGTATTCTTGAATGTCTGAATTGTATTATTGGTAATATTGCATAAAAGGAGTTTCATATAATTTACATTTTTATGGCATTATATGTAAAACCTTCAGAATTTTATCTCCTTGCTCCTTTACATTTAACCTTTCTCCTCAGCCTCCCGATAAAAGGCACAAGTCTACATCTTGGAGTACTTCAAGCTAGATTTGGTTGCTTCTACTTCTTATCCTGCCACAGGTTCAAATTAGATTTACTCATCTGACTCTCCTTATTCCCTCTTCTCATGTTTATCTCACTATTATCCTTCTCTGGGTGGGGGATCCATCAGTGATCTGGCCATATATTTCCAAGAGACCATGTATACTTTGACACCTCTGACAGACCATTCATACTGAATTTCATCATTCAAGGATACCAGGGCCTTCCAGACATCCATGCTGGCAAGTGCCTACACTGTTCTCTAGATTGTTAATTTCTACATCTGCAACCTGTCCAGCCCTGGATCTACACTTACATGTAATTAGGGCTAAGTTATCCTCCTGAAGAGGCCATCAGTTCCCCTATCTTTAATATGAGATGAATTTGGGGCACCTGGGTGGCTCATCTGACTCTTAATTTTGGCTCAGGTCATCATCTCATAGTCATGAGATCGAGCCCAGTGTCTGGCTCCATGCAGGAAAAACCCAAATTTTATAAAAAATAAATATGAGATGAATTTCTGAGTTTAGATCAAAGGCCATTTTGAGAACATATTCAGGCCACATATACTCTTTAAGTTTCAGATTGTTTCTTACTGGTTTAGTTAGAAGAATTAAGGATTGGGAGTGGTAGGGATGAGTCCCATCTGTGCTGCACAGTAGCCATGTGAACATTTAGGTTATTTTGCTTCTATATCTTACGTATTTTTCTTACCTATTAAACAGAGATCAAATTACTTGCCTTATGTTTGATATGTATCTAAAGTGAAAACTTGTTTAAAAAATTAAATCACTATCCCTAATGAGGCAGGGTTCAATTTTCCACAACACTGTTCATATTAGCAAAGAACTGTATTATCTGCAAGCTATTTTATTTTGTCTCTGAACCCCTACCCCTACTATAGACAAAGAAAAAAGAACCTGCTATTAAAGACTATCCAGATCTTCCTGGGTTAAAATAGTCTCTTTGGATTTACCACACAGTATCTGAATGGTATATTAATTGTTCAGCTGAAACTTATCAGTGTTAATTTTTTTTGTCTTCAAATCACATCTCCTCATTCTTCGCAAGATGGCTCCTACAACAAGGGACATTATGTATCCATATGACGTGAAGACTACATGCTTGGCCTTCACTTGCTAGTGTTGTGTAACTGGTTTTGGTCATACTGCTGGTGTTGAGGTGCATGGTTCTATGTGGTTCTTTAAAGTGTGAACCTAACATACCTTGCTAAATCCATGACCTCTGCCACAGCATCTGTGAGATCCTTAACATCTATAGCCTCATTGTCATGACTCTCATCTTTTTTCTGGTTACATGCTTCAAATGGTAACATTTTCATGTATCTCACTGAGACAAGTTGAGACTTCTGATTTCCCTATTCTGCTAATTCAAACTGTGGGCAATCTGGAAACCACTTAAGGTCCACGTACAGAGACATACCATCTTCAATCAACTTTCAGACACTACCTGAAGAATATTATATTTCTACATCACCATTCAAAATATGAAGGTCTTTTTAAGGGACTGTCAATTTTCCTAGATTATTCTCTGAGAAGCAAGGAGCAAATTTAGTCTGTACTTGGAGTATCTTTGAATTATCTGGCTTTTCACTGAAAAGCTAATTTTCTTCCAATTAGCCACACTTGGATTTGTAGCTTGAGAGGTGAAATAGGTCACTCATATGTGAATTCTTACTTCTCCCTCTCAGGCATAGATACTTTTATACTTCCTTGTTCTATTGGATGAACAAGGATTGGGAGTGGTAGGGATGAATCCTGTCCTCTACTACTTTATTGGTTACTCTGTATTCTCATTTGTCCTAAGCAGTCCAATCTATACCTGTTATCATAAGGTATCATTAATAATCATATTTTTTTCAAGATCCAAAATGGGACGTGATTGATGTAGCCTATGCAGTATTGTTAGTATCCTAGTTATAAGAAAGGATGAATAAATATTTGCTATCTATAGAGAAAGATGGACACACAATTTATGAATGCAAGGTGCTAAATCACCAAAATGACTGTCAGATATTTCTTACACCAGTCTAGTCCTAGGATCAATTAACACATTCTCCAAATTAGAACAGACAATATAGTCTCAGTTTTATCATCTTTCTCTTTGGAGAATGATCCAAGGTTACTATTTAATGAGCTGAACCTTTTTGGGAATGTTTCCTCAAGAAAATGATTTATTATCCACAAGTCTTTGTTTTTGTTTTTGTTTTTTTTCCTGTTGGAATATTACTATCAGGTATACCTTGGGGTATAGAGCCTTGGATTAACCTTTAAAAAAATTTTTTTAATGTTTATTTATTTTTGAGAGACAGAGACATGGCTTGAGTGGGGGAGGGGCAGAGAGAGAGAGAGGGAGACACAGAATCTGAAACAGGCTCCAGGCTCTGAACTGTCAGCACAGAGCCCGATGCGGGACTCGGACTCACGAGCTGTGAGATCACAACCTGAGCCGAAGTCGGACGCTCAGCTGACTGTGCCACCCAGGCACCCCAATTGGATTAACCTTTTAACTTGAATCTATTAGTGTGTCATGAGGTTGTAGAATGAATTTATTAAAAATATTTGAAAATAAACATATATTAAAATGTATACAAAGTTCCTCTATGATCTAACATGGAAGATGCATCAACTTTTATGCTTACTTTTTGGTTATGTCTTTATTTTCAGTGTCTGCTTTATTTCAGTGATGCTCTGAGAAGTCACTTCTAACCAAAACTTAGGATGTGACCTTAGAGCAGTAAGAAGTATGTTATAATTTTTATCTGGATTCCTAATCATCACTTTCTTAAAAACCTTATCTTAGTGAACATTTAGCTCACTATCTTTCTCTTTAAACATATAGAGTTCTGTAATACTTTGCAAGAAGGATTAGAATTTAGAATTTTTTAATGATATTCAGTTTGTATATAAAGGAGTAAAAGTATACTGTGAGCTGACAAAAATCTAATAAATATGTGTTCTCAAATTCTTCAGGTTATAATATAGCAACTGTTTTAAATTTATTGAAATCTTACAGAAAAACTTCTAATTTAATTGTTTTGTTTTATAAAATTACGTGAAAATGTTCAAAATTCTGAATTACAGTCCCATGATTGAAAATATATAAAATATAATTTGTTACTATATATGTAAAATAAGTTGCATTTTATCTTCTTTTGGTTCATAGGGCTGTAATATAATATATAACATATTATTATTTATATTTATTATAATATAACAATATAAATATATTATAAATAACATTTAATAGAGTGAAAGTAAATATATTAATATTTATATTTACTATAATATTAATATAATATAATATCAGGAGATATTATATAAAATAAATGTATATGTTTTTAGGTCTGCTTGCTGAGAGGATCTAGAAGTAATGAGACTCCAATAGCAAATGAGTATACCCAGTGCATTGAAATCTATTTCTTTTTAAAAAATATTTTAATGTTTATTTACTTTTGAGAGAGAGAGAGAGAGAGCGTATGTGTGCATGAGGGGGGGAGGGGCAGAGACACACACACACACACACACACACACACACACACAGATTCTGAAGCGGGCTCCAGGCTCTGAGCTGTCAGCACAGAGCCTGACGTGGGGCCCAAACTTATGAACCATGAGATCGTGACCAGAGCTGACGTTGGACACTTAATGGACTGAACAATCCAGGCACCCCTAAATATCTGTTTTGATACCATCCTCCAACAGATGGAAGTAGGGCTGGGCAGGGAAAATACGAAATGCACCTGGAACATTTGGCCCATGTTGTTGAGCTAGAATGTTAGGAAATGATCAGACGGTGAAAGAAAGGAAAAGAAAAGAAAAGAAAAGAAAAGAAAAGAAAAGAAAAGAAGGAAAAAAAGAAAAGAAAGAGAGAGGGAGGGAGAGAAAGAAAGAAGGAAAAAAGAAAGAAAGAAGAGAGAGAAAGAAAATACTTAACATAACAATGGGGTATGTCAAGGGACAAAGAAACTGTTACTGTTGTGGGCACCTCTGGAAGTAAATGGACCAAGAATCAAATTTGGTTTGGATGTTGAAACTGATTGTGCTATACACACAGCACACACAGAGGGTATGAAAACTTTTTTTACTTACATAATTGAGCTCTCTAGGGAAAGCAGCATATGCCTTACCATGCAGGTCTGAAATGTCTTCAGAGAATAAAAGGAAGGAGACTGGCTTAGGGTTTTTGTTGTGGTTAGGGTTTGGAAGTAGGATGAGGGTCCTTATGTGGGATAATGGGATTATATGGTTTGAATCTCCCATCAGTGCCAAAGGAGGAAGCATCCAGGCTTTGATATCAGTTTTCTAAGATGTAGGGCACTAAGGGAAGTAGGAAGTAAGGATTAAAAACTGTTGGCAGTCAAACATCAACAAATGGAGTCATAGTCATTACATGAATCATCCTGAAAGATCTCCCAACGGTCAAATTTTGAACAATTTGAGCAACAAAATAGATTATAACACAGAGTATAAAATAATTATCTGTGAGTTCATAGTAATATAAATAAATGGGTGAGTATGTAAATGGAGGAGAAGAAAAATATTTCTCTCAAAGAGGAATCCCAAATGACATATGTAAATAATCTTTTCCTCAAGGAGGTAGAGCTTAACACCTCATCTGTTGTTGCCTATACACAATGACTTGCTTCCACAAGTACAGTGGAAATGGAAGAAAAAGTAATTTTACAATGGAGAAACCTAGACAATACCATTTCAGGAAGGTGATCAAGAATAACATCGTTAATTTTTAATCATGTTGCTAAATAATGAGCTAATAATGACACTTCTACTCTGCAGTCTTCCTCTTCAAAACCCATAACTCCTGTCTAACCATGAGAAAACATTAGACAACCCCAAAAGAATGGATATTCTCCAAAATATTACCTGATCGGTACTCCTCAAAATTGTCAAGATCTTCAAAGTGAAGGAAAGTCTGAGAAACTGTACTAGTCCAGAGGAAGCAAATAAGACATGATGACTAAATGTAAAGTGTCCTGTATAAGCTCTTGGAATAGAAAACATGTATTTGAAAAACCATAATGAAATTAGAACATACTATGGAATTCTGTTAATGTATCAATATTGTCTCATTACTTGTGACAAACATACTATGGTAATGTATGATATTAATGGGAAATAGGGTGCAGGGTATATAAGAGCTCTCTATTACATTACAACTTTTATGTAAATCTTATACTATTCCAAGTAAGTGTATTTAAAAACTTAATAATCCATTTGGCATTCAAGAATAGATACAATTTTTTTTACCTTTTTATTTCTCCCAGGCATTTTATGAGCACTAATCTATAGATTACGATTATCTGCTGTTTTCTATTAAAGAAATATTATTACTCAGTAATAGTAGGAAAATATGTGTATCTGCATATAATTAAATAGATGGTATTTTGTGTTGATATAATCATATACAATGAGGGACAAGAAAGCTCTTTAAGGTTGAATTTTTAATTCAAGTCTATTGTTCAGGAAATATAGGTAGATTATATGCCTCCAAATTAACAAATTTTCTTAATTATGAAACATGTTTAATAAAACAAGGAATGTCTGTGGGCGGAAAATGAGTTAAGAGTTTCAAGAAAAACAATAGTCTCTTCATATTTTACTTCTCAACTAATACTTACCTCATCTTTTCTACACAGAAAGATGAATTAAGTTGTTGTGAAGCAATTTCAACAGAGAAGAAATTTCTCTCAAAGTAGAGTACTGAATAATTATCATTCAAAGTGTGGAATGAGTATTCTTGATTCAGGAAACTATGCTATGAAATAAATGTTTCAGTTGTTTATTTATAATGGATACCTAATAATTACCCACTGAATTGAATTTAAAATTATATTTTTCTTTTGTTATAATTCATGTTTAATTATTTAAATATATAGGCATTAATCCAAGAGAAATTAATATTTTTATATCTTTCAGGCAGTATTTAAACACTATTTATTCAACTCTTTTTGAGTCATTTTGTGTATATACAAAGATATAACCCCATATCTTTGGATTTCATTTTTTAGATTTCTGGGCTTCAAGCAACATTGAAGAATATGGAAATGGGGCATAATTACCATGCTTCTGAAATTAGAGGTAAAAATAAAATGTAATAAAACTAATTTAATATCAGTTGGTGATTTTTTAATCTTATCAGAGCTCAAAATTCTGGAGATAATTAAAAGTGAATAAATGATATGGTAACTATTTCACAAATTAAAATGCTAATGACAAGATCAAGAGGGAATATGGATATGGTACTGTATAACTAATTTCAGATAAAAATATGAGGAAACTATAATGGGAGGGCTTGTGTTTCTGACCATGATGCTGTAGCTGGTACCAGACTAACCTTCTTTTAATGAAAAAACTCTTCAACTAGACTATTTATAGGGCAGCTACTTTTAGCCTTTGGGAAACAGCACAAGTCACAGAAGGAGATAAGAAGTGATAGAAGAAAAATTTATAAGTTGAGATCCGCTATGACTATGGCTTTGTGCCTGGGGCAGTTTCCAAACCAAATTCCATGCAGGTAGAGGTCAAGAAGAGCATGCCAGTCCTGAAGAACTGAAAAGGCAAAGATTATACATCGTTCACACTGTCCCAGGAAAGTGCACCAGATAAAAAGGGAGCTGCAATAAGCAGTGACCCAATTTATGAGGGAGTTTACTGAGTCTTTTAGTTGATAGCGGGTATACATGTAAGAATACCCAAGACTTAACTGTGAGGAGATTTTAAAGGCCTAAGAGGGGAAAAAGGATTCTAGAAATCAAACAGGTATGGTGACATTGGAGTTCTGGTCATATCTGGATGAAGAGACCTCTTTACTCTTTAACTCCTTGTTAATACCATATTAATGTTTAACATAATCATATTAACGTATTAACCATATTAGCATAACACTTGTACTGCCCTTTATTATAAAACCCCAAACAAAGCTTACATAGAATTTCTAAGGGAGATAGAGTTTGAGTTTGAATCTTGTAAGTTAGAGAGCCTTGGGGAAAATGTAGGGCTTTCCATGGATCCACCTTAACAAAGTAGAAAATTAAGCCTAGAATTTCAAGGTGATCATCAAAAAACTAAACTGCGTGCTAGAACAAAAATGAATACCCTTTAAAGGAAGGCAGTTGTCCTGAGCCTTGGTAACCTGTCATCTATACTGCCCGGTATGTAATTTAAGTTTTCTATGTATATTATAGAGACAGGAAAAGGTGGCCCACAATCAAGATAAAAATCAGTAAGTGGAAACGTACACCAAGATGGCCCAGATGTTGAATTTGGCTGATAAAAATGCTAGAGCAACTATTTTGAATATTATCAAGGAATTAAAGAAAAATATGACATTAATAAGTGAAGAGATAGGAAATCTTAGCAGTTACATAGAAACCAAAAAAAAATTAAATTCTAGTATTGAGAAATATGATAATTTAAATGGAAATTTTATAGTTCACAACAGATTGAAGATGACAGAAACGTCAGTGAATTTAAGAGACATCAGTTAAAACTTAGTCTGATGACTAGAGAAAAAAATTAAAGGGAAATACGCCTATTTAACAGATGTGAAATTGCAGTCCCAAAGGAGAGAAGAACACGAATGGGACATAAAAATATTTAAACAAAAGATGACCTAAATGTTTCTAAATTTGATAACATCAACTCCCCCAAAAGCAGCTAACTGTAAACCCAAAGATAATCAATCCTGGATGCATCATATTCAAACTCTTGAAAATTTAAGTGAGACAATCTCTAAAGCAGCAAGAGAAAAAAATCATATTACATACAAGAGAACAGTAATGTAACAAAGGCTGATTTCTTGTCAGAGATATTAGAGGCTAGACACAAAGAAATGACAGTTTTCAAATGTGGAAAATTTTTAATTCAGAATTCTATGTCCAGTAAAATATCCTTAAAAAATAGGGTGAAAGAAAGACATACGGACATTTTAATTTAAGTGAAAGCTAAAAGATTTTGTTGCAAATCATTCTAAAGTGTGGGAAATACTAAAGGACTTTCCTTGGTCAGAAGAAAACTCAGATCTCTGGGATTGAATGCAGAGATTTAGGAATGTTAAATTCTGGTTAAGATATATATTTTTTATTTTTAATTTCCTTAAAAGAAAAATGCCTTGTAAAAACAAAAATTATCGTACATACCTTATAAATGGTAATGCTAACATAAGAAAATAATTTTGGGAGTGGTGCAAATGTTCTATATCTCTATTTTGGTGGTGGTTATATGCTGGTTTATCTTTGTCAAAACTTACCCGATTCTATATTTAAAATGTGTTCATTTTATTGTATGTAAATTGTACCTCAGTAAATTTGATTTTAAAAAATGATGGAAACTCTGAAATATAGAAAGACTGCAAAACAGTGAATTTTCTTAATAAATATGACATCCTATTATTTACAGATGACTATTCATTGTGTTCAATGGTTAAAGCTTAAGAGAAAGAAATAGCGTTCTTATATTTGAAATTTTTTTTCTTAGCCTTGATTCAGTAGTTACTTTCAAATATTTTAAGTTAAAGAAATACTAGCTATGCTCAATGATTCCTAAAGATACTATGAACAAAGATATTTATTGTAGTCATATCTATATTAAAGAAACAGTGTAAACAATCCTATTAACCACAGGTGAATGTTTAAATATGGCTGATCATGCAACTAGAAAGTCTTTAAAAATGATGCATAAGAAAATGCTCACATCATAAAGTTAATAAAATGTTAAAAAAATAAGAACATTTATATAGTAAAAGGTCATAGCTATTAAATATATGCAAATAAAAGTGATGCACACCAAAATATATACATAATTTGCATGATGTGATTTTTTTCTACATTTTTTCCTTATTGCATTTTTTTTTACAAAGGATATATATTTTTGTTAAGATAAAATTACTTGTTTCCAGGGTGTCTGGATGGCTCAGTCAGTTAAGCATCTGACTTCAGCTCAGGTCATGTATGATCTCATGGTTTATGGATTTGAGACCCATGTGGGGCTCTGTGCTGACAACTCAGAGCCTGGAACCTGCTTCAGATTCTGTGTCTCCCTCTCTCTGCCCCTCCCTGCTTGCGCTCTGTCTCTTTCTCTCGCTCTCTCAAAAACAAATAAAACATTAAAAAAATTAAAAAAAATATACTTGTTTCCATCTGTAAATAACTTTTAAGAATGCAGTCAGTTATAAATATGAAGGGATAGTGTCAGACTATCACAGCCTCTGGAACTTTAACTTCCCAAATGACTAAAATGTGTGAAGACCAATATATATAAGAAGGCTTAAAGGTTGAGGAATTTCGTGCAGAGTTGATAGTTGTAACAATTAATCTCTAATACTCCATTCTACTCTAACAGTTTGTGTTCTTTATCCTTGGCATCTCTATTAAAATAAACTCATGGTTTACTGATAACTTCTTTATGAAATTATATTCTGCTATTTAACCTAATTTATAAATGAACACGGTGCATGTTTTTCTAAGTTACTTTGAAGACCAAGTTTGTTTATATTTTGATACGTGATAAGTGGCTTTTGGTAAAAAAGGAATAAATTTCAACACAACATGATGAAATACTTTCTTTTAATTGTATAATCCCAACTACCTGAATAAAGTTAATTCCTTATATTCTGTACTGAATAATTTTACACTGTTCATAAACATGCATTCTAGTTTTAGATATGGGGCTTTCAGTACCTTTCTCTAAGCTTCTGGTCTTAGCATTTGGCAGTGTCATGGCAGACTCTGTCACCTCTCTGATTGCCTGATCAACTTGTATTATGAAATAATACATGCAAATTGTTTAGACCAGTGGCTGTCATATAGTAGAAGATCAGTGAGGCATAAATGCTAATTATTATTATTTTAAATTATTATCATGATCAGGATATCATTCTTGGGTATTGAAAAGGAAAATACAATAAAAGAGAACTGGAAGTGAAAAATTTTCCTTAATGTCAGTGAGCCATAATTGCTGCCTTCCCTCCTGCCCCTCCCCCATCCCTCCCCCAACCCCCACTTACACTTCCCAGATGGGGCTCTAACTTTTAGCACCATCAGGGAGAACAGGCAGTCTGGATACTCAAGTGTTTTGAAGTCTTTTTAGTGGTTTCATGTAGAACTATGTTATTCAATATTCTGTTTTTAGGTTATTGTCCAAGTTGCTTTGGAGATTTTCTCCTTTGTCTGAAACTGGTACTGAGTAGAAAGAATTATATCAGGAAAGAATCTAAATGCCAGCTATGTGCTTCCTTGCCTTAAGAATTCTTTGAGAGCCTTGACTCATCCAGATATTTTTGTGTTCATCTTTTCTCTGTTATAAATCTAGTGTTATAATTTAGAACACTTAGTTATTTCTTTTAGTTATGAGTTAATGATTGTAACTGTATTAATTTATTTGCAGTCATTTTCCTGTTTAAAAATATAGAGAGAAATTATGTATATGTAAATGTGCATATGTATATGGAAAGATGTATAAAAGAAAGAGACTTTCCCTGTCACTTTTATTTTTCCCCCAGGTGGTTTTTTTAGGACTGTTCTCTTTATGTCCAGGAGAGTTTGGAGACTAATGTTACAACTACATTGGAAAATTACCCAATTATTTTCCTTTCTGTTTTTTTTTCAACTTGAGAAGCATGAAGAATAATATTTTGTTAATGCAATATTCTTCTAAAAATCTGTTATTTATTACCCAATTCCACAAAGGATATTTTGTCATTGTTTGCCATTCACTCCTTTGACCCTCTTCAACTTTATTCATATACACATGAAATCTCATGACAGGAATTTGGAAATAATGTAACTGGAGATTGGCTACTATGCTCTCTAACTGGCTTATCATGCCATTTAACTGACCTTGTAGTAATCACACCCTGAATTTTGGGGAAATGAATTTGACACTTGACTTAAAACATTTTGGTAATGGGGCACCTGGGTGGCTCAGTTGGTAAAGCATCTGACTTTGGCCTAGGTCATGATCTCATGGCTTGTGAGTTCAAGCCCCACATCGGGCTCTGTGCTGACAGCTCAGAGCCTGGAGCCTACTTCTGATTCTGGGTCCCTCTCTCACTCTGCCCCTCTGCCACTTGTGCTCTAAGAATAAATGAAACATTAAAAAAAATTAAAAGAACACTTTGGTATTATTTCAATATTACTAGTACAATACTTTAAAAAACACATGTATCATTATGACTTTGGCTTTCATATTTTGATTAAAATTGTATTTATCATTGCAAGACAGTATAGATACTAAGAATAAATTGTGTTATCTTGTAGTTGTTCCTAAGCGTGAAAAAGAAAATGCACTGGAAGGTCCTACTCAGAAAGGTCTTCGTGAAGCCAGGGAGAAAAACAAAAGTAACACAAAGATAAAAGATAATACAAAGGTATGGCTTTTTGTTGTTATTTCCATTAAATCATACTTAACTCTCAGATCTTCAGATCCATGAACTCATATGGTATCATTATTTTACTGGAAGAGGAATTTAGAGGTTATGTATATCAAGCCCCAAAGTTCTTAAATGTTACTAATATGTGAGGGACATATGCTTACTGGTGGCAGAGACAGCTCAGTGAATGCTGCCACGCACCCCAATATAATCACAGGCATGTGCGCTTACCTAGTCAGTTTTCTGCTTACTCTGTCCAAAGAAATAACTCCCACATAGTCCCTTATTTCTTCCCTAATAGTATAACTTTAAACTTTACTTAGTCTTCTTTAAAAGTAGAATGTAAAGAATTATGCCCCATTTAGGAATCTCCTTAGATCTGAGTGCCTTTGCTTTGCAATTGGGCTGATAGTGAAAAACTTCTGTAATGATTGAAGAAAAATGGCACTTGTCAGGATGAGCACTGGGTGTTACGGGTAAGTGGTAAATCACTAAATTCTATTCCTGAAACCATTAGTACGCTATATGTTCACTAACCTGTATTTAAATGAAAAAAAAATAATAATAAATGGAAAAAAAGTATCTGGTCAAAGAGATCAAAAATGAGGAAGAGAGAAAAGTACATAAAACCTGTAAGGAGTTTAATTTCTTGTCATGAAAATTGCATGAAATTCTAGCTGACGTAATTAATTTTCTTACAAAGTACATCATTGTTACCTTTGAGTTCTAAAATATATGACAACTTCCCATTGGGATGGACCTTCCCTTTTTGCCACCATAAAGCTTTCCCACTCCTCTACCTGCCTTTGAATCTCTGCCAAATGCAAGCAGTGGTGGTGGATGACTCTCTTGCTGTCGATAAGTAGTTATTCTTCTCATTTGGGTGACCTTTGTTTATCTCTACAGAGATTGTTAGGTCTGGGTTCATATAAAGCACCTGAATAAAGAAAAATAAATTAGGATTAAGGATTTTCAGTATGATGGTGGTGCTTGTCATCAGGAACATTTACATCTTTTTTTTCCTTTCATTTATTTTTTTAAATTTACATCCGAGTTAGTTAGCATATAGTGCAATAATGATTCCAGTAAAATCCAGTGATTCATCCCCTACATATAACAGACACCCAGTGCTCATCCCAACAAGTGTCCTCCTTAATGCCCTTGCCTATTTAGCCCATCCCCAAACCCACAACCTCTCCTGCAACCCTCAGTTTGTTCTCTATATTTAGAGTCTCTTAGGTTTTATCCCCTTTCCTGTTTTTATATTGTTTTCCTTACCTTATGTTCATCTCTTTTGTATCTTAAATTCCACATATGAGTGAAGTCATATGATATTTACCTTTCTCTGACTAATTTTTCTTAGCATAATACACTCTAGTTCCATCCATGTAGTTGTAAATGGCAAGATTTAATTCTTTTTGATTGCCAAGTAATACTCCCTTGTATATATATGCACATCTTTATCCATTCATCTATCAGTGGACATTTGGCTTCTTTCCATAATTTGACTATTGTCGAGAGTACTGCTATAAACATTGGGGTGCATATGCCCTTTCAAAACAGTACACTTGTATCCTTTGGATAAATACCTAGTAGTGCAATTGCTGGGTCATAGGGTAGTTCTATTTTTAGTTTTTTGAGGAACCTCCATACTGTTTTTTGAGGGGCTGCACCAGTTTGCATTCCCACCCGCAGTGCAAAGGGTTCCCCTTTCTCCACATCCTCGCCAACATCTGTTGTTAATGTTAGTCATTCTGACAGGTGTGAGGTGGTATCTCATTGTGGTTTTTATTTGTATTTCCCTGATGATGAGTGATGTTGAGCATTTTTCATGTGTCTGTTAGCATGTGGATGTCTTCTTTGGAGAAGTGTCTACTCATGTCTCTTGCCCATTTCTTCAGTGGATTATTTGTTTTTTGAGTGTTGAGTTTGATAAGTTCTCTATAGATTTTGGATATTAACCCTTTATCTGATATGTCACTTGCAAATATTTTCTCCCATTCCTTTGGTTTCCTTTTTTTTTTTTTTTTTGCTGATTAGTTTTGCTGATTGTTTCCTTCGCTGTGTAGAAGCTTTTTATCTTGATGAAGTCCCAATAGTTTATTTTTGCTTTTGTTTCCCTTGCCTCCGGAGACATGTTGAGTAAGAAGTTGCTGTGGCTGAGGTCAAAGAGGTTTTTGCCTGCTTTCTTTAGCATTTTGATGGCTTTCTGTATTACATCTAGATCTTTCATCCATTTTGAGTTTATTTTTGTGTATGGTGTAAGACAGTGGTCCAGGTACATTTTTCTGCATGTTGCTGTCCAGTTTTCCCAGCACCATTTGCTGAAGAGACTGTCTTTATTCCATTGGATATTCTTGCCTACTTTGTCAAAGATTAGTTGGCCTTATGTTTCTGGGTCCATTTCTAGATTCTCTATTCTGTTCCATTGATCTAAGTATCTATGCCAGTACCATATTTTCTTGATGATTACAGCTTTGTAATACAGCTTGAAGTCCAAGATTGTGATGCCTCCAGCTTTGGTTTTCTTTTTCAGGATAGCTTTGGCTATTTGGGGGTATTTTCTGGTTCCATACAAATTTTAGGATTGTTTATTCTAGCTCTGTGAAGAATGCTGGTGATATTCTGATAGAGGTTGCATTAAATATATCGATTGCTTTGGGTAGTATTGACATTTTAACAATATTTATTCTTCCAATTCACGAGAATGGAATATTTTTCCTTTTTTGTGTGTGTGTCTTCAGTTTCTTTCATAGGCTTTCTCTAGTCTTCAGTGTATAGATTTGTCACCTCTTTAATTAGGTTTATTACTAGTTATTTTATGGTTTTTGGTGCAATTGTAAATGGGATCTATTCCTTGATTTCTCTTTCTGTTGCTTCATTATTGGTGTATAGAAGTGCAACTGATTTCTGTGCATTGATTTTATATCCTGTGACTTTGCTGAATTCATGGATAAGGGAACATTTTCTTTTTAAAAAAATTTTTTTTAATGTTTATTTATTTCTGAGACACAGAGAAACAGAGCATGAGTGGGGAGGGGCAGAGAGAGAGGGAGACAGAGAATCGGAAGCAGGCTCCAGGCTCTGAGCTGTCAGCACAGAGCCCAACACGGGGCTCGAACTCACAAACCATGAGGTCATGACCTGAGCCAAAGTCAGTCGCTCAACTGACTGAGCCACCCAGTGCCCCAACATTTTCATCTTCTAATGGCATAGGCATTCTCTTTAAGGTAGTAGTTATACTTAAAAATGATTTGTTGATTCATTCACTAAGTGCTTATGGCTTGTAAGACTACATTAGCAGGGTTGACTTTTTGTATGAGAAAAAGCTACTAAAATATAGTACAAATACATTAAATATTTATGCATAGTATATATTTTTTAAGTGCATTAAAATTTTTAACATAATACCTACAACATGATAGAAAATTTGGGTCTTACAAAAATGCTAAAGTGCAAAATAAAGTGAATTCCTTTTTACTGGTATTTCTCTTAATTTTTCCCTATAAGTTTGTACCCTTTCTTTGATCAACATCTCCCCAATATCCCTACTCCAGCCCCAAAGACCATTCTACTCTTTGCTTCTATGAGTTTTTTATTTTTTAGATTCACACATATAAATTATATCATACAGTATTTTTTTTCTGTCTGATTTATTTCACTTAGCATGATTTTCTCAAGACCCATCTATGTTGTGACAAATGGCAGAATGTCCTCCTCTCTTATATCTGAATGCTAATCCATTGTGTGTGTGTGTGTGAGTGTGTGGATGTGTGTGTACACCACATCTTGTTTATTCATTAATCTATTGACAGAGGCCTAGGTTGTTTTCATACCTTACCTATTATGAAAAATGCTGTAATGAACAGGGAGTGCAGATATCTTTTCAAGATCTTGTTTTCATTTCCTTTTGGTATATGTCAGAAGTAGAGTTGTTGCTTCATATGGTAGTTCTATTTTTATTTTATTTTTAAAATTTTTATGTTTATTTATTTCTGAGACAGAGAAAGACAGAGCATCAGTGGCGGGGGGGCAGAGAGAGAGGGAGACACAGAAGCAGATGCAGGTTCCAGGCTCTGAGCCCGATGTGGGGCTCGAATTCACAAACCATGAGATCATGACCTGGGCCGAGGTTGGTCACTTAACTGACTGAGCCACCCAGGTGCCCCTATTTGTATTTTTTTGAAGAAATTTTCATCCTATTTTTCATAGTGGCTGGACCAGTTTACATTCTCATCCACAGTGCACAAGTGTTCCCTTTTCTCCAAATCCTTACTAACAATTATTGTCTGTTGTCTTCTTGGTGATAGCCATTGTAACAAGTAGGAGATGGTATTGCATTGTGGTTTTGATCTCCATTTTCCTGGTGATTAATGATGTTGAGAATCTTTTCAAGTACCTGTTGGCTATTTGTATGTGTTCTTTAGAAAAATATATATTCTATACATTTGCCCACATTTTAATTGAGTTATTTATTTATTTTTGTAACTGAGCTGTATGAGTTCTTCATATATTTAGATATTTACCCTTTATCAGATATGTGGTTTGTGAATGTTTTCTTCCATTCCACAGGTTGCCTTTTCATTTTGTTGATTGTATTTGGCTGTTCAGAGGCTTTTTAATGTAGTCTCACTTGATTTTGCTTTTGTTTCTTGTGCTTTTGATGTCATATCCAAAAAATCATTGGCAAGACCAATGTTAAGAAGCTTTTTCTTATGTTTTCTCTGGGAGTTTCATGGTTTCAGGTCTGAAGTTTAATCAATTTTGAGTTAGTTTTTATGAATAGTGTCAGATGAGTATACAGTTTAATTTCCTGTATGTGGTTATCCAGTTTTCCTAAAACCATTTATTAAAGAGACTTTTTTTTCCCCATTGAATATTCTTGGGTTCCTTGTAAAATGCTAGTTGATTGCATATATGGGAGTTTATTTCTAGGCTCTCTATTCTGTTCCTGTAGTCTATGTGTCTATTTTTATGTCAGTACTATGCTGTTTTGATTACTGTAGCTTTGTAGTATGCTTTGAAATCAAAAGTGTGATACTTCACCTTTGTTCTTTTATTCTTGGGATTGCTGTGGCTATTTGCGTCATTGCAGTTTTATACAAATTTTAGGATTTTTTTTCTATTTCTGTGAAAAATGCTGTTAGAATTTTGATAGAGGTTATATTGAATCTATAGATGGCTTTGGGTAGTATGGGCATTTTAACAATATTAATTCTTCTCAGTACTTGGGAACAGAATATCTGTGTCTTCCTTAGTTTCTTTCATCAATGTTTTGTAGTTTTCATTGTACAGATCTTTCACTTCCTTGATTAAATTTATTCCTAAGTATTTTATTTTTTGTTATGCTATTGTGAATGGGATTGCATTCTTTATTCATTTATTTATTCATTTTATTGTTTGTGTATAGAGACACAATTGACTTTTTGTATTTTGATTTTATATTCTGAATCTTTACTGAACTTGTTGATTAGTTCTGTTTTTCAATGAGTCTTTTGGGTTTATATATAAATAAGATCATTTCACCTGCAAATAAAGTAATTTTATTTTTTTTTCCTATTTGGATGCTTTTCAATTCTCATTTGCTTTTGGCTTTGGGGGCAATGTCATCTTTTCAATATGAAAGAAAGGAGCAAGCTCAACACAAAAATAGAAATTTGAATTGCAGAATAGGATTAAACCAAGGGCGGGTTGTGGGGGGGAGGCAAAAGCAAAAGGAAGAAATGAGATGTTGCCAAGAGACAGAGGGTCTCTGTCTCTTTACCTTGAGTAAATGAGTCAAATATTTAGATGGCAGTACACATCTTTTTTTTTAAGGTTTATTTATTTTGAGAAAGACAGAGAGAATACAAGTGGGGGGGCAGAGAGAGAAAGAGACAGAATATCTCAAGGAGGGATGAGATGCAGAGTTGGAACTCAGGAAACTGTGAAATCATGACCTGAGCTGAAACCAAGAATTGTACGCTTAACCAACTGAGCCACTCAGGCGCCCCACATATATATACAGCAGGGCTGGTATTCTGGGGGGAGTAAGAAAAGTTCAGGATGTGGAAGGACTTTCTAGAAGCTTGGGGACTACGGCTAGTCTCTTTCCACTCTTGACCCCTTTCTCTGATCAGTGAAAGAAGGAATCCATTTGGTGCTTTTTATTTCTTGATCTTGCCTGATTGCTTTAGCTAGGACCACCAGTAAGTACTATGTTGAATAAGAGTGATGAGAGTGGGCAGCCTTGCCTGGTTCCTGATATTAGAAGAAAACCTTCAACCTTTCACAATTTAGTCTGATGTTAGCTGTGGGTTTCTTGTGTATGGCTTTTATTATGTGGAGGTATATTTTTTCTCTAACCAATTTATTGATTTTTTTTTCATGAAAGGATGTTGAGCCTTGTTAAGTGCTTTTCTTACATCTTTTGAGATCATCATATGATTTTTATCCTTCATTCTTTTTTTATGTTTCTTTTCTTTCTATAATTTATTTATTTTTTTATAATTTACATCCAAGTTAGTTAGCACATGGTGCAACAATGATTTCAGGATGAGATTCCTTAAGCCTCTTACCCATTTAGCCCATCCCCTGTCCCACGAACCCTCCAACAACCCTGTTTGTTCTCTGTATTTAAGAGTCTCTTATGTTTTGCCTCCCTCTCTGATTTTATATTATTTTTGCTTCCCTTTTGTTCATCTGTTTTATATCTTAAAGTCCTCATATGAGTGAAGTCATATGATTTTTGTCTTTCTCTGACTAATTTTGTTCAGCATAATACCCTCTAGTTCCATCCACGTGGTTGCAAATGGCAAGATTTCATTCTTTTTGATTGCTGAGTAATACCCCATTGTATATACATATACCACATCTTCTTTATCCATTCATCCATTGATGGACATTTGGGCTCTTTCCATACTTTGGCTATTGTTGATAGTGCTGCTATAAACATTGGGGTGCATGTGTCCCTTCAAAACAACATACCTGTATCCCTTGGATAAATACCTAGTAGTGCAATTGCTGGGTCATAGGGTAGTTCTACTTTTAATTTCTTGAGGAAGCTCCATACTGTTTTCCGAGGGGCTGCACCAGTTTGCATTCCCACCAGTAGTGCAAAAGAGATACTCTTTCTCCTCATCCTTGCCAACATCTGTTGTTGCCTGAGTTGTTAATGTTAGTCATTCTGACAGGCGTGAGGTGGTATCTCATTGTGGTTTTGATTTGTATTTCCCTGATGATGAGTGATGTTGAGCATTTTTTCATGTGTCTGTTAGCCATCTGGATGTCTTCTTTGGAAAAGTGTCTATTCATGTCTTTTGCCCATTTCTTCAATGGATTATTTGTTTTTTTGGGTGTGGAGTTTGATAAGTTCTCTATAGATTTTGGATACTAACCCTTTATCTGATATGTCACTTGCAAATATTTTCTCCCATTCCTTTGGTTTCCTTTTAGTTTTGCTGATTGTTTCATTTGCTGTGAAGAAGCTTATTATTTTGATGAGGTCCTAATAGTTCATTTTGGCTTTGGTTTCCCTGGCCTCCGGAGATGTGTTGAGTAAGAGGTTGCTGTGACTGAGGGCAAAGAGGTTTTTGCCTGTTTCTCCTTGAGGATTTTGATGGTTTTCTGTCTTACATTTAGGTCTTTCATCCATTGTGAATTTACTTTTGTGTATGGTGTAAGAAAGTTTTCCAGGGTTCATTCTTCTGCATGTTGCTGTCCAGTTTTCCCAGCACCATTTGCTGAAGAGACTTTCTTTATTCCATTGGGTATCTTTCCTGCTTTGTCAAAGATTAGCTGGCCATATGTTTGTGGGTCCATTTCTGGGTTCTCTATTCTGTTCCATTGATCTGAGTGTCTGTTTTTGTGGCATATTGTCTTGATGATTACAGCTTTGTAATAAATCTTGAAATCTGGGATTGTGTTGCTTCCAGCTTTGGTTTTCTTTTGCAAGATTGCTATGGCTATTCAGGGTCTTTTCTGGTTTCATACAAATTTTAGGATTATTTGTTCTAGCTCTGTGAAGAATGCTGGTATTATTTTGGTTGGTATTGCATTGTATACGCAGATTGCTTTGGGTAGTATTGACATTTTAATAGTATTTTTTCTTCCTATCCAGGAGCATGGACTATTTTTCCAATTTTTTTGTGTCTTCTTCAATTTCTTTCATAAGCTTTCTATAGTTTTCAGTGTATAGATTTTTTACCTCTTTGGTTAGATTTATTCCTAGGTATTTTATGGTTTTTGGTGCAATTATAAATGGGATCTATTTCTTGATTTCTCTTTCTGTTGCTTCATTACTGGTGTATAGGAATGCAACCGATTTCTATGCATTGATTTTATATCCTGAAACTTTGCTGAATTCATGGATCAGTTCCAGCAGTTTTTTGGTGGAATCTTTTGGGTTTTCCATATAGAGTATCATGTCATCTACAAAGAATGTAAGTTTGACCTCCTCTTGGCTGATTTGGATACCTTTTATTTCTTTGTGTTGTCTGATTGCTGAGGCTAAGACTTCCAATACTATGTTGAATAACAGTGGTGAGGGTGGACATCCCTGTTTTGTTCCTGACCGTAAGGGGAAATCTCTCAGTTTTTCCCCATTGAGGGTGATATTAGCAGTGGGTCTTTCATATATGGCTTTTATGATCTTGAAGTATGATCCTTCTATCCCTACTTTCTTGAGGGATATTTATCAAGAAAGAGTGCTGTATTTTGTCAAAATACTTTCTCTGAATCTATTGAGAGGATCATGTGGTTCTTGTCCTTTCTTTTATTGATGCAATGTATCACATTGATTATTTTGCAGATATTGAACCAGACCTGTATCCCAAGTATAAATCCCACTTGGTCATGGTGAATAATTTTTTTAATGTATTGTTGGATCTTGTTGGCTAGTATCTTGTTGAGGATTTTTGTGTCCATGTTCATCAGGGAAATTGGTCTATAGTTCTCCTTTTTGTGGGATCTCTGTCTGGTTTTGGAATCAAGGTAATGCTGGCTTCATAGAGTTTGGAAGTTTTCCTTCCATTTCTATGTTTTGGTACAGCTTCAAGAGAATAGGTGTTAAATCTTCTTTAAATGTTTGGTAGAATTCCTCTGGAAAGCCATCTGGTCCTGGACTCTTGTTTTTGGGGAGATTTTTGATTAATACCTCAATTTCTTTACTGGTTATGGATCTGTTCAAATTTTCTATTTCTTCCTGTTTCAGTTTTGGTAGTTTATATGTTTCTAGGAATTTGTCCATTTCTTCCAGATTGCCCATTTTATTGGTGTTTAATTGTTCATAATATTCTCTTATTATTATTTGTATTTTTTCTGTGTTGGTTGTGATCTCTCCTCTTTTATTCTTGATTTTATTTGTTTGTTTGGGTCCTTTCCTTTTGGTTTTTGACCAAACTGGCTAGTGGTTTATCAATTTTATTAATTCTTTCAAAGAACCAGCTTCTGGTTTCATTGATCTATTCTACTTTTGTTGTTGTTGTTGTTGTTGTTGTTGTTGTTGTTGTTTTTGTGTTTTTTTTTTTTGGTTTTGATAACATTGATTTCTGCTCTAATCTTTATTATTTCCTATCTTCTGCTGGTTTGGGGTTTTATTTGCTGTTCTTTTTCCAGCTATTTAAGGTGTAAAGTCAGGTTGTATATCTGTGACCTTTCTTCCTTCTTAAAGAAGGCCTGGATTGCTATATACTTTCTCTTATGACCGCCTTTGCTCCATCCCAGAGGTTTTGGGTTGTGGTGTTATTATTTTCATTAGCTTCTATGTCCTTTTTAATTTCCTCCTTAACTTTTTGGTTAGCCTTTTCATTCTTTAGTAGAATGGTTTAGTCTCCAAGTATTTGTTCTTTCCACATTTTTGTCTTGTGGTTGATTTCAAGTTTCATAGCATTGTGGTCTGAAAATATTCATGGTATGATCTTGATCTTTTTGTACTTGTTGAAGATTGATTTCTGTCGCAGTATGTGATCTATTCTGGAGAGCATTTCATGTGCACTGGAGAAGAATGTGAATTCCACTACTTTAGGATGAAATGTTCTGAATATATCTTTTAAGTCCATCTGGTCCAATGTGTCATTCTAAGCCATTGTTTCCTTGTTGATTTTCTGTTTAGATGATCTGTCCACTGTTGTAAGTGGGGTGTTGAAGTCCCCTACTAATATGGTATTATTATCAATGAGTTTCTTTATGTTTGTGATTAATTTGTTTATACATTTGTGTGCTTTCACATTTAGAGCATAACTGTTTACAATTGTTAGATCTTCTTTGTGTATAGACCCCTTAATTATGATATAATTCCAGTCTCCATCTCTTGTTACAGTTTTTAAAGTCTACATTGTTTGATAGAAGTGTGGCTACTCTGGCTTTCTTTTGGTGACCATTAGCTTGATAGATGGTTCTCCATCCCCTTACTTTCAATCTGAAGGTGTCTTTAGATCTAAAGTGGGTGTCTTGTAAATAGCATATAGATGGATCTTATTTTCTTATCCATTCTGTTACCTTATGTCTTTTGATTGGAGCATTGAGTCCATTGACATTTAGAGTGAGTGGTGAAGGATATGAATTTATCGCCATTATGTTGCTTGTAGAGTTGAAGTTTCTGGTGGTGTTCTCTGGTCCTTTCTAGTTATTGTTGCTTTTGGTCTTTTTTTTTCCCCCATCTTTTCTCCCCTTAGAGAGTCCCCCTTAAAAGTGGTCATGAACTCCTTTAATTTTTGTTTGTCTGGGAAGCTTTTAATCTCTCCTTCTATTTTGAATGACAGACTTTCTGGATAAAGAATTCTTGTCTGCATATTTTTCTGATTCAGCACAATGAATATATCCTGACACTCCTTTCTGGCCTGCCAAGTTTCTGTGGATAGGTCTGCTGCAGACCTAATCTGTCTTTCCTTGTAGGTTAAGGACTTTTTTTTACCTTGCTGTTTTCATGATTCTTTCCTTGCCTGGGTATTTTGTGAATTTGACTATGATATGCCTTGTTGATTGTCAGTTTTTGTTGAATATAATAGGAGTCCTCTGTGCTTCCTGGATTTTGATGCCCGTGTCTTTCCCCACGTTAGGAAAGTTTTCTGCTATGATTTGCTCACATAACTCTTCCACCCCTTTTTCTGTCTCTTCATCTTCTGGGACCCCTATGATTCTGATGTTGTTCCTTTCTAATAAGTCAATGATTTCTCTAATTCTTAAATTGTGCTCTTTTGCCCTATCTCCCTCTTTTTCTCTGCTTCATTGTTCTCCATAAGTTTGTCTTCTATATCACTGATTCACTCCTCTGCCTCATCCATCCTTGTCACTGTGGTATCTATTCGAAATTGCAGCTCAGTTATAGCATTTTTTATTTCATCCTGACTAGCTTTTATCTCCACAGAAAGGGATTCTAATCTGTTTTCAAACCCAGCTAGCATTCTTATTCTCGTGATTCTAAATTCTGGTTCAGATGTATGTATTGCTTATATCTGTGTTGATTAAATCCCTGGCTGTCATTTCTTCCTGTTCTTTCTTTTGGGGTGAATTCCTTCATTTCATCACTTCAAAGGAAGAAAAGGAATTAATACAGTAAAAGAAAAATTAAAAAACTAAAAACAACACAAAAAATCAAATAAAAGATGCTAGATCCTAGGTGTGTTCTGGTCTGGTTGTTGAAAGGAGCTTGATAGATTAGAGGAAAAAGGGAAAGATAAAAGCAAAAAAAAAAAAAAAGGAAAATGTTTGAAAATTTGAAAAAATGATTACAATGAAATAGAAAAAAATTAAATGATGGAAGTAAAAAAAATAGAATTTGAAAAATTTACCAAAAGGTAAAAATAGAGTAGAAAAAAAATAAAAATATTTTTAATAGAAATGGAATAAAAATAAGCATTTTCTCTTTCTGTTTTCAAGAATAAGAAAAGAAAAAAACCCCAGAAAACAGACTGAAGTACGATTGAAATTACATCAGTTTCCCCTAGAAGTCGAACTATGAAGCACATTATAGTCTGTAAACTAAGCAGGTGGAGAGACTTATGTTGTTCCTGAAGAACGATGTTGGCCTATTTGCATGGGGCTTAGTGTAATGGCTCCATTCTCCACTAGATGGTGCTGTTTAGCTTACTGCGGTGAATTGTTGTGGTGTCTGTAGGTGTTTTTGCATATGCACAGGAGAGGTGAAAATGGCATCACCCAGCTACCCCATCTCTAGTATCAGAACTTTGCTCTCCCTGACCAGCAATCATGCACCCCTCCTTTGTCTCCAGCTTCTGTACACTCCCTGCTTTTATATCATCCATGGCTAACCCATCAGGTTGCCAAGTGGTACCTCCCTTCTGAGTTTTATCTCATATGCATCTGTGTTTCCCAACCCCACACTTCTGAACGACTGCAACTTTGACTCGCTCAGACCTTCTGGGGGAGGGTCTCACTGAGCAATTGCCAGGTGCTGGCCCGCCCCCAGAAACATTCAAAAGACCACGCTGCTGCTGATGTCCAGAGACTGTGGCTAGGTGCCAGCCCACCTCAGAAAAAGTTCATGCAACTGTGTAGCAGCAGCATTTCAGGTATTGTGGAAAATCACAACACACATCTGGTGCCAGGCTTCTCCCTTAACATCCTTGTTCCAGCACCAGTGAATGTGATTGTTTTCTGGGGTCTACTGGGACCTTTGCCTGTGGGGGCTGCACAGCTTCTACAAAATGTCCTCCCAGCAAGGGAACCATTTCTCCCAAGTGGCCCGAGGACCCCCGAGGACCTCACTCTCTGCTCCTGGGGATTCACCATTCCCACCAGAAGACCGCCAGGTATCAAGCTGTGGAGTTTCGGACTCTGTGCTCCTCCTGTTTATAGAGTCTTGATGGAATTTAAACCCTCTCCTTTCTCCTTTTTCCCTTTTTTGTTCAGTCCCTTATGTGCTCTTTATTTTCTCTCTAGCTGCTTTTGGGCGGGGGTGATGCTTTCTGTACTCTCCCCCAATCTCCGTCCTTTCTCTGCCAGCAAAAACAGCTCCTTGCCTTCTGTGGCTTTCTCCCTCAGTTCACCTCTCTGTGCCATGTACCTGCTGAGTCACGGGTTCAGGTTGTGCAGATTGTTGTATTGATTCTCAAGTCCGTTTTCTGGGCCAACTGGATGGTTTAGTGTTGATCTGGCTGTATTTCAGGGATGAGAGATGCAAAAAAATCTTCCACGCTGTTCCATCATCTTGCCCCCCTCCCTTATCTTTCATTATTTAATTGAATGTTATCATATTTGTTGATTTGCTAATGTTGAACCAGCCTTGCATCTCAGGAATAAATTTCACTTGATCACGGTGTATGATTGTTTTAATGCATTGTTGTGAAGCCAGTTTGCTAGTGTTTTGTTGCAAATATTTGCACCTTTCTTCATCAGGGATATTGATCTATAGTTTTCTTGTAGTATTGTATTCTGGTTTTTGTAGCAGGGTAATGCTGGCCTTGAAAGATGAGTTTAGAAGTGCACCATCCTCTTTAATTTTTTGGAAGAGTTTGAGAAGGATTATCATTAATTTTTCTTTAAATATTTGGTAGGATTCATCAATGAAGCCATTTGGTCCTGGCCATTTCTGTGTTGGGAGGTTTTTGGTTACTGATTCAGTATCCTTAATTGTTATTAGTCTGTTCAGATTTTTCATTTCATGATTTAATCTTGGTAGATTGTATGTTTCTTGAAATTTATCTATTTCTTCTAGGGTATACACTTTGCATGTAATTGTTCATTGCAGTCTCTATGGTTATATGTATTTCTGTGCTTAGTTGTATCTCTTCTTTCAATTCTGATTTTATATATTCATCATCTCTTTTTTTTGTCTTAGTCTAACTAAAGGTTGGTCAATTTTGTTTGTATTTTGAAAAAAACACTGTAAATTCTTATCTTTTCCATTGTTTTTATGGTTTCTGTTTCATTTATTTCTTTTCTGATCCTTTTATTTTCTTCCTTCTCCTAATTTTGGTCTTAATTTTTCTTCTTTTTCTAGTTCTTTGAGGTATAAAGTTAGCTCGGTAATTTGAGATATTTCTTTTTTCTTAATAAATGCATTTGTCACTATAAACTTCCCCCTAAGAGCAGCTTTTATTAGCATCCTCTAGGTTGGGTGTATTGTGTTTCAATTTTTGTTTGTTTAAAGATTTTGTTTTATTTCACTTTTGATTTATTTTTCAACCCATTGGTTGTTTAAGGGTGTGTTTAGTTTCTACATGTTTTTAAATTTTCTGGCTTTCCTTTTGTTGATTTCCCATTTCATAATATTGTGATCAGAAAAGATAGTTGGTATTATTTCAGTCTTTTTAAATTTGCTGACTTGTTTTGTGTCTTGCTCTATGATCTATCCTGGAGAATGTTCTTTGTGCATTTGAGAAGAATGTGTTTTGGATGGAATGTTCTCTTTATGTGTTTTAGGTCCATTTGGTCTAAAGTATAATTCAAGTCTAATGTTTCCCTTTTTATTTTCTGTCTGGATTATCTATCCATTGCTAAAAGTAGGATATTGAAGTCCCTTATTTTATTGTGGTCTGTTTGTTCTTCACATCTGTTGATTTTCACTTAGTATGTTTAGGTAATTTGATAATGGCTGTGCACATATTTACAATTGTTAAATCTTGATAAACTGATATCTTTATCACTATATAATGGCCATCTCTACCATTTTTGGCTTAAATTCCATTTTGTCTGATATAAGTGTCTTCTTGCTTTCTTTTGGTTTCTACTTGCATGTGATATCTTTTCCCATCCTTTTACTCTGAGCCTGTGTATTTACTTAAAGTTGAGGTGAGCCTCTTATAGACAGCATATAGTTTTTTTCTTTATCATTGATCTACTGTGTATCTTCTGATTGGAGAATTCAGTCATTTACTCCATTTACATTTGGAGTAATTATTGGTATGTAAGAACTTACTAATATCTCCTAATTAATTACTTTTTGGCTGTTTTGTAGTTTTATACCTTTTTTCCTTTTCTTGCTGCCTACCTTTGTGAATTGGTGCTGTTCTATGAGGGTATTATCTGATTCCCTTGTCTTTATCTCTTGTGGATCTGCTATAAGTTTTTGCTTTATGGTTATCATGAGGCTGACATGAAATGTCATGTAGGTATAATAGTTCATTATATGTTGATACAACCTTAACTTCAGTTGCATACAAAACCTTGACCCTTTTACCTCCCACCCCTTTATGTTTTTGATGTCACAGTTTATTTCTTTTTTGTGTTGTGTATTTGTTAAGAAATTATAGTAGCCATAGTTGCTTTTAATACTCTTTTTCTTTAACTTTTTTAATACAGTTAACTGGTTACTACATCATCATATTACAGAATTAGAGTATTCTAAATCTGACTGTATATTTGCCTTTACCAGTGTGTTGTTTCTTTTGAGAAGTTTTTGTGTTACTAATTAGTGTCTTTTTACTTCGGCTTGAACATCTCCTTTCAGGATTTCTTGTGAACCATGTTATGTGGTGATGAACTCCCTCAGCTTTTACTTGTTTAGAAAGTATTTCTTCTTCCTTTCTGAAAGATAGCTGGATACAGTGTTTTTGGCTGGCAGGGTTTTTTTTTTGTAGCACTTTAACTGAATAATTCCTCTTTTGATTGTTCTGTAAGATTTCTGCCAAGAAATCCACATATAGCTTAATGGAGGTGACTTTGTAGTCATATTATTTTCTCTTGCTACTTTTAGGATTCTCTGATTTTGATTTTTGACATTTTCATTATAATGTATCTTAGAAAAGACTATTTTGAATTGAAATAGTGGGAGGGTCTATTAGCTTCATGAACTTTGATGTGCATGTTTTTTTCCCCAGGTTTGGGAAGTTCTCAGCTATTATTTCTTTAAATAAACTTTCTGTCCCCTTCTCCCTCTCTTCTTCTGGAACTCCAATAATTCTGATATTGGTGCTTTTATTCATGGCATTCAATAAGTCATGTATACTTTCCTCACTCTTACTCATTCTTTTCTCTTTGTTCTTCTCTGACTTGGTTATTTAAAAATTCTTATTCTGTAACTCGTCTATTTTTCTTCTATTTGATTTATTCTGATGTTGATGTTCTCTGTTGAATTTTTTTTATTTTATTCATTCATTTAATTCTTTAGCTCCAGAATTTCTATTGTTTGTTTGTTTCTATCACTTTGTTAAATTTCTCATTTATGTTTATATATTGGTTTTCTGACTTTTGTTGAATTGTCTTTGTTTTGTGAACTCATTAAGTTTTCTCAAAATAGCTATTTTGAATTCTTTAGGGTGAATTGCAGATCTCAGTATCTTTGGTTTTTGTTACTTGAAGAGTATAGTGCTCTTTTGGTGATGTCACGTTTTCTTGATTCTTCATGTTCCTTGAAGTTTTGCATTGCTGTTTTCACATTTGAAGTAGCAATCACCTCTTTCAGTCTTTACTAGCTGCCTTCAGGTTAGAGATACTTTTTATTGTATTATTTCAAAATAAGAGGACTTTGGAGTGTAATCATAAAAGCAACTTTATTTATGTGACCTGCAGTCCTTTAAAACTACTTAGTGGAGGTAATTCCTCTTATCTCTGAATGAAAATTAGTGTAGTCTTCATTAGCATTATTAGTTAATTCTGTGTTGACTTTAGGTTGCAAAACATAAGCCTAAAATCAGTAATTAAAGATATGCAGCTTTCCAGGGCACCTGGGTGCCTCGGTTGGGCATCCAACTCTTGATTTCAGCTCATGTCATGATCCCAGGGTTGTGTGATCAAGCCCTGGGTCGGGCACTGCACTGAGCGTGGTACCTGCTTAAGATTCTCTCTTTCTGTCTTTCTCTCTCTCACTCATTAAAAGCTTTGTGTAATATCAAAGCTCCACATATAAGTTAAATCATCTTCCAGGTGGCCCTGCTTTGGTCTAGATACTTTCAGAGGGGCACAGATGTGATATTAGTTGTATGTGGTCCTTCCTATTTCTTTCCATTTTCTTTTCCTTTTTCTTTTCCAGTTTGTTAACTTGTAAGGTTGAAGTTGGAAAAGGGAGGAACTGTAGAGGAATAGAAAAGTTATTATTTGACTCAATCCACTTTATGATGGCTTCAGGTTCTTTGAATCTGGCATCTATGCAAAGCTGTTGCTCTCATGGGTACTATCATGAATTCTTCCAGCTGCCCTCCCAAGTCCTCTAAGGAACTTCCTTTCTTTTTTTTTCTTTTTTTTTTCTTTCTTTTTTCTTTTATTTATTTTTGGGACAGAGAGAGACAGAGCATGAACGGGGGAGGGGCAGAGAGAGAGGGAGACACAGAATCGGAAACAGGCTCCAGGCTCCAAGCCATCAGCCCAGAGCCTGACGCGGGGCTCGAACTCATGGACCGCGAGATCGTGACCTGGCTGAAGTTGGACGCTTAACCGACTGCGCCACCCAGGCACCCCATGGAACTTCCTTTCTTGAGCCAGTGCTTCTCCTTGGGCCAGCCTCCATATTCCCCCTAGTGGTACACTTTATAGTTTCTTTCTACTTGAGTTTATTTTCCCTATCAGGCTGCCCTTTAGATATTTTAAAAAACAATTTTAGGTCAATATTTCTACTAGAATCACATTCTGATCCCTATGATATTCCTGCCCTGTATCCCTCTTGAAGAGGAAGGACACACATGAGGACTTTCTCTAAGGAAATCCTCCTCAAACATACTCTCCATACTTTTAACCATCCTATATATTTAATGTGTGTAAAAGGTTGAAAAGAGTCAACTGTTTTTAGTTAAATCTTTTAAAATTTTTGCAAATGGGCTAATACTTCCATTAGACGATAGAAAGTATAGAATGATGGTGCTTTTATGAAACTTGTAATTTAATATCTCATCATTCTTTTCCATATAATCTTTTAAGTATTTTTATTATTTAAGAGTTGTCAAATTTCAGCTGAACATAGATGAAGCTTTTATTTATTTGTGTTTGTTTTTCATATCTTATATAACATAGAAGAATTTTTCAGTCTAAGAGTGGTGTTGTCCTTTAGCTCAGGGAATTTCTTTTTTTTTTTAATATGAAATTTATTGTCAAATTGGTTTCCATACAACACCCAGTGCTCATGCAAACAGGTGCCCTCCTCAATACCCATCACCCACCCTCCCATCAACCCTCAGTTTGTTGTCAGGTTTTAAGAGTCTCTTATGGTTTGGCTCCCTCCCTCTCTAACCTCTTTGGTTTTGTTTCCTTCCCCTCCCCCCATGGTCTTCTGTTAAGTTTCTCAGGATCCACATAAGAGTGAAAACATATGGCATCTGTCTTTCTCTGTGTGACTTATTACACTTAGCCCAACACTCTCCATTTCCATCCATGTTGCTACAAAAGGCCATATTTCATTCTTTCTCATTGCCATGTAGTATTACGTTGTGTATATAAACCACAATTTCTTTATCCATTCATCAGTTGATGGACATTTAGGCTCTTTCCATAATTTGGCTGTTGTTGAGAGTACTGCTATAAACATTGGGGTACAAGTGCCCCTATGCATCAGCACTCCTTTACCCCTTGGGTCAATTCCTAGCAGTACTATTGCTGGGTCATAGGGTAGATCTATTTTTAATTTTTTGAGGAAACTCCAAGGGTTTTCCAGAGTGGCTGCACCAGTTTGCATTCCCACCAACAGTGCAAGAGGGTTCCCGTTTCTCCACAACCTCGCCAGCACCTATAGTCTCCTAATTTGTTCATTTTAGCCACTCTGACTGGCATGAGGTGGTATCTCAGTGTGGTTTTGATTTGTATTTCCCTGATGAGGAGTGACGTTGAGCATCTTTTCATGTGCCTGTTGGCCATCTGGATGCCTTCTTTAGAGAAATGTCTATTCATGTTTTCTGCCCACTTCTTCACTGGATTATTTGTTTTTTTGGGTGTGGAGTTTGGTGAGCTCTTTATAGATTTTTGGATACTAGCCCTTTGTCCGATATGTCATTTCCAAATATCTTTTCCCATTCCATTGGTTGCCTTTTAGTTTTGTTGATTGTTTCCTTGCTGTGCAGAAGCTTTTTATCTTCATGAGGTCCCAATAGTTCATTTTTGCTTTTAATTCCCTTGCCTTTGGGGATGTGTCAAGTAAGAAATTGCTGCGGCTGAGGTCAGAGAGGTCTTTTCCTGCTTTCTCCTCTAGGGTTTTGATGGTTTCCTGTCTCACATTTAGGTCCTTTATCCATTTTGAGTTTATTTTTGTGAATGTTGTGAGAAAGTGGTCTAGTTTCAACCTTCTGCATGCTGCTGTCCAGTTCTCCCAGCACCATTTGTTAAAGAGACTGCCTTTTTTCCATTGGATATTCTTTCCTGCCTTGTCAAAGATTAATTTGCCATACTTTTGTGGGTCTTAATTCTGGGGATTCTATTCTATTCCATTGGTCTATGTGTCTGTTTTTGTGCCAATACCATGCTGTCTTGATGATTACAGCTTTTTAGTAGAGGCTAAAGTCTGGGATTGTGATGCCTCCCACTTTGGTCGTCTTCTTCAATATTACTTTGGCTATTCGGGGCCTCTTGCGGTTCCATACAAATTTTAGGATTGCTTGTTGTACCCTTGAGAGGAATGCTGGTGCAATTTTGATTAGGATTGCATTGAATGTGTAGATAGCTTTGGGTAGTATTGACATTTTAACAATATTTATTCTTCCAATCCATGAGCATAAATGTTTTTCCATTTCTTTATATCTTCTTCAATTTCCTTCATAAGCTTTCTATAGTTTTCAGCATACAGATCTTGTACATCTTTGGTTAGATTTATTCCTAGGTATTTTATGCTTCTTTGTGCAATTGTGAATGGGATCAGTTTCTTTATTTGTCTTTCTGTTGCTTCATTATTAGTGTATAAGAATGCAACTGATTTCTGTACATTGATTTTGTATCCTACAACTTTGCTGAATTCATGTATCAGTTCTAGCAGAGTTTTGGTAGAGTTTATTGGGTTTTCCATGTATAATATCATGTCTTCTGCAAAAAGTGAAAGCTTGACTTCATAACTGCCAATTTTGATGCCTTTGATTTCCTTTTGTTGTCTGATTGCTGATGCTAGCACTTCCAACACTATGTTAAACATCAGCATTGAGAGTGGACATCCCTGTCGTGTTCCTGATCTCAGGGAGAAAGCTGTTTTTCCCCATTGAGGATGATATTAGCTGTGGGCTTTTCATAAATGGCTTTTATGATGTGTAAGTATGTTCCTTCTATCTCAACTTTCCTGAGGGTTTTTATTAAGAAAGGATACTGAATTTTGTCAGATGCTTTTTCTGCATCGATTGACAGGATCATATGGTTCTTATCTTTTCTTTTATTAATGTGATGTATCACGTTGATTGATTTGCGAATGTTGAACCAGCCGTGCATCCCAGGAATGAATTCCACTTGATCATGGTGTATAATTCTTTCTATATGATTTTCATTTTGATTTGATAGTATCTTATTGAGAATTTTTGCATCCATATTCATCAGAGATATTGGCCTATAGTTCTCTTTTTTTGCTGGGTCTCTGTCTGGTTTATGAATCAAAGTAATGCTGGCTTCATAGAATGAGTCTGCAAGTTTTCCTTCCCTTTCCATTTTTTGGAACAGCTTGAGAAGGATGGGTATTATCTCTACTTTAAATGTCTGGTAGAATTCCCCTGGGAAGCCATCTGGTCCTGGACTCTTATTTGTTGGGAGATTTTTGATAACCGATTCAATTTCTTCACTGGTTATGGGTCTGTTCAAGTTTTCTATTTCTTCCTGATTGAGTTTTGGAAGTGTGTGGGTGTTTAGGAATTTGTCCATTTCCTCCAGGTTGTCCAGTTTGTTGGTATATAATATTTCATAGTATTCCCTGATAATTGCTTGTATTTCTGAGGGATTGGTTGTAATAATTCCATTTTCATTCATGATTTTATCTATTTGGGTCATCTCCCTTTTCTTTTTGAGAAGCCTGGCTAGAGGTTTATCAATTTTGTTTATTTTTTCAAAAAACCAACTCTTGGTTTCATTGATCTGCTCTACAGTTTTTTGAGATTCTATATTGTTTATTTCTGCTCTGATCTTTATTATTTCTCTTCTTCTGCTGGGTTTAGGGTGTCTTTGCTGTTCTGCTTCTATTTCCTTTAGGTGTGTTGTTAGATTTTGTATTTGGGATTTTTCTTGTTTCTGGAGATAGGCCTGGATTGCAATGTATTTTCCTCTCAGGACTGCCTTCACTGCATCCCAAAGTATTTGGATTGTTGTATTTTCATTTTCGTTTGTTTCCATATATTTTTTTAATTTCTTCTCTAATTGCCTGGTTGACCCACTCATTCTTTAATAGGGTGTTCTCTAACCTCCATGCTTTTGGAGGTTTTCCAGGCTTTTTCCTGTGGTTGATTTCAAGCTTCATAGCATTATGGTCTGAAAGTATGCATGGTATGACCTCAATTCTTTTATACTTATGAAGGGCTGTTTTGTGATCTCTCTTGGAGAATGTTCCATGTGCACTCGAGAAGAAGGTATATTCTGCTGCTTTGGGATGCAGAGTTCTAAATATATCTGTCAAATACATCTGATCCAATGTATCATTCAGGGCCCTTGTTTCTTTATTGATCCTGTGTCTAGATGATCTATCCATTGTTGTAAGTGGAGTATTAAAGTCCCCTGCAATTACCACATTCTTTTCAATAAGGTTGCTTATGTTTGCGAGTAATTGTTTTATATATTTGGGGGCTCCCATATTTGGCACATAGACATTTGTAATTGTTAGCTCTTCCTGATGGATAGACTCCGTAATTATTATATAATGCCCTTCTTCATCTCTTGTTACAGCCTTTAATTTAAAGTCTAGTTTTTCTGATATAAGTATGGCTACTCCAGCTTTCTTTTGACTTCCAGTAGCATGATAGATAGTCCTCCATCCCCTCACTTTCAATCTAAAGTTGTCCTCAGGTCTAAAATGAGTCTCTTATGGACAGCAAATAGATGGGTCTTGTTTTTTATCCATTCTGGTACCCTATGTCTTTCAGTTGGTGCATTTAGTCCATTTACATTCAGTGTTATTATAGAAAGATATGGGTTTAGAGACATTGTGATATCTGTAGGTTTCCTGCTTGTAGTGATGTCTCTGGTCCTTTGTGGTCCTTGCAACATTTCACTCACAGAATCCCCCTTAGGATGTGTTGTAGGGCTGGTTTAGTGGTGATGAATTCCTTCTGTTTTTGTTTATTTGGGGATACCTTTATCTCTCTTTCTATTCTGAATGACAGACTTGCTGGATAAAGGATTCTCGGGTGCATATTTTTTCTGTTCATCACATTGAAGATTTCCTGTCATTCCTTTCTGGCCTGCCAAGTTTCAGTAGATAGGTCTGCCACAATCTTATTGGTCTCCCTTTATATGTTAGAGTGTTTTATCCCTAGCTGCTTTCAGAATTTTCTCTTTATCCTTGTATTTTGTCAGTCTGACTATGATATGTTATGGAGAAGATCGATTCAAGTTATGGCTGAAGGGAGTTCTCTGTGCCTCTTGGATTTCAATGGCTTTTTCCTTCCGCAGATCAGGGAAGTTCTCAGCTGTGATTTGTTCAAATACACCTTCAGCCTGTTTCTCTCTTCCTCTTCTGGAATTCCTATTATATGGATTTTGTTCCATTTCATTGCATCATTTAGTTCTCTAATTCTCCGCTCATACTCCTGGATTTTTTTAATCTCTGCTTTTCTCAGCTTCCTCATTTTCCATAATTTTATCTTCTAATTCACCTATTCTCTCCTCTGCCTCTTCAATCCAAGCTGTGTTCGCCTCCATTTTATTTTGCACCTCATTTATAGCATTTTTTAGCTTCTCATGACGTTTCTTAGTCCCTTGATCTCTGTAGCAATAGATTCTCTGCTGTCCTCTATACTTTTTTCAAGCCCAGCGATTAATTTTATGACTATTATTCTAAATTCTTGTTCCATTATATTGCTTAAATCATTTTTTATCTATTCGTTAGCTGTCGCTACTTCCTGGAGTTTCTTTTGAGGAGAATTCTTCCATTTCGTCATTTTGGATAGTCCCTGGAGTGGCGCGGAACTGCAGGGCTCTTCCTCTGTGCTGTCTATAGTAACTTGCGTTGGTGGGCGGGGCCACAGTCAGACCTAATGTCTGCCCCAGCCCACTGCTGGGGCCACAGTCAGACTGGTGTGTACCTTATCTTCCCCTCTCCCAGGGGCGGGACTCCCTGTGCAGTGGTGTGGCCCCTTTCTGGGCTACTTGCACACTGCTAGGCTTGTGGTGCTGCTTTGATGGGATCTGGCGTATTAGCTGGGGTGAATCTGCAAGGTGCATAGGGGTGGGAGGGGCAGGCTTAGCTTGCTTTGCCCTCTGTGGTCCCTTGCGGGAGGGGCCCTGCAGGACCAGGAGGGAGTCAGGCAGACCCGTCAGAGGGATGGATCCACAGAAGCACAGCGTTGGGTGTTTGTGCGGTGCAAGCAAGTTCGGTGACAGGAAATGGTTCCCTTTGGGATTTCAGCTGGGGGATGGGAGAAGGAGATGGCTTTGGCCAGTGCCTTTGTATCCCGCCGGGCTAAGCTCTGTCTTCCAGGGCTCAAGACTCTCCATCCAGGTGTCCTCTCACCCTCTAGCTCTCCGAGCAGAGCTGTTGACATATAACATTCCACATGTTAGTCCTGCTGGCTGTCAGAACTCACACAGTCTGGCCCCTCTGCTTTTGCAAGCCAGACTCGGGGGCTCTGCCTTGCCAGGCGGGCTGCCCCTCCACTGCTCCGGTTCTCTCCCGCCAGTCTGTGTAGCACACACCACCTCTCTGCCCTTCCTACACTCTTCTGTGGGCCTCTTAGCCTAGCTTAGCTCCAGAGAGTTCCTTCTGCTAGTCTTCTGGTGGTTTTCTGGCTTATTTAGGCAGATGTGGGTGGAATCTAAGTGATCATCAGGACGTGGTGAGCCCAGCATCCTCCTACACCACTATCTTCTCCAGAATGGGAATTTCTTCTTTATTGTTTGTTTAAACCATTGTTTTCTTTTTGCCTTTTCTGAAATTCCTAATAGATAAGTTTAGACTTATTATTAAATACTGCTTAAATCTTAAGTTTTCTGCCATCCATATTTTCCATTTCTTTGTTTTGCATTCTGACACATCTTCTAAACTTTGCCTTCTCAACTGCTTAGGAAATGACTTTATCTGATTTATCATCATCAATCCACTGGATTTGATATTTTGAAAATTCTATTCTCCACCTCCAGGATTATTTCTTATTCTACAGTTAGTCCATTCTCATAGAAGTCTATTATTCATCCGTAGATATAATTTTATTTCCATCTCTTTAAAGAAAATAGACTTTTTAAAACACGATTTCTGATCTTTGAATATTTTTCTTTATTTTTTCCACATTCTGTCTTCTTCCTTATCTTATGTTTTATTTTACTATTTCTATTTTTTATTCAAATGACTAGGGATCCTTGGTTTAAAATTCTTATTTATTAATTAGGGACTAGATTAAATTATACAGTTGTCTCAGGTCAGTAATTAAAGATTTTAATTCTGTGTTGTAATCAAAATTCCAAACTTGCATGAGTTTGTTCTGGATTGATAGAAGTGTTAGGGCTGATTGTGGGCTCTCTGCACATGGGTGACAGAGTCAGCTGCCAGAGACATTGGAGTAGAGGAGGCATGAAAGCTGGACAGGGTTCAGGACCAACAGTGGCCAAAGTTGATAGAGCAATTTGGGGGTTGGGGTTGAAACACATTAGTATATTTTACTGAGGCTGCATTTCCTCTCCCTCATCCTACACTCATATCCTAACACCCTCTTTTCCATGGTAAGTGGCCAGATCTTTGTGTATGTGTTAGGAGGTGGGGAGGTTATTCTAGTGTTATTCCAAGCTTTGATTTTTCCCTTCACTTCTAACACACATGTGTATATCTTCCAAGATTATTTGCCTACTTTGGGAGCAGTTCTTTGGTTTTAGTCTACATGCAGAAGCCTTATCATGTATCCTCTGTATAAAAGTGAGGAAGAAATATAGACAGAAGAATGATTTCTTTACCTTTGCAATTCTGAAAGCAGTTATGTAATGCGTTTTTCTGATGTTTTGCTTCTTCATTCAGAAAAAGTCAGGAAAACATTTAGATTTAAGTAGGAAAGAACTACTTTAGATCTTCTGAACAAAATAACTTTAATACATGGAATTGGTTACATAGGTGATAGAAGAACTGAGATGTCAAATAGGGGACAGAGAGACAACTCAGAGATTGTCAACAACAAGACAGTGTCACCATCTTTTATGTTGGAGGCATCATGGGAGAACAGTGTTACTAGAATCCGGAATCTGGTAAGAGGACTATTAAGTAGGAGGCTGCCTATTAGGAGTTGAAACAAGGGAAGGAAGATAGAGTATGAGAGAAGGAACTTCTATCACATAATACCTAGGGAAGTATAAGCAAAAAATCGTTAATTAATATATATGTGTAACAAAAATATTCATAGCTAAACAGTCAATTTCTAGGATCAACCACTCAATACTTTCTACCATAGTAATATTGTCTTTATAAATCAGGGAGCTAATGACTAGGTTTTAGTAATTGACTAGTACCTTTAGTCCAATTATACAGTAGAGACTAGGGAAATGACCAGGGGATGGGTCCATAAACCCACTGGTCTTGTGAAACAGACATGGGCGAACACATCACTTATCATGAGGCTGTCATTAGCCTCTATTTTAACTGTTGGATGTGTTTTTTGCATCCCAAGGAAAGGGCATACATTCACAGCTAATGTTTAATTAATCTTTAAAAGGTCTGAGGTAAAAGAGTTGCCTTTGTATATTCTTTCTGTCCTTTTGGGGAAGGTTTGAAGAAAGATTTACAGTCAGGTTTTGGTTTTCCTGAGTGAATCCTGCATGGTATAATGAATATATATTTTGTTCAGTGAAAACAAATCACTAACCACTCTAAAATGTAAGGAGGGGGTAAGTAGATGGACAAAATGGGTGAAAAGAGTGGAAGATACAAGCTTCCACTTACAGAATGAGTAAGTCATGGAAATAAAAGGTACAGCACAGGAATATAGTCAATGGTATTGTAATAGTGTTATATGGTATCAGATACTAGCTATACTTGTGGTGAGCATAGCATAAAAGAGTTTGGATCACTGTGTTGTGTACATGAAACTAATGTAACATTGTGTGTCAAATACATTCAAATAAAAATTAGAAATTAAAAAAAATAATAATAAATAGAAGTTTGGAATTCTAAGCTACTTGTTCATGCAATTTACTTGTGTTTTACTGATGTATTCAAGCACAGTTTCAATTATAATCGTTCCTATTATTTTATTTTTTAAAGTTTATTTTGAGAGAGAGAGAGCAAGTGAGCAGTGTGAGTGGGGGAGAGGCAAAGAGAGAGGGAGAAAGAGAATCCCAAGCAGGCTCCATGCTGTCAGCATATGGAGTCTGACACAGGGCTAGTCTCACAAGTTTTGAGATCATGACCTGAGCCAAAAGGAAGAGTTGGATGCTTAACCAACTGAGCCACCCAGGGCACCCTATAATTATTTCTTTTAAAGATGAAATATTTTTTGCATGTCCAGAATCATGGCTTTAAGGACAGATAGCATTCCTGGTTCATAGTGAACAACACAGGTCATATAGTCACTTTGTATTATAAGTCCTTATTCTCTACTAGAGCTCATGAGCATACTAGAGCTGACTCCTAACAGGAGAATTTAGGAATAGTTATCAACAGAGATGGGCGTGACTATTCTGTGGGAGTGTAGAGGTCACTACTGTAGTTCTTCTATTGTAGCTTATTATCGGTTACAGAATCCTTATTGGATCTGTTGGGCTGTAAGACCAAGGCAGGTATAATGTCTTACATTTTGCTCTGGACCTGTTGCAAAACTTAGGTTCATCCAAACATTGTTTAAACAATGTTCTTTCTTCATGATGGATGATATGTAGCAACTCTTTACTTAGAATTATTGTCTTAACATGCTCCAGACATCAGAATTGTCTTAGTGTTTATTTTTCTCTGGCACATATGTGTCTTATTAGGATATCTGGGATACTTACCACTTTCTGCTTATCAGGCCCATTTAGGGTGATTTCAGTAGTATAGTGGAATGTGAAGATGATTAGGATTATTTTCTGTATTCCTATATTTTGATAGAAAGCAGAATTTACATGACCCTGAGGCAGAGGAATTAAGTTGTACTGCTGTCTTTGCCATGTAAAGGCAACTTGTTTTTTATCTTTACTGATCTTTTCTGAACCTTCTTTCTTTTCTGATAGTACAAAACAGGGATACACTGTGTGCCTGGGAACATGTTAATATGCTTTTGCAAAAATACCACATAAGGCAAAACAGCTGCACTTGCAGTTTAGCCTGCTATTTGCTTGAGTTTGCAGTCGTCCAGTGCCATCCTCTAAGATCTCTATGTTTTGTTTTTTTTTTTTTAAGTTTAACTAGGAACAGCACCTTGTTGTTTTTATTGTGATGAAATATACAAAACATAAAATTTACCACTTTAAGTGTACGGTTTAGTGTCATTAAGTACATTCACATTGTTGTGCAACCATCACATCTTTTAACTCCTGAACTTTTTCATCTTCCCAAACTGAAACTATGTACCCGTTAAGCACTAACTCCCCATAATCCCCTCCTCCTAGTTTCTGAAAACCCCGCCTTTCTACTTTCTGTTTCTATGAATTTGGCCAATCTAGGTACCTAATATATATGATCACTGTTTTTATAGGGACTAGACTAGAGAATCAAATGGGAATATGAGAAACTGCTACATCTACATCTTTTGGCTAATCTCTGATAACACGCCCCCTCCCTGCTTTCCAGTTTGCAGTCTTATTTTTGGTTATCTTGACTAGAGAAAGAAGCAGTTTCAGAAGATTTTACCAGGCATTTCCCACTATATAACTCTTATCCCACAGGTCAAGAACTAATGCGAGAGTTTGTCAAACTACCAAGTATGTCTGTTTCAATTACTTATTTGACCACCAGATGGATTACTGAATCCCATCTCACTGTGAGCCAGACCTAGGCCAATACTCCACTTATTATCTGGTGCCCATATTCCTCAATTCTACTGATGGGGGGCATCATGACACTGAAAGTCCCTGAGTATCAATACCATGCTAGAACCTATGTCAGTGGTCTCAAATGTTTGGGTGTTCCTTCTGCCTTAGTATATAGTTACCTGAATAAATTATTACATACCTGCCACCATGGTGTTGCAGGGTACGTCTTACTGGAGATCTGGTCATTCCTTGAGTCAGTAGGTTCAATGTCTGGGAAACTGGGTCAGGAAAGAGATTGTGACTTTTTATGGAGTGGCTGACCTCTCATCCTTGATTTCATCTGGTTGTAAAGGTTGGAATTACCCTTATTGGCTTCCCATCTTCCTGGCCTTTAATGGTATTATGTTCTATTAAATATCTCCCTAGCTCTCTGTTGATCAGCTCTCCTGGAAGCTACTCTGCTCTTTTCCATAAGAGTGGCTACCATGCTTTTGACATGTAAGTGCTCCCAACTGGCTCCTCTTTTATCAGGGCTCCTATCATCCCAGTTGCTTTTAAGGAGCCTCATTCTCTCATAATATCTACCATCACACTAGAGGAGAGCCACAACTGAGCTACTCAGTGATGTTGCTGTTCCTCGTACAGTTACAGTCCTTAAGGCTTTCGTAATTGGTGTGTCTTCTGCTCCTTCGGTGGTTATCTTGTGGGCTCTTCAGGTTTCATGGTATGTCCACTCCTGCATGCTCACTTCTTTCTTTTGATCCTTCTTGCATTATTTGTCTTGGTAATTTTGGTAGGTCTCTTCATTTAGGCCATCATTTTTTCAGTTTGTAAGAGCCATCCTAGCATCATATTAACATGGGGTCCTTGACAGGATACTAATTCATAGGAGAATGCTTAAATATTAATAAACTCTCCCTTGTCCAACTATATGTTCTATCTTCCTTGTTTCAAAAGCCTCAGGATACAGGCCTACATGTACTCTCCTGGCACTCCCAGGTACATGTTGGCTAGTTCCTGCAGTTCCTTTGGGAACAACGTCAATACTTCCCTGGCTAGGTTTTATTGTGACTTAAATGGAATTTGTTAAGTTAGCCAGGGAAGAAGTAGGGAATATATTGTAAGAGGGGCAGGACTTGTCTTTCAAGGTAGAGGATAGAATTGCCTTTGATCAAGGAAGTCATGCTAGCCTTTAGCAGGGAGGAACAGTTTTTTGTTTTGTTGTTGTTGTTGTTTGTTTGCAGGTCCAGAGAGTTCAGGGAAATCCGAAGACTCAAGATTTTCAAATCTCAGCTTTCTCCATAGTATCTCTATCTATTATAAATGTTTTTCCCCATGCTTTTCAACAAAATTGTGCTTTTGCTATCAAAATAAAACTTTAAAAAAGAAAATTATTTCACAAATACTATAGATGGCTTCAAATGAAATTGGGTCGTATTCTGAAACTCTTTTTGGAACTCAGGATAAATTTTCTCCATAAAATCTGTTTTATAATTAGAGTTGGTTTTCCTAAAATGACTTTCCTAATTTATAATCTATTTTCAATATAACTTCTTTGCCAATGATTTTCAAACACTCATATTACCATATTGTAGATTTACAGCAATAATTTAGCTATCTACAGGAATTTCCATTTTGAACTATTACCATTACCTCGAAATTAACATGACTTAATTTACAAATCTCATCTTAGTTCCCAAATAGGCTAATTTCTTCATTTTTGAAATGGCTTTTAATAGTGTCTCCATTCTACCAATTCATTCAGTTCAAAATTATGGCATCATCTTTGATCCTTCTGGTGTCTCTCAAGCTGTCATTATGGCTTTTTTACATTACAAGTGCTGAATTTCTAAATGGTGGGGAGAGGTGTGAGAGAGGTAGGGGTTAAAATCTTGTTGGAAAGGGCCTAAGGAACTTATCTAGAAGTTTCATTTGTGGAACAAATTTACTTAAGTTAAATGCTGGTTGGATTTGGGGGATCTGGTGGAGATTACGAGGCGCTTCCTTTTAAAACCACCCCCAAACCACAAATTTCATTGCTTCTTTTTCCTTTTAATTTTTATTCCCACCCTTATAAAACTGGTCTTCATGGACTACCTTAGCAGCCTCCTAGATTGTTTTCCAATAGTCTACTCTGTGTGGCATTAAGTATTTCAGAAACTAGCCACTATATACTGATCTTCCTTAGACAATTGTATTTGTTTACTTCTCAAACTAGTTAGGTATGTGACTTCCTGATATGCCATATCAATTATATTATATATTTCTATAACATTATAAAATCCCTTCTATAAAGTTAATATGAGATTATATTTTGAAACTAATTCTTATGGTTTAAACTATTTTTCTTGAAATAAGGAAAAAATTGAGTCAATACTGGGAAAACAGTTTTCTCCTGTTTTTAAGGTAATCAGTGGGTTACTAAAATAGTCCATGGGATAGTTTTTGTAAAGATAACTATACATTATAACATAATTTCCTTCTATCTGTGAAATATATTTTACTCTAAAGGAAGTAAGAGGCATTTTGCAATTAACTGGATACTTTGTAAACACATAAGTCACATTTAAGATAAAAAATTACTGGTTTATTGAAACTTTGGTCATTATACATATGAAACTTTCAGTGTGCCAACATATTTATTAAAGAGAAGCAGAATGGAACAATTCCATATAGATTTGAAAATTTTGAAAGGTAATATTTATGTGTAGAATTTATTTTTCATTGTGGAGGGGAAAACGAATTACATGGCATCCAATAAAGTTCAAATCTGTTGTTTTAACTTCCTGAAGAGTTAAATTTAAAGCTTGCAATTAAAGTTTTTATATATTACAATTCCTATGTATTAAAAACCTATCACTTATCTTGTGTCCTGACCTATGTACTCAGTGATCATGCAGGAAAAATGAAATACAAAGTAAAACAAAAACAATACCATTGAAAGTATTTCAAGAAAATGGGAGAAAATTAAGAAAGTAAGAAACTACTAACTTGTTCCTGTCTCTCGGATTGTCTCAAAAATAAATAAACATTAACAAAATTAAAAAAAAAAGAGTCTCTTTGTTTTGTTTACCTCTTTCTTTTTTCCCCTTTCCCTTATGTTCATCTGACTTGTTTCTTAAATTCCACTTATGAGTTAAATCATATAGTAATTGTCTTTCTCTGATGTATTTTGTTTAGCTAATTGTTTGATTTTATAAGTTTATTAATCAATAATATATGCTATCTAAGAATGTCTTTCCATAACTTAGCTTATACTACCAATATAGCTATTAAACTACTTTCTCATAAGCTATGGATGAGTTTTCATATTTTCCTAATTATCTTAACTTCTTTTACATCTTCAGAAATTATATATCTATATATCGATATATATATATATCGATATATGTATCTTTTGTTAAGGGAGCAAAAAATTAATTTTTTAGCCTTAGTTTAGTACTTTTATAACTATACTTGCATAAGTTAACTATTGTAATCCTTTTTCCTTCAGTATGGCACCTGTTAACACACTGTAGAATGTACTTTGGCAGAGTATGAATTATTTTAAAGCCTGACCTGTGTTTCTAATTCAGGTCTCCCCCTTATTACTTGTACAAACTTGGGCAAATTACTTAACTTCTATGCTTCCAACTCTATAAACTGGAAAGAATAATGTGTGCATCAAAGGGTTTTTGTGATGATTCAATTAAATAATATATGTAATATATCTAGCACTGTACCTTTTGCAGAATTGATATTTATAAAAATATAGTGTTTCATTGGAAAAGGTTATTTACTAGGAGATAAATAATAATTATTAATACTATTTTATTATCTTATGTTAGATATGATAATGGTAACACTGAATAGAAGTCTGTTAAAGGCTTCCAGATTCATTCCTTTTAAGCATTTTTTGTTATTTCATCATATAAAAACGAGTAATTTTGCAGTGACTTTCTATGATTATCAGTGTGGTTTCCCCAATTCAGATTATATACAAACAGAGGTATGGAAATTAGAGCACAATGATGGCTAATTCTGATGTTCTGTTGTTTGCATATTCCCTGTTACATATTTGAAAGTGCTGGTATGACCATAAAAATTTTACACAACTTCAACTTCTTTCTGGTCTATTCTATATTTTGACTCACTTAATCAAAAAATGATCTTAATTCATATCTTTGTCATGACATCTGCCAATGACTATAGTTTAAATATAATGATAAAATGTGAAAAGGAGAGAAAGGGTTTCTTCAGCTCTGATATGACAGTGTATATTATCTTGTGTTATGCCACGCTGGGCATGCTAATGGTGCATTTCAAGAGCAGTTGGTTGTACTTACATAGGGAGACTTTGAATTTATTGGAGCAAGTTTAGTTGCATTTTGTATAGTATTCTTGAATATTGTTACACAATAGTCATTATTTTTTTGCCTAAAGCATCATTATAACTCTAGCATTAATCAAAGATCTGGTTGACGTTTTGCCAGTAATTGTGAATCTTACATTAAGATATTAAGTCAGTTTATTTACCAGACATAAGTTGCTAAAAAAGAAAATTAGTTTTGCATTTTCTTTAGAGTTTGAAAATTGGAAGGTATTAACCACGTGCAAATGGGAATTTTAATGCCTATAATTTGATAATAATGTTGAATGTCTTCAACAGTTGAAATAATTCATTAAAAATCCCTGAGGAAATATATTAATCAAAATATTTATTCATAATATTGTGCTATGTTAAATACATAAGGATTAAGACAACTTGTTTATAATTCTGTTCTGAGTAGAAAATCAAATAAATGGAAATATGTACATTATTACACTAAATATATGCTGTTTATATAAAAAGAAGTAAATATGAATCAGAATAAAGCAATTAAAAAATACTAATTATTCTCGGGTTTTAAACTATACTGTTTATTTTGAATTATGCATAAGCATGGATCATTTAGAAAATACAAAAATGAGATTGCAATGAAAAAATGCTCAGGATTTTACAGCATTTGAAAACTTTAGTCAATATCTACATTATCTGTATTTAAAAGAAACATTTTATTAAAAATTGTGAATATCCTTTCATATATGTTGATTAAACATACCACAATTTAAAAAATAAGTCTTGTAAGTAATATTTACTATATTTAAATATTTTATGTGTATATTTGAATATAATATGTAAATATATACTTCAAATATATAAATAACATAAATGCAAATTACACACTATGTACTAGTCTTCTGCACCTGGACTTTTCTTTTGGAGTTTGTTGTCATATGTGACTAATAGTTCCTTTCACAGTATTTACTTTTATGTCCTATTATTAACTCATATTCAATTTTTTCCAAAGTCTTGGTCTAACAATCAGTGTTTCCACAAATATTCTTATATATTTCCAAGTGCTCATGTGAAAGATTTTCTGTAAGATACTAATATTGGAGTGGGATTTTTGTCATTGGACATGAGGATATTATTAGATAGTGTTATATTCTTTTTCAAATTAGTTTGAATATGTTTACAAACCCAAACACAGAGTTTCTATTACTCTTTTCTTTCCAGCACTTGATATTGCCAATGTTCTTAAATTTTTCCCAATCTAATTAGTAAAATATGTTACCTATTGGGTCTTAATTATTCTAATTAATAATTAAATTGAATATCTTCTCTTTTGTTTATGGGCGATCCATACACTAGCTTCTGTGAAATGTCAGTTCATAAATTATGTCTGCTCTTCAACTAGGTTGTTTATCTTAAGTATATTTGCAATATGTCTTAGATAATAATTCCTTATCAGTCATCTCAATGAGGATATCTTGTCCCAGATGATGACTTCATTTATTTCTTTATAGTGTCTTTTAGTGAATAGTTCTTCAGTTTTGTCATGCTTTATTCCTTAAATGTGTACAATTTTTATTTTAAAAAGATGCCAAAAAGTTTTTTATTTTAATGTAGTCAAATTTATTAATACTTTCTTTTATGGAAAACTTATTGACAGTTGCTGATCCTTTCCTGTTCCAAGGTCAGAATGCTTTGCTTATATATTTTTGTATATTATTTATTTTTCCCTTTACCAAATATTTTATAGCATAATTTCTAGACTGTGGGGGATAAGCTTAGGAATCGCCCGGGGCTTATACCAATGGGTTGACAAGGCATAAAGAAATACAAAGTCATAAAATGCTCACACCCGAGTTTGGGTAAACCACATTGGCACACCAAGAATAGGGGGGTGTAAAGCCACCCCGAGAATAGGGAGGAACAAAGGTGCCAGGAGTAGGGAGGTGCAAAGGCACCCCAAAATAGGGAGGGGGTACAGATCCCCCCAAAATAGAGAGAGGCAAAGGCTTGGAATAGAAATGGCGCAAAGGTGCCCAATATATAGGAATAACAAGATTAGATATTCAGGGTGAAAGCACCCAAATTTAATACTATAGCAGAAAGCTGCTTTCATAGGAGAATAGGGCCAGGTTAAGTAAATTGGTGAATTGGACTATGGACCTCTGTGCTGCAGACCATGCAGCCTGAAGTGGAGAAGATTAACAAAAGTAAAGGTGCCTTGTCAACCCTGAGGTTATTTCCCCTGTCTCATTCTAGGCTAGCTAAGGTAAATGGAGGTGCTGCCTCCTGTCTGCTGTAAACAACCTTCCTTGGGACTGCCGGCGCCCGGATTTTGTTTTGTATTATCCCAAACTCCTAACCCCAAATATCTTCAAGACTCCCTTTCCCTCACGTCCACAAATTAATGTTCAAAGATTCATTATCCCTTTGTGCACGTCCATCGCCATGTTTGTAAGCCTTCTGATCCTAATAAAAACGGGGCAAGGACCCTTATTCTGGGCTCTTGTCTTTTCCTGGATATTAGCCACCTCTGGCTTTAATCCTGCGTCCGCTCTTTTGCTGGCCAAAAGAGAACTTTAGCTTAGAGTCTACGACATTAGACATAGACACTCTCTTACATTAATGCGATATAATTATTTAAATCAAGAAATCAAAATTTATGCCATTCTATTATTTAATCTACAGAATATGTTTAAATTTTACTGTGTTCCACTAATATGTCTGTAACTTTTTTAGGCTAACCTTTCTATTTTGAGATAGTTATAGATTTGTGTACACTTGTTAGAAATAATAAAGAGATCTTGTTCACTCTTTATCTGCTTTCTCCCAATGGTAACGTCTTGAAAAAAACAAAGTACAATATCACAATCTGGATATTCACATTGATACAAACAAAGTGTGGAAAATTTCATCACCACAAAGTTTCTTGGTGTTGCCCTTTTATAATCATTCCTATTTCCCTCCATCCTACCCCCTCCCAGTTCTCAACTCTTGACAACCAACAATTTGTTCTCCATTACTATAATTTTGTCACTTCAAGGTTGTTATTTGAATGTATTATGACATTTAACATTTGGGGGTTGATTTTTACACTTAGCATAATTCCCTTGAGATTCATCCAAGCTGTTGCATGGATCAATTGTTTTCCCTTTCTTTTGTTGCTGAGTAGTTGCTAATTCTTTCAAAAATATTTGGCAGAATTCTCTAGTGAAACACTGTGGGCCTGGGGATTTCTTTTTTGGGAGATTTTTAATTATAAATTCAATTTCTTTAATAGTTTAGGGCTATTCCGTTTATTTAATTGTTGGTCCTTTATAAACTGTTAAATTTATGACTATGCATAACGTTGTTTATAGTATTCCCTTATTCTGTTTTTAATGACTGCAGGATCTGTAGTGATATTCTTTGTTCCATTCTTGATATTTGTTATTTGTGTCTTCTCCCTTTTTATTTTTGTCAGTTTGGTCGATAGAACTTTATCAGTTTTACTGCCATTTTTAAAAAAAGGAACTAGCTTTTTATTTCATGATTTTCTGAAGTGTCTTCCTATATCAATTTCATTGATTTCTGCTATCATATTCAGTATTTCCTTTATTCTTTTTCTAGTTTTGAGTTTCTTAAGGCCCTTCCTTTTCTACTTTCTTGAGGTAGAAACTTAGATTATTGAGTCAAGACATTTCTTTTTCTGTAATGTAAGCATATGGTGCTATAAATTTCCCTCTCAGCCTGCCTTAGCTGCATCGTGCATTTTGATATGTTTTATTTTCATATTCATTCAATTCTATAATTTTTCTTTTTATTTCTTTTGAGACTTCCTTTGTGACCCATGGATTATTTATAAGTGTGCTCTGTAGTTTCTATGTGTTTAAGAGATTTTCCTTTTATCTTTTTGCTATTGATTTCTAGTTTGATTTGATTATGATCAGAGAACACATTACCTTTTATCAATAGGTTAGGGTTAGATCTGTGGCATCTTGTTTCTTTGTGTAGGAGATATTAAAATATTCTGCTGCTGCACTATTTCTCCAATCCTGGCATCTCTAAGCAGTTTATATTCTTATTTCCACTCTTCAGAGTGCTACTTTGGTTGTGTCTTGCATTATTTTAGGGTTTATAGTTGTACTTAGCAAGGGAAAACAAGAAAAGAGATGAATCTACATGTCTAATCTTCACTGCACATCTCTTCATACAATTTTGCTTCCCAATTTAATATATTTAGTTACCTTGAAATCAGATTTTTAAAAATGTGGAATGTAATAGGAATCTAATTTTTCTTAGTTTTATTAAGATATTTGTTTGTCCTAGCACAATTTATTATTTTTTTCCCCCACAATGGGTTGTGGTATCAGCTCTGCCACTTAACTAGTTTCTGTGGATTTCTAGATTATATGTGACTTTGCTTTATATTATGTTTCATTGGTGAGTTTGTTTATCCTGTGGCAGCACCATACTTTAATTATTATAATTTAAAAAATTTATTTATTTTTGAGAGACAGAGTATGCATGGGTGAGGGGCAGAGAGAGAGCAAGAGAGAGAAAATCCCAAGCTGGTTCTGTGCTGTCAGCACAGAGCCTGACACGGGGCTCAGTCTCACAAACCATGAGATCATGCCCTGAGCCAAAATCAAGAGTTGGATACTTAATCGACTGAGTCACCTAGGTGCCCCATTAATTATTATAGTTTTTAATAAGTTTGGTTATGTCTTATGGAAGTTTTCTGAATCTTATTTATATTATTTAGAAGAGTTTTACTTATTCTATAATTCTCTATACATTTTAAAATAATCTTCCTAAATTTCTAAAATAAAATTTCTAGGAACTTTTATTGAAATAGCTTAGGTTTTATAGATCATCATAGTGATAATTGCCAATTTTACCATACTGAGTGTTTTGAAGCCTGAATGAATGTGGTTTATCTGCCCAAATATTTGTATTTTCTTTAATGTCTTTCAATAACATTTTTAGACTTTCTTCATTCAGATCATGTACATGTTTTTGTTAAATGTAATTCTAAATGCCTTATGATTTTATGCTATTATAAATATTTTCAAGTAGTTAAAATAAATAACCTATCCCTTTGTCGACTTTGAGGCCTTCTTCAACAGAAATCAAGAAGGAGCCTGTGAGCTCAGTGCAGGATCAACACTCTGTCAGACTCCATACCTCTTCCATCAGCGGGAGTGGAGAGAGAACACTCAAACTTGGAGTAAGACCACACCTCTGCTGGACACCATTGGCAGGAGACAACAGAGTACCCAAGCACATAGAATAAGACCACACATATACAGGACATGGTTTTGTCAGCAGGAGCCAAATGAGAGATTCTGAGCAACACATGTTTCTGTCCTGCTCTTCTCTAATCCTCTCTTTCTGTAACGGTGTGCTTTTTAGTCTTTATGAGGAGCTCAGGACTCCCAGGTCATTTACTCCAGAATACTAATTCTCCCTAAAGTTCCTTATACCACTTTCTCTGATCCAATCTCTCCTTACTTTTCCTGACTCTGAAACTTTTTCTCTGTACTGTTTGCAACTCAAGATAACTGGTCAGCAAAATCCTCTGTATTTTTAACTTCTACTGTGAATGTTACCTTCCCCTTCTGTGCTAATGGGAATTTAGCTTTTCCCTAGTTATAATTTTCCTGCAGACAGTGGTTACTAGTAAATATAACAATCAGCTCTTTGGAAGAAGAAACACCTTGATTTGTAGTGTTTTCCAGTTTCTGTGCTATAAATACATCAAAGCCATTCATCTACCATCATAATTTACCAAATGTGTAATTGGGAAGTTATGTCCACAGTCAACAATCATGAGCTAATATGAGCCAGCTCCAGCTCACCCTGGCCTGCAGCACTTCTAAAGGGGAACTTTTCTCTATTCTCCACTCAACTATAACATTGGACCTGGAGGTAAGATAAGTGTTCCCTATGCTTCTCATTTCTGCTTTCAGTCCCTTTCTCTCCTTCCTTCATGAAAATACTCTGTTTTAACTCTCATATCATCAGATTGTCCTACCCACTATAACTTTTTAATAAGGCACTTCTTCTCAGGTATTTTTTTTTTTTTGTAAATTAAATCCCTGTGACATTGTTACTTTCTTAAGAATGATACCTGCTAGAATTCTTCATGACTCTGGACTTTCAGTTCCTTGATAGCCTCTCCTTTAGGGATCCTATTCTGTTCTCAGTCACTCACTTTATGGTTATTTCCTAGGCCTTGATATTGGCAAGAGCTGCCATAATTTTTTATTTCTTTTGCTGTTTGAACCTCATCTTCCCAATCCCTGCATGTTGAGGTGTTCCAGACTTCACTTCTGGACCTCTTCCATTTATTGCCATGACTCTCTAGGTGATCTCATCCAGTCTCATAGTTTTAAATTACCTATGTGTTAACAACTCCTTAATTCACATCTTACACTGAGATCTCTTTCTGAACTCTTGTTTTATATGTCCAACTGCATACTCGACACATGCAATTAGATATTAATTCCCCTCTCAAGCTCTATCTTTTGGAGTTTCCTCCATCATAATTACTGGGAACTCCATTCTTCTAGTTACTTAGGAGGAAAGTTCCATGTTTCCTTTCCACTAACACTGTTGCCCTCCGTTATTTTGTTTTTGTTTTTGTTTTCGTCACCTCTAGTTTGAACTATTACAATAGTGTCCTAACTGGTCACTCTGCTTTGTCTTTGTTTTCTTTCAGTCTTCTTTGAACACAGAAGCCAAAGTGATTTTCTTAAATCATAAGTCTTTCTGGGGCACCTGGGTGGCTCAGTCGGTTGGGTATTCAACTTTGGCTCAGGTCATGATCTCAATTAGTGAGTTCGAGTCCCACATCAGGCCCTGTGCTGACAGCTCAGAACCTGGAGCCTGCTTCGGATTCTGTGTCTCCCTCTCTCTCTGCCCCTCCCCAGCTCGCACTCTGTCTCTGTTTCTCTCAAAATTAATACATATAAAATGTTTTTAAAATAATGAGACAACAACAGAAGATAAGTCTTTCCATAACATTTATCTGCTTAAAATTTTTTAGTGAATTTCTATTTTTTTAAGTTATTTATTTTTGAGAGAGAGAGAGAGAGAATATGAATGAGGGGCAGAGAAAGAGGAAGAGAGAATCTTAAGCAGGCTCTGCACTGCCAGCGCAGAGTCGGATGTGGGGCTCCAGCTCACAAACCATGAGATCATGACCTGAGCTGAAACCAAGAGCCAGATACATGACTGTGCCACCCAAGTGCCCCTAGTGGCTTTCTATTTTAAGTGAAGTTGTTATGGCACTTGATGCTTCACTTGATGTGGCCTTGTTTTATCTCTCTGACCTCATTTCCTGCTACTTTCCTATTTTTTACTCAATTGTGGCCATACTGTCCACCTACCTATTTAGAGAACACTCTAGGCATGCCCCTGTTTCTAAGCTTTTTACTTGAGGTTTCTTCTGCCCACAGTCTTCCTTCAGAAATCCAAGTGGCTCTTCCTCTTACTTCCTTTAGAGCTTTAATTAGATATATCCTTGTAAAGAGACTGTCTATACCCACCCAATCTAAATGTTACCAATCTGAATTTTAATGCTGCGCTTCCTCATTCCATTATCCTTTCTTGGTCTCTTTCTGCTTCCCCCTTCCCTGTACATGTCTTACATATCTTTCTCTTACATATCTGTGTTTTACTTATTATTAACTTGTTAATTGTACCTCTTCCCCACTAGAATGTAAGCTCCATGCAAGCAGGGGTATTTATCTGTTTTATTTACTGATATATTCCCAGTATAAAATCATGATTGACAATAATATCTGTAAATATTTGTATTTGATTTCATTATGATGAATATTTCATTCACAAATACTGTAAATATTTCACTTTTAAAAAGTAAAAACAATGTTAGTTGCTGTTAGGCATGCTATAGACCTAAAATTGATTACTCTAAGTTGAACTTAAATATAGTGACCTTTCTAAACTCTCCCTTTCAAGTTTCTCTTTAAAAAAATTTATTGCTTATAATGATATCATCTATGAGTAATGATAGTTGTGATTTTCCTTTTCCAAGCCTGGAAAATTTTATTTACATTTATTATCTGTGTGCATTTTCTAGGACCTCTAGAAAGTTGTTGAGTAAAGGTGGTTGGAGTGGGCATTCTTATTCTATTCTGGATTTTAAAGGGAACAAATCTGATATTTTAACATGAGCAATGATAGTTATTTTAAGTCTTTGGTAGATATTCTTTGTCAGTATAAAAAAGTTACCTTTATTTTCATGTTTGCTAAGCTTGTTTATTTGTGCTTTAGCATGCATTAGTGTTGATTTTGGTAAAAATAAATGAATTGTGAATTTTTTTTATCATGTTCAAGTGTTTAATTTTATCATGAATGAATATTGAATTTTCTGATTTTGAAATTATTTTCTCCCTTAATACTTTAATGTGATAAGTGACATTATAGATTTTCTAATGTAAACATTCTCTTTCATTCTTGGAATAAAACTAAATTTATTCATTATCTGTTATCTGATTTATATATCACTGGATTTAATTCACTATTTTTAAAAGATGCTTCTATTTTATGAATAAAACTGGCCTTCAATTTCTCTTTTTACTCAATGTTTTTTATAATAATTTTAGTATAATTAAATCATTTGGGGAATATTTTCAATTAATTAAAGAATTAATCACTATTATTTTTAATTTAAATTCCAGTTCGTGTAATATTAGTTTCAGGTGTAGAATTTAGTGATTCATCACTTCTATACAACACCCAGTACTCATCACAAATGCATTCCTTAATCCCCATCACTCATTTCACCTATCTCCCCACCCACCTCCCCTCTGGTAACCATCATTTTGTTCTCTATTAGTTAAGAGTCTGTTTCTTGTTTTTTTCTCTCTGTCTCTTTTTCCCCTATGATCATTTGATTTGTTCTTAAATTTCACATATGACTGAAATCATACAGTATTTGTCTTTCTCTGACTTACTTTGCTTAGGATAATACTCTTTAGCTCCATGCATGTCATTGCAAATGGCAAGATTTCATTCTTTTTTATGGATGAGTAATATTCCATTATATATATATATATATATATATATATATATATATATATATATATATATATATATACACCACATCTTCTTATCCATTCATCAGTCAACGGACATTTGGACTCTCTATAATTTGACTGTTGTTGATAATGCTGCTATATACATTGGGGTGTGTGTATCCCTTTGAACTTGTATATTTTGTATTCTTTGGGTAAATACCTAGTAATACAATTGTGAGATTCATTTCTGGGTTTTCTATTCTGTTCCATTGATCTATGTGTCTATTTTTGTGCCAGTACCATACTGTCTTGATCACTATAGCTTTGTAATATAACTTGAAGTCCAGAATTGTGATAGCTCCAGCTTTGCTTTTCTTTTCCATGGTTGTTTTGGCTATTAGAGGCCTTTTGTGGTTCTATGAAATTTTAGGATTATCTGTTATACTTCTGTGAAAAATGCAGTTGGTATTTTGATAAGAATTGTATTAAATGTGTTGATTGCTTTGTGTAATACAAATACTTTAACAATATTTGTTCTTCCAAACTGTAAGGATGGAATATATTTCCATTTCTTTAGTCATCTTCAGTTTCTTTCATCAGGGTTTTATAGTTTTCAGAGTACAGATCTTTTACCTCTTTGGTTAGGTTTATTCATAGATATCTTATATTTTTTGGTGCAATTGTAAATGAGATTGATTCCTTGATTTCTCTTTCTGATTCTTCATTAATGGTGTATGGAAATGCAACAGATTTCTGTATGTTGGTTTTGTATTCTGAGACTTTACTGAATTTGTTTATCAGTCCTAGCAGTTTTTGCTGGAGTCTTTCAGGTTTTCTATATAGAGTATCATGTCATCTGCAAATAGTGAAAGTTTTCCTTCTTCCTTGCTCTTTTGGATGTCTATTTTATTTCTTTTTGTTGTCTGATTTTTGTGGCTGGGACTTACAGAGCTATGTTAAATAACTGTCAGAGTGGACATCCCTGTCTTGTTCCTGACCATAGAGGAAAAGCTCTTAGTTTTTCCCCACGAAAGAAGACATTAGCTGTGAGTTTTTCATATATGATCTTTATTATGTTGAAGTATGTACTTTCTAAACCTACTCTGTGAGGGTTTCTATCATGAATGGATGTGGTACTTGGTCAAATGCTTTTTCTGTGTATATTGAAAGGATCATATGGCTCTTATCCTTTATTTATTAATGTGGTGTATCATGTTCATTAATTTGTGAATATTAAACCACCCCTATAGCTCAAGAATAAATCTCTTGGTCCCGGTGAATGAATCTTTTAATGTGCTGTTGGATTTGGTTTGCTAGTATTTTATTGGGATTTTTTTGCGTCTGTTTATTGGGAATATTGACTGTTCCCTTTTTTTTAGTGGGGTCTTTATCTGGTTTTGGTATCGAGATAATGCTGGCCTTATATAATTAATTTGGAAGTTTTCCTTCCATTATTATTATTATTTTTGCAATAGTTTGAAAAGAATAGGTATTAACTCTTCTTTAAATGTTTGAATTTCTCTGTGAAGTCATCTGGCCCTGGACTTTCACTTCTTGGGAGAATTTTGATTACTGATTCAATTTCATTGCTGGTTATCTGTCTGTTCAAGTTTTCTGTTCCTTCTTGTTTCAGTTTTGGTATGTTTTTATGTTTGTAGGGCTTTATCCATTTCTTTCAAGTTATCCAATTTGTTGGTAGTTTTTCATAATATTCTCAATAATTGTTTATATTTCTATGGTGTCAATTGATATTTCTCCTCTCTCTTTTATGACTTTATTTGTTTTGGCCCCTTCTCTTTTCTTTTTGATAATTCTGGCTAAGGTTTATCAATTTTATTAATTTTTCAAAAGACCCAGCTCCTGGCTTCATTCATCTGTTTTATTTTATTTTATCTTTTTAGCTTCTGTATCATTTATTTCTGCTTTAATCTTTAATTTTTTTTTCAATGTTTATTTATTTTTGGGACAGAGAGAGACAGAGCATGAACGGGCGAGGGGCAGAGAGAGAGGGAGACACAGAATCGGAAACAGGCTCCAGGCTCTGAGCCATCAGCCCAGAGCCTGACGCGGGGCTGGAACTCACGGACTGCGAGATCGTGACCTGGCTGAAGTCGGACGCTTAACCGACGGCGCCACCCAGGCGCCCCAATGCTTTAATCTTTATTAGCTCCCTTCTTCTGCTGGCTTTAGGCTTTGTTTGTTGTTCTTTTTCTAGCTCTTTTAGGTATGAGGTTATGTTGATTATTTGAGATTATTCTTGTTTCTTAAGGTAGGCCTGTATTGCTATAAATTTCCCTCTTAGGACTGCTTTTGCTGTATTTCAAAGGTTTTGGACCATTGTGTGTTCATTTTAATTTCTTTCCATGTATTTTTTTTAATTAATTGATTGCCTGGCTGACCCATTCATTGTTCAGTAGCATGTTGTTTAACCTCCATATATTTGTGGTTTCTCCAAATTTTTTTTCATGTATGACTTCAAGTTTCATAGCATTATGGTCAGAAAGTTTGCATGGTATGATCTCAATCTCTTTGAGATAAAAATCTGTATTTTTATTTTTGCTTTAAATTTAAGATATTTATTTCATCTTTGTCTTCTTTGTTCATAATAGGTATAATATTATTTCATTTTCCATGGAATATATTATGATTCCTGTATTTGGGTAACATATCATTTGTCATATCTTAAATATCCCACTCATTATTGCAGTAAATATTGCTTTTCCTCCATTTTTAAAAATTCATTCTATCTAGGATACAATTAGATATAGGTTATACTGTCTCACTCTATCATCTATATTTCTTAACTGCTTTTTTACACATTTTGTATTTGTGTCTTCCTGTGCTGCATTCTCAGAAATTTCTTCATTCTTCTAGTTCTCTATATATGTTGAATTTCTTTTAAATTCTATCCTTATGTTTTTATATGTAAACAGTTTGCCTTTTACTTATAAAAGCTACATTGGTTTTTTAAAGACTATTCTTGATAATTATTGCTAGTTCGTTGTTGCTTGTACTTGTTTGTATTTCTTTTATTTCTTTAAATGTCCCTAAGATTCTGATTCTCTATAGTATGGTGGACCTCAAGCTTAGTCTCAGGATTGCAGTTCTGGTTTTGGTATTTGTCATCCTAGCAACCCATCTTAACATGTGTGTATTGTGTGTGTGTGTGTGTGTGTGTGTGTGTGTATTTTTAAACTTAGTTTTTAGTTTTTTAGTAGAAATATTCTTCAGAATATTTAGTTATATATTGCTGCAGTCAAAAGCCCAATATTTAATTTAGCAATTATGATTCCCATTTGATATTTTTTGAGAGAATACAAGTAAGTGGTTATCTATTTTTAATCTATGAAGGAAAATCATAACAAATTTAAGTGCTTTATTTGGAACTAAAATATTTTATATTCCATGGATAATATTAGCATTTAATTAGAGTTATCCTAGAAAGGATAAGTGGAGAAAAAAAAGATAAGTTTGGGAAGTACATTTACTTAGTATAAAGTCTCTAAGAGTTAAAGTAATATGAAAAAGGAACTTTAGATTTGGATAACAAGAAGAGGCACAATGTGAAATAAAATTATAGGTCATCAAAAGGGAGCTTGCTTTAAGTTCAACTTCTTTCAACTAATGGCAAAAGAATAGTGGATTAGTCTATTTTGTATATAATGTAGTATTAGTATATATTGTATACTAGTATATATTAGTATATACATATATATATATATTAGTATATATATATATATATTTGTATTTACATGCCAAAGTTGGCAGTTTAGAATCAAATAGATAAAATTATTTATCTTCCTGAGTATAAAAACCATTTGATCTAGCATGTAAAATCCTCAAAACCAAGATTCTTCCTCTTCCTTGGTATCCCTGTTCCTACCTACTGCCATTTTCTCATATTTTTCAGTAGTTTTCTATTTTCCAAAAATTATTTTTTTACTTCTTCTCATGAATCAGATAGTGGAAACTTTGTAGCGGAAGAATAGGTTTATAAACTGCATGCAGTTACTTTATTATTTTATCTACTCTCATTGGAAATTTAATTTTTGTGGTATGAGGAAATGAAGACCCTCCACTGCAATGAGAGATGAGGGCCTGTGGGATGGAAACTGGTTCCCATTAAGCTAAAGATAGTACTTTGTGAACATGTTGAGAACAGAGGAGTGTGTTAACCACAGAATATGAATGACTTGAGCATGCAATGGAAAGGTTTGATCGAACATGTAAGAGCATGAAGATGAGATGAAGAGACAAGAGAGTAGAAAGCCAGAAGGGTCAAACATCTTAAATGGTCACCTGGATGTCCAGGACACCATGTGTAGTGAGTTTACTGGCCTGAAGTTGCCAGAAAACAGAAGCACCAGAAGCCCCTTACTCAGTGGGGGAGTAGGGTGGTGGGGTGGGGTGGAGTATGGGAAAGATTTTAAGTTCTCCAAGGAATCTAAATAAGTTATATTTCCAACATTCTAGTCTGTAGAAGAGGGGGAGACTTTGAGTATAGCCTGATTCTGTCACACACACATGAATTGTCTGTGAGCCATACACTGCTATTTACGCAGATTCTCAAAATGCATTAGGGGCAGATCTTTGTGTGATGAAACTCTGAGGTAGTTATTATTATCATTTGAGCAAATAGTTCACTCTTTATTTAGGTGGCAATATATGTGTTAAAAGTACACGATTGTTAATGCACAGTTAACATATGCATTGCTTATTTTGGTTTTGCAAAAATGGGACCATATTATGCCTAATTTGGAAACACCTTTTTCACTTATTGTATTTTCATATGAAAAAGTGTATCCTTGATTCTTATTTAAATCAATGATCTTTCCTTCCAATTTAGTGTTTTTTTTTTGACTTACCAACTTCAGATATTATTAATTACTTGACTTCTACTATGTTGTTTGAAAATTTAGATCACTTACTATTTTAACCTTCTTGTTCTTCTCTTGATATAGTTATATCACTCTATTTTTCCTTATAAATGGAATAAAATGCTTAATAACAGCTGACATACTTAAATCTTTGTATTCATGCAACTATAGTATTTCTTGTGTCTTTCCTTTGTAAGATCACACTATTACAGCTCCTCTCCATTCTTTTACCTCTCATTCTCCCTTCCATTTCCTAACATCTGTTAGCAGCGATATTCTATTTTTTCAAGATTGATAACATTTACATTCTAATCTCTAACCAATTTTTACATCTTTTGTTCTCTGTCTCTAGGTTGTTTCTAAAAAATTGAACAGTAGCGAACTCCTCTTCTATTGCTGTCATTATATATATATATATAATGGAGCCAAGTAGTTCTGACAATAAATTTTTTTCCTTTCATTTTAGATCTTTGGGGATACTCAAAATAGAATGTCCACGTATATAGTGTCCTGTTTTCACACCCCAGTGAATACTCAAAATTAAGCCAGATATTAGTTTTCTTCATATTTGTAGCATGCTTTTTTTTTGGTATAGATTTTTCAACTTAAAGCTGTAATTACCTTTATAGTTTCCTGTAGAAAGAAGAAATGTATACTTATTTTCCATACTTCTAATTTTTATGTCTAGTACCTGGAGTATATTACGTTTTTCTTTTGAAGCCCACTGATTTTCTGTTCTAATAACAATTGATTGATTTATATTTGGATGCTGAATTTCCAGTGCAGATTTTCATTTTTTAAAAGTTTCTCTTTGCCTTTGTATTTCCTCTTATTCTGTTCCTTTATTGTGTCCTAAAGTTTTTGCAAACTCTCAGTCATATCATTATTTGTTTATGAAATCTACTCTTCACACTGTCTGGCTTTAGCATTTTCCTGGAGATCTTCTTCCTTCCAGTTCTGTCAGGAGTGGTTACTCCCTAGGTCTACTGTTCAGATATCATCCTGGTATTTCCATTTGCTGCTTTCTTGGGTGGATATTTTGTTTCCTTTTTACTGGGGTTCATTTGCATTTTGCTAATGTACTTTCTTAACTTTGTAAGAAAATATGCACTTTTTGCTAATCTAAATTTTGGCCAAAGATGAAATTCCAGACTGAAAAATTTTGGCAAAGAATTTTGAATGAATGGATCTGCTGTGTTCTACTATCCAATGATACTAATAGTGAGTCTGAAACCAATCTAATCCTCTTTTCGTTTGTGACTTGTGGTTTTCAGAAATTTTACTATAAGTCTAGATGCTAGGGTTTTTGTTTTCCCTTTTTAAGTCAACTTATTTATTACTTAGGAGGGCAATTTGACTTTGTAGATTCATTTGTCTGACAAATACTTTTTATATTTTTATCTGTTCTCTTTTGTTGGAACTCTAAGTTGTTTTTTAGTCTTCCTGTGTATTAATCCTCTGTTTCACTTATATGTTCTTTTGTATTTCACATCTTAGTTTCTACTGAAAATTTTTATTTTGAGAATGAGGCATTTTATTTCAGGTAGTTCTTTCTTATTTTGGAATTTTTTCCATGACCTCTTATTCTTGCTTACTTGATCTTAATGAATGCAATGTATTGTTAATGCAATAATTAGATTTTTTGGTAATATCTTTTGACCCTGGCACTACTCTTTTATCTCGAATCTTGCTATTATTTTTTAAATATGCTTTGCCTTCTGTAATGGTGCAGGATTCTCTTCTTAAGTGGCTTCTGTTTATTGATTGTATGTTTTCTTTTAAGAATGATTCTATATAAAACCTCAGCCAGATCTCTTGGTGGATTAGTTGGGTTTGTCCACTGGCAAACTTGATATAGGATGCATGGGTGAGCAGCTGATCATTGCTCTAGGGCTTTTAAATGACAGAATTCAGGGGGCTTTGCTTTGGGATACCAACATCTATATTAATTATACTAATTATTGATTGACTTAGTTCTTAGTTTTTCCAGCATTTTGATCCGTTCTTTAGAAAAGAACATTTTTTCCCTTCAAGATCTAATTACCTAGCTCCTGATCATTCTATGATGCAGTAATAGTATGGTAGGGATAGGAATAGAGATGAGAAATGGGAGTAAAGGGGAGCTAATTGTTCTGTGTAGAGCAGTGAGCTCTATATTTTTAGCCCCTTTTCTCACTGCTATTCTAAACCTTGCTTGCTTTTTCCTAGTCCCAGTCTCTCTGTGGATATGTAGATCAAGGTAGTTCTCTTTGAACTGTACCCCCTCCGTGAGAATTCTAGGCTGAAGTTCCCTTTCTTTGCTTCCTGTCTCAGTATTTTTCAATCAGTCTTTCTTGTTCTCAATTCTCCATTTTGTTTTCTTTATCTTTGTGGAATTATACCTTTTATTTTTCTTTATATTAAATATTTTATCCATTGCCCTTCCCATTCTACCACCATTTTTCTCCCTAACATGCTCTTACTTAGACGATTATTTTAGTAGCATGAATTGAGGCCAAATAAAAATAAGGGCAAGAAGGAAGGTATTTATAAAAAAGGATCATATTCTGAATTTTATAATATTTGTATGGCGCTTGTGACCTGGCAGGTCTTCAAGAAACAATGAGGTCCGATAACATTTAAAAGGTGCACATTTTTTTTAGAATGAATATTGTTTTTCCCTTTAAAATAATTGTGCATTAAAGCCACTCATGGCTATTTTTTTTAAATATAATTTATTGTCCAATTGGCTAACATACAGTGTGTAAAGTGTGATTTTGGTTTTGGGGGTAGATTCCCATAGTTCATTGCATACATACAACACCCAGTGCTCATCACAGCAAGTGCCCTCCTCAATGCCCATCACCCATTTTCCCCTCTTCCCACCTGCCAATTAACCCTCAGTTTGTTCTCTGTATTTAAAAGTCTCTTATGGTTTGCCTCCCTCCCTCTCTGTAACTATTTTTTCCCCTTTCCTTCACCCATGGTTTTCTGTTAAGTTTCTCAAGTTCCACATATGAGTGAAAATATATTATGTGGAACTTGAGAAACTTAACAGAATATCTGTCTTTCTCTGACTTATTTCACTCAGCACAATACCTTCCAGTTCCATCCACGTTGCTGCAAATGGCATGATTTCATTCTTTCTCATTGCCAAGTAGTATTCCATTGTATATAAAACTGCGTCTTCTCTATTCATTCATCAGTTGATGGACATTTAGGCTCTTTCCATGATTTGGCTATTGTTGAAAGCACTGCTATAATCATTGGGGTACTTGTGCCCTTTTGAATCAGCACTCCTGTATCCTTTGGATAAATTCCTAGTTCACTAGTAACCATTTACATTATGTATATGCTAATTGTTACTGCTTATTGTTATATGGACTACCTTGTGGTTTGGTACATTAGATTATAGGTTTTGAACTGAAAGTGTGATTTAAAACATGTTCAACGTCAAAATGATCATTTAATAATGTACGAGATCACTGTGAACAAGTCATATTAAGGACACATTTTATTGTAACTACTGCAGTAACTTGATCTCTAGGTGAGATTTTCACATTCAAAAGAATGGAGTAGGGCAACTACTAATATGTAGTTTTCTTCCTGCTCCTAAAGCATATTAACAAATGATATTGCATTTATAGTAATCCCTAAGGATATTATTGCCTTCTCAGTTGATACAGGATAAAGTTAAATTATACATACACTTTATCAAATATGAAACAATAGTAAAAGCAATATATATTAGTTAAAATTTTCATTTATACCATATCTTCGTTCTATTGTTGCCTAACACGTGATGTATTTCCCGCTGACATTTGTAATGCATGTCAAAATTGCAGTGATGTTTAGTGCCTTCTTTTGGAACTTACTCTTCATGGAAAAATAAACCCTAGATAAATGATGCATTTGATGTGATGATGAAGGATAAGAGCAGTTATATGTATTGTTTGGAATAATCTATCACAAGACATTGTCAGATAATCCTTAGAGAGTGTGCTCATACTTCATATGCTGTATTTTTCTTCAGAGACAGATATTGCCCATTTTTGAGATGACAAAAAGCAGAAGAAAATGGTGTGCTATATGAAGCAAAACGAGTGCATTATCACTCACAAGATTGTTATTGTAAACTGGAAGACATATATACATATTTTTATTTTAAAAGACAAACGCCAAGAAGGGATTTTAGAATTTATGCAGCAATGAAGGAGTGAATATAGGAATATGAGTTGCCTTAATACTCTTGAAAGAATTAAATAAGTTTCCCAAGGTTATTTTGTGCAACCATATATTGTATTATTCTGTTACATAAGGCTCTTATAGTTCTTTCAATAACCTAATACCCTTTTAGAGCTTCTAGAAGCATTAAATATTTGCTATAGAATGTCTTCTGGGTTAACTTTGGTAACTTTTGGTTCATTTTTAAAAATTCTTTTTCAAAATTTAATCATGCTTTTCTAAAAGCACTTAGAAAAAAAAAAAAGGAAATAATAGCCCTAAGCATACATGTTCACATACACAGAGAACCACCTGGCTATTTATTTGGTACATGGATAGGAATACATGAAATGGTACCAGATATCACAGTGCCACTTTCTTCTATGATTGCCCCCATACACCCTGGTGTGCCATTTCTAATTACGGACCCAATATAGAAGATTCCTGTAGATTGTGTATTTTACTCCTTGACTGGCATGGAGTTAATGTTTTCTCTAGATCAAAGATTAGCCCTCTGTGTACCATCTTTCTCATCTTGGTGCAAATCTGAGGGCTAGCATTTGATCTCAGAGCCTTAGCCTCCAGAAGTGGAAATAACATCACCAATAGCAGCCTCAGTCTATGATAACAGCTCACACTTTCTAAGTACTTCTCCTCCCTGCCTCAGCTCTTATCTATCACAGTAAGGCTATCTTCTTACTAGTACTTCCTTCTCCAGGCTGTTGCTTCAAATATGACAGGTGTGTCTTTTAGTGACCTATTTCCTCACAAGACTCAGGCTGAAGAATCACAGTTTAGTTACCATTGGTTTAGCATCTATTTGTGGAAATAGATCATTCTTCTCTCTGGGTTTGGTTGACCAGAACAAAATTGACTTTAATTTTGTGCTTCATTTTGAGCTAATACATTCTTGCTACCTAAAACTTGAATGTCTTAGCTCCTATTTCTCCAAGGATAGAAATGAGTATGCTGAAGGAAATTCCCATACATAGACCAAACCTAGCTTTACTCTTTTTATGTTCAACTCCCAATATTAGACGTACCCAATAAATACTAAAATATTTAGTATTTATTTACTATACTAAAATATTTCAATACAAGGCAAGGTTGCCGTAAAATTAATGACAGTATAGCAGTGTTTTGAAGCTCAAAGACTCTGGAGAGAGTGATAGTACTTATACTCAGATGCTAGCTTGCTCACATAATAGCTGTGTGGCCTTGGTTCAATTAACTAGATCCTCTGTGACTTCATATCTTCATCTCTAAAAAGGGGCTAACAATTGTACCTACCACATATCATGGTTGTGAAGCTTAAACTGTTTTATAACAGTTTCTGTCTCAGTTGTTAGCTGTTATCACTAAAATTGCAATGCCAATACAGATACTTTAAATATGTTATTTAATTTTGGTTCTTTCAACAGTCCTGAAAGAGGAGATGTTATTTCCATTTTGTAGACAAGGATACTAAAGCCCAGGAAGTTTTATTAATTTTTTCCAGATCATCCAATTAGTATGGGGCAAAGCTAAGCTCAAATTCAAGACCGCCTCAAGAAAGCCTTTGCTTTCTCCTCATTACAGTTTTCCCACATTTGCCTTATTATAATGAAGGTCCTTAGTGAAAACTAGTATTATCAAAGATACCTTATGTTTACAGAGCATTTTACCTGTGTACATTTCCTGTATTCAGAATTGGCCTTAAAGGTTATTAAATTTTAAGATATGATGAAGGAGCTTGAAGGGCACTTCGCATGGAAAACTTTATTTCCCTATATACCTACTCTAGAGATAGTGAGAAAAGGAGATGGAACAAGGGGTTATTTTAGAGGAAAGTAAGTCCACTCAGTATTATAGTGAATGCTTTGAGCCTTGCAGGGGCAACATGAGAAAAGAGATTGGAAAAAACAAAAAGTGGGAAGAAGTATGGGAAAGGAAGGGCTCAAAAACACTTAGGTGCTTCATAAGATACTTTAGGCCAAGTCATTATTATCAGCAGACACAAGAGAAGATGAAATGTCTTTTAAAAATGAAATAGTTTCTATGAAAGAATATGTCATTTTACCCATTATAGACCCAACAATTTCAATCTATATTTAATCATACTCATTTTAAAACCTGACTTTATGACTTAATATGACAAGATGGACACAATTGTTCTTTGAATTAGCAGAGTCATATTGAAATACATTATTGAAAAAAACCTCAATTAATGAAATGAGCAGTCTTCTCTTTATAGCTAATTTACTGAAGGAGTTATCTTTTTTTAGGTATTATAGCTTATTTTAAAGTATATCTCTGTATTTTTTGTTTAATAGCCAATCTTTAACTTTGAACATGTTCATTTCCTGATACGTAAATGACTCTAATGATATGAAAATACATGGCACATTTACATACCAGTATGAGCTGGCTGATATTCTGTTTACACAGGTGGAGACCCACTCTAGAGATACTATACTATTCAGTTTTTTAAAGACATCCTTACAGAAATTGACATTTGAGAACCTGGGATTTTAGAGGTCTTGTTCAGGGGCTTGTCTTCCTCCTTGGCTTTTTGCTTAGGAAGGAAACTTCTGGTAGGCTGGGAATCTGGCCTGCAAATTTTATTGATTTCCTTACTATGGGTTAGGGGAACATTTGTAGTTAGTTCAGAGAGTCTTTGAAAACAAGCAGGAATTGTGGCCTTTGGGGTCAGGAATTTGTCTAGTGTTTTTGTCAGAAATAAAGGAGACACTCAAGGCAGGAGGAGAATGTGTGGTTGATGTCTAACCTTATTGAAGCAAAAGTTCTATATCTCTACTTTTACTGTAATACTAACATTCTATATACTATTATGTTAACATTCTATATGATTTCTTAACTCATTAATTAATGAGTTTTAAAGATCTGTAATCTTGTTTTATATGCTGATACGTTATTTTACTGTGTAAAAAAATGGTGGTATCCGTTTATCAATGAAAGGGAACAGGGTTCTCTGGAGAAATGATGCTAGGGTTGGAGCAGGAACATATATATAATGAGCCTGTAGTATACTGTATTGCCAGAAAGCAAAGGACAAAAACACGTGGGCATATCAAAGGGACACAGGAAATAGAAGTTAACTTGAAGGAGCTACCAGTAACCAAAGCTGTAACAGGTTGGACAAATAACATGGTATTGTTTTATAACTCCAAGAGTAATAAATATACACGAGTCAGTACTGTTATCAATCAACTTAAACAGGTGACTAAATAAGTATATAAATAAAGGAGAAAGGACAACGCTTTATTGTAGAAGAATTCCAAAGTAATAGAAGTACATCATTCCATGTCAGTCACTGCTGTTTCACATAATTGTCTTTAATAATTGCCTAGCATGACATTATTTGGGTGTAGCATAATTTATTTAGAGCATAAATCTTTGAGGGGCGCCTGGGTGGCTCAGTTGGTTAAATGTCTGACTTTAGCTGAGGTCATTATCTTGCAGTTCATGAGTTTGAGCCCTATGTCGGGCTCTGCTGATAGCTCAGAGCTTGGAGCCTGCTTTGAATTCTGTGTCTTCATCTCTCTCTCTCTTTCTGCTCCTCCCCTGCTCATGATCTGTCTTTCTCTCAAAAAAAAAACACATTAAAAAAAGAACATAAATCTTTAATATTTAAGCTTTCTTCTATATTTCCTTGACATTGTAAGTAAGTGCCACTAAAACCCTTGCACATATATCTTTAGTCAATTATTGATTTCTTTGTCATGGCTTTGTGGTTGTAAGCAGCATAAACTTAGTCAACTTAGTGAAAGGATAACAACTTATTGGAAGGAAATGAGTAAGTCATACAAATAAAAGTTTGAAAGAAGAGAAGCCACAGTATTGTACTCTTGGGATGACTAAATTCTGTTCTTTCTCAGTTTTTATGTCAACTGGCTCAATGTTAACTTTCTACAGAGAAGTATCTTGCCAGCTTAAATTGGGTCTGTCCTTGGAAGGTACCATATCTTGGATGACTCCAACCAAGACTGCTTGCTAATACAGGAATAATTTCTTCAAGCACAATATAACTGCTGAGACCAGGACAAGGGGAAGTGGAGTTGAATGGCAAATATGAAGACCTTTGCTACATTATCATAGTATAACTTTCTCTAACTGGAATTTCTCTGTCCAGCAGTATATTCATGTAAAATATGTATACTCTGCAAAATTTACCTCAGAAAATATACTTCTCCTAAAAAGGAGGAAGTGCTCATTTTTCCAGTTCTCACCAATATGTGTTTATCAAATTTGCAGTAGGACAAAAGAAAAATGTTGGATTATTTGTGAATTAAACATTTTCTTATGTTTATTGGCCATTTATAATTAATATTTAATGAAATATTTGCACGTCATTTATTTACTATTTAATTTATAAATTTTAGTTATTGAATAAGGATACTAACCTCCTGTCTTCTATGTATAATGCAAATAATTTTATTGACAGTTTTCTACTATTATTTTCAATTATATTAGGATAGTGTTCACCAAAGAAGATTTTAATATTTTGTCAAATTCATCTGTCATTTTATTGGATTTTTTCTTGAAATTTTCATAAAAGTTCTTCTTCATTCAAATACTATAATAATCACCAAAATTTTCTGCAGATACTTTTATAATTTTGTACTTTACATTTGCTTTTTTAAAATTTTTTAATGTTTATTTACTTTTGAAAGAGAGAGAGAGAGAGAGAGAGCGCGAGCATGAGTGGGGGAGGGGCAGAGAGAGAGGGAGACACAGAATTCTAAGCAGGCTCCAGGCTTTGAGCTGTCATCACGGAGCCCAGTGCAGGGGTCGAACCCATGAATTGGGAGATCATGACCTGAGCCGAAGTCTGACTTACCTGATGGAACCACCCAAGCACCCCTATATTTTACATTTGTATCTTTAGTTTATCTGGAATTTATTTTGGCATATCTGGTATGAGGTTAAAACCCAGCTCTCTTCTTTCCTATGGCTCATTTTTCATTAGATTGTAGATTTAGAAAATCTATAATTTATATAGAAAAAATGTTCACAAAAATTTGACTTATATATTAGCACTGCTGACTAGTTTCTATAATGATGTTTTATCCATATTTTTACTCTCTTTCTAGAAGGCAAATATTATAACCTTCTCTTGTATTACCATTAACTCCATAAATTTTCTCCATAAACTGATCTTTAAAAGTTTAGAATTGGCATATATGTATATGCCACACCCATTGAAAGGCCATGCTTATTAAAATATTTTGCTTGATATTTTGTTCCTGGAATGAATGGCCAAAGTTTTTTTTCCCCTTTTAATATGAATGAAGTTAAAGATTAAATTTCAAATAATTCATATTGGATTTGTTTCCTCAAAGCATTAAAAGCAAGGACAATGATGCTACTCTTCAGGGATAATTGTTATATTAAATTATAAGAGTATATTCCAGGGTATCCCAACTCTAGTTGTCAAAACTGAATATCTTGTGTGATTTTTAATGATAGTTCATGAAAGATTGTTCTGGAAAATGGCTAACATTAAAATATCCAGTGCAAATCTAACTTTCTTTGCTGGATATAAAATTCATCTAAGAAATGGTGCATCTTATTTTCTAGATAGTGATCTTGAGGGAAATAGTGCTGAGCAGAAAATAAAAACTCTACTTGTAATGCTCTTGTTGGCTCTTACGTGGGCGAACCAAGTGGTCCTGATCCAGAATGGCTACCCTGATCTTTGTTGATAAGGAAAATGGAGAACCGGGCACCATGTGGCTCCCAGGGACGGGCAGAAGCTGCGGTCTAAGCCTCCAGTCAAAACTTTAGGTGGGAGATCTCAGGTTTCAACACCACAAGTAGGCAAAATGTTGGATGCTCAAGCAACCTTGCCTAAAGTTACCAGAAAGGCTTTGGGAACTGTCAACAGAGCCACCGAAAATTCAGTAAAGAATAATGGACCTCTCAAACAGAAGCAGCCAAACTTCTCTGCCAAAAAGGTAACTGAGAAGACTGTCAAAGCAAAAAGCACTGTTCCAGCTTCGGATGACACCTATCCTGAAATAGAAAAATTCTTTCCCTTCAATCCTTTAGATTTTGAGAGTTTTGACCTGCCTGAAGAGCATCAGATTGCACACCTCCCCTTGAATGGAGTGCCTCTCATGATCCTTGATGAGGAGAGGGAACTTGAAAAGCTGTTACACCTGGGCCCCCCTTCACCTCTGAAGATGCCCTCTCAACCATGGGAGTCTAATCTGTTGCAGTCTCCAAGCGTTCTGTCAACCCTGGATGTTGAATTGCCACCTGTTTGCTATGACTTAGATATTTAAATTTCTTAGCACTTAATAGTTTGTATGTTTTGTATTAATAAAGAAATTCTTTAATAGACTCTTCCTAAAAAAAATTTTTAAGTGTTATATTTAAGTCATGAATTACTAAATTCTACTCCTGAAACCAATGTTGCACTATATGTTAATTAAATCTAATTTAAATAAAAACTTGAAACAAACCTAAAATAAAAGCCCCTGTCTCATTATGCAGTTAAATTAAGCAAATAATTAAAGCTGATATGGAAAAACTGCGGGGTAAAATGTACTTAGTGATAAATGACTATTTAATTTAGTTATTTGATTATTTTTCATGCACATGGCACTCAATATAATTTGATTTAATATTTATTAAATCTAAAAAGACTAAGAATTCCCGACCACCACCCACGTAGCAATCCTCAGTTTGATCTCTGTGGTTAAGAGTCTCTTATGATTTCCTTCTCTCTCTTTTTTTCCCCCTCCCCCTGTGTTAATCTGTTTTATTTCTTAAATTCATATGGTATTTGTCTTCCTCTGACTGATTTACTTCACTTAGCATAATACACTCCAGCTCCATCCATGCCATTGCAAATGGCAAGATTCCATTCTTTTTGATGGCTGAGTAATATTCCGTTGTATGTATATGTGTATACACACACACACACACACACACACACACACACAATGTCTTCTTCTTTATCCTTTCATCATTTGGGTTCTTTCCATGATTAGGCTATTGTTGATAATGCTGCTATAAACATCAGGGTGAATATACCCCCTTGGAATCAGTATTTTGTATCCTTTGGGTAAATAATAGTTCAATTTCTGGCTCATAGGGTAGTTCTATTTTTAACTTTTGAATAAACTCTATACTCTTTTCTAGAGTGGCTGTACCAGTTTGCATTCCCAATATGCAATATGGGAGGGTTCCCATTTCTCCACATCCTTGCCAACATGTGTTGTTTCTTTTGCTGTTAATTTTAGTCATTCTAACAAGTGTGAGATAATATTTCATCATGGTTTTGATTTGTATTTCCTTGATGATGAGTGATGTTGAGCATCTTTTCACGTTGTCTGTTGGTCATATGGACGTCTTCTTTGGAAAAATGTATTTGTCATAGACTTTGCATCTAGAGTTCTTTCTTGTCCAACAAGAAAGCAGGATGCAGAATTAAAATTCGAGAGATGACTAATGTCAAGGAAAAGACAAGAACCCTGATTAAAGGTCTTTGCTCCGTTTTTATTAGGATTAGAAGGCTTATAAACATGGTGATGGACATGTGCAAAGAGACAATGAAACTGTGAACATTTACTCATGGGAGTGAGGGAAAAAAGGTTTTAGAGATATGTGGGGTTAGGGGTTTGGGTTAAAACAAAGCAAAATCCTGTTGAGGGTGGGGGTTGGGGGGAAGTTGTTTACAGCAGACATGAGGCACCACCTCTGTTTACCTAAACTGGTCTAGGGGACTAGAAAGACAGTATATGCTATCTCAAGGTCTCTAAGGCACCTTTCTTTTGCTAATCAGCTCTGCTCTGGGCAATTGCCCCTCCACCCCAATGGTCCCTAGCCCTATTTTACCTGTTTACCTAATTTTGCCCTTCCTTCCTGTGAAAGAAGCTTTCTTTTATAGTACTAAGTTGGGGGGCATTTCTACCCTGAATACCTAATCTTGTTTATCTCATATACCTTTGTTCTATATTGGGGCCTTTGCCCTGCCCTCTCTATACCTATTCACTAATCTTGTTTACCCAAACTTGGGTGTGAACATCCTATGGCTTTCTAATTCTTTATGTCTTGTTAACCCATCAGTGCAAGCCTGGGGAAATCCTAAGCTTATTCCCCACATCTATTCATGTCTTTTGCCCATTTTTTTTTTTACCGGATTATTTGTTTCTTGGGTGTTGAGTTTGATAAGTTCTTTATAGATTTCAGATACTAACACTTTATCAGATATGTCATTTGCAGATATCTTCTCCCATTCCTTACACTGCCTTTTAGGTTTGTTAATTGTTTCCTTCACTGTGCAGAAGCTTTTTATCTTGGTGAAGTACCAATACTTTATTTTGCTCCTGTTTGGCTTTCCTCTGGAGACATGTTCATGAAGAGGTTGCTCTGGCCAAGGTCAAAGAGATTGCTGCCTTTGTTGTCCTCTATGATTTTGATGGTTTCCTTTCTCAAAAAGGAGATGGGTGGGGGATGGGCTAAATGGTGTTGGGTATTAAGGAGGGCACTTGTGTTGAGTACCAGGTATTATATGTAAGTGATAAATCAATAAATTCTACTCCTGATACTAATATTATACTATATGTTAACTAATTAGAATTTAAACAAAATTTTGAAAAATAAAATAAAATAAAATAAAATGACAGAATTGTATCACATTGCACCAATCACTTGGGATTGAAAACAAGCCTGAGCTCACTTGAGTATATCAAATTATTTATTTTAATGTGTTCCATCAAATAACAAGGTCATACAATATATATTTAGGGCCAGAGTAGGCAATCTTTAAGATGTATGTCCATGCTCCCTTAATAATCCTAGTACTACTTGCAAGCTCTATAATCTTGGACAAATAATTTAACACTAGTCTTTGGAACCAGTTCAACTTTCTCTTTGTTACCCTCTTTCCCTTCTATAAAAGGCAGAAATGTCTTTTATTCCCTATATCCTTTGTATCTTTTAATTCCTATGTGCTGATGAACTAGAGTTTTGAGACCTAAGTCATTCTCAAATTTCCAGTCAGTCAGATGTAGCTCAAAGTACAGCGGAAAGTCTTTGAGTCATAAGCCCTGAGTTTTAGTCCAAACTGTTATTTATCAGCTGTTTAAATTACTTAAACACATTTTGCTACAGCTTTTCATCAGTGATGTGTAGGATGTGAGTGGCAATTGAAAATAATTTTAGGGGTTTTAATACTTGAGTTAGTGAGAGGAAATGTCTGTGGGTAGTGGTGGCCTTGAGAAAGAAGGGAGATGACAGAAAAGATCAGTGTTGCTTTCTTCTGAAAACAGTCAAATTTATTTGAGCCCCATATGTCAAACAATGAACACATTGGGCACTTAGAAAAATGTGTAGTACTGTACACTTCTGATACTGTATCATTGAATCTATATAATTTAACACAAATAAAATTTTTTTAATAAAATTGTATTATTAGATTCCTTTACTCTTATCATGCCATTAAATGTAATGTCTTATTCACTCAGGTAGCTTATGAGTTATTTGAGGGTCAAAATACTAGTCGTATTGTATTATACGTTGAATTTTTCATGTTACCCATAACCAGCAAATCTTTATCTGAAATGACTTTCCTTTCCTAATACCATTTAATTCCTCTTTAAATACTATTAAGTTTTGGTTCTCTTATGGGAATATTTGCATTAGTAGTCACTAATGGCACCCTTGGACTAAATTTTTTACATTTCTTGATTTGAAGTCTTTTCATCCTCAGCAGAGAACAAAATACTATGCAAAAATGGTAACACTCTTAGTCTTTAAGCTGTTTGATCAGAAGTATGAGGTTTAGAGTCATGTTGTCCATGCCTTGTCCCTTACTAACTTTGGGACCTGAGGAAATTAATTTCTCTGACCTTCAATTTATCATCTATAAAATCAGGATTATAATATCCCCCTTTTAATAACTTTTATTAGATTTAAATACTAAAGTGTCTGCATAGCATTTAGTCAGTAACTCAGAACATGGCAAGCCTTTTATTGTTACTATATAATAAGAACCTATATTTTTAAATTATTTCTTAATATTTGTGTTGTTTCCCTTTTTAAGCTTTGTGTTCTTTCTTAAACCCAATTTATTCTACCACAGATCCTGTCAAAATAAGGGTGACTTCAGTGTCTCCATAAATACTTCAATCTTACAGGTCCTTGACTTGTTCTACTTCATTGAGCTATATGTTTGTACCCCAACTCCACAGTCGTTCCTTAATATATATATATATATATATATTTTGCATATTTGGAGAAATTTGAGTGATTGAATTAGGCAGATGCTTGGTAAATCTTGATTTATTGTACACTGATATCAATGGGTTTTCCCTGCCTGTTACTTTATCTTATTCCTCATGCTGTCTTTCTTGCTCACTTTATGTTAATGCAGAATGGTTATCTAGCTTTCATTAGTTAATACAGTATAAAGTTTGGGCCCTTCAATCACTGTCAGTTCACATTCTTTTTGTTGCTAGTGATGGGAACCCATCTCAAACTAGCTTGAATAAAACCTCAAGTAGCTGGTTTTACCTAAAAGATGGGAAATCATTCATTAATGTGATTGAGAATCTCACATGCCAGTTCTGGATTTAAGGAAGTTGAATCTGAAAGGTTCAAGCAGTGCTATCATGCTTTTTTCTCTCTTCAACTCTGCATCTCTGTCTCTCTTTATCTTTCAATCTATCTCAATTTTTTGGCTCTCTGACCCAATTCGGTTTTATTTTCTGATATGTGCTAGTAAGAAGTTCTGGCCCTACCATTGCTTACCAAATCTTTCACCAAGTTCCCATTGTCCTTCTTCAGATGGTCTTATATATCATTTCCCTCCTTGTGACAAGCCTTTGCATATGTCCTTACCCAACTTAAAATCACCTGCCTTTGAAAGGTGGCATATTGTGTCAACTAGCCCAGTAGAACTTATTCACCAAATAAATTTTTTTGTCTATTACTATTTATGTAAAATGAAAAAATACAGCACAGAAGCTTCAGGTTGGTGAACCAGAATGCATCCTCATCCCAGGCCTCAAACTCCAAAGGCATATCTTGCATTTGGTATCTCTTCATCTGGTAGTTCATTCATATTCTTTAATACCCCTTTTAATGAACTAGCAATCTAGTTAGCAATATATATATATATATATATATATATATATATATATATATATATATTAGAATTTGAGTTTCCTTTTGGAGAGATCTTTTTGAATTAACAACTTTAAAGGCTCTAATTAATTCATTCTATTTCCCTTTAGATATCAGCATAAACATCATTTCCTCAGGGAAATTTTTCCCTGATCATTCACTCTAGGTCAGGTTCTTTGGTTATTCTTTACCTCACAGAACCTACACCCTTGTTTCTTTTCTTCTTAGGACATTATCTCAGTTTATAATTCTTCATTTATTAGTAAAATCCTTGATTAGTGTGTCTTTCCCTCGTTCTAAGCTCTGAAAGACTAGAGAGCCGATATCTGTTTGCTCATTGCTTTTTCTCCAACCTATCATAGTATCTGGCTACAATAATGATTTTTGAGTGTATGAATATAAAGAACTATTATGTGAGAGAACTGGGATTTAAAATTAGATCTGACTCTAAAGCTATTCTGCAGTGGCAGTGTATGTTTAGCATATTATAATAATAAATTACCATAATCAATGTGTAATATTGTTTCTGGACATATTCAAAATCAATGTATGAAATTTTAGCCTTTTTGGTTTAATCACATTGTTTTATAATTTGTAATATTAATGAGATAGGAATTTGGTGAGTGAGATGGTGGGTGCATGTGCAGAATTTTGAAGGATGAGACCCTTAAGGATAGGGGCAGTGGATATCTGCCTGTTGGGCCTGGGTTTGAGAGGCCAGAGGGAAGAGAAAGGCCCCTGGCTCTGATATTTGAGGGACTCAGGCACCAGGTGGGGACTGAGGGGAAGAGTAAGAACTTATCTTACTCTTCAGGCCCAGACTCAAAGTAGAATGGGTAAAGTGAGTGAATGACAATTATTCCTATGTTCCACAGGAAGAGTATAAGCACATCAGGGGAAACATATAGGCAGATTTTACGTTGTTTGCACTTGTATCCAAAAACATCTCAGGAGGAAGCAGAAGTGATTCTGTATTAAAAAGCGAGTTGATTTCTGACAGAATTTAAAATCTATTCTCATTCTCTCTGCATCTGTCTCTCTTTCCCTCTTTCCTATACCTATCCCTCTCTTCCTCCTCCCTCTTACACTTCATGTCTTTTTGGTGACTATTAATACTTTAGTATGAAAATAATATACACAGCAAGAATCCCCACTATACCCTTCCCTAATGGCATGTGGAAATGCATAACCATAGTCTTCCAGTGAAATTGAGGTCATAGCCATATTATCTGCAGTTTTTTTTTCTGTTCACTATGTAGATTATTATAATAGTTTTATGTAACAGAAAATCCAGAAAAGTTTTTCTGTAATAATTTCAATGCTTTGTTTTTGGTCTATTATTTTAAGATAATAGTATATATTTCATTCCAAGATTCTAATTCTTAAACATTAAAAATTTTTAAAGTGTTTTTATTTTATTTTTGAGAGAGAGAGAAAGACAGAGCACGGGCAGGGGAGGGACAGAGACTGAGGGAGACACAGAATCCAAAGCAGGCTCCAGGCTCTGAACTGTCAGCACAGAGTCTGACGTGGGGCTTGAACTCACAAACCGTGAGATCATGACCTGAGCCGAAGTTGGATGCCTAACTGATTGAGCCACCCAGGATCCCCTAATGCTTAAACATTTTAAATATTATTTATTTCCTTTGGTTTTTAATATATATTTTCTTTTATTCTGTAGAAAAGTATCAAAATTATCATCTTGCAATTTATAACTTTGCTTTCTACATACTTAAAAATAGTTAATATGATTGAAGTTGACACTGTATTTGTATTCTAGATGTGATATCTTCAGAATATCTTTGGAATATGACCCCAAATTCATTTCATAGGTTAGATTTATTTCTTCATCTCTATTAGCAGTCACATTTTTCTTAGAATGAAAGATATTTGGTTGTCAGGTGGACAATTACTTTGCTTAGGAATGACTTTCTGAGCAGCCTGATTCTGGCTAGGTAGCAAGATTTGTTACTGCCACCATATAAGGCAGTTTTTCCTAAGTCTCATTATAAGCTGATCTCTTTCATAGTTACTATATAATGCACACCCAGACCTAAAAATGGAGTGGTCAGCTTCTGCATACCCCTGGGTTTAAATCATATCTCTTATTACCTTGTTTTTTATTGCCTGATTAGAATGGATGAAATTTTGTAACCCAAGTACAAGTTGCTTCATTAGATTGCATTCAACTAATCAGTTATGGTTTCATTCTATTCTGAAACATATTCTTCCTGTATATTAGAGACACACTTCTTTTAGAGGTCTAAATTGTACTTTGTCTATCTCTGATGGTTTTGACTGATTCTGTGTTGTAAACTTTCAGGCTCATTTTAAAGACTATGAAAACATCTAGAAGTAATTCTAATTTAGTGGAAAAAGTCATTTCAATGTTTTATTTTTTGAAATCTAGATTTCAGACCTACCTATTTAGCAAATGCTAGATAATAAAATTTGTCCAAAATTTGAATTTTTACCCATTTTTCTTATCTTAGTAACTAAAGAGAGCCTTGATGTTCTCTTATGATTTATTAAATTTATTAAAGAATGTGATAAAACTTATTATTGTAATCCAAAGATTACCCGAGGAAATGAAAAATTTAAATGTACTTTTTTGCATAAGGCATTTTAAAAATATTATATTATTTTTCATAATAGTATTGTTATTAAGATTTTTCACATCTTTTGCTGGTCGTATATTTGGAAGAGTTTGAATTCTGTAATTATGTACTTTTTAAATCATGTTCTTCTTGCATTTCAAGTGTTCCCCAAAGTCTTTACCTCTTCTACTCCATTTGTGATCTATAGCCTGGAAAACCTCAAATAATCAATGGTATACACTTTAATCCCAAACTTTGCTAAGGGAGAATTACTGAGTATGTGTGACTGGGGAAATCACTGTGACTGAGAATATCAATGGCCAGGAAGTCGATTTGGTAAATGGAAGGAGAATATGCATTTGCATGGGTCAGGGTGGGAATGGGGATTCTCATATTGAAGTCAGAAATGGGTTGAAGCCAAATGATTATTATAGAAGTGTAACACGTTTTATTCATGCACCACAATGTGTGAAAGAACATTTGGGTACAGTACCAGAAAAGACAAAACAAAACATCTTAATATAAATGGATAAATATTGTTTCCATAAAATCATGAAAAAATTTTAAAAACCTTCCCCTCAAAATAAGTCATACTGATTAAACCTTAAATGGGCAACAGGAAGTCCTTCTTTTCTCTCTGTCCCAACCTGCAACAGACATACATCCACCCTCGCCAAGATCCTTGTTGGAAGGGCCATGGTAGATCATCTTATGTGTGAGCTTAAGTCTTTTAGATTCCTCAGAATTGAAATATCTATACTCATATGCATACGCTTACAAAATTTCATCTTACTAACATCGTACAAGTAATTTTCAGCAAATTTTTCCGTGCATTGTTTTATAATCAAAGTCTGTCTTTTGACGTTTTAGCAAACACCCCTATATAAAAACAGAAAACTACTTGGTGCTCTAGAAAGTAAGGGAGAAATTTCATGAAAAAAGAAAGGTGGCTATTTGTGCAGAGGAACAAGTTTAAAGAAAATAATCAAAATGATGAAGCAGGAAAGAATAAGCTAAAAAGATTCTATGGCTCAGAAAAAGAGGAAGGTGAATTTCCGGAAGTAAGAGACTGAGCAAATCCAAGTGTTTATGATACTACTTATCCATAATTTTAGTAATCTCAGTAACCTCTATTGTGGACTTTTTCCCCACCTTTTTTTTTTATAACCATACTTAAAAAATAGTTTTTATTTAAATTCCAGGTAGTTAACATACAGTGTAATATTAGTTTCAGGTATACAATATAGTGATTGAAAAATTCCATACATCACCCGGTCTCATCACTACAAGTGCACTCCTCAATCCCCTTCACCCATTTAACCCATTCCTGCATCCCTCTATTCCCCTTCCCTCTGGTAACCATTAGTTTGTCCTCTTAGTTAAGAGTCTGTTTCTTGGTTTGCCCCCTCTCTCTTTTTTTTCCATTGCTCATTTGTTTTGTATCCTAAGTTCCACATGAGTGGAATTATGTGGTATTTGTTTTTCTCTGACTGACTTATTTCACTTAGCATAATACTTTCTAGCTCTGTCCAATCATTGCATATGGCAAGATTTCATTATTTTTCTGGCTGAAAAAATATATATACACACCACCTTTTCTTTATCCATTCATCTGTCAGTAGACACTTTGGCTGTTTTCATAATTTGGGTACTGTAGATAATGCTGCTATAAATACCAAGGTGCATGTATCCCTTTGAAATTGTATTTTTATATTCTTTGGGCAAATAGCTAGTAGTGCAGTTGCTGAATCATAGGGTATTCTATTTTTAACTTTTTGAGGAACTTCCATACTGTTTTCCAGAATGACTGCACCAATTTGCATTCCTACCAACAGTGCAAGAAAGTTCCCCTTTCTCCACACTCTCTTTAGTATCTGTTATTTTGTGTGTGTGTGTGTGTGTGTGTGTGTGTGTGTGTTGTTGATTTTAGCTATTCTGAAAAGTGTGAAGTGATACCTTATTGTAGTTTTGATTTGTATTTCCCTGATGAGGAGTGATGTTGAGCACCTTTTCATGTGTCTGTTGCCATCTGTGTGCCTTCTTTGGAAAGATGTCTATCCATGTTTTCTGCCCATTTCTTAACTGGATTATTCATTTTTGGGGGGTCTTGCATTTGATAAGTTCTTTATAGAGTTTGGATACTAACCGTTTCCAGTATGTCATTTTCAAATATCATCTCTCATTCCATATGCTGCCTTTTAGTTTCGTTGATTGTTTCTTTCACAGTGCAGAAGCTTTTTATTTTGATGAAGTTCCAATTGTTAATTTTTGCTTTTGTTTCCCTTACCTCAGGAGACATATCTAGAAAGAAGTTGCTACAGCCAATGTCAGAGAAGTTACTGCCTGTGTTCTCTAGGATTTTTATGTTTCCAGGCCTCACATTTAGGTCTTTCATGTATTTTGAATTTATTTTTTGTATGGTGTAAGACAGTGGTCTAGTCTCATTCTTTTATCGTCCAGTTTTCCCAACACCATTTGTTGAAGAGACTTATTATTTTTCCATCAGATATTTTTTTTTCCTTCCTTGTCAAAGATTACTTTGCCATAAAATGTGGATCCATTACTGGTTTTCTATTCTATTCTATTGGTGTATGTTAATTTTTGTGCCAGTACCACACTGTTTTTATCACTACAACTTTATAATATAACTTAAATTCCAGAACTATGATACCTCCAGCTTTGTTTTTCTTTTTCAAAGTTGCTTTGGCTATTTGGGGTATTTTTTGGTTGTGTAAAAATTTTAGAATTTCTCTAGCTCTGTGAAAAATGCTTTTTGTGTTTTGATAGGGGTTGCATTAAATGGGCACATTGCTTTGAGTAGTACAGGCATTTTAACAATATTTGTTGTTCCAATTCATGAGTATGGAATGTCCTTCCATTTCGTTGTGTCATCTTCATTTTCTTTCATCAATTGTTTTATAGTTTTCAGAATATAGGTCTTTCAGTTCTTTGGTTAGTTTTATTCCTAGGTATCTTATTGTTTTTGGTGCATTTGTAAATGGGATGGATTCCATGATTTCTCTTTCTGCTGCTTCATTATGGTTATATAGAAATGCAACAGATTTCTGTATATTGATTTTGTATCCTGAGACTTTATTGAATTCATTTATCAATTCTATCAGTTTTTGCTGGAGTCTTTCACGTTTTCTATACAGTGTTATGTCATCTGCAAATAGTGAAAGTTTTACTTCTTCCTTTTTGATTTGGATCCCTTTTACTTGTTTTTGTTGTCTGATTGCTGTGGCTAGGACTTCCAGCAAAGAATTAAATCAGTAATCAAAAAGTTCCCAACAAACAAAACATCCAGATGGCTTCAGACGTCAATTCTATCAAACATTTAAAGAAGAGGCAATACCTATTCTTTTCAAACCATTCTAAAAACAGACAAGGAAGGAAAACTTCCAAATTCATTCTATGAGGCAAGCATTGACCAGATACCAAAACCAGATAAAGACTCCACTAAAACAGAGAACCATAGGCCAGTGTGAATGAACATGGATGAACATTGGTGCAAAAATTCTCAATAAAATACTAGCAAACTGAATCCAACAATGCATTAAGAAAGTCATTCACCTTGATCATGTGGGTTTATCCTTGGGTTGGCTCAATATTCACAAATCAATCAACATGATATACAACATTAATAAAAGAAAGTATAAGAACCATATGAGCATTTCAACAGATGCAGAAAAAAAACAAACAAACATTTGACTGGTACAACATCCATTCATGGTAAAAAACCATCAACAAAGTAGGTTTAGTGGGAACATAGCACAACCTTAATAAAGACCATATATGAAAAACCCACAGCTAATATCATCCTGAATGGAGAAAAACTGGGAGCTTTTCCTGTGTGGTCATAAGCAAGACAGGGAGTCCACTCTCACCACTGTTATTTAAGGTAGTACTGTAAGCATACTTTTCAAATTGAGGTATAATATCCATTCAGAACAATAGACACAAAGTTATAGCTAATTCCTCATGGCCCCTCCTAATTTCCATCTTTTTCCTTCCCCCTAACACTCCCTAACACTAACACTAACTTCCTATCCCTATCCTGACATCAAACACTGCGTCATGTTTTCCTATGTTTGAAACGTGTAGAAATATATATAGCATGTATGCCTTTGTATCTGGCTTCTCATACTCAAAAATATGTTTGTGAGATTCTTCCATGTTGCATGTAACTATAGTATGTGTACTTTGACTGCAGTTTAGTATTTTATTATACGAATATGTTGGGATTTATTTTTCTATTCCTCTCTTGATAGGCATCTTATTATTTTCTCTTTGGGGCTATTAAACATAATGTTGCTAAGAGCATTTTTAAATATGTCATTTGATTCTATGTGTATTTTAAAGTCTTTGTGTATTTTAAAGTTTTGCTTCATAAAAGTAGTTGCTATGTTAATTTGTGCATAGATATAAATAACTATTATATCTTTGCTGTGAATTGTGGCTTTTAGTATTAAAAAGTTCCTTTCTTTGTTCCATTTAATGTTTTTCACTGAAATTTTACTTTGATCATGATCACTTTTCCTGCTTTCTTATTTTTTAATTTGCCTATTTTACTTTTGTTCATTTCTTTTAGTTTTATTAAATCACTTTATGTTAGATGTGGTAATTGCATATTATGTTAATGTTGCATCTAGCCTTGTGATCCAAGTCAAAAAAATATTTTAAGGTAAGAGTTAAGCCCACTTATATTTATTGAAATGGGTGTTATGTTTTGTCTCAACTCTGTCACGATATGCTATAATCTTGCTATTCTTTCTTCTTTACAAGGTGTGTATTTTTCTCTTTCAAAGAATATTTTTTTTGAAGTTTGTAATTTTGTTCTGTGGTTACCTTTGAACTTAAAACTTTTTAAATGCACTTATTCCCATTTTCACATTTAAGTTCTTATCTTTTTCTTTTATTCTTTAACTATATCCGTTAACTTTCTCTACTTACTATTCCCACTGTTCCCAAATTGAGAGCCAACTATGATCTGGGGCACCACAGTAAACTCACAGAGACTCTGTCCTATATTTTAAATTTTCAGGGAAACACAGTGGCATTTCCTGGGTGCTGCACAAACTGCTGACATGAGATAGTTTATCCTTAGGTGGTGCTACCATCGCTTCAATGATAGCGTATCTTTGTGATCTTGCCCTTTCAAAAAGGGCAAATACTGTATGAAAATCATTGTGGAACTGGAACTGAGAGTGGTTGAATCCAACCTGATCCAAGGTTGAGAAGTGGTGTTCTGCTCAATGGTCCCACAATACAATTATTAAGTAATAGTTATTTTTTAAGAATGAAAAAAAATATTTTTTTAGCCTCTCTGTATTTTTCTCAAATGTACTATTATTTTTTTCAAACATAAATACTTATTGAGTTGTATAAAACTAAATTTTCAGTAAACATACTATAATGTGTTTTTTTTTGTTGTTGGTTTTTTTTTTTTTTTTTTGGCCTAGAGATGCCTGGAAAATTTCCTGAGGCACTGAAGCAGCCACAAACTGAGAAACTTTGGGAACTTCTATCCCATTCAGCAATCAGTGTGCTTTTCCATTATCTTCTTTCTGTCCCCTTTCTTCATTTTTTGGCTGCTTCATTTCTACTTTGTCATTATATATTCCGTTTATATATCAGTCATTCACTCTTGTCCCACTTTTTAGTCTTATATATATTAAAATATCACCCTCCCTTGTTTTGCTGGAGCATTTCCATACATCTCTTGGTTGAACGAAGCTCTAATAAATTCCTGAAAATGGCATATGGGTACAGAATTCCCTAAATTCTGTGTTTAAAACTGTATTTATACAGCCTTAATATTTGAAGAACAGTTTAATTGCATTTTAAATTATTTGTTCCTACTTATTTTTAATTGGTTGATTCCAATTTTCATTGGTCTCCTTTCAATATGTAGGTTTGAGCCTTTTTAAAGTTTCTGGAAATTTGTTTTGAATTTTAGTTTTAACTAGTATTTGTTCCATTCTTTTATTTTACTTCTCTAGAGACTGTAGTTATGCAAGTGTTATTCCTTCTTTGACTGTCTTCCATTTTCCCTACATTCTTTGAAATGTTGAACTACTTTCTTCTCTCATTTTCATCTCTTGGGTGGTTTCTCTACCTTTCTTCACTGTTACTTTTTTTTAAAAAATGTTTATTTATATTTGAGAGAGAGACAGAGTGAGAGTGGGGAAGGGACAGAGAGAGAGGGAGACACAGAATCCAAAGCAGGCTCCAGGTCCTGAGCTGTCAGCACAGAGCCTGACACAGGGCTTGAACCCACAAACCATGAGATCATGACCTGAGCTGAAGTTGGATGCTTAATGGACTGAGCCACCCAGGCGCCCCTTTGGTGTTTCTTATTAAATGTTATCTTGAATCTGTTTTCTCTTAGGTGTCTTGTAATTTATTTCTTATTTCTGAGATAATTTTGTCTGTTTCTTCTATTATTTTCTTGAGTTTACTCAACGCTGTGTTTATTTTTTCATTTTTTTAAATCCATTTTCTTTTAACTTTTAAATTTCCAATTTAAAGATGCTTTTCCTCCAGAGCCCTGGGAGCAGGCAGCTCAGTCTGAGGATCTCCTGGGTTGCCTGGGGAGAAGGAGTTCTCCTGCTTGGAGTGTTTGGTAGAGGTGATATTGCCTCTCTGCAGGCAAAAGAACCATCTAGCACCATAGAGCTGCCCCATTCAGCAGTATAGGAACAAAGACACTAGTTGAGGGCAGCAAACCCTGGCGTCAGTGGTGTATTGTGATTTACCATAAACTTTGAGCCACTGCCATTGGGCAGTTAAACAACTGTTTCCTGGGACAAACCAGCATTGGCCACAGTGCAGCAAGACCTTCCCCCAGAGGATCAGCACAGGTCTGAGCATGGTGGCCTCTAAAGTGTGGGTTTTGAAATACAACGATGCCTGAGATAAAACCCAGGAGGGTGGCACCACCTGGCAGATAGATAGCTTGGACACAAGGTGATGGTGGGGAACAGATGGAAGCTGGGGACACAGGAGGGGTAATTGACTGTGCATCTATGAGGATATGAACTTCCTGCTCCAGAGACTAGAGAGCAGGATGAAACCATTTTTACCCCTAGCCCACCAGCACTGATTGACTTCAGTAAGGTAAACAACACCACCAGGTGCAGAATGGAGCTGTTACACCAACCCCTGCCCTCCCTCCCCCCCCACCGCCCCGTGCCCTCCAAGCACATTTCCATTCATTAGGACCAGTTGGCCTGAGAATCAGAGCTTTAGGTTCTTTCTCCAGAAGACCGGCACAAACCCCTCCTATGCTCTGTCTACTAATCATAGAGTACTGCAAAGCTTCAGCTCTAGGGGAAATATGATCCAGCTTCCTGTGGGTTTTTGTTTGTTTTCTTTCTGTTTTTGTTTTTGTTTTTGTTTTCTTTTTTCTTGCATATATAAAGAACAATTTTTTTATTTTATTTTTTAAATTTTTATTTTTTTTTTACATTTTCTTTTTTAGTTTTTTCTATCAAGCTTTCCTTAAGCAGACCAAAACACACCTAGGATCTAGCCTCCTTTCTTATTTTTATTTTATTATTTTTATTTTCCCTCCAAAATTACAAGACAGAGGAATTTACCCCAAAAGAAAGAACAGGATGAAATGATGGCTAGGGGTTTAATCAATACAGACATAAGTAAGATATATGAACTAGGGTTTAAAACAATTATAAGGATACTAGCTGGGCTTGAAGAAAGCATAAAAGATACTAGAGAATCATTTACTGCAAAGATAAAAGAGCTAAAATCTAGTCAAGCTGAAATTAAAAATGCTATAACTGAGATGCAAACCCAAATGGATGCCATGACAGCAAGTATGGATGAAGCAGAGGAATAAATTAGTGATATAGAAGATAACATTATAGAAAATAATGAAGCTGAAAAGAAGAGGAAAACAAAAAGGGACAGAGAACTCAGTGACTTATTAAAATGGAATAACATTTATATCATAGGGATTCCATAAGACAGAGAGAAAAAGTGGCAGAAGGTTTTTTTGAGCAAATTATAGCTGAAAACTTCCCTAATCTGGGAAAGGACACAGACATCAAAATCTAAGAAGCACAGAGAACTCCCATTAAATTCAACAAAAGCTGGCCTTTGCCAAGGCATACCATAGTCAAATTCACAAAATACACAGACAAAGAAAGAATTATGAAAGCAGCAAGGGGAAAAAATCCTTAACTTACATGGGAAGACAGATCAGGTTGATAGCAGATCTGTCCACAGAAACTTGGCAGGCCAGAAGGGAATAGCAACATATATTCAATGAGCTAAATGGAAAAAAAATATGCAGCTAATAATTCTTTATCCAGGAACACTGTCATTCAGAATAGAAGGAGAGATGCAGAGTTTCCCAGACAAACAAAAACTGAAGGAGTTTGTGACCACTAAACCAGCCTTGTAAGAAATTTTAAGGGGGGACTCTTAACATCACCAGAAACACCAACTTTACAAGTAACAAAATTGCATTAAACTCATGTTTCAATACTCACACTAAATGCAAATAGACAAATGCTCCAATAAAAAGACACAGGGTATCAGAATGAATAAAAAAACCAAGACCCATCTATATACTGCCAAAGGAGACTCATTTTAGACCTAAAGACATTGGCATATTGAAAGTGATGGGATGGAGCATCTATCATGCCAGTAGACACCAAAAGAAAGCCAGAGTAGCTACACTTACATTATACAAACTGGATTTTAAACCAAAAACTAAAACAAGAGGTGAAGAAGGGCATTTTGTCATAATTAATGGGTCTATCCATCAAGAAGATCTAATAATTGTAAATATTTTTATGCTTCCAACTTGGGAGAAGCAAAATATATAAATCAGTTAATAGCATACTTAAATAATACGTAAATAAACTCATTGAAAATAATACAGTAATTGTAAGGGACTTTAATACCCCACATACAACAATAGACAGATCATCTAAGCAGAAAATCAACAAGAAAACAATGGCTTTGAAGGGCACACTGAACAAGAGTGACTTAACAGACTATTCAGAACATTCCATCCTAAAACAGTAGAATACACTTTCTTTTTGAGTACACATGGAACATACTACAGAATAGATCATATACTGGTTCACAAATAATCCCTCAACAAGTAAAAAATTTGAAGATCATACCATGCATATTTTCAGACCACAATGCTGTGAATCTTGAAGTCAACCACAAGAAAAAATTTGGAAAGCTCCCAAGTACATGGAGGTTAAAGAACATCCTACTAAAGAGTGAATGGGTTGACCAGGAAATTAAGGAAGAAATAAAAATACGTGAAAGCAAATGAAAATGAAAACACAACAGTCCAAAACCTTTGGGATGCAGCAAAGGCAGTCCTAGGAGGGAAATATGTTGTATACAGGCCTACTTCAAGAAACAAAGGTCTCCAATACACAACTTAACCTTTCACCTAAAGGAGCTAGAAAAGGGACAGCAAATAAATTGTAAAGCCAGCTGAAGAAGGGAAATAATAAAGACTAGTGCAGGAATAAATGACATAGAAACAAACAAACAAAAAAAAACCTCACTAGAACACAAATAATAGCTGCTTCTTTGAAAAAATTAAAAATTGATATACCCCTACTCAGACTTATCAAAAAGAAAAGAGAAAGGACCCAAATAAAGTCATGAATGAAAGAGGAGAGATCACAACCAACACCACAGAAATACAATTATAAGAGAATATTATGAAAAATTATATGCCAACATGTGGGACATTCTGGGAGAAATGGATAAATTCCTAGAAACATACTACCAAACATGAAACAGGAAGAAATACAAAATTTGAACAGATCCATAATCACCAAAGAAATTGAGACAGTAATCAAAAATCTCCCAACAAATGAAAGTCTAGGGCCAGATGGCTTCCCAGTGGACCTCTAACAGACATTTAAAGAAGAGTTAACCTATTCTTCCTAAACTTTTCCAAAAAATAGAAATGGAAGGAAAACTTCCAAACTCATTCTACGAGGCCAGCATTACCTTGATTCCAAAATTAGACAAAGATCCTACTAAAAAGAAGAATTACAGGCCAATATCCCTCATGAACATGGATGCAAAAATTCTCAGCAAGATACTAGCAAATCTAATTCAACAGTACATTGAAAGAATTATTCACCATAATCAAGTGGGATTTATTCCTGTGCTGCAGGGTTGGTTTAATATTCACAAATCAACCAATGTGGTATAACTTATTAATAAAGAAAAGATAAGAACCATATGAGCCTCTGCAATAGATGCAGAAAAAAACATTTGTCAAAATATAGCATCCGTTCTTGATAAGAAACCCTCAACAATGTAGGGATGGATAGAACATACCTCAACATATAAAGCCATATGTGAAAGAACTGCAGCTAATATCATCCTCAATGGAGGAAAACTGAGAGCTTTTCCCTTAAAGTTGGAAACAAGATAAAGATGTCCACTTTCACCATTACTATTTAACATAGTTGTGGAAGTCTTGGCCTCAGCAGTTAGAAAACAAAAACAATAAAAGACATTCAAATTGGCAAGGAAGATGTCAAACTTTCACTATTTGCAGATAATATGATACACTGTAGAAAACCTGAAAGACTCCACCAAAAATTTTCTATAAATAATACATGAATTCAGCAAAGTTTCAGGATATGAAATCAATGTACAGAAACCTGTCGCATTTCTATCCACCAATAATGAAGAAATGAAAGAAGAAATCAAGGAATATATCCCATTTGGCAATTGCACCAAAAACAATTAGATACCTGGAAATAAACCTAACCAAAGAGATAAAAACCTGTACTCAGAAAACTATAGAAGACTTAAGAAAGAAATTGAAGAGGACACAAAGAAATGGAAAAGCATTCTATGTTCATGGATTTGGGAGAATAAAAATTGTTAAAATGTCTATACTACCAAAGAAATAGACACATTTGATGCAATCTCCACAAAAATACCACCAGCATTTTTCACAGAACTAGAAAAAACAATCCTAAAATTTGTATGGAACCACAAAAGACCCCAAATAGCCAAAGCAATCCTGAAAAAGAAAAACAAAAATGGAGGCATGACGATTCCATTTTTCAAGCTATATTATAAAGCTGTAGTCATCAAGATAGTGTGATACTGGCACAAAAAACAGACACATAGATCAGTGCAACAGAATAGAAAACCCAGAAATGGACCCACAACTATATGGTCAACTAATTTTTGATAAAGCAAGGAAGAACATCCAGTGGAAAAAAAGTCTCTTCAACAAATGACACTGGGAAAACTGTACAGCAACATGCTGAAGAATGGAACTGGACCACTTTCTTATACCATATGCAAAAATAAACTCAAAATGGATGAAAGAGCTAAATGTGAGACAGGAAGCCAACAAAATTCTAGAGGACAACACAGGCAGCAACCTCTTTGATCTTGGCAGAACAACTTCTTACTAGACATGTTCCTGGAGGTAAGGGAAACAAAAGCAAAAATGAACTATTGGGACTTTATCAAGCTAAAATGTTGTGCACAGCAAAGGAAACAATCAATTAAACTAAAAGGCAACAGATGGGATGGAAGAAGATATTTGCCAATGACATATCTGATAAAGGGTTAATATCCAAAAATCTATAAAGGACTAATCAAACTAAACACCCAAAAAATAAATAATCCAGTTATGAAATGGGCCGAAGACATAGAGATTTTTCCAAAGAAGACATCCAGATGGCCAACAGACACACGGAAAGATCCTCAACATCACTCATCATTCAGGAAATACAAATCAAAACCATGATGAGATGCCACATCACACCTGTCAGAATGGCTAAAATCAACAACACATGAACCAACAGGTTTTGTCAAGGATGCAGAGAAAGGGGAACCCTCTTGCACTGCTGGTGGGAATGCAAACTGGTGTAGCCACTCTGGAAAACAGTATGGAGGTTCCTCAGAAAGTTAAAAATATAACAACCCTACAATCCAGCAATTGCAGTACTAGGTATTTACCCAAAGGATAACAGATATACAAATTTGAAGGGATATATGTACCTTGATATTTATAGCAGCATTGTCAACAATAGCCAAACTATGGAGAGAGCCAAAACATCCTTTGTCACTGGATAAAGAAGACGTGGTATATGTATACACAACGGACTATTACTCAGGCATTAAAAAGAATGAAATGTTGCCATTTGCAAGGACATGGATTGAGTTAGAGTGTATTAAAGTAGGTGAAATAAGTCAGAAAAAGACAAATACCATATAACTTCAGTTATATGTGGAATTTAAGAAACAAAACAGATGAACACATGGGAAAGAGGGGGGAAGATAAGAAAGGAAACAAACCACAAGAGGTTAGCAGAGGGAGGTGGGTGGGGTGAGCTAGATGGGTGATGGGTATTAAGGAAGGCACTTGTTATGAATAGCACTTGGTTTTGTATGTAAGTGATGAATCACTGAATTCTGCTTCTGAAACTCATATTGCAGTGTATGATAACTATAACTAGAATTTAAATAAAAATTTGAAAAAGAGAAAAAAACTATAAAAAAGATGCTTTTCCCTTAAATGCTTCTTTAAAGGTATTTAGTTCAGTTCTGAGTTGTGTCATGCAATTTTCTTTTGCTTCAGGGTTTGTTTTTATTTTTTGGGGGGAGGGTTCATCGATTCAGATGTTACCAATCTCTTATTTCCTGCTTTTTTTTGGGTAATAATCCTATATGGATTATTTTTTCCCTCTGTTCATTGCTGTTGATTTGGGGTTATTTCTGATATTTCTATTTTCTAATTCTATTAATGCCCTTTTCTATAGAACTGTACATCAGAACTGGTTTCTTTAGTGGGTTTTTTTTTTCTCAGACCGTGGGTGGGGTCATGTGTCCAATATTTTGGTTCTCTTTGTGTTGTAGATCCTAAATTTTTTTATTCACATTTTTATCTTTTCACTGTTCATCTGCCAAAGGCCACATCTTTCTCTTTTTTGGCCTTCTGTTCCCAGAAACTAAGCCTTTTGAAAACCACCAGTTAATGTTGCCTGCCTTCATAATTCCCTCCCCCAAATCCCAATACCCTACCAGGAAACAATTTTACTATTTTATCTTGAAGGATGGACTCTATCTGAAGGTGATTCTGCCTTATTAACATGCCTCTTTTCTTGCGGTTTTTCTCAGTTTGCTCTTGCTTTGTATGAAGGCTTTCAGCAGGGGAGAAGCTTGAGAGCTTGCTTGCTGGAATTTGTTTTTTTTTTTCTCCTATTGAAGTTATTTTTAATTTTGAGAAGGTTATGCTGAACATTTGATTTTTGTGGTTTCTTATTCTTTGTGCTCTTTATTGTTTTTGCAGGAGATATTCTGAGATGCTGTCATCGGTATCATAGGTCTTTAAATATTTGAGGTTTATATTTTGAGACCACATGCAGGAATCTTAGAATTGTTGTATCTAACCAATGAATTGAGTTTATTAATACAATGGGTGTCTCTTTTTGCCTGTCCTTTGTATTAAAGTCTGCTTATTTTGTCCAGGACTGATTTCTTTTTGGTGTTTGCATGGTATACATATTTTTCTTTCTTTTCCACCATTTTTGTTTCCATATACTTTAGTTTTGTATATTAAACAGCATATACTACACCTGAATTTTGATTTTACTTTTGGTCTGACAGACTATTTTGAATAGAGCATTTACTCTGCTGACATTCAATGAATTAGATGATATATGGGGATACATTTCACTATCTGATTATTTTCTTTTTATTTGTGCCTCATTGTTTAAATTCCTTTCTTTTGTCTTTATGGAACTTTTTATAATTATTATTATTCCATTTTATTTCTGTCTACTAGCTTGATAATTTAGTGGATATGTTAGAGATTACTACCTGAATCCTTTGTTCATCAGATTCTAATACAAATTAATACTTTTTACTTTTCCCCATGATCTAGAAGTTTATTTATTCCTCTTACATTTGTACTATTCTACTGTTGTCACATATTTTAATTTGTATATATTTTAAACTCTATGAAACTTTGTTTTTGTTAATAGAGCTTATTATCTTTTAGATATGGTTAAATATGTGCCTATGTCATTTCATCATTATTTCATATATCCTTGAGTTTCCATCTGAGATCATTTTCCTCCTAAGGTTTTTTAAAAATTTCCTTATGTAGACCAACTCATGAAAAATCCTCTTATTTAATTTTGTCTGAAAGTGACTATTTTATCTCCAGTTTTGAAAGATAATTTTACTGGATAGCAAATATCTTCTTTTTTATTCCCAAGTTCTTATTTCAATTCTACCTTGTTAACATACAGTGCAATATTAGTTTCAGGTGTAGAATTGAATGATTAATCACTTTCATACAACACTTGGTACTCAAGTGCCCTCCTTAATCCTTAGCACCTCTGTAACTCACCCACCACCCCCACCCCCCAATAACCATCAGTTTGTTCTCTATAGTTAAGAGTCTGTTTCTTGGTTTTCCTCTCTTCCTCACCCCCCCATGTTCATTTGTTTTGTTTCTTAAATTCTAAATATGAATGAAATCATATGGTATTTGTCTTTCTCTGACTGACAGACGTCATTTAGCAGAATATACTCTAGCTCCATCCACATCATTGCAAATGTCAAGATTTCATTCATTTTTATGGTTGAGTAATATTCCATTGTGTGTGTGTGTATACATACAAACATATATATATATATATGTATATATATGTATATATATAAACATATATATATATATACACATATATATACACATACCACATATTTAATTTTTTTTAATTTTATTTTTTTAGAGAGCGAGTGAGAGCATAAGCAGGGGAGAAAGGCATGGAGAGGAGAGAGAGAGAAAGAGAGAGAGAGAGAAAGAGAATCTTAAGCAGGCTCCATGGTCAGCACTGAGGCCAATGTGGGGCTTGATCCCACAAGTCCAGGATCATGACCTGAGACAAAACCAAGAGTTGGACACTTAACCAACTGAGCCATCCAGGTGCCCCTGTACCACATCTTTATCCATTCATCAGTCGATGGGCATTTGGGCTCGTTCCATACTTCGGCTATTGATAATGCTGCAGTGAACATCAAAGCACATGTATCCCTTTGAATTAGTATTTTTATATTCTTTGGGTAAATACCTAGTAGCTACTCTGCAAAACAGTATGGAGTTTCCTCAAAAAGTTAAAAATAGAACTAACCTATGATCCAACAATTGCACCAGTAGGTATTTATCCAGTGAATAGCAAATATTTTCTTTTAGCACTTTTCAGACACTGTTCCATCATCTTCTGGCTAGAAGCTTGTTCTGTTGAGAAGCTGGTTGTAATTCTTACTATATCTCAAAATATATCTGTATTTCCCTCTGGCTTCTTTAAATATTTTTCTCTTTATCTTTGATTTTCAGAAGTTGTATTATGATGTAATACATAGGATTTTCTTTTTATTTATACTGCCTGTAGTTTGTCATGCTTTTTGATGTTGTTTATCAGTTTGGAAAATTCTCAGCCATTATTTCTTCAAATATTGCTTCCTCACCATTTTCTCTCTATTCCCATCTGGGATGCCGGTTTACATTTTGTAGATATTTTTTCCTTCTATTCTCTTTTCTTTCTTTCTTTTTTTTCCTGTATATTTAACGTCCTCCTGTGTCAGCCGGTTGTTTCCTTTGGAACAATTTGCCAACTAACAAATTAACACCTGTGACTGATTTCTCTAGCATCTGTATTCCCCGTGGGTTAGTTCCTAATGTCCAGTATTTCTTTGGGGTTTTGGTCACATTGTCTTGAGTTTTATATGCCTGTTTTTGTTTGTCTTTTTGTTTGTTTTGTTTTTTGAGCATCAGAAAATATTTACTTAAAAAATACAAGTCTTATTAGAGACACAAGAGTGATATTATCTTTTTCCAAAGAGGATTTATGCTGACATCTTGCAGGCAGCAGCTGTGCTGGAAACACTATCAGTTACATTATTACCTATTCCAATTAGATTGAAATGATTCTAAATTTAGCTTTAGTCTTTGGAATGTCAAGTCTATTTCTAATTTCCTCTCATTCCTCAGTCTCAATCCAAACATGGAGTGTTTACCAGACCCCATATTTTGGGTTCTCAGCTACAGGTTTTTGTTTTTGTTTTTGTTTTTTTGGTCTCCATTTCTTAGCCTCCTCTATCAACATTATCTGACAAGCAGACAAAGCTTCATGAGGAAACAAACTCTAAATGCCAGTCTGACCTCCATGTGTGTCCCTCTTTTCTTAGATCTTGATCCCATTATTCTTCACTACATGGTTAAATTCCCAGATGCTTTCAAATACATTTTATAAAAAAAATTTTTTACCATATTTTCTAGTTGTTTTCAACTGGAAGGTTGTTCCATATAACCTCTTTCGTCATTACTGAAATTCTTTTCTGCTCTGAGAAGAAACATTTATAAGCTTAAATTTTTATATTTATATACAGAATGTACTACATATTAAATAATTTAAAATAGAGTTTTTTTTTAAATTATTGTTATAATCTTAGATCATATTTTTGCCCAGGAATTGCAGTGCCTCCAGTATTTTTAAAATTAAATTACTTGGTCTTCCTGTTTCTTTATGGTCTTCTGTCATTTATCTTTCCAGACTTTCCATTCTTACCTACTTGTACCCCTCGTTTGTTTGTTTTCCCCTGCATTTGGGTTTCTCATTCCTATACTCGGTCTCTAAAAATACCTGCAGTGCTAGGTTTTGATTTTCCAAGAGTACAAATTCTATTTTAGAATAATGTATGTTGTTTGCTACCATCTTATTCAAATGCCATTTTCTATCTCCAAGACTGTAATTCCCTTGAGCTTTAAATTGATTGGTCTATATCCCAAGAACAAGCCTAATTATCATGTCAGGATAGATCCATATCAGGAATTCTTTTCCTTCTTAGTTATCTCACTCTGCTGAAAATCATCTGGCTATAGATAAGTGTGCTTCACACCCTTGTATGTGCCTGCTAATGTTGCAGGGACACTCAAACAGGAATGAAACAACCTTTGGCAAAGCGATTAAGCTAATTTTGACCAGAAGACAAATGTTTGAAATCATTAAAATGCAGATTATCTTGAATTATTGCTACTTTATTATTCGGCTTTATTATGAATGCATAGTGTATTTGGCCTACGTTAGTATAGCTAGAATTCAAAAGATAGAAGTTACATCAGAATCTCTGAAAGGTATTACTAAAATGTAAATGTATAATGGTTTAAAAATCATATTAACATACTGTTACTGTTGGTCACTGTAAATCAGTAGATTCGTTTTTTAGAGTCACTAAATCTTTAACACTCATTATCATGCCAGGAACAAAAATGAATAATGTCTGTACCTAGTCTTATATAGGATTTAGCATCTAGTCACTGAATTAGGGAAATAAAATCCCTAGGTAAGTCCATGGACAACAATATAAATTGTAAAGTTCTTTTTATATCATTTCTACCTTGGAAAAATACATTGGCTCTGTTCCATGAATGAGATATGAACAATACATTGACTTTTGAGAAGGCCATTTGTTCAGTAAATAGGCATTTATAGAGTGTATAAGATTCTATGCTAGAGAGACATATTTGTCTACTAATGGCTCATAGTTGAATGGAAGGACTATGCAATGACACAGTTGCAATATTCTCTAATAAGTACATTTCTACATTAATAAAATGGGCAGCACAAAGAAAGATGTAATGTGAGGTAGCTATATATTTAGGGAAGTAGTGGAAAATGAAATTAGAGAGGCAGGCTGGGGTTATCCCTATGGATGCCCATGGATGGCCTTGTATCTGAGGAGTTGAAACTTTTACCCTGTGGTTGGTAGGGAGACATTTGGAGAAATACATACAGGAGATGTATGATTATATATGCCTTAAAAAATGTCATTTTTGTGTGAGGGTTTTTTAAAGCTGAGAGACATGTTGGAGCCTGCAGCAATCTCTTATGGACAATGATGGGAACCCATACTAAGAAAGGAGCAAGTATATATGGAAGAAGGAATGAATTTTTAAAATGTGGCTCAAGAAATTTTAGAATTATCCCAAATTTCAGGCTTGCAAGTGAAAAGTATTGCTATTAATTGTGATCATGAATTCAAAAGTAAAACTGATTTAAGTGAAAGAAGAAAAAAATGTTTAGTGCTACACAGGGAGGCATCTGTAGAACATCTAAGTAGAGTTAGATGAAGCCAGTAAATACATTATGGTAAACCTCACACACGGACAAAAATGCTACAGGATTAGATGTGGAATGAGAAAAAAAGAGGGCAGTATGGACACTGGAGAAATTCAGTGTTTAAAGGGCAGGTCTACACATATTGCCTTTTTAAAAAAATACAAAATTTAGGGGCGCCTGGGTGGCGCAGTTGGTTAAGCGTCCGACTTCAGCCAGGTCATGATGTCGCGGTCGGTGAGTTCGAGCCCCGAGTCAGGCTCTGGGCTGATGGCTCAGAGCCTGGAGCCTGTTTCAGATTCTGTGTCTCCTTCTCTCTCTGCCCCTCCCCCGTTCATGCTCCATCTCTCTCTGTCCCAAAAATAAATAAACGTTGAAAAAAAATTTTAAAAAAAATACAAAATTTATTGTCAAGTTGGTTGACATACAGTGTACACAGTGTGCTTTTGACTTCAGGAGTAGATTCCCATGATTCATTGTTTACATGCAACACTCAGTGCTCATCCCAACAAGTACTGTCCTCAATGCCCATCACCCATTACCCCCTCTTACCCCCATCAACCCTCAGTTTGTTCTCCGTTATTTAAGAGTCTCTTATGGTTTGCCTCCCTGTCTATTTGAAACTACTTTTACCCCTTCCCTTTCCCTATGGTCTTTTGTTAAGTTTTTCAAAATTCACATATGAGTGAAAACATGGTATCTGTTACATATATTGCTTTTTGATGACTAAACTAAATTCAGTGACAATGTCTAGAGAGGCCAGATAAATTGATGGTGGACATTAGATCATCTGTCATAAATTTAACTTTGGTAAATGTTGAAAAAATATTAAAAACTTTAGATTCTGATCATAACTTAAAGTGTTGATAGTGAGAGCCATAACAAATGAATAGACAAAGGCGTTCTGTTATGCATATTTTAATAGATTGACTTGTTAGCTTATTCCATGCTACCCAAGACCAAGTCTAAAGAACTGATAGACTTTGGGGATGGAAGATGGGATCCCTACAGTCAAAGGCAGAATGTTGATTCAAACAATTACATACAACTATGCAGCTAGTATTTGGAATTAATTTCAGCATGACAGATTATATTCAGCCATTTTTAATTTTACACCTATAGCCATAAAAGAGACTCAGCATAATTCCTAGGAATTGACTGACATCCTATTCTAGGCATTTCTTAGAAATTGAATACAAAATAAAACCTGGATTGCATGTTGGGGACAAACTTGTTAGGTGGGGTTATGTATCAGGAGTCTTACAAAAATTAAAGAAAACCAAATGAGTACATTTTTTATTTTGTTGTAATTAGTGTCTATGAAGACACTCTGACTCTAATAAGCAAACCATTTGAGCTGTTTTGTTGTTTAAAGTCCAGCCATATGGCAAAATAAATCACTAGCTATGTCAGTGCAACAATACATGTGAAATTACTTTGTAAACTCTATAATGCCATAATAATGAGTGCTGTTTTCACTAATGGAAAATTGTAACAGCATGACTTGTTGGGGCCTGTGAACATGAAAATGATGGTAGCTAGTATTTGTAAAAGTACTTATTTCCTATTCTCTACTTCCAAGGATCACAGTTACTAGCAATAGTTTTTCTTCAGGTAGCTTTAAGCTCCTTCAGATCAGGAATGTATGCCATATCCCTGTATTCCCATGCATCTAGTATACCACTTGTGCATTAATACATCTTTTTTCTGAATGAATAAATAGAAACCATTCTATAAGTTTTGCTTGATTTCTACTCTGTACGTGGGGAAAAAAGCTTATATTAGAAAGAATTCATTTGATTATTTTTATCCGTTTATCTTTTGAATACTCTTAGGAAACCACTTAAACCAATAACTTTAAATACAAGTAAAATTTTTTCACAAGTTTAGTAACTTATAAATCAGGGATAGGGATAGAAAATTGTAGTCCATATATGTATTTGGTTTGGCCCTCCCAGTGTTGACATTATTCAGGATTAAATAGATTTATATATATTTGTTACCAACATTTATAATTCATTCTAATTCACCTAAAAATGTATTGTTATCCTTCTTTCCAACCACACTGGCCTCCATTTTTGTTAGAAGATGCCATGTTCACTCACTCCCTCCTTTGGGACCTTGAACTGGCTTTTCTCTCTTCCTGGAATGCTCTCCTGCTGGATAGCTTCACTGTCAACTCCATCACTGCCTTCAAGTCTTTCCTAAGATGTCAGCAAGGCTTATTCAGACCACTTGATGTGAAATTGCACAAATATCCACCACAAGAAACTCTCCTCTTGCCCAGTATTCTTCCAATGTCCCTTTTCCTCTGTCCTTTTGCTTTCTTTTTAGAGCAGTTTTTATATCCTAACATTTTATGTGATTTACTTATTGTTTATATTTATTGATTTTTATGTCTCCCCAGTATACTATAAGCTACATATGGGCTGGAATGTTTGTTTTCTGTTTGTTTGTTAGTGTATTTAAGGCAGCTAGAATAGTGCCTGGTAGATTAGCATTATCAATACATATTTGTTGAATGACTAAATTAAAAACCCAAATATCTGAGTGTTTTTGAAAAAAAAACACTAATATCTTTTAATGTTGGGATTACATTCATATGCATTCCTTCCATTGGTTGGAACTTAGTGGCAACTGGTGCTTTAAGTAAGATATGTATGCTTTCCTCAGACTTTGCAGTCATCACTGGCCCAATTGTTTTCCTAGTACTGAGATGGAAATGTGGTGGAATTCATCTTCATATTTCTGCTTTTGTTTTTCTTATACTAAGAGAAAAGTTAATTATGTCTTATATTCATGTCTTTACTAAAAGGGGGAACATAGGATCCATGAAGAGCAAGAAAAGTATATGTTTACTAAAAAGGGGGGGCATATTTCTATATTGAAGTGAGGAATTTGTGTATTAAATGTATAAAATTTAAATTTTTCTATGACCATCTAATTAATTTATTTGAATTTTCCTCCTGATGCCTGGCTTTCAAATGTCTGATCCTCTTTGACATAGTGACAACTGCAATATTATTTAAAATTCAAAAATTAGAAGGATCATTGAAGCATATATTAACAGAAAGAAAATAAATATTGTAGGAGTTGATATTAATTGTAAGAACCTTGAGTAAACTCAGAGTGAAAGTTAGTTACTTTACTGGGAGTCTTGTAACACTGTAAGTCACCAAACCACAAGCAGATTATACTTGTAGATATCCACAGACAGTGAAAACTTAAGGTAGCTGAGATAATAACGCTTTAAGCACAGGTCTGCATTTATATCTGGACATGAAAAACAAACTGATGCTAATCAGTTGGGGCAGAAGTAGTAGGCATGCCTCCTTAGCTGTTCGTCAAATAACTTAAACTTGCTGCAACAAAATTTTGCGTTGCCTTTGAGGAAGGGAAGCAGATAAAGCCAGTGAGATGCCAATAATTATCCATACTTTCGGGACGCCTGGGTGGCTTGGTCGGTTAAGCGTCTGACTTCGGCTCAGGTCATGATCTCGCGGTCCGTGAGTTCGAGCCCCATGTCGGGCTCTGTGCTGACAGCTCAGAGCCTGGAGCCTGTTTCAGATTCTGTGTCTCTTTCTCTCTCTGCCCCTCCCCTGTTCATGCTCTGTCTCAAAAATAAATGTTAAAAAAAATTTAATAATTATCCATAGTTTCTATCTACAAAACTTATCTGAAAACTCAGAGTAATGCCGTCACTCCAATAGATTAAAGTAGGAATTGCTGCTTTACTCATCTGTTGAAAACAGAGGCACCATTTTCAGAAGTGGCTCCACTTAATTTACATTTGCATAAAACATTGCCTTGCACTGCTTCAGTGTCTGGCATTGTCAGAAATGGTCACTTCTGTCATCATTATGGTGCACTTTTCTAAACCTTCATGTGCTTTCTGCTTCCTGTCTCTTCATTTCATTCATCCTCCCTTTGAATATTTTTGAGTTTGCAGCACTTTTATGTGATTATAATAGTGTAAACCAAAAGTTATAATTTATTGTCTAGGTATATTTTGCATGTAATATATAATTGATGCTTTTAGGTATTTGCATTATTGCATAACAGGCTTTATCAAAATGAAAAATTGGATGACAATATTTTTTTATTAAATTATAATGATTAATTTAACAACATTAAAGTCAGGATAAGATAGCTAAGCTAAATGTTGCAATTTCAATTACAAAAATGCATGCTTATTCCTCACTTTGGAAGTCTGCCAACTAGACAATATATTAGTCAGTGAATGGAACTAGACAAGTCACCCAATTTAGCAATTTCTAGCTGGTCAGATATGTCTTTAGGAAAATTTAACCTTTATAAGGCTTATTCTTGGTCTCTGCTTCATAGAGATTACACAACTGTTTATTTTAAATGAAAATTATAGTGAAAGGAATATAATCTAAAAGTCATCGAAATTTCCGTGTCTATCAATTTGAGTTTACATGAGGCTAAGTGGGGGAAATAATAAAGGTTTAGAAATTCTTCATCCTTTTTCAGATAAAACAGTTTGTGGAGAATTGCCTTACTTTACAAACCTAAATAGATTATGTTCTTTACTGGAAAATGTTCAGTTCATTGACATTTGTCATCTTTCAATTAACTGCTTACATTTTTGTGTCAAACAGAATTTAAAAAAATGTTATAAGAATTTTCTTACAATAGTAATTGACTGGTTTTTAAAACCATTGGGAAAATAAACAGCTGTATTTTAATAGCTACATATAAGTCATAACTAGATACTGTATGAATGACCCCATGACCTCCTTGAATCCTGCTTGGATTTTGATTAGCATCTTTTTAGGCTCCTGGGGACTATGGAAGTCATGAGGATGGCTTCAAGAGAAATAAAAGGATAAGAACCCAGCTGTGTTTGAAAATGCAGAGATGAATACAAAATAAAATAAAAAGCATAAAGACTTAGTTACTATTAATATTATGACACTTTCTTCTGGTTGCAAATTTATATGTATAGATATATCATGCATATGCCCTGTAAATTACGTGGATATCTTATAAATATTTTTTATACTTGTAGAATACAAGTGTTTTTTTTTCTTTTTGTGAATACAATTATTAATAGCTACATAGTGTCTTATTACCTGGATTCATAGTATTCTGTAGTTCACTTAACCAATCCCTTTTTATTAGGAGTTAGGTGTTTTAAGTGCTTCAGTGTAGTAAGTAATAGCTCATAGATATTTTCATGTACTTATCCTAGCACATTGGTTTGAATATTTTCTTAGAATATATTTTTAGAAATAGACTTACTGATAGAAGGTATTTGGTCATTTTTAAAATATGTTTGATACCCATGCCAAATTTCTCTCTAGAAAGGTTATATCAATTTACATTACTATTTGCAGTGTGTGAGAGTAACTGCATCAATGCACTAATCTTATTTTTAAAATATTGTTTACCGATTTGCAAATGAATAACATCTCATTTGTTATTTTAATCTGTATTTATTTAATGATTAGTGAGACTGAATCTTTTTACATGTTTACTGATTACTTTTTGGGTGACTTGTGTAACCTTGATTTCTGTACATTTTTCTTTGAAAGAGTTTAGTTTTAATGATTGATTTTAAAATCTGTTTATATGTAATTATATTTGGTATTTAAACACTAACATTTTTCTTACAGTTTTTTTTCTTTTAGAAGTTTAAAAAACTACTTAATCAAATATAACTGCCTCCTACTTCACATTTTTTTTCTTTAATGTTATGCTTAGAAGGGCTTCTGTATTCCCAGATCATATAAATATTTACTTATATGTCCTTTCTGTGTATTTTATGATTTTTTAAATTTTTTTAACATTGAACTCAAATCCATCTGGAATTAATGTGGGAGCAGGATGAGATTCAGTGTTCTACATTTTCTTCTCAAATAGTTAAACCAATTTTCACAACAACTTCTACTGAATAATTCATACTGAGTCTTCTGGAGACTTGGTCATCCAAATGTAGACTTACACCTCAAAGGAATCAAATGACATGGGGATTTCACCAGAGACAGTGACTTGCATTGAAAACTACCATGCTCCTGTGTAGAAGGTCCTAATGCGGAGCCTTACCGGCATTGTTAAGATAATATTTTTAGTAGATTTAATTGTGGTATTTTGTGGCCTATAGCAGATTAGAAACAGCAGGAGAAGGGGATTAAGAAAAGGGCAGAAATTACTGTAATTATTATGATTAGAAGGAGACAGAAAACTAAAAACTAGGCAAAGTTGTATTACTCAATGGTAGTGTTCATAATGATTACCAAGCCACTAAGAAAATATTTCATGATCTTTATATTGTTCTGTTCAAGAAGTCCATTAATAAAAAGTTAGAAGTTTTATTTTTTAATTAAAAAAACTGGGAAAATATGCTATAATTAAAAGAATTTTGGAGTCAAACTCACTTGGATTTTAATTTGAGGTTCCTTATCCATGCCGTTGGGAAAGAGATCATTTTTTTTTTTAGCCCAATTTTACCCATCTGTAAAATGGCGAACATAAATTACCTTGTATGGCAATGTTGTAATGAAAGTGACGTACGTTTTACTGTTCGTCCTGCTTCCACCTCCTCCTCACCCCCAAGCCTGAGTCAAGAAAAATTTCCAAGTTTCTAAAAATTGCAGATGGATGTGGTATTCCCTTTAGCAATTCCAGGAACTCTTGTTTGTTTTTACTCTTAGTCAAGCCAAATGATTCTTTTAATCTGGAGGAAAAGTCAGGTTTTAAGTATTTTATCAATGGATCTTAGTTAACAGTTTCCAGCAGGAGGTATAAGAATACTGATAAAGTTACTGGAGATGTGGGCAAAGAAGAAATAACTCAGGCTCTGAAACCAGGGGAATCTGATTCCTGGTCCCAGAACTTGGACAAGTTCATCATTATTCTACCTGAGCTCCACTATTTATCCATCTGTAAAAGAGAGATGATAGTCAATATGCAGAACTGTTGGGAGGATTTAAGATAGTTACAGGTTTTTAAATAAATGGTAGCTATTATTATTTTTAATGTTAATCTTAACAATAAAAGCTTCATTGCTCTTCTTATGTGTTCCTTTCCTAAGTTTAATGATAAGTGGACTATTTAAAATGAGAATAGTTAAGGGACTCCTGGGTGGCCCAGTCGGTTAAGCATCTGACTTGATCTCAGTTCAGATCTTGATCTCAGGGTCTTGATTTCAAGCCCTGCATTGAGCTCCATGCTAGGCATGGACCATACTTAAAAAAATAAAATAAAATGAGAATAGTTATATAAACAAAAATTATTATATATGATAAGTGGAAAATAGAAGTCTTTTTTCTTTAAAAAAATATTAAGAACTTTTTAGATGCTTCTTAACTGGCTAGTGTTTGATTATGTTCTTTTGATGAAATTTCAGGGAGACAAATAATAAAAGGGTATAATGAATCATACATTTCTGTGCATTACAATTGTTTTATTGATAAATGTAAATTCATTTTGACATTAGAGACTTTAAAATATTAAATACAATTTGTTCATTTTCTCTGGTTCTGATTATGTGGCCTATAGATTGTGCCTATTAAATTTATTCTTACAGATATGCTTTATAAATCTCTTAGCTAAGTTTGCTAAAATTTGAAAAATGGGTTGTTAATCAGATACCTCAGTGGTTCTCAAACTTGAGCAAATATCAGAATCACCCGGAGACTGAGACCTAGATTGCTGAGCTTCATTCCCAGAGTTCCTGATGAAGTAAATTTGGGCTCTGACTTGAGAATTAGCATTTTAAATTAGTTCCCAGCTAATGCTGGTGTTCTGGTCAGAGGAACACTCTTTGAGAACCACTAAAATTGGCTAATAGAAGTTAATTCTCAAATAATATTCATTATTATTCAACATAGTAAAAAATGTACACTTGTTTGACTTTTTTTTGACAAATTAGCTTGTCAATTTTTGTATTTGCTGTTAATTTTTTCTAAGCTTCTCAATTTTTGTATCCTAAAGGTGTTTCTTAAAATAATTCATTTCATGAAAAATCCTACATATACTCATCAATAGTATAAATCTAATTGTCATTTCTTGTGCTTTTAAATCAAATAAATCTTTGTTCTATTGGTTGGTGGCACAAATAAGCAGTTTAGTCTAGAAATATACTCTAAAAATATGATCAAGTAGAGGAGTTTCCAACTGATAGTTATTGGTTGTACATTTTATTTTTGCTAGGCCTTTTAGTCTAATTTGATATGAATCAAAGTAAAACAGAACTTAGTGATAGCTTTAACATAGTTAAAACTATTTTGCTTAATATAGTCATTTAGAGTAGAAACTTTAAAGAATAATTAGGAACTTAGATCACAAATGCTTAAGTACCTATGAAAACAGCACTTTATAACTATAATCCTTCTCCCTATAATCTAAGGCCACAATAATACAAACACATATAAACATCAAGAAACTGAATAAATACCTAAATAAGGAAGGTTTGCCCTGACCCACTTCCATTTTCATACTTAGACTGTGAATGTCAATTAGCTCAATGAAGTCATGCTGATAATGTCAGTTGTCAGTCATTTACTAGATGGTGATGTGTGAAGTTTGTCAGCAGGCATAGACTACTTGAATGATAAATGAAATAATGAGGGCACAGAAGCCTGAACAAAACTTCTCCATTTTTGGTAAATTCCTCTCCACATGGGGATTTAAGACAAGAAGACAAAAAATACATTAAAATCTGTTTTGATGAGGCATTTATTTAATCCAGTATCTATCTTAAAACATTCATCCTTTACCTTTAAATTTTTAAAAATTAATGTAAATGGCCAATAATTAATCATAATCATTCCCCAACTGTATTGGTCAGTGTAAACAACATTAGCTGCTGCAAGAGAGAGATGAAAAACTATAGTCCTGTCTCAAGAAAGGTTCATTTGTAACTTGTGGATGGTGTGACTGTGTGTGACTCTCCTCCATTCAGTGACTCTGGGATGTGGGCAGCTATCTGTCATCTACACCATCTGTCATCTACATAATTCTCCAAAGTCATTGTGACAGGAAAAGAAAAATGGTGCACTGCGTCAGGATGTTTCAAGGCTAGGACTGGAAGTGGCTTACATCATTTCTACTTATATCCTGTTTCAAAATCCAATCACTTTAACTCTGTTTAACTGCAAGGGAGGCAGAGAAATGCAGAAAAGCTTTCAATAGCCTCTGCTACACCTACCAAACTTGATTTATTTAAATAGTCATTTAAATCTGGGTTTTTAACTAAATCATATCCAGTTAAGTGCTGGTTTGAAAATACTAGGTACAAATTAAAGAACATTTCATATACGTAGGACTGATTTCCTTATATAGATTTCTATATTTTAAAATTTAAGAAAAAAACAATACATGTTCATGGTAAAATATTCAAACAGTAAATAAAGATATAAAATTAAAGGTAAATAATTCTCTTCTCTTTGTTTTGATATCCGTTTGTTGACCGCTGTTAAGTTTCTCTCTCTAAAAATGTGTTATATATACATCAGTGCTTACCAATGTAGATCTTTTTTACTTTATAAAAATGGAATGATTTTATTTATATGCTATTATGTAAATTTCTTTTTTAAGTTAATAATATATCACAGAGCTTAAAAAATAATATATCACAGAGCTTATTCTCTATAAATATGTAAAAATTCTAAGTGATATACAAAATAGTTAACAACCATTATAACAAGGGCATTGACCAATCAGAATAGATGCTGGATGTGGGATGGGAGAAAGTTTCTGGAGGCCCAGGTGTGCTAGAAATTACTTTAATTAGGGCATGATGGTGAATAAATTGGGAACAAGGGTTAGTACCCAAAGTAGGGGCTAGGGTCAGTGGTAGAGAGGAACATGGAAGACATGCTCAGGATATCAGCTATTTTCCAAGTAGTATGAATATTTTTTTAATATTATAACAATCAACAAGGCCATACTGGTACACTAGGGTTGTATAAGTTCTGCAAATACCTCATTCTATTTTATGTAGTATACAAGAATTGTACTGTGATTAAAACTAATATATTAAAATAAATCAGTATACGAATACACAGATTGTTTTAAATACCCAATATTGTAAGAAATACTACAGATTAGAAAACAAAACAGAAACCACAAAATTAAATTAAAAAAATAGAAAACTTACATATGTAATTTGGGAAACCTTTGTGAAAATATCCATAAGGCCAATGCCTAGCAGTGGAACCACTAGAAAAAACAAGTCAGTTTTTATTTCAGTAGATATTTCCAATTTGCCCAATTGTATATCTACTTCATTCCAATAGATTTACTCCTTATTTTTTAACCTTAATATCTTCTGCGTGTTTCTACTCTAGGTTTTCTCAATGATGTAGTTTTTCATTTATACTGTTCCTTCATGAGACTGTGAGTCCTTCAATGGAAGGAGTGTCTTCCACTTGTTTTTTGGTATGGTAATTAACATAGTACCTGTTAAGTAAGGTACCTTACTGTTAAGTAAGGTAAGTAACATAGTACCATACAGAATAAACATTCAAATGTTGAGTGAATGCTTGAGTGAATAATCTTGAACTTCAGGTTCAAAATTGGTCTGAGTAATTCCCTTGAATGTCAGGTCAACGGAAAGCAAAGAACAAGATAGAGAAGCAGACATGAGTTGAATGGCATAGATACAGGACCTGGAAAAAGCCTAAGTACCTAAGACACTCTGATATGAGGCCAAATAGATAGTTTGGCTTCCTAATAAGGATAGATACAGGGGATGCCTAATTGATACATCACCAAAACAGAGGAAGAGTTACCTGTTGAAGACTCTGAGTCTGGAGTTTCTTCTTTTCAAGCAAGAGAGCAGATGCAGAATTGAATACAAGAGAGGCTAATGTCCAGGAGGAGACAAAAGCCCCAAACAGCGGTTTTGTCTCTATATTTATTGAGCTCACAAGATATTACCCACGTGATGAACAAGAAGAAAACAAAAGATATTATCCACATAGTGAACGTGAAGAAAATAAGATCTTACACATGTGAACGTGGAGAAAACAATCAGACACTAATCATTAACCTGTGTGTATAAGAAGCAAAGGGTCTGGGGGCAAGTGGAGTGGATTGGCATCAGATGGAAAGTAATTTCCTTCAGGTTATCTAACAATTTACTAGTGATCCCGTTACAGTATCTCGCTAGCTAACCTTGGGCACTTTCGCCCGTGGTGGCGACTTTCTGCCCTAAGATTTTTTTTCTAATCCATTTATGTATGTAGAACCCATTTCCCCACAGTTACCCATCAGGTTTTTCATCCTTTGAATATAAGCAGCAAGACTGTATTTGATTCCGACTGGCTGGCCAGTGAAGCAAGAATTCCTTTTATTATTGAAGCTGGGACAAATAGAGGTAACCAACAGTTAACTAGATATAGGACTAGGATTCTGACAGGTGAGATCATATTACTATCTGCTTCAATCTATATCCCAGGAGAATATTAAACCTGAAATTTGAGTAATATAAAATATTTTATTATAAATAGAGTATGACATAATTCATAATGAAATTACTAAGCAGTTGAAATTAAAATGTGCCACTAATTGCAGCAATAATATAAATATCCACAGAAATAGCTAATTATTATTAAGGATTTATTAGGTACCAAGCATGTGATTACTGCTTTACAGAGATTATCTCACTTACTACTCACAGCAGCCTATTAATCGGGTGTAATTTTGATTGTAGTTTACCGATGGAAAAATGCATCCTAAAAAGTTTGTTAAATAGCTTGACTAAATTCTCATGCTAGTATGTAGTGGAACTGAATCACTAGGGAAAGCCAGGGTTTTCAATCCTGACTTTTATTGCACATGGGGAAATTTAAAATAAATACCAATGTCAGAGCCTTACCTTTGGAAATTATTACTTAATTGGTCTGGGGTGGGATCCAGTAGAATTTGTATTTTTAAAAACCTGCCTGATGATTTCAAAGGGTGGGCAGAGTAAAAGAACTGCTGACCTATCAAAGTATATTATTGAGAGCTTAGCTGTGCCCTGCAGTTGTACTTTGTCAATACAAAGAAATAATAATGGTTATGTCATTTGAAAGAACAGTTTTAAAATTTATTTTATTCCCTCTGTTCTCTATGCATAGTCCTTATTTATGAATCCTGCATTTGCTTCACTGGTCCTGCCTTCCCATTTATTTGCTTTTGTTTCCTGGAATATTTCGGTTTACATGCTGGGCAATAGAAGGGTTCTTACATTTTGCCTCTGCAAGTGCATTTATGTTTAGATAGGATTGCTGTCTCTAGGCCTTTGCTACTCTTATAAATTTTCTTTTAAATACTTGTTCAGGTATTATTATATTTTCCTGTATTCTTTTCGGCTACACCAAATAGGATGTAGCTGATTTGGTTTTTATTAAGTCTAGTTGATTAGGTTTTATTAAATGTCTCATTGTATTAGTTTTATATAATGATTGGTTTAAAAATAATGATTGCTTGTAAAAATTGCTGCAGATAATAAGTTTATGGTTCTAGATTTTCCATGGAGTCAAAGAATTATATAAGACTGGATTCTGATTCACTTTGCCATATTTTCTAGCATGATAATTTATCCTGCCTCCATTTCAAACCCAAGCAACATTATTAAAATGAATTATCATAACAATAGAAAAATGGGCAAAAGGCATAAACATACAGTTCAGAAAAAAAAGAAGCAAGAAATAAGAAACCCAAAACTTAAACCTAATCAATTAAGAAATGTCAATAAAATAGTTTTTTTAAATATGAATTAACAACAATTTTCCCTTAGACTTTTTAGCATATAGATATAATATAGTTTACATGTTTATTATTTGGTGTCCTCACACTAGAGTGTAATCTCCACAAGGAAGGGGGTTTTGTCTATTTTGTCCAATGACATAAGAGCTAAAACTAGTGCCTGTCATGTAATAGATGCTCAATGATAAATATTAGTCAAAGAAGTATCTTACCGAATGTATTATTTTAAACGTGAGGAAGTATGTGTATATATGTGTATATAGCATTAACAAATTTGCGGTGAATTGCACACAGTATTATATGACAGACAGCATATACATTCATATAACGTTTCTGAAAAGCAGTCTATGAAGAGGTATCATGTTTTTTGTTAGGTATTTATTTTATTTTATTTTATAAATTTTTTAAAATTTTTTAATGTTTATTTCTGAGGCAGAGAGAGACAGAGCACGAGTGGGGGAGGGTCAGAGAGAGAGGGAGACACAGAATCAGAAGCAGGCTCCAGGCTCTGAGCTGTCAGCACAGAGCCTGACGCAGGGCTCGAACTCACAAACCGTGAGATCATGACCTGAGCTGAAGTCGGTCGCTCAACCGACTGAGCCACCCAGGCGCCCCTATTTTATTTGAATTATTTATTTACACTTTAAGGATATAATCAGTGAAATGCAGATTTATAGACAGAAAGCTGTTCATGGCACTGATAATGTAAAGAAAATAAAAATAGCTAAATGTTAAAAACAATATGGTACTTTCAGAATAGACTAGAAAATGCAGTGGTATAATGTTAAATGAAAAATGGAGGGTGGATAATAGAGCATGGTCTCAATTTTGTAAAAAATTAGAGGCAAATTATTACATCAAAGTGCTAATAGCAATTATATTTGTATGGTGAGAATAAGATATCCTTTCCTTTTTTCTTGGTAGTATATGGAATGCATGATATTTCTTTTCTTTTCTTTTCTTTTTTTTAGTTTATTCATTTATTTTGAGAGAGAGTGCACATGCGTGAGCCGGAGAGTAGTAGCAGAAAAACAATCCCAAGCAGACTCCGCACTATTAGCACAGTGCCCAACACAGGGCTTGATCTCAAGAACCATGAGATTATGACCTAAGATGAAATCAAGAGTTGGACACATAACTGACTGAGCCACCCAGCCCCTGAATGCATGATATTTCTATGTGAATGTATATTATTTTGTTTATCAGAAAAATTCTTCTTTATGAAAATTGGTTTTTATCATTTTCCAACTCCAATGTAACCTCCACAAGGGCAAGACTTTTTATCTTTGTTCCTTAGTGGATTCCTTATGCCTAAGTATGCCTGCTTTATGCCTAAAGTAGCACTGACAGATATTTTTGGAATAAATGAATGAGTACACAAATGATATACCTCCCTCTCTAAAGGTAATTTTAAAGCATTAAGTGTAAGTGGATTGATTACTTCCTTTTTTCCTGTGGAATTGAGCAATTAATGCATCCATGTTAATTAAGTGCCTGTGCTGGGGTGCCTGAGTGACTTAGTCGGTTAAGCGTCCGAGTTTGGCTCAAGTCATGATCTCACGGTTCATGACTTCAAGCCCCGTGTTGGGCTGTATACTGACAGCTCAGAGTCTAGAGCCTGCTTTGGGATTCTGTGTCTCCCTCTCTCTCAAAAATAAAAAACACTAAACAAATTAAAATAAAAAGTGCCTGTTCATAGTATATCCTCCTTCTGCTGAGGGGAGCTTACTTTCTCATGGACTAAAAATCATCTTTGATCTCCAGTTACAATTTGCTTGGCAGATGTGGATTCTAATGTATGTGAGATTTAAAGTGATTAAGACAGAAATCTTTTACTTTTAGTAAGTGCCTTTAAATTAGCCCTGTGTCAAGTTTAAAGAAGAATACCATGATTAATCAAATAACATACGTGATTACTTTGTTTCCCAATTAAAAATGTTTTTGGTTTACCATTTATAGAGGACAAAAGGAGTATAAGAATAATCACAGATTTTGCTGACGTTACTGCTGGGGATGGAAACTTTCTGAAAAAGGACAGTTGACCAATAATATAAGAAAGTGCTATATTGTGCTTCACTGTAATTTAATAGTGGTGTGTTTTAAAATAATTTTACCATGTAGCATGCCGTTTAAACTTATATAAATAGCTATGTGCCTTATTTAACATTTTATCTTTTTTGCATGTTTTCTCAAACTAAAATAGGAAATTAAGGACTTATGGTAAGTCCTGAGGGAATATACTGGTAATATTTATGTTATAATTTAATATTAAATAAGATAGAATATTAAATAAGACTGTATCAGTGTGTACAGTGATATGCCTATTTTGCACATAGCTCTTGCTTTTTCTTTTTTATCTAGGATTCAGAATTTCCCACAGATATGCAACCAAATCCAAACCTGTATTTATATAAAGAAAATATTTGTCCAGCAAAAGTTGACTACAAGCTGAATAACATTTTTAGACTTCATGAACTTCCAGTGAGCTGGTAGGATTCTTGATGTTTTTTATTAATGCCTTTGAGATTTTGTTGTCATGTCTAAATTGTGTTGCTCTTATAGCCATTCATGGTTGAAGTGATTTGCTCTTAGCCCGTTTCCAAATTGCTACTCATAACAGCAAAAAAATCTGCTTATAGCTGCTGCAAGAAACTTAAAACTAATTGCTTTAGGCACTTGGTGGCAGTACAGACTAAGTGCACTATTGTGTATGTTTATTGTAAAGGTTGTAGTTCAGGGTTAAAAGAAAGCACAACTAATTTCTAGAGATGTTTGTAGGATTTCTTCTAAATATGGGATCTCAGCAACTAAGGATTTCATTTGATTATTTACTTATTATCAATGTATGTTTTTTCCTCATTAACAAATCATTTATTTTGTTTTGAGGACTAGTTTTGTGAACCACAATCCTATCAGTTGAAAGACAAAACTTATTACTTGGTATTTATTAAATGCATTCTTTTCTGAATCTGCATATTTATATTCATACCTATTTTATATCTTAAAATTTTACACTGGTATTCAGTTTTCAAGATAAATATTAACATGGGCAATCTGCATATATATACGTTCTATGATATAGTTCTGTGGTTATTAAAAGTTTAGTAAGTGGTAAGCTTTTAGGATGTGATCATGGATATATCACTTGGATTATGGTTTAGGTAAGTAATATTCTTTTGTTACATTTGTTCATATATTGCCAAATTTATGTCATCAATCTTCAGGAAATTTAGGCTTGTAAAAAATGTATGGCAAACATTATATAATTGTTCCTGTTATATTTAATGAGGAAAAATGTCTCAAAATAAGATGTTAACCAACTCCGATAACTTACATGCATTTACCTGTGGTGAGTACTTTCTTTTTTTTTCATTTGCAAACTTTGCTCCCACTGACTGGATATGTTATTTATTTTCTAAACCCTACTTGTTTGATTACTTCCATGTAGCAAGAATATTTATTATCTTTGATATCTTACTTAAGGGCACAGCAGATATGATCTTATCTACCCTGACAAAAACCAGTAAGTTACTGAACTGAAAAGATCTGTTGGTAAAGGGAGCCATAAAAATGATACATTCAACCTGAAGTATGTATTGTATTTTGTCTTAAAATAGTGCATTTGCATTCACATGCCAGTCTTTTGATGTAAGGCCATGACTTTTTCTTTTTTTTTTTTAATATATGAAATTTATTGTCAAATTGGTTTCCATACCACACCCAGTGCTCATCCCAAAAGATGCCCTCTTCAATACCCATCACCTACCCTCCCCTCCCTCCCACCCTCCATCAGCCCTCAGTTTGTTCTCATTTTTTGAGTCTCTTATGCTTTGGCTCTCTCCCACTCTAACCTCTCTCTTTTTTTTTCCTTCCCCTCCCCCATGGGTTTCTGTTAAGTTTCTCAGGATCCACATAAGAGTGAAAACAAGAAGGCCATGACTTTTTCTTTGATTGACTGTTGATTGGAATTTTACACTCTTCCATAAGCTATACCAATAATGTATCACTTACAGTTTCAATTTTGTTGTTTCCTTAATCTGAAACAAGAACTTCAGACACTCAGAAGATGATCCTCTTACCTTTCCATAGTATTAATTTAATTTTCATTGACAGCATATTTATCACATTCATATTTCATCACCTTGATTAGTCTTTTAATTACATTTACAATAGCAAACACAACTGACTTATAAGGAGGGTTAGTAAAATACTCCTTTGAACTCTTTGTAATCATGGCTGTTAGCTGGTGAGAGTATCCTGTGCTGGTCTGCTTGGGTGTGGTCTGAGAGCTCTGAGTAGTTGAGGCACAGTGAACACAACTAGCATAGTTTACAGAGAAAATGAGAAATGCTGGTCAATCCAACCATTAAGTGGAGGTTAAGGGAAAAGTTTCGATTAAATGAAAATGAAGAGAAGATAATGAGGTAAATATTTAACTTTTATAAAAGACAAAATCTGGATTTCAGCTTGATTTATTTCCAGCCTTTGGAAAAACAGCTGCCCTGGTAACTACTACTGCAATCCAGGGAATAATTTCTCTGTCACCATCTTCACTAGTTAGCTCATTAGGAAAGAAGATTCTAACATTATAACTTAGGCAGTTAAAACAAAAACAAAAACAAAAAACAAAAACAAAACAAAAAACAATCAATCACTAATAGAATAATCACTAATTTTCTAGAGTAACATGCCTCAAAGGAAGATTAAGCTGTGACTTTGGGACAACTCATTTACCTGAGCCTTTTGTTGCCTGTCTTACTCATTTCCAATTTGTCTTGGTTGCTACTTCTTCATACCACCATTTCTTCATTGTCACGCGCTTATTTCTCTCCCCACTTATTTTACTCTACCTCTTTCTCTGTATTCTCATTCTATACCACCAACCCTTAACTAACCATAGTATAAAATTAAATTGTAAGTTTTCTGTGTTGCTCAAATAATTTAATATTCTCTATTCTTAATTTTAAAACCAAATCACTCTCTCCCTGACCCCACATACACACCCAAAGGTTTCGTACTTTATGATTCTTTAATATAATGTTTATTGACTCATATATATATTTCTTTAAGGAATAAGGAAAAGGCTTTTGTTTTATAAATTTCTGTTTATTTATTTTTGTTTGTCAGTTACCATCAATGGAAATTAAGCTCTCCCTCTGTGGTGTATAGGTTCCTTAACTTTATCAAAATAATAATAATAATAATAATAAATAATAAAAGAATATCAGTAATAACAATAAGCATCTATAAATGCCAGGATTCAGCTGCTTTGCTTTATACACGCTATGTTTGACCTTTATGTTTCTATAGGGAATTTATTATCTTCCCTATTTCTCTCTCTCTCACACACATACATAGCTCAAGATCTTGAGAATTACAGAGAAAGAATTTGTATCGGGTCTGGTTAACCCAAAAGCAAACCTCTAGACAGTGAAGAAGCCATGCATTATTTTAAAGAAAAATGCTGAGGAAATAGTGTCTGTATTCCCAATAAGGCATACAAGTTTGCCAGTAACATACAACTATATAACCTATGAGTTTGATCAATATCATTTTCCCCCTGATAATTGCTTTAAACTTAAATATTAAAATAGATTGTGCTTAAGTGCAGAATTTGTTAATTATATGTTCTTTCCCTGGAAAAACAAGATTTATTAAAATTTATTTTTACTATGTTTTTCTAACAAGGTCAAAATAAAATATATGCATATTAATTCCAGATAATTTAAAGATTCTTAATGTCTTACTAATTTGCATTTTTATAGAGTGCAATTTCATAGGTTGAGGAACCAGGATTTTAAATCAGATTAGTTAAGAGTTTTTAAGTTGTGATTTAGGTAGATGTCTTTTTTTCTACTCTCACAGGATAATTCCTATCAACCTAGAAAATATCCTTAAGTAACTCCCATTAGTTAAAAACACTTTTTTTTCCCTTGACCTGACAACCCCCTACTGCACCTATGCTCTTTCCTCAGAAGCTGCTCTGGCTCATTTTCATCAAAATGGTTGGCAGAAGTGCTGATGGAACTAACAGCCTCTACTTGTTCTTTCTGTATTCTCCCCTTCAGTTTCCTTTCTTTCCTCTCCTCTGAAACTACTTTTGTCAGTCATTTGCTCCTTTGGTGCCCACTGCCAGTGCCACTTACCTGTTCTCATCTTCTTTACCTCTCAGATTCGGTCACTACAACCTGCCACGCCTGCTTTTACTCTCCTGACTCTCATTATTTCTATGGCCCTGGTTTTCCTGCTGAGTCCCAAGCTGTCCTGCTCAGCGTCTTCAGGAGGCTGTTCTCTTCTGCCAGAGTTCCGGTTGATAGACTCCACCTCCCCAACTCCTCCCTGGCTCAGCGCACAGCTTCTTCTTCTCACTAATACACTTCTCCAGGTGGCCTCTCCCATCCTCAGGCTATAAATACTCTCCATGTGTTGATAATTCCCATGCTGATATCTCTACCATTGACTTCTCTCCTGAGCTTGGGTATCTAATAGATTTTTCCAAATTGTCACACCCAGAAAGACATCTCTTTTTTTCCTGCCAGAAAACATGGCCTTCTGACCTTCCTTATTTTTGTAAAAGCAAAATGTGAACGTATGTGAATTTACTCAAGCTAAAGGCCTAGGAGTCATTGGGGTTGCTCATTCTCTCACCCTTCGGTTCCCACCATTAGCTCTACCAGTGAGTCTGATAGGTGCTTCCTCCAGAATACATTTACATTTTTCCAAGTCTGTGCTATTGCAAAAGCCTACTAATTCACCCTACCTTACCTTATAATAATTCACTCACTTCACAGTAACCAGACAGATCTTTTAAAAATGTAAATCAGATCACAAAATTCCCTTCTTTAAATACAATAACGTCTTCTCCTTGTTTTACAGTGTAAACTTGCTACTGTGGCATATCAGGCTCTACAAGTTGTCTCCTACCTGCCTCTTGGGCCATGCGCTCCCTCACATCCCCTCCCCAATACCCTCAGCTACTTCAGTCTTCTCACTACTATTTGCAAACATACCACAGTTTATACTTTCCCAGGGCTTTTATACCAGCTCTTCTTTCTGCTTGTGTTGTTGCATCTCTAATTTTTGCATGTCTGGCTTTCTCATCTCTAATATCTCAGCTCAAATATCACCTACTCAGAGAAGCAGCTGTTGAAAAATGAGCTAATATTTCACTCCTATTCCTCTGGTCATGTACAATCCCATCATTCTACTTAATTTCTGTCATGGTTCTCTATAGGTATGTAGCATAAATTTTAAAGTATTTTATAAAAGTAAAAAAAAAAAAGAATGTTAGTGTTTTCCTAGTTTATGTGTGGGAGAGCCTGGCTAGATGCTCACCAACCCAGTCTTCTCTTCCTTGGGCCCGTTGGGAGATTATATGGAATATGGAAGGTTATATGGAAGCTCTGTGTTACTAATTCTGGCCAAAGCCAGTGTATACCACTTTCAGGTCCAACCCCTTAGGCTTCCATTGGTATTGTCTACTCTGTCCATCCTCATTTTCCTAGTTGAAATCAAAAGACTTTGAAAGTGGTGAGCCACATGCTAGAAGGAGCATGTGTTCTTGAGTCATCTGTTGCTTGGTGAGTTCCTGACCTTCCTCAAGCTTTTTCTGTGGTACTGCTTTCATTGCCCTGACAAATGCACTATATTTCTATGAAAATAAATGAGTTAGGCTATGTAAGATGAATGAAATCAAATTTTAAAAGATTGATGGTACTTTAATATTTACTCATTCACTTAAGAAAAAATTATTGAGCATTTGTCAGTCACTATTCTGGGCAGTTAACTAAATACACAGAAATCTGTTCCCAGGGCCTTAAATTTGTTGTAAGGAACAGGTAATAAACCAATAATGAACACATCTATACTACAATATATTTGTTGGCCATAAGTGCTAGAGAAAAACATAAAGCAGGGCATAGGAAAATGGAGTGCAGGGTGGCTTCAGGTTTAAAGAGAAAATCCAGGACTGTTCTGAGAAGGTGATCTATAACAAAAACTTGAAGTAGCTGAGGAAGTGAGACACACGGAGAATTAAGGACGAGAATTAGATAGAGCTGGAGGAACAGCAAATGCAAAACCCTTAAGAAGAGAACATCTCCAAAATGTTTCAGCAAGGAATCCAGGATAAATAAAGTAGGTGAGCTTAGAGAGAAGAGGGAAAATGAAGTTAGGCACTTGGGGACCAAAAAGGGTGTGACTTTAGGGTCTTCTAGATGGTAGTAAAGAGGACATTGAATTTTGTTCCAAGAATGCTAGAAAACTGTTGGAGGATTTTGAGAATTACCTGATTTGATTTACATAAGATCTCTGTGACTTCTGTGTGGAAATTAGACTGTCAGAGGGGTTAAGTGTAGATAGAATATGGCAGACTGGTTAGGAACTAATTTCAATAATCCAAGAGATGTGTAAAGATATTCTGAGCCAGCATGCAATGGGATAGAGGCTAAATGGTAAGATTTTTATTTTTTGATGAGAGTCTATAGTATTTTTTGATAAGCTGGATATGGGGTGAAAGAGAGGATTTAAAGATGAGTCCCAGGGTTTTTGTCAGAGCCAATGAAGATACAGTGACTATTAATTTTTATGGGAGAAGCTAAGGGAGGGGAAGGTTTGGAATATGGAGCTGGGCATGTTATGTTTGGGATGCCTATTAAACTTCCAAGCAGGCTTAGATTTGTATGGGGCCATTAGAACATGCTGTGAACACAATCACAACTGTGCGTGCCACCTGGCGAGTGGTTAGGTCCATGTCAGTACTATTCCATGCACTTCTGTGGAAATAAAGATAAAGTGACTAAGTCGCTTTTAATGCAGAAAAGAAAAAGGGCATTTAGAAATGTAATTTTTCAACATGGGTCAATATAAAGCTTAATTTCTCTTATTGTTTTGGCTATAAATTATATGTGTTTATAAGAAACTGCTAGTTATATTTTAAAATGTGAGTTTTCAAATTAACCATTAAATCATTTTTATAACTATACATTTAACTGGTATTTTATAATACATATTTATAATAAGTTTAATTGATATTGTAATTGTTATAATGCTTATATTCTCCAAACAAATAAGCAAAGAACTTGCAGTTTCTTGAAGTTTCAAGACAATTCTCCTTAGGAGGATAATCATTACATACAGATAAAAATGTGTGTCATCATTACTTATAACTAGTGTACAGAATAATTTTAAACACTTTATGCCATGAGGATATATCCTGCTGGTTTTATGATTTGCTATCAACATAATAAGGTATTCAGTTAGCTTCCATTAAATAATGATAATATTTATGCCATTAATTTTTAAGAAGGAAAAGGTACATGAATTTACAGTAAATGTAAACATACATTTTAATGACCTGTTTATCTTTTTGAGCGTGTTCCATGAATAAATACATCATCTAATTAGGAGATTAGATTTTCAATTTATTTCAGATTGTCTTCAATGCCCTTGCATGTAACTGTCCTTAGCTTAAACTAACTTTGTGCAGACACTTTGGGTTTGTTGACCAGCTGTCATCTTCCAGAAGGTGTTCTGATTTGTTTTTTGGGTCAGCTTACAGCTAAAATTATGGAAAGGTCTTTTCGTTGGTCACAGATGATGCACAAAGCATTTTCAATTCCAGCGTTTCATAGACTCCAAGAGAAGACTCCTTCTGGGGCTATAACAGTTTTTCATTCTGTTTTAATTATCTAGATCCATGGTAATAACCACAGTGACTTACTAGAAGGAATTTTTGGACATATTATAATTATATGTGGCAATTATTTGTAGTGCCAAAAATATATAAAAATCCCACCAATTAACTAAGGTTGGTAAAAATAAAACTATGCTTGTCTCCCTTAGGACACACATAATTTTAGGTTTTGGAGCAAACAAATCATTTAGTTTTTGCATAAAACTTTTTCTGGAGTGTATTATTATGATAAGTCAAGTGAAATTTCCATGAAATGGCATTTCAGTAATAAGATTCCAGTAAATTTGGAAACCATCTCTCAATTCACTTTCTTGCTTAGCTAAATACTGGTATTGCTTATTACCTGCTGTGTAACAGAAAGGGAAGTGAAAGTTAAAAACAAGTGTTAATCTTTGTAATATAGAATGTCAGGGAAGATGGTTTAGAATGAATATGTATATATATATTATATATATATAATATATATATATAATATATATATACACAATAATATACACATCTGTTTTTAAAAAGTATTTAGTATTTCAAACTATATTATATTCACATGTATACTCATAATTGAGTTTAAATAATTAGAAGTGGTAAGACTTGATGAAGTATGAGTAATCAGTGGTTCCAGCAATTTCTGCCATTGCTTGGTGGGTTGCCTCACTTAAACTTTGAGAAGACCTTGTCTTTAATACATGGTAAAGTTGATGCATGTGGGATGGTATCTAATAATTTATTTTTTCTTGCTATTCACAATTACATGGTGAATGGATCATAAACATTAGTGCTTGTGCTGATAGGTTTAAATCTTAAACATTATTGGCAATTTTCTATATGGCCATGACTAGGTTGAAATTGTCATGTTCATTTTACAGTACTACTTTTTTCATATCGATGATGTTTTGTAATCTAAGAGTAAATAATAGAACTTTTGGTTAGACTTATACACCCAACATACTTAACAATATTTATGGCCTGAATTCAATTTTAACTACTTTATTTAAATTTAAATGAATTTAATTAGAACTACTGACATTATCTCAAGGCAATAACTATTAATTCAGACTACTTCATAAAATAGGACATTCCAACTTGCATGTCTTGTGAGCACCTCAAATTTAGCAGGTCTCAAAGCCAATTCCCTTTTTCCACCATTCCCTTCCCTTCACCCTTCCCTTCTTCTTTCTCCCACTTTGGTTAGTGTCATTATCATCAATATAGTCACCTAAGATGATCTGTAAATCTTAAGTCCTTTTTACCACTTATTACAACATTCAGTCAATCACTTAAGACTGTGCATTCTATGTCCAAAATGAGTTGAGCAGCCATTCATTTCCATCAAAGTCCATCATGTCACTTAAGCTCCCCCAACAACTACCTACTATTCTCTCTGCCTCCAGTTGTCCCTCCAAATAGAACTTATCTCCTCTACTGCCATTATAATAATCCTTCTTTTTATATGAATATAATTTATTGTCAACTTGGCTTACATACAACACCTGGTGCTCGTCTCAACAAGTGCCCTCCTCAATGCCCATCACTCATTTTCCCTCTCCCCCATGCCCCCATCCAACCTTAGTTTATTCTCTGTATTTCATAGTCTCTTGTGGTTTGCCTCCCTCCCTCCCTCTCTGTTTGTATCTATTTATTCCCCCTTCCCTTCTGCCATGGTCTTCTGTTCAGTTTCTCAAGATCCACATATGAGTGGAAACATATGATATCTGTCCTTCTCTGACTAACCTATTTCACTCAGCATAATACCCTCCAAGTTCCATCCATGTTGCTGCAAATGGCATGATTTTATTCTTTCTCATTGTCAAGTAGTATTCCATTGAATATATAAACCACATCTTCTTTATCCATTCATCAGTTGATGGACATTTAGGCTCTTTCCATAATTTGGCTATTGTTGAAAGCGCTGCTATAAACATTGGGGTACACGTGCCCCTATGCATCAGCACTCCTGTATCCCTTGGGTACCTAATATTGCTATTTATGGGTCATAGGGCAGCTCTATTTTTAATTTTTTGAGGAACCTCCACACTGTTTTCCAGAGTGGCTGCACCAGTTTGCATTCCCCCCAACTGTGCAAGAGGGTTCCCATTTCTCCACATCCTCACCAGCATCTATAGTCTCCTGATTTGTTCATTTTAGTCACTCTGACTGGTGTGAGGTGGTATCTCAGTGTGGCTTTGAACTGTATTTCCCTGATGATGACATCGTTTCATGTGTCTGTTGACCATCTGGATGTCTTCTTTGGAAAAGTGTCTATTCATGTCTTCTGCCCATTTCTTCACTGGATTATTTGTTTTTTGGGTGTTGAGTTTGGTAAATTCTTTATAGATTTTGGATACTAGCCCTTTATCCGATATGTCATTTGCAGGTATCTTTTCCCATTCCATCAGTTGCCTTTTAGTTTTGTTGATTGTTTCCTTTGCTGTGCAGAAGCTTTTTATCTTCATGAGGTCCCAATAGTTCATTTTTGCTTTTAATTCCCTTGCCTTTGGAGATGTGTTGAGTAAGAAATTGCTGTGGCTGAGGTCAAAGAGGTTGTTGCCTGCTTTCTCCTCTAGGGTTTTGATGGTTTCCTGTCTCACATTTAGGTCTTTCATCCATTTTGTGTTTATTTTTGTGTATGGTGTAAGAAGGTGGTCTAGTTTCATTCTTCTGCATGTTGCTGTCCAGTTCTCCCAGCACCATTTGTTAAAGAGACTTTTTTTCCATTGGATGTTCTTTCCTGCTTTGTCAAAGATTAGTTGGCCATACATTTGTGGGTCCAATTCTGGGTTCTCTATTCTATTCCATTGGTCTATGTGTCTGCTTTTGTGCCAATACTATACTGTCTTGATGATTACAGCTTTGTAATAGAGGCTAACATCTGGGATTGTGTTGCCTCCTGCTTTGGTTTTCTTTTTCACTATGACTTTGGCTCTGCAGGGTCTTTTGTGGTTCCATACAAATTTTAGGATTGCTTGTTCTAGCTTTTAGAAGAATTCTGGTGCAATTTTGATTGGGATTGCATTGAATGTGTAGGTTGCTTTGGGTGGTATTGACATTTTAACATTATTCTTGCAATCCATGATCATGGAATGTTTTTCCATTTCTTTGTGTCTTCAGTTTCCTTCATAAGCTTTTTATAGTTTTCAGCATATAGGTCTTTTACATTTTTGGTTAGATTTATTCCTAGGTATTCTGTGGTTCTTGGTGCAATTGTAAATGGGATAAGTTTCTTTACTTCTCTTTCTGTTGCTTCATTATTGGTGTATAAAAATGCAACCTATTTCTGTACATTAATTTTGTACCCTGCAACTTTACTGAATTCATGTATCAGTTCTAAGAGTCTTTTGGTGGAGTCTTTCGGGTTTTCCATGTAGAATATCATGCCATCTGTGAAAAGTGAAAGTTTGACTTTTTGCCAATTTTGATGCCTTTTATTTCCTTTTGCTGTCTGATAGCTGATGCTAGGACTTCCAACACTATGTTAAATTACAGTGGTGAGATAGTACATCCCTGTTGTGCTCTTGGTCTCAGGGGGAAATCTCTAAGTTTTACCCCATTGAGGATGATATTAGGTGTGGACTTTTCATATATTGCTTTTATGATGTTTAAGTATGTTCCTTCTATCCCAACTTTCTTGAGGGTTTTTATTAAGAAAGGAAATTGTATTTTGTCAAATGCTTTTTCTGCATCTATTGACAGGATCATATGGTTCTTATCCTTTCTTTTATTAATGTGATATATCACATTGATTGATTTGTGAATATTGAACCAGCCCTGCAGCCCAGGAATGAATCCTACTTGATCATGGTGGATAATTCTTTTGATATGCTGTTGAATTCGATTTGCTAGTATCTTCTGGAGAATTTTTGCATCCATAGTCATCAGGGATATTGGCCTATAGTTAACCTTTTTTTGTGGGGTCTCTGGTTTAGGAATCAAGGTGATGCTGGGTTCATAGAATGAGTCTGAAAATTTTCCTTCTATTTCTATTTTTTAAAACAGCTTGAGAAGGATAGGTATTAACTCTGCTTTAAATGTCTGGTAGAATTCCCCAGGGAAGCCATCTGGTCCAGGACTCTTATTTGTTGGGAGATTTTTGATAACTGAATCAATTTCTCCACTAGTTTTGGGTCTGTTCAAATTTTCTGCTTTTTCCCGTTTGAGTTTTGGTAACGTGTGGGTGTCTAGGAATTCGTCCATTTCTTCCAGGCTATCCTGTTTGTTGGCATATAATTTTTCATAGTATCCTATGATAATTGCTTATATTTCTAGGGGATTGGTTGTGATAAATCCATTTTCATTCAGGATTTTATCTACTTGAGTCTTCTCTCTTTTCTTTTTGAGAAGTCTGTCTAGGGGTTTATCAATTTTGTTTATTTTTTCAAAAAAACAACTTAGTTTCATTGATTTGTTCTACTGATTTTTTGGATTCTATGTTGTTTATTTCTGCCCTGATCTTTATTATTTCTCTTTTTCTGCTGGGCTTGGGGTTTCTTTGCTGTTCCTCCTCTAGTTCCTTTAGGTGTGCTGTTAGATTTTGTATTTGGGATTTTTCTTATTTCTTGAGATAGGCCTAGATTGCAATGTATTTTGCTTTTAGGACTACCTTTGCTATATCCCAAAAGGTTTGGATTGTTGTGTTTTCATTTTCATTTGTTTCCATATATTTTTTTAGTTTCTTCTTTAATTGCCTGGTTGACCCATTTGTTCTTTAGTAGGATGTTTTTTTAACCTCCTTACATTTGGAGGTTTTCCAAACTTTTTTCTGTGGTTGATTTCAAGTTTCATAGCATTGTAATCTGAAAGTGTTCATGGTATTATTTCAGTTCTTTTGTATTTATTGAGGGCTGTTTTGTGAACCAGTATGTGATCTATCTTGGAGAATGTTCCATGTGCACTCAAGAAGAATGTGTATTCTGCTGCTTTATTGGATGAAAAGTTCTAAATATATCTGTCAAGTCCATCTGGTCCAGTGTATCATTTAGGGCCATTATTTCTTTATGCATTTTCTGTCTAGATGATATGTCCATTGTTGTAAGTGGAGTATTAAAGTCCCCTGCAATTACCACATTCTTACCAATAAGATTGCTTATGTTTGTGATTAATTGTTTTAAATATTTGGGTGTCTCCAAATTTTGTGCCTAAACATTTATAATGGATATACCCCATAATTATGATATAATGACCTTCTTCATCTCTTGTTACAGCCTTTAGTTTAAAATGTAGGTTGCCTGATGTAAGTATGGCTACTCTAGCTTTCTTTTAACTTCCAGTAGCATGATAGATGGTTCTCTACCCCCTCACTTTCAATCTGAAGGTGTCCTCATGTCTAAAATGGGTCTCTTGTAGACAGCAAATAGATGGGTCGTTTGTTTGTTTTTTTAATCCATTCTGATACTCTATGTCTTTTCATTGGAGCTTTTAGTCCATTTACATTCAGTGTTATTATTGAAAGATATGGATTTAAAGTCATTGTGTTATCTGTAGGTTTCATGCTTGTAGTGATGTCTCTGGTCCTTTGTGGTCTTTGCAATACTCACAGAGCCCCCCTTAGGATCTCTTGCAGGACTGGTTTAATGGTGATGTATTCCTTCAGTTTTTGTTTGTTTGGGAAAACCTTTATTTCTCCTTCTATTTTGGATTACAGGCTTGCTGGATAAAGGATTCCTGGCTGCATATTTTTCCTGTTTATCACATTGAAAAAATTTCCTGCCACTCCTTTCTGTCCTGCCATGTTTCAGTAGATAGGTCTGCTACTACCCTTATGTGTCTACCCTTCTAGGTTAAGGTCTGTTTATCCCTGGCTGCTTTCGGAATTCTCTCTTTATCTTGTATTTTGCCAGTTTCACTCTGATATGTTGTGCAAAAGTTTGATTCAAGTTATGTCTGAGGGGAGTTCTCTGTGCCTCCTGGATTTCAATGTCTGTTTCCTTCCCCAGACTGGGGAAGTTCTCAGCTATGATTTATTCAAGCACACCTTCGGCCCCTTTCTCTCTCTCTCCTTCTTCTGGAATTCCTATGGTACCGATATTGTTCTGTTTCATTGAGTCACTTAGTTCTCTAATTCTCCCCTCGTGATCTAATTTTTTATCTCTCTTTTGCTCAGCTTCATCTTTTTCCCTAGTTTTATCTTCTATTTCACCTATTCTCCCTCTGCCTCTTCAATTCTGGCTGTCATTGCCTATAGTTTATTTTGCACCTCATTTACAGCACCTTTTAATTCATCATGACAAATTTTTAGTTTCTTGATCTCTGCAGCAATAAATTTTCTGCTTTCTTCTATGCTTTTTTCAACTCCAGAAATTAATCTTATAACTATTACCCTAAATTTTTGTTCAGTTATATTGTTTATGTATGTTTTGAGCAATTCTTTAGCTGTCATTTCTTACTGGAATTTCTTTTGAGGGGAGTTCTTCCGTTTCATCATTTTGGCTAGTTTTCTGTCCCTTATGTGTTTTAAAAGCTTGTTATGTGTCCTACACCTGTGAGTACTACTATATTAAAGAGGGGTCATACACTGTCCAGTGTCTGGCCCTTCAGGAGGTGTTTTTTGGAGAGTGTTACTTGCTCACTGTTGTTGCAAGTTTGGTTACTTTATCTCCCTACTTGTAGTGATGTTTTGAACCTTCCACTAGGTATGCTTTGATTTGTTTGTTTAAGTAGCCCTATGGCCTGTCAGGTTGTCCCGGTGGGTCTCTGGAAGTGCGACTGTCTCTTTTCCTCCTGAACTCTTGGAGTTCAAAGTCCTTTAGCTTCAACACTGCTTTGTTTGTGAGACGAGGGAATTTTGGATCCCCCTACTTCTCTGCCATGTTGGCCCCTCCCCCTCTTATAGTAATCTTTCTAAAATGACTTGATATTTTATTTCTGTTTTAAAATCTTTAATTGTATTTTAAGACCTCAAGACACACTTGGCTCTTCCCAATCTAGCTCCAACCTATTTTTCTAGCTCTGTTTTGCCTTTTGCCTCTATACAACTATGTTCTAGCCTCAGCGAAATCTTTTCATGTGTTCATATATTGACCCATGTTCATTTGGATGGAACGTATGTACCTCCATTTTTCTATTTGAAAATACTCAGGCAATCTAAAAAAAAATCCCTATCTATAAACCAAACCCCCTTTTTGTTCTCTTGGTACTAGATACATAATATAAGGGCACATATGTCCTGTTGAATCCCATTATGTATCTGTTTCTCCTAGTCTCTCATCATGGACTCATGAGGGCATAGATCATGTCTATTGTGAATAGCACATGACATATAGGAGGTGCCTTATATGTACTGAAGGAATGAGTGCATGGATTTTAGTGAAAATATTTTGTGCGGTCATAAGTCTCTACCAAATTTGGAAAATCCACTTATAATTTATGTATCACTTGATGTCACCTTGCCCTTTAATGTCACTTGAATGACATTCACAGTGATTTCTGTGAATGCCTGTGATCTAAGTTTCCTACTTACAGTCATAACTGGAAGTGGCATACTCTAAGCAAATAGGGTCACTATAAACACCACTCTCACGGTACCTACAAGTGACTTCAGTCAGGCACCCTTGGCCCAGTTCTATTATATTTGGTGGAAGATACCAAAGAGGCCTCTTTAATACAGACTTCTTTATTTGCCTGACGCTCTGGCTTCCTTACTCTTATGTGTCTGTCTCCCCAACAGTTAGCCCCCATCGTCATATGTACTGTCTCCTCCCAGTTCCCAGACATCTGATTTTTAGAAGTATTACTAACATACTTACTAGATTCTTGACTTTCTGCTTTTCCCTCACACACTTGGCCTACTCATTTTACTTATGAAATTTGACAGCTGAGTAACTTTTAACCCTGATCTTGGTGACCCAGTACCTGTCTTTTACTCAGTTATCTCCAAGATCTATTCCTTAGTTGTCCAACCTGATTTTCCATACTTTTTCTCCATTTGAGGTGTGATGATATTCCTGAAAAACATACCCTTCCCCTTTGATTTTCTTCATTCATTCAATAAATAACTAAATATTGGGAATAAAATGGTGAGAGACTGATTTATTTCCATGTTTCTATTTATCATTATAGCAGTAAGATCTATAGACCTAATTATTGACTGTGGGCCTGGAAGAAGTGAATGACAGAGGATTGGTATTATTTTAGGCATTAGGGCGGCATTGCTGGGAACCAGGCAAAAAGAGTCCAGCTGTCACATGTGAGAATAGAGATTAAATAGTTTGAATTTACTCAGAGTGCTCTTTCTGAATATTTTCTCCAAAAGAAGGTACCAAGTGCCTGAGTAAGGATTCAGGTCTCCTAGTTTCCAAACAGCACTGGGCACTAGTTCCTGATCATATCAGAGCAATGTCTAGAATGGGGGTGGGGTGGAAGGAGAAGAGGTATGTTTAAACAGTGTGTGTCAAGCATCATGAGAAATATAATTTATGATATAGAATGAAGACTACTTCTGTATACATACCTGGGTAATTCTGGAGGAGGAGGGGGAGAGACCTTTACCATAGGAAAAAGGTAATCATAAATTTCTGATCTCAATATGAAGTTCTAGATTAAATTTTTCAAAATTGTGGTATTTGAGACAATTCTTGCAACTACCATTGTTGCTGTGTATATTTTATCAGGGTATGTTTGTAGCAACTGAAGACAACTTATTCTCCTCTCACATATAGCTCCAAGTTTTGACAATGTGACCAAATCATGTTCCTGACCTTGACCAAATCAATTCCCCTCCTCTACAGTTATCTAATTGGAAAAGGGAGGAGATTTTGACCAAATTAATTCTATTATGTTAAACCAGACTCATATCAAAGATTTTTCAAGGGGCCTAACAAATTGGTGTTACACTGGGTAATACTTACCTTGATTTACTATTAATGTTGCACATTAATAGAACTGATCATATTAATTGCATGAGAAATTGTGATATAGGAGTAGAAAGAATTTATCTGCACTTGCTTTATGTTTATGCTTAAGTATATATAAACAACAAACATAAAACTTGGTGAAATAAAAAAATTACGCCTATTTCTAAATTTTCCATCTTTTCTTCCTAATATTCTCTTATTTAAAATATTGTCAGGAACTGCTGTAATAATGCCAGCAGTTCTCTTTAGAGGAAGCCAAATGTTCTATGTGTTTAAACAGAAAGAATGATTGATAAATGACTCCATCACAATTTCTTGGCAATATTAAGGCTTTCTTTTTTCTTTTGGGAAAAGCATACAGCAGTACATTTAAATCTAGTTGTCTAGTATATAACATAGAATATATATTTTTCCTTTTGTGCTTGGTAGAAAATACACATTTATTTGTAATGTTTTTGTAGGTATTGAAAATAGATATTGGATTGATTATTTTAAATCCTAGTTATTCTAGGAAATTAATATTATTGATGTTAATTTTTATTGCTAGTTATCATGAAATTTAGCTATTTTTCTTTTTAAGAAGAAACCAACAAGAGAAAAATGATGAAAATTGTTAATTCACAGATATAGGTACTGGATTAGTCCAAATGAAGTGAGGTATTAAGCTATTAATGATTTAAGAAGTACATGAATTTATGTTTGTTTAGCTGGATATTTCTGAAGTGACTTTTCATTTAAAGAATGACTTTTACCCTGGAGTAGTGCCTAGTAAGTAAAATATTTTTTTTTGAATTTCGAAAGTTTTAGCTTTTATATAAGAAGCCACAGTAAATAATTTGTTTTTTATTGATTACCTCACCACAAAGTCATTTAACTCAAAGGCTAAACTTTGAAATAATAGGCTAAATAAAATATAATGGTTTATGAACTAGTCTCTCTTTACTGTAAAGATCAGCTAACATTTGTTCTTAAATCTTGCATGCTGTCCATACAACAATACTAGTGAAGAATATCTATTGAGAAGCTGAGCCAATACAATATAAAAGGCTTCTCATATCTTATGTCTATTGATCCACTTTAAAATTCTTTAATATCACACTGTTATTTACCCATGTTACAGAGGTAGAGTCTGAGATTTTGGAATGTTTGGTACCTTACTCTTCATTGATTGCTATGTGTTTATTCCATCTGTATTCATGATTTATGTGAAATTTTTTAGTTGTTAAAAAGGATAAATTTAGGGAAACAGTACAGGTTAGCAGTTACAAATACTAGTGCTAGCTGGCCTGTGTTCAAATTGTGGTTCTAATACATCCTAACCCTGTGACCCTGAGCAAGTTACTTAGCCTATTTATCTCTATTTCTTTTCAGTACCCCTATAACCTTGGACAAATTATTTAATCTCTATTTACTTCTAATCTAAACAAAATGACAATTATTATTATACCCTATCCCACAAGGCTATTGTGATGTTTAAGTATATAATATTTGTAAATAACCCACTACATTGTAAATCCTAAGTGTTATTTAATAATAAATAGCTTAAAGATCTAAGAAAAGTGGCTAAATTATATCACTTCTGTTAGAAATTTCCTGAATAAATTTTATAATTTTTGGTAAGAAATATTCTATATTTCAAGATGGCAGTTTTCAGGGTTTATTGAGAAATTTATTCATGTGACGTTTAAGACTTAAAAACAAATATTTTTTTTTTATTTTACCTCAGTAAAATAGTTTACTTTTTATTTAAAAAATTAATTTTTATTTATTTTTGAGAGAGATTGAGAGAGAGACAGAGTACACGTTGGGGAGGGGCAGAGAAAGAGGGAGACAGAATCTGAAGCAGGCTCCAGGCTCTGAGCTGTCAGCACAGAGCCTGATGCTGGGCTCGAACTCACAAACTGTGAGATCATGACCTTAGCCGAAGTCAGTTGCTTAACAAACTGAGCCACTGAGGTGCCCCTATTTTACCCAGTAGTTTAAATAAAGGAATTAAAAAATATCATGGTCTTACCCTAACCTAGTGGAGTAAAAGTATACCTTTATTTATATTCTTTTTATAAATGTATTCTATATTTATATAAAGTTGGAATGACAGTTCATTATTCTTTAAGGAAAACTCCATTTTTTCTTTCCTATGCAGGAAAATATCCAGTTCTTTCTACCACATATTTCTTCCCTACTATGTGTTCTTTCCCATAGTCTCCTTTACCTTTCAGAGAACACTTCACTTCTGACACTTGTGGCCACAAATTATGTGGAGGATTTTCCTCCCCCACACCAAAAAATTCTCTGTGATACCAGATGGTGTCCTATAATTCAACTCAATTCTGACACTATCTACTTGGAGATAGTATCATATTCCACAGGGTAAGGTTTCAGTCCTACAAGGCAATTCTCCCCTCACCCCCACACTGACCTCACTTCCTAATTCAAACACCAGTCACAAGCCCAGGTTGTTTACCTGTGCTTTGACTGACTGGCTATAAATCAGAGGGTTTCTCTACCCCCTCCTCATGTTTGATTACTTTGCTAGAATGGCTTCTAGAATTCAGGGAAACACTTATATCTACCAGTTTATTAAAGGACATGATAAAGGAAACAAATAAACATCCCGATGAAGTGATATACAGGGTCAGGTCTGAGAGTGTCATGAACACAAAAGATTCTGTTCCCATAGACTTGGGATGCATCACCTTCCCAGTAGGGGATGAATTCACCAACCTGGGAGCTCTCTGAACCCTATAATTTTGGGATTTTATGGAGGTTTCATCATGTAGGCATCACCCCATCATTAACCCCATTTTCAGCCTCTTTCCCTTTTCAAGATAATAGAGGTGGGGCTGAACATCCCAAGCTTCTAATTATGGCTTGGCCTTTCAGATGACCAGTCCTCATCTAGGAGCCATCCAGGAGCCTAGAGTTGCCTCATTAGAATAAAAGACTACTTTCACCCAGGAATTTATGTTCCTTGTGTCAGGAACTGGGGTCAAAGACCAAATATTAGAACAAAAGATCCTCCTAGTATTCTTATCATTTAGGAATTTACAAAGGTTTTAGGAGCTCTGTGACAGGAACAAGGGACAGAGACCAATATATATTTACTATTATCTCACAATTATACAAAATCTGTATAAAGTGATACTAACCATTTTCTGGAGATAGACCATAATTTTTTAAAATTTTAAATTACATTTATTTATTTATTTTGAGAGAGAGAGCTAGAGGGGTAGGGGCAGAGAGAGAGAGAGAGAGAGAGAGAGAGAGAGGGAATAGAGAGAATCCCAAGGAGAATCCACACTCCTCACTATCAGTGCAGAGCCCAATGTGGGGCTCAAACTCACAAAACGTGAGACCATGACCTGAGCTGAAATCAAGAGTCTGATGCTTAACCGACTGAGCCACTCAGGCACCCTGACAGATCACAATTTTGACTCGATGCTTTTAGCAGTTACCCATTTAAAAAAAAAAAAAAAAAAGAAAAGAAAAGTTCCACCACCTTTACATTCTCACCTTTAGAATCTCAGGAAAAGAGTACATTGAGTGGGAAATTCAGTCTTTGTCCTTAAATTATAGGTTAGCTCTTATTAAAGAATCAGTTACCATTAGGAGCCACCTGCCTAGAGTTCACAAACCTGGTTGCTCCAGTCTGGGGAAGATCCCACCTAGCCTGTCTAATTTCATCCTGATGGCATTACTCCATTCTAAAGGATCTTCAAAGAGTACCCATTGTCCACAGGGAAAAAAAAAAAGTTTAAACTCTTAAATGAAACTCCTAAGACCTTTACTTACCTAGTTCTTGCTTACCTGTCCAACTCTGTCCCTACACACTATACTCCAGATGTTTCAGCAACTGGACCTCTTTATATCTCAGTGGCTTAAACCAAAAACATTAGATTCTGTATGTTGATTGGGCTCAGCTGTCTGGTTTTGTTTTCTGTGGTTCAGCTGAGGTCATTCACTCATCTGCACTCAACTGGTACACAGAAAGTTTAAGAAAATGTACATGTTTGATGTCTCATTCTCCTATTATATATCCTATATATTCCTCCTTCTCTCTTTCCTTCTATAGAATTTGTTCACTTGACTCCCATCCCTCAGCAGGATTTTCTGGATTGCCTTACAGTATGGTAGCTGACTTCTAAGAGCTAGGAATAGAAGTTAGTGTTCCTCTTAGTATGTGCACCCTGAGCCTATAAGTCCCAGAGTGATTTTTGTTGCATTCTATTGGTGAATCACAGGCTAGCCAAGTTTCAAGGGGCGGGAAATAGACCCCTTTTGATGGATGGAGTGGCATGTGCACCCAGTGAGAGATGGACTTTTTGGACAATTTTTGAATGCTATCTATCCTACCAACCATACTGATTTTAACTAATTAACATTCATTTCCTGAACATAGCATCCTTTGTCTTGATTTCAAATGCTGTATAATCTGCTTCAACTGCCTAAAGCACTTGTATTCATAGTTACCATGTCCTTCAAGAAGCTTTCCTTGATCTACCAAATTTATATTACCCTCCCCTTCCAGTGGGATCCCAACAAGTGGTAGTAATTTTTTTAAATCAAAGTATATATCACAGTTACCCACTTACATGTCTGAGTATCTGAATATCCTACTGGTTATCAGCTTCTTGGGTAAGGCCTTCTTTACCATAAAATCCTAATGCATAGTATAGTTTGTGACACATAGTTGGCACTTAAAACCTAGTTGTTGTATGAATAAATGACAAATGAGTGAATTTCTAGAAAAAAAAGTGTTTGTAGGTTTTCTGACCGAGTCACATGCATTAGATATGGAGGATTTTTAAAGACTCTTCTGATAGAAATATGAGTTAGCCAATTTCTCAACCTTAGATATTTTTTTTCCTAATCACTTTCTATGCCTATGAAATTTTAGTGGTACATACACACTGTGTATCTGTTTGTATAAATCATCCTTTAGAGGTCCACAAGTCATTGTAGTATCTCATATCTTTTTACCTTCCCCTATGAACCAATTTTTGCCTTCTTGCCAGGGGACGATATTGCCCTTGTTAAGAATGTGAGTTAGGCAATGGGTGAAGACATTTCAGTGTCGATCCTTTCAAAATGAAGACTATAGGGGTTTTGCTCTTTGCATTCTCCATGTACATCACCATGTTATTTTCATGATGGTTCCTTTTAGGTCTCTTCATTACACACATAAAAAAAATGTCATGTTGACGTATTACCTTAAAGTATACTAAAAGGCACCACTTTGGAAGAATGTTTGATGATGAAGCCTCCCATTCCCATTGCTTTTTACAATACTTTATCCTCTACAGGTCTAGTTCAGGTCACAATATCACCTAAATATTGTGATGTGAAATTGGCTTTTTCTTTTTGGAATGCCTTCATGAAAAATCTGAGGATGCATTTATGAATTCCATAGGAATGTTGCAGGGAAATCTGAGGGACAAATGCTCTAACTTCTCTTGTTTGGAGGAAGTTTCCCCAGAGTTTAGTGCTACTCTTAAAAATAAATCATAAAATAAGAATAATTTTATGACAAAGAATAAAGGGAATTTTAAAAATGAAAGTGAAATAGGCATCTGGGTGGCTCAGTCAGTTGAGCATCTGACTCTTGATTTTGGCTCAGGTCACGATCCCACAGGTTTGTGAGTTCAAACCCCATGTTGGGCTCTGTGCTGGTGTGGAGTCTGCTTGGGGTTCTCTCTCTTTCTCTCTCTCTCTCTCTCTCTCTCTCTGTCTCTCTCTCTCTGTCTCTCTCTCTGCTTCTCTCTCTCTGCTCCTCCCCTGCTTATGCTCTCTCTCTCTCTTAGAATACATAAATACACTTGACAAAAGAAAATGAAATAGTAAATTTGAGGTTTAAGTTTAAAAATAAAATGTGGTGATAGAAACACAAAACATTTTTAAATTTCAGTCAAGGAAAAGTGTAAGAAATAAAGATGAGAGGTATTAAATTGAAAACCTAAAAGAAGAAGCCAAAAAATGGAGAAGTTAAACCAGAAGATTAAAAATAAAAATTGGTTTCAATATAAAAATGAAGACAATTAGAGGTGTTTTCTTTAAGTTTTTTCTTTGTAGGTTTTTCTTTAAGCTTTATAAACAACAATATATGTTAGGTAAAGATAAAGAAAATAGGGTGGAAATAGGGAGACTAAAGATAAAAGATACAGTGAACCAGTTGAAGTTGGAGAAAGAGTAATTTAAAACAACCAGCTAAAATCAAAGCAATTGGAAATACTAAAAAAAAAAAAAAAAAAAAGGAGAAGCGGCAAGATGGCGGCTTAGGAGGACGCTGGGCTCACCGCGCGTCCTGCTGATCACTTAGATTCCACCTACACCTGCCTAAATAACCCAGAAAACCGCCAGAGGATTAGCAGAACGGAGTCTCTGGAGCCAAACGCAGACTAGAGGCCCACGGAAGAGGGTAGGAAGGGCGGCGAGGCGGTGCGCGCTCCACGGACTGGCAGGAGGGAGCCGGGGCGGAAGGGCGGCTCGCCGGCCAAGCAGAGCCCCCGAGTCTGGCTGGCAAAAGCGGAGGGGCCTGACGGACTGTGTTCCCACAACAAGCGCGACTTAGCGTCTGGGAGGTCATAAGTTAACAGCTCTGCTCGGAAAGCGGGAAGGCTGGAGGACAAAGGGAGGGAGAGCTGCTGAGCCCCCTGACGACAGAGCTCAGTTTGGTGGGGAACAAAGGCGCTCGCCAGCGCCATCTCCCCCGCCCATCCCCCAGCCAAAATCCCAAAGAGAACCAGTTCCTGCCAGGGAACTTGCTCGCTCCGCACAAACACCCAACTCTGTGCTTCTGCGAAGCCAAACCTCCGGCAGCGGATCTGACTCCCTCCCGCTGCCACAGGGCCCCTCCTGAAGTGGATCACCTAAGGAGAAGCGATCTAAGCCTGCCCCTCCTGCCCCTGTGCACCTTGCCTACCCACCCCAGCTAATATGCCAGATCCCCAGCATCACAAGCCTGGCAGTGTGCAAGTAGCCCAGACGGGCCACACCACCCCACAGTGAATCCCACCCCTAGGAGAGGGGAAGAGAAGGCACACACCAGTCTGACTGTGGCCCCAGCGGTGGGCTGGGGGCAGACATCAGGTCTGAGTGCGGCCCCGCCCACCAACTCCAGTTATACACCACAGCACAGGGGAAGTGCCCTGCAGGTCCTCACCACGCCAGGGACTATCCAAAATGACCAAGCGGAAGAATTCCCCTCAGAAGAATCTCCAGGAAATAACAACAGCTAATGAGCTGATCAAAAAGGATTTAAATAATATAACAGAAAGTGAATTTAGTATAATAGTCATAAAATTAATCGCTGGGCTTGAAAACAGTATACAGGACAGCAGAGAATCTCTTGCTACAGAGATCAAGGGACTAAGGAACAGTCACGAGGAGCTGAAAAACGCTTTAAATGAAATGCATAACAAAATGGAAACCACCACAGCTCGGCTTGAAGAGGCAGAGGAGAGAATAGGTGAACTAGAAGATAAAGTTATGGAAAAAGAGGAAGCTGAGAAAAAGAGAGATAAAAAAATCCAGGAGTATGAGGGGAAAATTAGAGAACTAAGTGATACACTAAAAAGAAATAATAGACGCATAATTGGTATCCCAGAGGAGGAAGAGAGAGGGAAAGGTGCTGAAGGGGTACTGGAAGAAATAATAGCTGAGAACTTCCCTGAACTGGGGAAGGAAAAAGGCATTGAAATCCAAGAGGCACAGAGAACTCCCTTCAGACGTAACTTGAATCGATCTTCTGCATGACATATCATAGTGAAACTGGCAAAATACAAGGATAAACAGAAAATTCTGAAAGCAGCAAGGGGTAAACGTGCCCTCACATATAAAGGGAGACCTATAAGACTCGTGACTGATCTCTCTTTTGAAACTTGGCAGGCCAGAAAGAATTGGCACGAGATTTTCAGGGTGCTAGACAGAAAAAATATGCAGCCGAGAATCCTTTATCCAGCAAGTCTGTCATTTAGAATAGAAGGAGAGATAAAGGTCTTCCCAAACAAACAAAAACTGAAGGAATTTGTCACCACTAAACCAGCCCTACAAGAGATCCTAAGGGGGACCCTGTGAGACAAAGTCCCAGAGACATCACTACAAGCATAAAACATACAGACATCACAATGACTCTCAACCCGTATCTTTCTATAATAACACTGAATGTAAATGGATTAAATGCGCCAACCAAAAGACATAGGGTATCAGAATGAATAAAAAAACAAGACCCATCTATTTGCTGTCTACAAGAGACTCATTTTAGACCTGAGGACACCTTTAGATTGAGAGTGAGGGGATGGAGAACTATTTATCATGCGACTGGAAGCCAAAAGAAAGCTGGAGTAGCCATACTTATATCAGACAAACTAGACTTTAAATTAAAGGCTGTAACAAGAGATGAAGAAAGACATTATATAATAGTTACAGGGTCTATCCATCAGGAAGAGCTAACAATTATAAATGTCTATGCGCCGAATACCGGAGCCCCCAAATATATAAAACAATTACTCATAAACATAAGCAACCTTATTGATAAGAATGTGGTAATTGCAGGGGACTTTAACACCCCACTTACAGAATTGGATAGATCATCTAGACACACGGTCAATAAAGAAACAAGGGCCCTGAATGAGACATTGGATCAGATGGACTTGACAGATATATTTAGAACGCTGCATCCCAAAGCAACAGAATATACTTTCTTCTCGAGTGCACATGGAACATTCTCCAAGATAGAGCATATACTGGGTCACAAAACAGCCCCTCATAAGTTTACAAGAATTGAAATTATACCATGCATACTTTCAGACCACAATGCTATGAAGCTTGAAATCAACCACAGAAAAAAGTCTGGAAAACCTCCAAAGGCATGGAGGTTAAAGAACACCCTACTAACGAATGAGTGGGTCAACCAGGCAATTAGAGAAGAAATTAAAAAATATATGGAAACAAACGAAAATGAAAATACAACAATCCAAATGCTTTGGGACGCAGCGAAGGCAGTCCTGAGAGGAAAATACATTGCAATCCAGGCCTATCTCAAGAAAGAAGAAAAATCCCAAATACAAAATCTAACAGCACACCTAAAGGAACTAGAAGCAGAACAGCAAAGGCAGCCTAAACCCAGCAGAAGAAGAGAAATAATAAAGATCAGAGCAGAAATAAACAATATAGAATCTAAAAAAACTGTAGAGCAGATCAACGAAACCAAGAGTTGGTTTTTTGAAAAAATAAACAAAATTGACAAACCTCTAGCCAGGCTTCTCAAAAAGAAAAGGGAGATGACCCAAATAGATAAAATCATGAATGAAAATGGAATTATTGGGGCGCCTGGGTGGCGCAGTCGGTTAAGCGTCCGGCTTCAGCCAGGTCACGATCTCGCGGTCTGTGAGTTCGAGCCCCGCGTCAGGCTCTGGGCTGATGGCTCAGAGCCTGGAGCCTGTTTCCGATTCTGTGTCTCCCTCTCTCTCTGCCCCTCCCCCGTTCATGCTCTGTCTCTCTCTGTCCCAAAAATAAATAAACGTTGAAAAAAAAAATAAAAAAAAAAAAAAGAAAATGGAATTATTACAACCAATCCCTCAGAGATACAAGGAATTATCAGGGAATACTATGAAAAATTATATGCCAACAAATTGGACAACCTGGAAGAAATGGACAAATTCCTGAACACCCACACTCTTCCAAAACTCAATCAGGAGGAAATAGAAAGCTTGAACAGACCCATAACCAGCGAAGAAATTGAATCGGTTATCAAAAATCTCCCAACAAATAAGAGTCCAGGACCAGATGGCTTCCCAGGGGAGTTCTACCAGACGTTTAAAGCAGAGATAATACCTATCCTTCTCAAGCTATTCCAAGAAATAGAAAGGGAAGGAAAACTTCCGGACTCATTCAATGAAGCCAGTATTCCTTTGATTCCTAAACCAGACAGAGACCCAGTAAAAAAAGAGAACTATAGGCCAATATCCCTGATGAATATGGATGCAAAAATTCTCAATAAGATACTAGCAAATCGAATTCAATGGCATATAAAAAGAATTATTCACCATGATCAAGTGGGATTCATTCCTGTGATGCAGGGCTGGTTCAACATTCGCAAATCAATCAATGTGATACATCACATTAACAAAAAAAAAGAGAAGAACCATATGATCCTGTCAATCGATGCAGAAAAGGCCTTTGACAAAATCCAGCACCCTTTCTTAATAAAAACCCTTGAGAAAGTCGGGATAGAAGGAACATACTTAAAGATCATAAAAGCCATTTATGAAAAGCCCACAGCTAACATCATCCTCAACGGGGAAAAACTGAGAGCTTTTTCCCTGAGATCAGGAACACGACAAGGATGCCCACTCTCACCGCTGCTGTTTAACATAGTGCTGGAAGTTCTAGCATCAGCAATCAGACAACAAAAGGAAATCAAAGGCATCAAAATTGGCAAAGATGAAGTCAAGCTTTCGCTTTTTGCAGATGACATGATATTATACATGGAAAATCCGATAGACTCCACCAAAAGTCTGCTAGAACTGATACAGGAATTCAGCAAAGTTGCAGGATACAAAATCAATGTACAGAAATCAGTTGCATTCTTATACACTAACAATGAAGCAACAGAAAGACAAATAAAGAAACTGATCCCATTCACAATTGCACCAAGAAGCATAAAATACCTAGGAATAAATCTAACCAACGATGTAAAGGATCTGTATGCTGAAAACTATAGAAAGCTTATGAAGGAAATTGAAGAAGATTTAAAGAAATGGAAAGACATTCCCTGCTCATGGATTGGAAAACTAAATGTCAAAATGTCAATACTACCCAAAGCTATCTACACATTCAATGCAATCCCAATCAAAATTGCACCAGCATTCTTCTCGAAACTAGAACAAGCAATCCTAAAATTCATATGGAACCACAAAAGGCCCCGAATAGCCAAAGGAATTTTGAAGAAGAAGACCAAAGCAGGAGGCATCACAATCCCAGACTTTAGCCTCTACTACAAAGCTGTCATCATCAAGACAGCATGGTATTGGCACAAAAACAGACACATAGACCAATGGAATAGAATAGAAACCCCAGAACTAGACCCACAAACGTATGGCCACTTCATCTTTGACAAAGCAGGAAAGAACATCCAATGGAAAAAAGACAGCCTCTTTAACAAATGGTGCTGGGAGAACTGGACAGCAACATGCAGAAGGTTGAAACTAGACCACTTTCTCACACCATTCACAAAAATAAACTCAAAATGGATAAAGGACCTAAATGTGAGACAGGAAACCATCAAAACCTTAGAGGAGAAAGCAGGAAAAGACCTCTCTGACCTCAGCCGTAGCAATCTTACTCGACACATCCCCAAAGGCAAGGGAATTAAAAGCAAAAGTGAATTACTGGGACCTTATGAAGATAAAAAGCTTCTGCACAGCAAAGGAAACAACCAACAAAACTAAAAGGCAACCAACGGAATGGGAAAAGATATTCGCAAATGACATATCAGACAAAGGGCTAGTATCCAAAATCTATAAAGAGCTCACCAAACTCCACACCCGAAAAACAAATAACCCAGTGAAGAAATGGGCAGAAAACATGAATAGACACTTCTCTAAAGAAGACATCCGGATGGCCAACAGGCACATGAAAAGATGTTCAGCGTCGCTTCTTATCAGGGAAATACAAATCAAAACCACACTCAGGTATCACCTCACGCCAGTCAGAGTGGCCAAAATGAACAAATCAGGAGACTATAGATGCTGGCGAGGATGTGGAGAAACGGGAACCCTCTTGCACTGTTGGTGGGAATGCAAATTGGTGCAGCCGCTCTGGAAAGCAGTGTGGAGGTTCCTCAGAAAATTAAAAATAGACCTACCCTATGACCCAGCAATAGCACTGCTAGGAATTTATCCAAGGGATACAGGAGTACTGATGCATAGGGGCACTTGTACCCCAGTGTTCATAGCAGCACTCTCAACAATAGCCAAATTATGGAAAGAGCCTAAATGTCCATCAACTGATGAATGGATAAAGAAATTGTGGTTTATATACACAATGGAATACTACGTGGCAATGAGAAAAAATGAAATATGGCCTTTTGTAGCAACGTGGATGGAACTGGAGAGTGTGATGCTAAGTGAAATAAGCCATACAGAGAAAGACAGATACCATATGGTTTCACTCTTATGTGGACCCTGAGAAACTTAACAGGAACCCATGGGGGAGGGGAAGGAAAAAAAAAAAAAACAGGTTAGAGTGGGAGAGAGCCAAAGCATAAGAGATTGTTAAAAACTGAGAACAAACTGAGGGTTGATGGGGGGTGGGAGGGAGGAGAGGGTGGGTGATGGGTATTGAGGAGGGCACCTTTTGGGATGAGCACTGGGTGTTGTATGGAAACCAATTTGTCAATAAATTTCATATAAAAAAATTAAAAAAAAAAGGCAGGTGAAAAAAAAAAGCTGCTGCAGAGTGATAAAATTGTACATTCTGTAAAGATGGAAGAAAACAAGGTTGCAAATGGAGAGTGTATAAAAATTCCAACATATAGTGCAGTGAGGTTGAATCACGGCTAAATGTCCCCATGGAGATGTTCAAGATGCACATCTGTGTAAGAGCCTGTGAATGAACCAACCTTCTACTTTCACCCTGACCATCCATCAGTGAGACACAGACTTGCTCCTGTTGGCAAAAAATTCAGACACTTTGGACATATCCACAGCAACGTGCTCACTGCCCTGTAATCTTTTGCTCTCAGACTTGCTCCACTGCCTACATAAATACCTATTTCCATTCAAAGACGAATATTTAAACACCGGTGTGCATTTAAAATATCATTTGTATCGTCAACATTTCAGAGTTTGTTACTATTTACAGCAGCAAGTGTTTTGTATAAACATAAGTTTATCTTTCTATTTGACAACTATGACCTTTAATGTCACCTGGACAATATAGTTTATTTGTAATGCAGATTTAGATTAAAGATTGTTGTTATACTAATGGAAAGGAGGATCAATTTCAGATGTACAATGTCAAAACAACTAGCTGCAATTGAAATGAAATTTATACGTGAACAACATATTTTGTTGTTATACACACATAGTTTTCTTTTTTCTGCTTTTGAAATTATCTGGAGAGTTAAGTAAAATTCTGTGCCGTATCCTGATCATATCACTCTGCAAGAATTACTCTACTGCGAAAAAATGTATTTTATTGGCGTTTCTTATATTTTAGAATACTGGTATTAACAACATGGATTTGTCATCAATAGTATGTTATGTATTATGTGAAACATAAAGTAGTGCTTGTTTAGTTAGAGTCAAGAAATTAATGATAATAACACTTTCTAACTGCAGGAGAAATTACTAAGTATTACATAATTACACATGGCTTTTGGCAACTTTTTAAGTTTAGATATGATGTTTATTTAGGTATATTTTTTTCATGGAAATAACTCTGTTCTTTTGTTTTCTTATTCTAAGAATAATACATGGTCCCCCTTGATCCATACCTCAAATACCAAAACAGATAAGCACTACTAACATTTTAGGTAACTATTATTCTTTCAGAAATCCTTTGAAAGTCCTATCCCCTACCCTTGCATACCCCACATCCCCATTTAGAATCATATTATAGAAACTGTTCTAACACTTGCTTTATGCAGTTAAGACAGTGTGGATATCTTTGTGTATTAACTATTTTATCCTTGTTTATATATTAAATTAGTACTAATACCTAAATATATAATAAATGTAATTATATAATCATTTTATTAGTTTATAAATAGCACAGCTATGATTATATCCTACATAGATCTTGTATACTTGTTTAATTTGAATTTTATTTTTGATATTTTGCATTTTTTCTATCTATATTAGATATTTATGAAGGCAATGTATTTCTGGGATTAAATTATAGAATTAAACTACAAGCTATTTCTATGAGTTTTCCTTTACTACTCATGTTTAATTTAAAGAAGTAAGGATGCTAGACAAGAAACTAGTTAGTTATGGGGACATAATAAATATTTTTATCTCAAACGTAGGAAAATTAAGTTTTCTTGATCTTAAAGTGAAAATATATTACTTCCTCCCTAATTTTCTCCTATGCATTTTTCATTCATGGACTGGTTGATCTCCCCACAATGTCACTGAAACTCATGGTAATTAAAACCCCTTCTTCCCTCCCCCTCCCTATAATACCTCCTGCTCTCAAATCAGCTCTTCCTACACTGGGGCTTATTAAATACCTTTCCTGATGGCCATTTTGGAGACTGTTTATAACCTGAGCCGTTCTGTGGTACCATCTACTACCAGTGTAAGTTGGGACACTTTATACTGAGAGTGACTGAAAATACAACATAAATTGGTTAAAAGATGAAAGGAAATAATGGATCAATTAACTGAAAAGGTCAGAAGTAGGAGTCACTTCAGATCAAACTTGATTCACTGTTTAAAAAATGTTCCTAAGTGGGGCGCCTGAGTGGCTCATTTGATTGAGCATCTGACTTCAGCTCAGGACATGATCTTGCAGTTCATGAGTTCGAGCCCCACGTTGGGCTCTGTGCTGACAGCTCAGAGCCTGGAGCCTGCTTCGGATTCTGTGTCTCCCTCTCTCTGCCCCTTTCCCGCTCATGTTTTGTCTCTCTCTATCTCTCAAAAAATAAATAAACGTTAAAATTTTTTTTAAAAGTCCCTAAGTGCTTGGTTTCCCTGTTTTTCTATTCTGTCTTTCGTGTCAGCATTATTGTCAGGCTCCAAGCTCTTGTTTCATGGTAGCAAAATGGCTAAACAGTTCTAGATTTCATATTCTTTCACTAGATTTCATATTCTTTCACAACACCATCCAGAGATATAGAGTGTCTCTTTCTACACCCTCAAAGAAAGAGTATGAAAGTTCTCTTTCCCTATAAATTTAGGCAAATACCTCCCTGTGTTTAATGGACAGATTAGATTAAGTGCCATTCCAGAGTTGAAAGCTTTGATCAGGGAGAATGACCACTTTCTTGACATAAAACAATTACGGCCTAGAGATGTGCATGCCAATAAAGGGGTGTATTTCCTAAAAAAAATAAAGAACCTAGGTGTTGTTACCAGAGACAATAGGAATGGATGCTAAGGAAATATCCACTGCAGTATGTAGGTTTCCATTTCTGCTAGGCTTACCTGATATTCAGATAGTGCTGACCAGTCCCTTTTCCCCCAAGTTACAGTATATTTCCATGTGTTTCAACTGGTGTCTCTGGATGTTTGCTCTGTTATTTGTTTTGAGGGTCTTGTTTTGTAATATTTAGGATTCTGTAGTAACAAACAAACAAACAAACAAACAAAAACACGGGCATCAGGCATTCAGCCCTTTATTTCACAGCATGTATATGCCCAGGATATTGTGTTACAGACAGATAAAGCAAAAGAAAACACTCATTAGGATGGCAAGATTATAAGGTTAAATGAAATGATTTACATAGTAGTACATTACGTGATTCCTGGAGCATCGTGTGTGCTCAGCAGATGTTGGTCTTTTATTTCTGCCCATTTGCAGTCTCTCTATTCTTTCTCTGGCCAGTCTTCTTTTACCAGTCCTCCTTTCACCAATGTAATGACCTGAGATGGTGCTTTTATTACCTATGAATACATCTTTTTTTAATGTTTATTCATTTATTTTGAGAGAGGGAGAGACAGAGAGAGCAAGCACAAGCAGGGGAGGGAGAGAAAGAGAGGAGAGAGGGATTCCCATGATCATGACCCAGCTGAAATTGGGTCATAATGCAGACCTGCAAATATCACTGCACCTGTTGAGACTCATCTGTGATTTCTGGTGATGTTTGGAGATAAGGTTAATTTGTGGATAGTATAACTTGCTCTCTCAACTGAGTCTCTACTGCAATTTGCTTAAGCTGTAACCTATATGATTCCAGAAGGTAAATATTTTTTCAGCTCTGACCATTCTCTATTCCTTCATTTCCTCTAAGTAAACAGCCATGAATCAATAGTGCATTGTCAGAGATGACAATTTTAGATAGAGAAGTAGATTAATCATTTGCCTGGAATGAGATCTTCAGCTACAATAAATAAATTATTTACATATTAAGCTTATTAAGTGAAAACAGTATTCATCATAATGTGTACTTTTCTATCGTAGTTTAAATAATAAGTAAAAGTAATAATTAGAAGTCCTATAGCATTTGACTAACTGATGTTGATATTTTCTATAAATATTTCTGGGTGGAATAGACAAAAACAATTTTTCATATCACAAGTATGATTCATAAATAAGTCTGACAGATTCACTATGACTTATTAAACCTTTGCCTGAAATCTTTAGCATGCTTAGAATTAAGATTAACGACAGAGAAGAAAAAGAAATGAACAGTTTTATCAAAGATAGAAATAATACCTCTTTATAACTTAATAATACCTCTTTATAACTTAAATGATGTTCAGTAGATTTGCATGTGTAGTGGATTGGAGTAACAGGCATGTTTGGGATATTAATGGTTCAACTATACCCTTATTCTTAGAAAAGATATATGCTCTTTGTTATATTATCCTCTATAAAACCTCAAGATGGGTAGGTGTGGTACATTTCTTAGAGGACAAAGTTTGGGTGGAGGTGGTCAATGTGATGCTCTTGAGTTGCAGGTGCCTATGAAATATTAAACTGGTATGAATCTGGAGTTCAGAGGTAATACCAGGCTGAAGATTAACAATATGATTCAGTTTATATATGTGACAATAAGTGATAGTGATGAAGAAAATATTTGAGGGAAAGAGGAGTAAAAAGAATAGAAGACCTTGAAATGAAGGTTGAGGGATAGTGGAATGAGTTTGAAAGAATAAATAAGAAAAGACAGAGGTAGGAGTGAATTCAGAAAGCAATATGTTATGGTAAACTAAATCGAAGACATGGCTAACAATCTTGAATGCTACTGAGAAGTCATGTTAACATAGTTTTAAAAATACCTGTAATATTGTTATAAGCCACTTTAAATATTATTGAGTCAAGTTTTCAAGGAGATAAAGGCAAAATGAAATTGGGCTTGATTAATTAGTTAATTAGAAATGAAAAATAAATACAATGATCACAGTCAATTACTTCCAAAGAATTTTTTTGGAAGAATATAAAATTACAGAAGATAGTAAAGTATAAAGTAGGTAGAGGAGGAGTGAGATTGGATGAAGTTCTTGTTTGATTGTTTGAGAAACTTGAATGTGTGTACAAGCTAAATGGAAGCTCCATTATAAGTGGAAGAAACTGAATATACAAGAGAGAAAAGGAATATTCAAAGTGTAAAGTTAAGGTGAAGAATAGGATGGAAGGAATTTAAAGCATAGGTGGAGGGATGCTAACAACATGAAGACATTGTACAAATGAATAAAGAAACAACATCTGAATGGAAAGAGGTAAAAGACCTACCCATCTCTTACATAACAAAACGCTTCAAATAACAATTAGCAAATGAAAATGGACAATATAAGAAATACAAACTAGGGTATTCTGCAATTATTTTTAATATTTGATGGTATAATACTCTCATATAATGTTTGTATTTTAATTTGTTCAATTTTCTGGTGGGATCATTTAACTATTTTTATATGTATGCAATATATAGCCTATCCGATAGGTACAGAAATCTATAAAGTTATTTTCTAAGGAAGATATTTGGCAAAATAAAATGTGCAAGTAAGATCACTTATTTGTAGAAATCACCTGGCGTATTATCTAAGAATTAAAAACTATTTAATCCCAGTAATCTTTTGGAGAAATTTGCCTGCTTTGTATTTAAATTAAGAACTAAGAATTTTTACTGTATTCAGTCTGAAGTAAATGTTTCAAGAAAGAGGACCCGCATAGTGCTTAAAAAGTTTGATCCAAGGAGTGAATTGAACTAAGTATCTCTAAAACATTATAAAAGGAAACATTGTCTCAGCCCCCAAACACAGGATTTGGTTTTATGTAGTGCTGTAGTAGTGATTGGTGCATCAATCAATAAATCTTATGACAATTATTTTTAAGATCTAAGTTACAGTTAAATACCTTATTCTAATTCCATGCTCAATAGGCAGACATCTTCTTATTTTGTGTTCATTTGAATATTTGATGGTGAGGAGAAAATGTACTAAGTTCTAGTATTCACTCTGCTTCAAAGCTTTATTATTTCTCTAAATTAATTGATTCAGTCTTCTGTGTGTATATGTCTGTATATATTACAGTGTTTATGAGCTAGGTAATGTAGATACATTGACAGAACTCTTTCCAAGCTAAACAACTGTGGTCTAAAGTCTGAAATATGATGTCAGAGAAGTCCTACATTGTGAGTCTTTTTGCACCTATCTACCTGGCTCTCTTTCTTTTTACCCGAAGCCATGCTGTCTGACTCATTCTGTGCTTAAAAATAAAAAGGCAGTTGTTTTAAAGGTCTTAAAAATGTCCCTGCTTTTTCTCTCATTGATTTAGCACATAAAAATTTATTCTAGAGATTTGCACACATACATGTGGTAAAAGATGATAATATGTTTAATAGAAAAACATTAGACAACATCTCATATATCCAGTAGTAGTGAGTTGTTTAAATTATGTTTTAAAAGAATTTTTAAGGAAATGGAAAAACATCTGTGGCATATTGCTACATGACAAAGTTGTATTAATAAGCAGTGTATCCAGGGGCGCCTGGGTGGCTCAGTCAGTAAAGCTTCCAACTTCGGCTCAGGTCATGATCTCACAGCTTGTGAGTTTGAGCCCCACATTGGGCTCTGTGCTGACAGCTCAGACTTGGAGTCTCTTCAGATTCTGTGTCTTTCTCTCTCTCTCTGCCCCTCCCCTGCTCACACTTTGTCTCGGTCTCTCAAAAATAAATAAACATTAAAAATTTTTTTTAAATAAGCAGTATATTCACTATGCTGTCAATTTTGTAAAAGATAGTGTATATTTATGTGTGTATGTATATGTTTATGTATGTATGCATATATCCATCCATCCATTCTCTATCCATCTATCAACAGAAGTATAAACATCAACATACTAATAATGGCTTTCTTGATGGTAGAACATGTGTTTATCATTGATATGCCAATTGTATTATAATCTGAAACTGTTTTTTTTAATTTTTATGTGTCATGACCATAAAATGAATTAAAACAAAATATATCACTTGCTTTTTTTTTAGAAATAGTTTTTTAAAGAACTTTAAAAAGCAGTATTTTTGTTTACTTATAAATGATTTTTACTGGCCCCTGAAAAATTTGACCATCCCTCCTATAGCACTTTAGAAAGACTGAAATCCTAGGGTATCTGGGTGGCTCAGTCAGTTAACTGTCCTACCCTTGATTTGGGCTCAGGTCATGATCTTACAGTTTGTGAGACACAGCCTTGCATTGGGCTCCATACTGAAAACAAGCCATTGCCTCCATGCTGACAGTGTAGAGCCTACATGGGATTCTCTGTCTCCCACTGCCCCTCCCCTGCTCCCTCAAGTGCTCGCTCTCTAAATAAATAAACAAACAAATAAATAAATAAATAAATAAATAATGAAAGCCAAAATCTCAATTATTCTCATATCATGTTAAACCATTCCTAGAGATTTCTGGTCCATCTATAATAGCACTAAGATTTTAGTGTTGTTAATGGTGACTTGATGCTCAACTATAGCCAAAGGACATAGTTACAGTTTGGCTTGGTTATATCCTATTTTGTTTTAGGTATGATTCCCACATATGTTACTGTAATATGCTGTCACCTCTTAGGCATACACTTTAAAGTTGAATTGTGATTCTTTAAGGTCAATGAAAGATTTATATTATAATTTTTATTAAACTTCAACATGCTATGGAATATATGTGACTGTGGATATATGTAACTGAAAATAATTTATACTTGGCTATTTGTTGGTACTCAGGCACTACAATGTGGGTTCTGTCATTATGCTGCCTGGACTTCATCTCTTGCTTTTTAAAAATTTTTTTTAACGTTTTATTTATTTTTGAGACAGGGAGAGACAGAGCATGAACAGGGGAGGGTCAGAGAGAGGTAGACACGGAATCCGAAACAGGCTCCAGTCTCTGAGCTGTCAGCACAGAGCCCGATGAGGGGCTGGAACCCACGGACCGCGAGATCATGACCTGAGCCGAAGTCGGCCGCTCAACCGACTGAGCCACCCAGGCGCCCCTTGCTTTTTATATGTATGAGGCTGCTTAGGCTGCCACAACAAAATACCGTGTCCTGGGGTGTCTGGGTGGCTCAGTTGGTTGAGCGTCTGACTCTTGGTTTTGGTTCAGGTCATGATCTTGTGGTTCTTGGGATCCAGCCCTATGTCAGGCTCTGCGCTTATAGTGTGGAGACTGGTTGTGGAAACTAAAAGTCCAAGATCAGGGTCCTGGCAGGGTTCAGTGCTGGTAGAACTATCTTCCTGACTTGCAGATGGCCACCTTCTTGTTAAGTCCTCACATGGCCTTTCTTCAGTACGTGCACATAGAAAGAGAGCTCTCTGGTGCCTCTTCTCATAAGGACACTAGTACTATTGACCTTACTACCCTTATGACCTCATTTAACCTTAGTTACTTTTGTGAGGTCTCTGTCTTCAAATATAGTTACACTGGAGGTTACTGGCTTCAACATACAAATTTTGAGGATTCATATTCAGTCTGTAGCATGGTGCAGCCTCTGGTAAAGGCTGAAGTTCACTCAGGCATGATTTTTCTTACCCAACATGTGGTCTTGCATGAACTTTACAAAATTATGTGTGAATTAGTGAGAAATATATTACTCACTATATATATACTCACCATGTATGTGTGTGTATATATATATATATATATATATATATATATATATATATATATACTACTATATATATAGTAAGAATTTAACATAATATACTTATGTCTATCCATCTATGATTAATATGTAATTCTGCTTATATTCCTTATATTCCTTATATTGAATATATTTTTAATCCTGAAGCTCATGTATAGTTCATCTGATTGAAACCAGAGTTTAAAATACTTCCTTTCATATTTAGTGATGTTTAAATTGACATACAAATGAATTTGGCTTATAAGAATGTCTCAGTCATAATAATAACATTTTAATTTAAATTTTAAAGTCCTTTGAAAACAATTCCTTTAATTATTAAAATGTAAAAAAAAATAAATGTGTATTGGTATAGGTACATGTGAGTATTGTGTGTATTGGTATAGGTACATGTGTATTGGTATAGGTACATGTGAGTGTAAGGACTAATAAACTTATTTTTATTTTTTTTCCCATTCTTGCCCATCACTTAAGGTTCAACCTAAGTGTCGCTACCTCGGATCGAGCATCTCTGATTCACAACAGTGCTATAGAGAGAATAACCCACATTATTTTCTCTATAGCACTGTTTCATAGCTTAAACCTTGAAGCTGAACTTACTTTTAATAATTTGTCTCCTTCACACAAAGCTATCCTATTTGATATTCAGATGTTTATGCATTTACTGACTGAAGAAACCATTTTCATATGACGTCATTAACTTTTTATGCAACTAAACAAGGGTAGACATCTCAGGTAGGAGTCTGGATTTCTTGAGCAGGAATGAGTTTCAAATGCCACCACTTTTAAAATACCAATGAAAATACTAACTTGATTTGAAAGCCAGTTTGAGAGAAAATACCATTGTTTCCATATTTAAAAAATATGTAGAGATAAATAAATCACTTAGTGTCTTCTTAAATTATAATTCGGCATTTTGGGTTAGCATTATGAAGTAAATTGGTTCTTTTAAAAAAAAATTTTTAATGTTTATTTATTTTTGAGAGAGAGACAGAGTGTGAGTGGGAGAGGGGTAGGGAGAGAGGGAAACATAGAAATTGAAGCAGGCTCCAGGCTCTGAGCTGTCAGCACAGAGCCTGACTTGGGGCTTGAATCCAAAGACCACGAGATCATGACCTGGGCCGAAGTCAGTAGCTTAACGAACTGAACCCCACAGACTCCCCTGAAGTAAATTGGTTCTAAAAATAAAATTTGATTTAAGCAAATAAATGTTAGATTCTCATATTGCATAAGTATTATTTATTTTATTTTTATTTAATCCTGAAGCATATTGGAAAGGATTATTGCAGCTTAGAAAGGGCCTTTGTATCATGATGAGTTTTTCTCTGAGATTTCTTATCCTTGCTTGATATAACAATACCTTTCTAACGTTATATTTTAAATTACTATTTTTCTACTATCAAGCTTAAGTGATTCTGTGATACTTCCTACCTTTTGAAAGTATAGTATTGTATTTACTTTAGTGTCTCAGATTCATTCTAGTCACATCTTTGATAGATATAAAGTAATAGTTTATGGCTTTGTAAAATAGAAGAACTAACATATAAATAATAAAATATAAAAGTATAGGGTTTTTCCCTAAGCACTTATATTTTATTAGAATATTTGTACTCACAATACTTTGTTTCTAAGCTTTGTTTTCTTTGTGAAGCCCTACAAAACATAATTATAGGTGTATAATTTTCCCCCTTTAGGAGGAAAATGAAATAAAATATTACATTCTTGTTTTACAGAAGTACGGGTTGTATTTTAGCTTGATTAGCTAGGTATAAAAGTTATACTTAGTTACTTTTGTAAGGGCCCTGTCTTCAAATATAATTATGTACGTCAAATATGTATACAAATATTGTTATTACAATGATGAAATAACCTTTCAGTGGCTTTGAAGTTAATGATATGTAGTAATGCATAGAGGAAAGAAGGTAACAAACAACAAACTAGACTTTTGGATAAGGTAGCATATAAATTTACTGATTCTACTCCAAATCTGTGGTATGATAAGTGAAATTAAATAGAGAGCAAGGGAAGGAGAGAGAAATTGAGAGAAAGACAGAGAGACAGAGACAGAGAGACAGAGAGACTCTAAACAAGATAAACTATATCACAAATTATAATCCAGAGAACAACCTGTTCTGAACAACCTGTTCAGAGCTTCAGAGTCCTAATAAAACTATTGGGTCACATGAGAGAACTTTTTCATATGTGAGTAGTGAAAAAAAAGGATAAAAGATTGAGAGCTATTGTTTAGCATTACCTGGCATAAAGTTGGTCTGTATGATTTGACATTTTAATCTGTAGTTCTAGCAGTTCTGATGGAAGGAAGAGCTGCCTTTGGGTGGGAGTACAGGAAGGATGGGTTTTGGCTTCATAAACCAAAGGGGGACAGTCTAGCTTTGTGCAGGCCAAGTGGAGTCCAGCCTATTGTCCCTCGCTGTTTTACCAAATACTACCAGGATTTTCCAAAAGTATCCCCATTATATATCATTTCCTCCCGCTGAACAGAACTTGGGGTACCCTCTTCAGGAATTCCCTGTATTTGGTGAGACCTGAAAGTCCACTGACTTTAAAAGGACAACCAACATACCTAATCTTTATGGCTAGTTCTGTATTGCCTACTAAGACTTGAAATAGCCCCATACTGCTACTGGTAATTACTAGTATCCTCAGCATTTTCCCTTTCCGTTTGCATTAGTTATATCGGCAGGGGTAGTTCCCTGGAGCCATTAGAATGCTCGTGGAACTGCTGAGTTTAGTTAGTACAATCTGGTTATAATGCTTTCAGCTACCTATTTTTAAAACGATGCTGAGTGTAATCCTATTTATTCCTTAACCCTCTTGTGCTCTACTATCTCTCTCTCCCTCTCCCCTCTCTCTTTCTCTCCCTCTTTCTCTTTGTAAGTTGTTACCTAACTCCCTGCCTTTTTGTCCTTGACTTGCTGCTTTGTAAAGAAGTTAGCATATACATTCTCTGTGTTTCTCTGCTCTATACTTGCACAGATTCATTTCAAAGCTAACAACGTCATGCACTGTGGCAGATTCACTCTCTCCTTTCCATGGATGCACCACTTTGAGGATATGGACTTACAAGCTCTCCCGAAGTCTCTTTTTTTATCCCTGCCTCCAATATTCCATTCCTATACATGTCCTTAAAAGTTTGGGGTTCAGAAATTCATAACATGAAAGTTTATTTCTCACCTAAACCTAGTCAATGGAGATTTTCCCATTTGGATAGCTTTCCTGAGCATCTCTTTTCTAAGTGGTGACTCAGGGAATCTAAGGGATTTCAAATCTTTTCTATTTTTGTAACATTCATATCTTCAACACATGGCTTTCAAGGTTCTGAGATAGGTGAAAAAAGAGTGGAATATTCCTCTGGGGGTTTCATGATCAGCCCCAGAAGTATCACACACTACTAGAACATGAGATTGTTGGTTGCAAGAGAGACTGAGCAATGTGTGCTGAGGTTAGTAAGTACATAACAGAATCTCTGTTACATTATTTTTCAATCTTAGGCTGGTTTCCTTCATGTTTGTTAGTGAGGGACTGCAGCAGCAAATGTCTATCCAGTAAGAAAGAGAAAGACTCTCTTCTAACCATGGACAGGTCTTCCCTTATAGCTTTGGTCACACACACACACACACACACACACACACACACACACACACACAAATTGCTTTATGGAGAAGTTTTGAATACCTGATAAAATCAGGATTCTATAAAGGAAGGATGAAACTGTGAATAGACACCAGACAGGTCAAATATGGGTATGATAGAGAGCCAGCACAGAATGGGTCACAAAACCCAAGAGAAAAGAGAGATTTGAAAAGATAGCAAGGTCAATCTTTGCAAGGAGTTCAGTAAGATGAGGATTTTAAAGAAGCTGACTTTGGAAATTAGTTCTTAATAAATTCAGTATTAGTAGTCTAAAGAAATCATGACATTATTTTTCACATTGTGGTTTATTGAGGAGGGCATTGTTGCTGAGGTAATGGGCCCATGGTATTCATTCATTAAGCTGCCCTCCATGCAATTGACTGTCTTTCCTGAATGAATATTTCATTCTCAGTGAAAATCTAAGCTAAATACAGTGAACACTGAACTGTAAATATAATATAAACATATTATGATAATTATAGTTTACTTCATTAAAAAGTCAGTTCTATTGAAATTTAGCATAATGCCACTATATTATTTGTACTTTTTAACTTTTTCAATTCTCATAGATCCAAAGAGAAATATAATTTTAAAAATGAAATTTTTTTATAGTAGTGCAGATTCAAGCCTATGCTAATTGCTCTAATAACCCAGATAATTAATTATTATGCATTCCTAAAATGGTAGCCCATTAAGTTATTTTACTCTGATGGATGTAATCATTTTGATAATGTAAGTAATCTACACATTCTTCTAGATTAATCACAGATGCTGTTCTAAAGTTATTTTAATGTGGTGAATTATAATAGTTTACTTATGATCAGCATCAAGGGTCTTTAAATGCTCTTAATCATATTCAAATTTTATCACTTAGAAGTAAATTGATTTTTTTATTAAAAATAACATATCTAAGATGACTTATTTTCTACAAAACAGATAACTTGTATATAATCATAAAATGAATTAAATATTCAGACTATTAAGTAAATAGCTTATATTTATAAAAACTCATGTTATCTGATCATTGTAAAACTTACTTAAATTAGGTCTTTCTGATTTCCTACTTGGACTCAGTAACCTCCTACTAATTTCTTCTATCTCTAATTCATCCTCTAAAATCACTAAATTCTTCTTCCAAAACAGGAAAACCCACCATGTAACATCTGACTTTTAAAATCATATTGATAACTTCCTTTTATGAAAGGTAGAAAACCAAATTCCACTCTACTCTGACTCCTACTTCTTTTGAAAATTAAAAAAAAAATACTTATTTTGAGAGACAGAGCATGAACGTGGGAGGGGCAGAGAAAGGAGGAGACACAGAATCTGAAATAGGCTCCAGGCTCTGAGCTGTCAGCACAAAGCCCGACACAGGGCTTGAACTCACAAACCGCGATATCATGACCTGAGCCAAAGTTGGATGCTCAACCGACTGAGCCACCCAGCTGCCCCTTGACTCCTACTTCTTAACTCTACTTACTTGCTAGCTTCATGTCCCATTGCTCTCAGGCAGAGCGCTTCTTGAGGCATGCTTGTGCATCTGCTGTGTCCCATAACACAAGCATAAGATACCTGAATCAAAAATATTCTTAAAATATTAACTGACTTTTTTTTTTTCTTTACCATGACAATTCCTTTTTTCTGCTGCCTTTATCCAGTTAAAGTAGTTTGATTCCCAAGGGGGAAAAATATGACTGAAAAAGTAGAGAGAGGAAAAAGAGAATGCTTTTTACTTAGGAGAGATGGGGCTCTTAAGGGAGCAGAAATGACTCATGGCATAATTAAAACACATCACAGAAACGTAATGAATTAAGAGGAGAGCCCATTCCATTTCCAGTTACCTTTAGATAGCTTTGTGGAGTCCAAGGACACAAGAGATCTGTCCATATTTCCTAAGTATAGCCCTAGGGATAAGACAAGATCCCAGAAAAGAAATTGCTGCCTGATGTGCCTGGACAGGTAGCATCACCAAATTTCAGCCCTCCAGCATGAAGTGTGAATTGCCAAATGATTTCTGTCTCCCCAGGAATGGAACAGAAGTAGCAGAAAGAGAGCTACTGAACAAAAACTAGGCCTTAAGACAGGAGCCAAAAGTTTTCATTGAGGCTTCTGCAAACTATTAACAAATTGTTTTAGTGATGCCATATAAAGCATAACATGTTTACGTTCTTATGGCCTCATCGCCAGTGTTGATAAAATGGGAAACCCTAAGAAATTATACTCAAAGGAGAAACTTAGTTAAGACAAAGGTAAATAAAAAAGTTATGTTTCTTGTGCACATGACATTATACTCTGAAATTCACATCAGCTATGGAAATTTATACCTAGTTCTTTGTGTGTTAAGTAATGGTATAATAAAAATAATCCACTATTGAGGTCCAATCGTATTTTCTTTTAATAGGTTCCCACACATTTTACTAAGGTTTGATAACAAAATGAAGCCCAAGATCTTTTTTTTTCCTTGAAAAGTGAACTGATATTTATGTGTTTTTTTTTCCTTTTTAACTTTTAAAGAAAATGAGCTACATTTCTTACTTTCTTTGTAAAGGATGTCTCTAGGATTTATGTTGATCTATAATTATGTGTCTTTCAGTCATGGTTTTACACATTCACTTATTCATTGCTTCTAGAATACCTATTTAGTTATTAATATTTGTAAGGCATTATTATAAATGATGTAATAATAGGAATAAAAGCAATCCTTGTCCTCAAAGAAGTAAAAGTCTAGTGGGATAATGTAATTATAAAAACAATGTAATAATCACATTAGGGGGCTACTTACAGCAAACTCTGAGGTAGTGTGGAATATCAGAAAAGCTCCCTTTTGATTTGGCCTTTGAGAATTAACATTGAGAAATGTATATATTAGGTGGTGGGGGGGAATTTTTTCAAGAAAATAATTTGGTTGCTTTTTCATTAAATGGGAAAAATGGAAAAAATTCAGTTGTAGTTGATTTTCATATTAATAAACTTATTTAATTCACTGTGACCTACTATCACTTTTGCACTAGAAACACTCTCAAAATGTTGGATATAAAGCTTGTAATTTTATGCCAAATCATCCCCTTACATTTTCTTATTGACTTAACATTTTGTCCTTGAGTTATAATTAAAACTATGTCTAAGAATTTTAACATTTTCTGCTAGGAGCAATCTTCCTTTACCAATGTAGAATGTCTTGGTATTTAATTCTCCTGCAGAATTTATACAAGAAAATAAAGTTAGAGCAAACATGTTTCTATAGTATAGTGTTTGTTTTGGGTTGAATTATGTTCCCCAAAATTGTATGCTGAAGTTCTAACTTTGGATACATGTGAACCTTGCACATGTAATAAAGTTGAAGTGCTACTGAATTAGGGTGTGCCTAATCCAATATGACTGGTGGTTTTATAAGAAGAGAAGAGATACACAGAGAACACCATGTGATACTGAAGGCAGAGATTGAAGTTATGCTGCTATAAGCCAAGGGATAACAAGGGCTGTGGCAACCACCAGAAGTTAGGAGAGCATCATGGGGCAGTTTCTCCTACACAGCCTCCAGAGGGAACTGGCCTTGCCTTCAGACCTCTAGCTTCCAGAACTGTGAGAAAATAGATTTCTGTTCTTTTAAGCCACCCACTTTGTGGTACTTTGTTATAGTGGCCCTTGAAGACTAATGCTGTGTTAATTCCCATTGCCTTAGTCATAGACTTTTTGGAAATGAAATTTACCCCCACACATTTTGCTTTTATTGCTCATTTAAATAGCTGTGATTATTGTATGTAGCTTGCCATGTAAATTATTGTCGCAGCAGGGTTGTCCAGATGCAGTCACTCAGATGGAGTTTCAGGTGTGTTTATTAAGGATCAGCAGCTGGTATCACCTGTCTAAGGGCAATTTGGTCCCCTGCTCTTGCTCTGTGCCTCAGAGGATCCTATCACTTAGAGTGATGTCCTTGAGATTTTGAAGCCCTCCTATGATATCTGGGAATGTCTTGGGCTGGCAGTTTCATCTGCTGGACAACATAAGTGGCAGAGTGCCCATCCCCATTTCTTCTTCTTGGGGTCTTATCTGATCCTCTATCCTTTGTTTGGATTCTGCCAGATTCCCTGTGGAGCTTCTGAACTTGTATCTCTGAGGTCTTTTCAGGACCCCAGTGTCAGCATCCTGATTCCAGGAAGAGGGACTGGTTAGCAAATTACTCCTGCTTATTGGTATGGTAATTATTCCACAGGATCACACAGGATTGGACTGCTAAAATGATCGTCCTGATATGGTGATTTAGGATGACTTCTCACTCACATTAGACATAGGACAATTTAGGAATCTGAGTGAAGGCTCTTGTCTACCTATATATGTGCCCTTCCTTGTCCACCTTCTGACTGGCAGTGTTAATTCCAGTCTATAGCATCCAAGGACAGTCATCTACCTCCTTCTCAGGCTTGGAAGCAGGTTTCAGGTAGTCTTTCAGATAGTAGGGCCTTCCTCCTTTGAAGGCTTTTGAGACTGGTGCTGGACAAAGTTGATAGGCCCTTCCAACTGATGACCCTTTTTTGTTCATTTGATGTGGTTATATCATGTACTTCTGAGTCAGCCTTAAGTCATGCCAGTGAGGGATAGATATTTCTTGTATGAGCAGGACTATGCATGAGCAGGACCCTTGCCTATTCTTGGTGGTGTATATGGAAGGCTGGGGTCAACATACAAAGATGTAATATTCTAGAAATGCAATGATTATGGCCTAAAGAGTTCAACAGTAATCATGTTTAAAAATGTGTTCTTTTATATTTGTGCTACTCCCATGGTACAGTGTGATACTTTGCATTTGTTTGTTAACCATTCCAAATGGTAAAGTTAGCTTGACCATAAATTACATTATTGTGCATGGTTTTCTGCATGCTGTGAGTAAGACTTGCATTTGTGGTCAATATCAATGAAGCATAGCATTTCCCTTGAGAGTGTCACTGGAAGCCAATATTCATGATGGATGATACAGCATCAGGAGCAATAATGTGAGCATCAAATAATAAATGGAATTAGAGAACTGCAATGCCAAGAATATCTATATTTTTCAACATAAACAAGTTCCGAAGAGCTATGACATTGTGAGTAATAACAGCATAGCTATCTTTTTCCTGTGAGTGGATAAAAGAAATTACCCTTGAATGGTACATTTGAGAATAAAGAACAAAGAGGTGGTTCCAGAATCTGGACAGGAAAAGATGGAGCCTGGACACTGTGAAAAATCTTTAAGTTCACAGATTGGATAATAAATATATAAATACTTCTCTATTCTTCATTTTAAATCCTTATTGATAAATAATTGTACTTCTCATGAGACAATATATTTTAAATAGAATTGTTCATATAGACAGAAGACACTCAAAAAAGTATTTGCCCTGGGCTGCTTGTCCCCTAAGGGTGGTCCTGTCAGTAGTTCTGACAATGAGGGGTTAGAGGAACAGGACTGGGCTCAGGGAAAAGTTGACAAAGCCTCAACCAACCCAGTAGAGTTATGCCCCTCATTTGAATGAAACAGTCTTGCGTTTAAGCGTCTGTCTCAGTCTTTGGTCCCTAGAGGATGGGACCTTGGGCAAGGTGGCCCTCTGCAGCACCCCTAAAGAAGTCGATAGCTGGAGACCATCTACTGTTCACACTCCCCAGTGCTGGCCATTTGTGGCACATATTGTATCTACCATAATTATAATACCAGATTCAAATTTTATAGAGGTGGGCAAATGGAATTTGAATATATTCTAAAACCTTAACCAAAAATACATATAATTTTATATACTTTTAAAATCATGGAGAGGCAGAGAATAAAAAAATATTATTAATTTAATGCCTATTAGCAGCTCATCATTAAATTTTCTAAGAGCTTTGTCTAAAAAGTTTATGATCCATATTATCAATTAGTTTGAAAATGTTCTAATTTTCAAGTGGCTAATTTTCTACATCACTTTTTCCCCACCTCTGAGCTTTTCTTAAATGTATGTTTTCTTAAATACATCAATATAGATTTTCTTAATATATTACCTGTTACAAATTTAATAATCAGGTCATACATGTATGTGTTGTAAAAGAAAGTATACTTCAATTATATAATTAAATAATAAAATAATATTGTGCTCTAATCCTCCCCACTTCAAATTCTTACTATCTGAAACCAAAGTACTTTTACCTGTTTTTTCCACATTTCTAAATAACCTCCTTTTAAAATTGGATTTTTCTATTTTAAACTTTGTATATTCATTCTTAATGAATGAATAAAACCTGCCTTGCTTAAATCATCACACACTTGTTTTTCTTCACCCACCCACATGCTTTCTTTCCCTCTAGCCTACCAATATATTCTTATATCAAGATTTTTTTAATTAATTCAGTATTCAGTACTGGCATCATCTGACTATGGAGGTTTTATTTTCAGCTGAATGAAGTTGGGATAATACTTCCTTCTTTGTATAATCTTCTTTCCTCTTGGAGACAGACATCATTCTTGCAATCCTGTATTCTGTTCTTGTCTGGACCACATGCTCTCTGGGATGGCTACAGAGCTCTCATCTCAGAGCCTCCTTTTGGCAACATCCTAGAAAATTCTTTGGCCTGTCTGTATTGAGTCCCATTTTCTGGACACCATATTTTTCTTCTTCTTGATTTATTCCATCATTTATCTCATCATTTTGGTGCTGTACATTGTAGGACAAGAAAGACTGTCCTTCTTCTCCCCTAGATTCAATAGTGGGGTCTATAAATTGAAAACAGGCAGATGAACCTGCAAAAGGTATACAAATTTATTCACTTATAATATTACATGCACAGGGACATCACTGGGGAAAAAGGGAATACCTCAAAACCTGGTGAGATTTGACAGTTTATATATTTTCTTAGTAGGGGAAGGGTAGTGGGGATGTAAGCCACTTAGGGCAGATTGTAAATGATTTTTAGGAAAAGTGAATGGGCCCTTAGAATAATAGATTAGAGATATAGTTTGTGACAAAGTTTGTCTGGCTGTGGTAATGAATTCTATTCTCCTTTGCTAAGTCAATCTTCTCTGGTTGATGGCCCTTCTGGGGAGGATATTTATGACACTTGAGTTTCTTTTGGAAGATCTGTCTTTAGGCAGATAAGGGGAATTCAAAGAAAGTCTCTTCCAGCATTTGGTGTTTTCAGTGCTTTCAGCTCAAAATAATCCTTATGCCACAAAGAGGCATTATTTAGGTAGCATATTCTGCTACCTTACAAAATTGGCTTTATGATAAAGAAAGCAAAGAAGAAAGTTTTGAGAACTTGAAATTTTGAAAATGTTTTCATTTCTCATACTTGATTATTTGAGCAGATTCCTAGGTCAAAAATAACTTTTCTCCAACATGTTGAAATATTACTGTAATGTCCTGTAGCTTGAGAATGTGAATGGGCTTATCAAGAAGACTTCATCATAAGGGTGGGAAACCATAAAAGATCAGTATTCATAGGTGTTTTCTTTAGGCTGATGTGTGTTTTCTAGAGAAGGCCCTGATTTGGCTGAAGGGGAAAACATGGCTAAAGAATCTCATTCTTCAAAATTTAATTTCAATTACTCTTTCTATTGCCAGTGTATGTTCTCAGCTGTACCTGGTACCCTTAAGTTCATATCCACCACATGGGGCGCCTGGGTGGCGCAGTCGCTTAAGCATCCGACTTCAGCCAGGTCACGATCTCACGGTCCGTGAGTTCGAGCCCCGCGTCAGGCTCTGGGCTGATGGCTCAGAGCCTGGAGCCTGCTTCCGATTCTGTGTCTCCCTCTCTCTCTGCCCCTCCCCCGTTCATGCTCTGTCTCTCTCTGTCCAAAAAATAAATTTAAAAAAACGTGGAAAAAAAAAAAAAAAAGTTCATGTCCACCACAGTTCAATGTCACAGTTCAATGACCACATCTTGTCTTCTGTTAAGGTGGTTGCATAGACTGGGGAGGAACATCAGGGAGACTAGGAAGTCTAACTCTTGTTGATGTAAAGTGACAATGATTCTGCCAGTTATCAGTTTTACTCGGTGCCTTGGATTCCCCCATACTTTCAAGGTCTGGGAGAAAGAATGGTCTTCGTTTTGGGCATTTTACCCCTGCAAGTTGTTTGTTTTCAGTCCTCTCTGAACTGCTAAATCAGTTAACATTCACATGCTTAGTAATTTCCAAAATTTAATCTTCTCTCCTCTGCTTTTTCTCTTTTGTGTTTTCTATGACTCTGTGGGATTTTATTTATTCCTGTTGTCATTTTAATTCAGTTTTAAGGCAAGGAGTTAAGCATGTACATTCCATGTGTCATTTGAATCACCTCTGATCAACTACTTCAGTAACATTTCCAACATTTCCACTTTTTTTTTCTCTCTGCTAAAATATTTCTCTTCTGGAAATTGCAAATATCAATAATGGTGCAAAAATTCTGATCACATATGGTAGAGTGAAGATTTTTTATTTCATTTTCTATCCTAAAAGCATTCCTAAAAAGCAAAAATGACAAACAGAAAAAAATATATATAAACAAAAAGACACCAATTTTAATGAAATCGAAATCATCCACAATTCACAAAAGAATACTGTAAAGAAAAGCTCAGAAAATATAAGAAATAATACAGGAAAAATACAACAACTTGTGGAAGTAAAGGCACTAAGAGCACATACGTTTTAACATTTCTTAAATTTTTCAAAAGTAACCTCACTATACAAATGAAAATTAAACTGGATGCAGCAAATTGTATCTTAAGTTCTGTTGAAATAAATTCAGGGATATGGGTGACAGGCTTGAAAAAAATCAATAAAAGTGTAAAAATAAGTGAATCTGATTAGACAAATGAAAGAAGCAAGGAGTCATAAATATCAAACAAGTTCATATTAATAGACTTTCAAAATGTGATAGAAGATATGCAGCCTATATGGGATTCTAATTTCTAAAAAACCCAAGTTTTTAATCGGCCGACCATGGTTTTAATCTCCTGTGTGGTCAAAGGGTACTCTACATGGTCAGTGGACAATTTTCAGTGAGACTGAAACTCCAATATTATTTTGGAAATTTAGAGAAAAATAATTTGTTTCCTAAGATGTTATTACTTAGAAAAACATAATTTGGGGGAGAAATATAAGAGATGAGTCACATTTGATGTTTGAAATGGAACTGTGAGGTGTATTTAAGTATTATTTATCTTTTAGAGTAGGAAACCTGTTTTGGTTTACAAAAGTGGTAAGCACTAACTTTTCCATATATATATTTATATATTATAATTCAGTTTTGCATACATCATTACTATACCTGAGTGTATTCCTTTAATATCTAATACATATGTGTATAGATGGAAACCAAGCAAATTTAGCCTCACTTTCCTATTTTGTAGCAGGGGCAAGCTGGGCATTTTTCCTATAGTTCTTTATTGCATCTAAATGAAATAAGTATTAGAAATTCTATTCTGAAATGATAGATACTTGGAAATTTTCCTTTCTTAGCAGATAAGAACTTTATGTAACATGTTACTTTGTATCAAGTTCTAATAATGAGGATATGTTTTAAACTAGATTTAATTGAATTTCAAATGCTCAAGCTGATAATATTTTTGTGTGGAATTTAATATTTTTATCGACACTTTAATACAACTATTCTCTACTTCAGAGCAATGGAAATGAAGTAAATCTGTTATTCTAAACCTTGGGATGCTAAAATGTTTTTAACATGATAAATGCAGCTATCATAGCTATTGTTCTTTATTTTAAGACCACTTCATAATAAATAGTGGTTTGGTGGTAAACGAGTTCCCCCACAAAAAATTAATTAATTAATTTTAAAAATAAAAAAAAAATAAGCCAATTGGTAGCATTTGCCAATTTCTGTGGTATAAGTCCTTCCATCATGGCTGACTTTAAGTTACCCATCTGATGTCACTAAAGGCAGAAAGAACGGGGGAGAGAAGTTCACAGTTAGCTCTTCGGCTATCTGAACAAGCACCAAAATTTCACTGGATTAATATATTCATTTTATAAAATTTGTTTTTCCCTCAAAATTAATGCTTTTAAACAATCAAATAGAACATAAAAGTGTATAATGAAAAAAAGATTCAAAGCTCACTGTCCCAACCCTAATCCTGCTTCCTGGAAATTACTCCTTTGAACTTTCTGTTTGTAGTGCTGCTGATTATTATTTCCACCAAATCTAAATAACTTACCAATATGGCTATTTCTTGATTTAGTGACAGTATAAATGAACACTTGTAACTCTTTCAACTAGGAAATTTTTATATTGTTGAATAACTTTCTTCCCTCCATTTTCTCTGTTCTCTACAATTTTTATTAGATGGACATAAGGTTATCATGAATTATACTCTGTCTTTTATTTTTTAATTTTTACTTATCCCTTTTTACTGTTTTAATTCTTCTTTTGAGTTTTTTTTAGCAATGATGTGATTTTATACTTGTGCTTTTTCTATTTTTTCTTAGTGTTGTCTTCTTATTTAATGGATAAAATATTACTTGAATCTTATAATTCTAATTAAAGTTATTTATATTTCCTACTTCCTGAATTATCATTTTTTTCTTTTAGGTTTTTCTTTCTCAAGCTTTATTTTTTGTACTTTTAGTTCTCACATAGCTATTGACCTTTAGTTGTCTATTTATATTCAGCAAAATGGTACTAGGTTGATTTGTCTACTGGATGATTTGAGTGTTCTCTCCAGTTCTATGTGAAGTTTTCACACTAGGTCTTTCAGTGAGTCTTTCAGCACCATTCAGGGGTATGAAGTCTTTAGGCTTCAATTTGGGATCATCCTGAGGTACTCCCAAATGCCAGAAAGGAGAAAGCTTAAATCCCATTACATGATCTTAATCTGGCAGTCCTGGTTCTGCTCAGGCAGTTTTTCAGTTTATTTACAGAAGTTATGTGAGTGTGGAGAATGGGAGATTATGGGTATGATTCTCCTTAGCAGTGTATGCCAGGGTGTCTGAATGTTAAAATTGAGGAGTTGGGGAGAGAGAAGAATGGCATATAGGAGAGCAGACTGATACAGTTGTTTCAGGGGCAGAAACTGCCATCAGTCCTTTCTTCTTGCTCTCACTCCCAGTCTTTCAGACTTTTCATGGTACCTGAAGATTCCAAATCCAGTGCATTTGTAGAGTTCTGCTAAAGATATATGCATTTTTCTCTGGTGCAGACTGTTCTCCATGCGTTCTGAGCTGTGGCTTCATTTTTGTTTCATCCAATGAAAGCTTCAGTCTTTTCCCAGAAATGTTTGAAATTTCTTATCCACCAAGGATCATTCTTTTTTTTTTTTCTCATTTCTATGGATTTATTTCATTTTTTTCTTGCCAACAATATGAACACGAATTGGAACTTGGAATGCAAACTTTATCACCATTGGGCCTATTGAACAGTGAACCCATTTGGAATCCTACCGTCAGTGAGCCATCTCAGTACCCTGCTTGGGAGCTATCCACATTGTATCTAGTATCTATACATAGTTAGGTATGGATTTTTTGTGGTGTTTTTTATTTTCTGTTTTTTTTATTAATTTTTTTAATCTTTATTTTTGAATGAGGGAGAGACAGAGTACGAGTGGGGGAGGGGCAGAGAGAGAGAGGGAGACACAGAATCTGAAGCAGGCTCCAGGCTCTAAACTGTCAGCACAGAGCCCGACACAGGGCTCGAACCCACAAACCACAAGATCATGACGTGAGTCGAAGATGGAGACTCAACCAACTGAGCTACCCAGGCTCCCCTGTCGTTTTTTTTTGTTTTGTTTTGTTTTTAATGTAAGCACTAGCTAAATACTTAGCAATACAATCAGAGTTTTGTTTTATTTTATTTTGTTTGTTTTTGTTTTTAGGAAAATATCAGTATCAAGGAATTATTTTCCTCTAAAAGTGTACCCATTTGTAAAATTCTTGTTCCAAATCTTGGTTCTTAAAATTCTAAGCACTGTATGGTTAATTGGGAGTACCTTTAGGAAAATCTTATAAATTTTACAATTTTCTGTTGCTGGATCTGATTTCAATTTATATTTTTATCACAATGAAAATATAAATTTTTGTTCCTTAATGCTTCCCTTAGTCAAATAATCTTAGAAAATGTTTATAGCACATTATTTTAGCCCAAGCCAGAAGGATTATTTCTTTAATTCTCTACTATATCCTCTTATTACAAAAATATTTTGATTATGGGAGAATTTGGGAACTCAAAGCAATTGACATTATGAAGATGAATTCCATTTATTGGCTAAGAGTTTCACTTTATGTTGACTCAGTTGAATTCCCAAACCTTGAGTATTATCTTAAAATAATCTATAATTTTATTTTTTAAGTATTTAAACCAGATAATACAACTCTTACTCTACTATATTGTAGCCATTCATAGTTGTTTAATTGATTACTTATATAAAGATTAACTCTGTATTTTAGTAATATGAAATAGTTTATATAAGAAAATATGTGCTCACAATTTGTGAATTATAGAACTAATACTACTGGACAAGAATATAAATATTATTTGCCTCATCCATCTCCATGCATATGGCTATAAATGCAACAAATTATTTTTAGAATTTTATTTCTCTGTATTATAGAATAAATGCCTGTATATGTGTGTATAGCTTTAATGAATGTGTACACAATACTAAATAAACGCATGCATGTAAGCCAAAATGTAATCACTTATGTTTCAAATATGCACAAAACATAGCTCATATATGGATGTAGGTAATATGTGTGTGTGTGTGTACCATTTTCATTGTGTGTATACATATATGTGTATTTTCAAAGCCAGATTTGCAGAATGCTTAAAGTCCTCCACCCCCCACCCCATGCCTTATTATTCTGCACCACACATTCACTTATATTGAGTGGTTAGGGTTAGGCTGACACTTTTCAGGCTGAAAGGCAGAAACATTTATCTTCACTGACAAACAATTTGGGAGTAGTCTCCTCAGACTGTAAGAAACTTGCTCTAACACATTTCTCATTCTATTCTATTATGAAGCCCCTGCAACATTTGGCATCTTCTTACTGAATTTGCATGTAATGAACCAAATGGCACCACAGGTTGATTGTAATATTTTTTTTAAAAACTTATGCAAAATTCTCCATCTTTGAATTTTAGAGTAAAGTGGAGATTATTTTGTATATATTTTTAGAAAGAAACATTATTGATTTTCCTCTGAATATAAATGTATTATGTGTTTCCATCAAAACTATGAAAATATGAGAATATACTAAGAAAAATATAATCCCTGTAATCTTACTAATCAAATATATTAGCATTGATAATTTATATGTCCTTTGATCATATTTATTCATAAACATGCATTATATATATTTGATAGGTGTATTTGGAGTCATGCAATTTATATTTGCAGACTTTTTGCTTAATTTGGAATTACATCTTTTTTTTAATGTTTATTTTTGAGAGAGAGAGAGAGAGACAGAGAGAGAGAGAGAGAGAGAGAGAGAGAGAGACAGAGCATGAGTGGGGGAAGGGCAGAGAGACAGGAAGACATAGAATCTGAAGCAGGCTCCAGGCTCTGAGCTGTCAGCACAGATCCTGATGTGGAACTCAAACTCACAAACCACGAGATCATAACCTGAGCTGAAGTCAGACGCTTAACCCACTGAGCTACCCAGGAGCCCCTGAATGACATCTTGTATGTCATTTGTTTTTAATGGATGCATGATATTCCATCCTATGTACATTTTACCATGTAATCACCTTCTATTGTTGGATATTTATATTATCATTTTTTGCTGTTATAAATTACACCATGATAAAATTTACTTATAAATTTTTATGCGTATCTACAGTGGTTTTGTCTATTTTATTTACTTTTTATGTGTAATCTGACCATGCCTTTAGCACATTTTTTATATCTCAAGTATATGTTTTCTCATTGATTTAAAAGAGTCATTTTCCTATAATGATATTAATCTTTAGACTATCCTATATGTTGCAAATGATTTCTCCTACTTTTTTCAATTGCTTTGTAAGTATGATTATTTTTTTTATATATACTTTAGCTAAAAATATCCATTTAAGTAACAGTCTCTATGGAGAAGTTGGCAAAAATTAAAACACAAACATACTTTGTTTATTATCCAGCAACTTTCCTCCTAGGGATTTATCCCAAATAATTAAACACATACGCCCACAAAAGACCTGTACAAAAATGTTCATTCTAACACTCTTCATAATAACAAACTATTGGAAACAATTTAAATTTACACCAAAAAAGAATAGATAAAAAAACTTGTGTTATATTCATAAAATGATTAGCATTAAAAGAAATAATCACAGATTCACACAAAAATACAGAAAAATTTCAAAAACATTCAAACAGATGCAGAATAATACATACTGTGTGATTCTATTTCTGTGATGTTCAACAACAAGTATAAGTAATATATAGGGTTAGACATGAAAAGAATGGTTGGTTGCCTCTGTGAAGGAGCAAAAGAGAAAGAATGGAAAGGGACAGTGGAATTCTCAGAGGTTTTGGTAATGCTTAAATTTGGGGCATTGATTACATGGGTTTATATTAGTTACAACTTAAGAAGTTGTACTGTCATGGACTGAATTGTGTTCCCTCAAAATTCATATGTTGAGGACCTAACCTGTCTGAGTACCTAAGAATATGACTATATTTAGAGTTAGAACCTTTAAAGAGGTGATTAAGTTAAACAAGGTCATATAGGTGTTCTCTAATCCAATATAACTGGTGTCTTTGTAAAAGAAGATTAAGACACACACAGAGTGAAAGACCATATGAAGACAAACAGCCATAAAAAAAAGCCAATAAGAGAGACCCAAGAAGAAAACTATCCTGCTAACACCTTGATCTCAGACTTCTAGCATCCAGAATTGTAAGAAAATAAATTTCTATTAGTTAAGCCACCCAGTCTGTGCTGTTTGTTATGGCAGCCCTAACAAACTAATACCTCTACCTTCTAGATTTGTGCATATTACTCCAGGTTATTGTAGTCAATATTAACAAACAAAAATGTCAATCATTAGACTTCTACTTGTGGCCAAGCTAGAGTAGCAGGCAATGAATTGCTCTTCTGATTGAAATATTGAATAAAGAATAGACAAAGCATATGAATCAATGGTTTTCAAGATATTCAACGTTAGTCAAGGGAGATGATTATTATTGAAGGGTAGGAAATAAATGAGGTGAGCCCTACAGTAATTTTCTGATTCCTGTTTGAAGAAAATTCTAGGTAATTTTAGTTTGAGGGAATCCAGGCAGATCCCAGTGGTCTTCCTGAGTTGAAGAGATGGAGCTTGGAAATCAGAGAGGCCAAGGAAGCTTGGAGAGTAAGAAAGCTATATATAGATAGAACTTCAGATATCTACATAAGGTCTCTGAAGAATCCGTCTGAGTATTTATCAGTGCATATATGTGAAGGAACTACTAAGGCTGGGAAGAGAACCACCTTGTGTGATTAGTGCCAAAACATCCCTAGAGTTCATACAGCACTGCAAATAGTTCCATTGTCACCAGCCAGAATGGAAAACCTTCTCTTTCACAGGGCATGTGGTAATCAACTATTACTTTGTTTCACTAGTTGGGCCAAGTTATTTTTATACTCAACAGTGCCTCTCTAACACAGTCTGAAAGCAAACTCCCAAAAGATAAAACTGTTCCAAAGGAATGATCAAAACATTTTTTGAGATGATCAAAAAAATCAAAATTTAAAATGATCCATAACCTAACAAGATAAAATCACAATGTCTGGCACCCAAACAGAAAATTAGCATTTGTGCCAAGAGACAGAAAAACATGACCCAAAAATAAGTACAGAAGCATCAATCATCTGAAAGTGATCTGGTAATGACACAGATGATAGTAGACAAGGCCATTAAAATGTTTATTATAATTTAATTTCCTATGTTCAAGATAATGACAATTTAAGCACGTTAAAGACATGTGGGAAGTATGAAAAAACACACAAAGGCAACTCCTAGTGATGAAAAATGCAATGTCTAAGTAATGTCAATGACATCTAAGATCCTTTTAGCATTTTTTACTAAGATCATGTCCCATTCTGAGATGAGATATTCACCCAAACTTTCTTTTAATTTCTTTGCAGTTTAAATGACATATCAAAATGTCTCCAGAAATGTATTTTTTGTGGTGTGAAGTAGGATAGAATTTATTTTTCATATATTAAACAATATTCAGAACACTATATTATCTATCGTTGTAGCATTGATTTAAGCTTTTTTTTTTTTAATTTTTAGAGAGAAAGGGAAAGCACACAAGTAGGGGAGAGGAGCAGAGAGAGGGGAGAAAGAGAATCTTAAGCAGGCTCCGTGCTCAGTGTGGATCCCAATGCAAGGCTTGATTCCACGACCCTGAGATCATGGCCTGAGCCGATATCCTACACTGGATTTCCTACACTGGTGGCTCAACTGACTGAGCCACCCAGGCGCCCCTATCATTGTATCATTGATTTAAAAATGCCAGTTTTTAACATTTATGAGTACAGGTATGTATTAATGAGTGTCAGTCAGGGTTTTTTTTCTTCTTCTGATACCTCTGTTTGGCAAAGCCACCTTTATCCAAAACATTTTTCTGCATCTTTATTTTGGTTTGGCTTATTTTTCAATCTAGATAGTGATTGCGGTTGTGCTTGTTCTGCATCTTGGTGTTATACTCCATTCCATCAAGGAAGAGAATGTTAGTATCATAATATCCAGTTGTCCTCTGGCCTGGTGTTTAGTTTAGTTATATTTGCTTGTATCTCAGGACAGCTTCTTCATTGTGTAGTTCACATACATGGCAGCTGATTTTCCTCAGCTCGCTCTTAAAATCCAACTATTACTTTGTTAATTCAGGAAGTGTCAGTGGGGTTTATTTTTCATTCATTCCTGTGTTAGTTCAATACTGAATTAGGTATATATACATATATACGATACTGTCTCAGTTTTCTGAGGTTTTGACTCTCAGATTAGGCTCATGACCACAAAATAAATCCATAAAGCAATATTTAATTCTAAATTATGGTGAATTAAAAATCTCCCTACAAAATTAAACCTACTTTGTCAGAAATGGATATTTGGCAATGTCATCTTTTAATATGGTCCCAACCACCCTACCTATCACATAAAATTCCTTGAAATATGTTAATAATAAATTTTTAGTTACCACAGTGATTCAGAGTATTCCCTATTTCAAATTCATTTGGTCATTTCAGTCAAGATTAGGGAGAATGTAATGTTAGAGATTTATGTTCAAATTGGCATCTCAAATTTACTATATGTATTCTTAAGAAATTAGGGTGTATTTTAATGAAAATATTACTGTGCTGTAAGAATGAGTGTATTTTATGACTTCCTATGAGTAATTTCTATGTTTTAAAAGAAAACTCAATTTTTTAATAATAACCCTTTTCCTAATAAAATAAACTTACAGGAAGTCATTGAACATGGTTACTGAGGGAATATATTAATAATTACTTATTTTTAATGAAGACTTCTGCATCAAAAGGTTCTACAATCCACCTTAAGTTTTTTCTTCTTATCTTGCCTTTTACCTGTTGGCAAATAGCTTTACCATTGATTTATTTTATATAAGATATTTTGCATTGTTAAATTTTTAATTCATTCACAAAACCTACTACTTACCCTTTACAGGGTGAGAAATATTTTGTGTTAACAAACATTTTTTTAAAATCAGTGTTTCTTTCTTGCTTTCTTCTGTCTATCCATCCATACACATAGAGAAACACACACACATATATAAACATAATAAGATATATAAATATAATCATCATTAGTATTTAGGACAAACCACCTTCTCTTTGCAGACTTCTTTGGTTAGATCTACCCTCTACACATTTATCAGCAGAAATATACTGTATAAATGTGACTAATCTATAAAATGCATTTTATTTCATTCAGATTTTAAAACATGCATGTATACTGGTTATCGTCTCAGAGAGGTGATACATTTCTTTAGATTGTCACCTGGTACGTTTAGGCAGGGTTTGAACAATAAGTGTTACCTAATTGAATTTGTAGTGAGGAGGCAGAAGTGCTTTTAAATACTATAAATTTCACAGATGCATAGTTCAACACACTCTTCAGTGATGATAAAACCATCTCTTTAGAATTGTTGGTTTTAGTAATAGCAGTGAATATCAAATCTATAAGTAGTTTTTCTTGTGGTAATGGGATACTGCCCCTTATGGCCACCTTCCAAATCTGCAATATGCATTTTATCTGAAATTACAGCATGTGAGAACAATGTTTAAATGCTTATTAAGTAGCACACTGACTGAACATCACTAAGTTCAAAGTAAAACTTAACTGGCTTAAAACACTACTTGAATCTCTTTTCCACTTGTATAGATGTATATGAAACAAGTCCAAATAAGTTTTAACTATAGTAATATTGGTTTCTTTGTACCCCTGAGGCCTATTTTTGATGTCTGGCAAACACAGTAGGCAATTGTGATTTTTTTAACTTAAAAAAAAATATGCATGAATGAATGACCTCGCACTACAAGAGTGATTTAGTGCTCCACTGAGTTGTAACCTAATGAAAAGTGTGCACTACAGTGGTCTTTGTTAATAAAACGTACTATTACGTATAGCAATTTTGTTAAAAGCTTGATTAAACAATTAATAATGTATACCATTAATGGAAATTATCTTTAGATAGTTACTGATATTCAAGAATTAAAGAGATGACTTTAAACAATTTGCCAAAGGACAGAAGTTAAAATACTAAGTTTGGCATCATGAGTTTTCTTAAATTTCATCTTTTTACACCATTATTTTAATGCGCTGACATATTTTGCATGTCATAGTCACTTTAGTCAGCACAATTCAGATAAATGAAGTGAAATAAATACAGCTCTTCTATTAGCACAATGATGTTGTAATGTTGAGAGCTGAATGAAATGAAATCATTAATGGAGTTAAAATCACAAGCCCACAAGCAACTTAAGGCTATTGCTTTTTTTTTTTTTTTTACAGTTTTTACTTTTAAAAAAGTGCTATAGTAAATAATCACTTTTGGGGTGCCTGGGTGGCTCAGTCAGTTAAGTGTCCGACTGGATCTTAGCTCAGGTCTTAATCTCAAGTTCATGAGTTCAAGCCTCACGAAAAAATCATTTTTCATCTAACTGAATCCTTTTATTGCACAAAATCTGAAGTGATCCAAATGATGCTATATTTCTTGAATATGGGAATATGTATGTGTATATACATTTATTATTATATGAATATATACTTATGACATTATTATTTTCATAAACGTAAACACTACCCTGAAATGGTCTGTATATATGAAATTTTATTTTTTTAAGTTTGTTTATTTATTTATTTATTTAAAAAAAATTTTTTTTGAGAGAGAAAGCACACACAAGCTGGGAAGGGATGGAGAGAGGGGGAAAGAGAGAATCCCAAGCAGGGCTCCACACTATCTATCAGCACGGAGCCCGACTCAGGGCTTGAACTCACAAATTGTGAGATCATGACTTCAGCCGAAATTAAGAGTAGGACCTTTAACCTACTGAGCCATCTAGGCACCCCTAGATAAGCTTTTTGTAAATCAGTAACCATTTCACATTTTCTTATATTACACTTGTCAATTTTTTAATCTTTAATTCATAGAGGTTACTTAGCCTTAGGTTAGTTGTTCTGTTAATGGTTTTTCAATCAAACAGGCATTAGAGGACTCTAATATTTAAAAAGGTATTTTCATATTAGAAAATATAATACTTACCTTTAAAATTATAATATATGGTTCTTCACGATTTTGAAAACTTGAAAAATGTTCAATAAACTAGCATATAATTATCCATTTAATTAGTTGATGCTGTGATTTAAAAAGTGGAATATTATGTCTCCTTTATTTCAAGTACAATATTGTTTACCCACAACTAACTTCTCCAAATAAAACATATTTATCACTTAAATATGTTATAAGTGTTATATATATAATATATATATATATATATATAACACTTATAAGTGTTATAAGTGTCAGACACTTAAAACCAGTGTCTGACTCTGGTTTTCAGCTCAGGTCATGATCCCAGGCTTGTGGGATTGAGCCCCTTATAAGGATCTATGCTGAGTGTGGATCTTGCTTAAGATTCTCTCTTTCTCCCCTTCTGCCTCTCCCCCGCCCCCCAACTCATCCTCTCTGTTTCTCTTTCAAATTAAAAAACAAAAATAAATTTTTTTCCCAAATTCTTATACACACAATATTATGTGAATTATCCGGTTTAATAATAACATATATTCATTTGTTATTTTTATTGCTGAAGATTGAAGTTGTATTAATCTAAACCTTGCTGACCCAATTAAAAACCAAATAAAAATTGTCATTTCCCCAAATTCATCTTCAAATGGTCACGTGGAAAAGTATTTAGTATTTCGAAAGTTTGTGCTTATTCTTAAATGCTCAGTCCCGGGAGCATTAAATACATTTGTTGAAGGGTGCCTGGCTGTCTCAGTCAGTAGAGCATGGGAATCTTAATCTTGGGGTCGTGAGGTCAAGCTCCAGTTGGTAGTAGAGTTTACTTAAAAAAAACAGAAGTGTAAGTATTATCTGCTGACTTTTTAAAAAAAATTTTTTTCCTTAATGTTTTTATTTATTTTTGGGACAGAGAGAGACAGAGTATGAGCAGGGAAGGGGCAGAGAGAGAGGGAGACACAGAATCGGAAGCAGGCTCCAGGCTCTGAGCCATCAGCACAGAGCTCAATATGGGGCTCAAACTCACAGACTGTGAGACCATGACCTGAGCCGAAGTCGGACGCTCAACTGACTGAGCCACCCAGGCACCCCTCTGCTGACTTATTTTTAACTACTTAGAGATGTAGCATAAATTTTTGGAGGTTTTGTTCCAGGTCTTCCCCAAATATCTCTGGTACAGAAAACAGGGTAATGGTCATATTTACAGAGATAGTGATATCTGATTTGGGAGAGTCATTTCTATAATTTAGAATAAAAAATTATCAAGAAGTTGTCTAAGAATAATAGTGTGAGGAACTTAATCACTTATATTGTCTTCTTTTGGGTACCAAAGTAATTGAGGTGTTTAAAATCCCAAATGTTAATTTCTCCTTGTCATCCTTTCTTGTAGCTAAACTTTATTTTAGATAACTAAGCTCTTTTTGTTTCCAACGTACAAAGGTTTCCTGCTATGCTAACAAAAAAAAAAAAAAAAAAAGCATGAAATCTCTTGTTTGAAAACCATGGTTCCCAGGTCTATTCAGGAATCAAGAGACTGAGGAAGATAGCAGTCTTAAGATAAAAATGAAACTATATTTCACCACTTTTAAAGACCATTTGAGGACCCAACAAAGACACAAATGAACATTATAGCACCTGGAATAATTTTGACAATTATATGAGGAAGTATGAAGTAAAAAAATTGGAAGAACAAAACTGGAGGGGTAGATCCTGGGGTTCCAATTTGAAATAGAGTTTGGAATGCATCAGCAAGTAGTTTCCAGATCTCTCTCCCTAATTTTTTATATTAATTTTTGTGTGTGTGCACATAGGGTTAATTAAAAGTAGAGGTGGCTTACTGAATAATAAAACTCTAAAGAAAGTGAAGCTATATGAAAATAATTTTATTTGCGTTCTTCGATGTAACAAAAAAATAGAAATGAAGAGGATAAATGACCATTATTCTGTTTGTGGTCTGGTACTTCACCTTTGCCCTATTTCTGAAATGGGGTTCTAAGTTTAGAGCTATACTATTAAATTTCCAGAAACAATATATCATGCAAATTTTTTTGTGTGTTGCGGAGAGGATGGGACCAAGGACTGTCAGATCCAGCTGGTCCTTAAAAAGACTGAGTCAGGGCGCCTGGGTGGCGCAGTCGGTTAAGCGTCCGACTTCAGCCAGGTCACGATCTCACGGTCCGTGAGTTCGAGCACCGCGTCAGGCTCTGGGCTAATGGCTCAGAGCCTGGAGCCTGTTTCCGATTCTGTGTCTCCCTCTCTCTCTGCCCCTCCCCCGTTCATGCTCTGTCTCTCTCTGTCCCAAAAATAAATAAACGTTGAAAAAAAAAATTAAAAAATAAAAAAATAAAAAGACTGAGTCAATTCCACTGTACATAGACCCCTGCCTTTACTTTAATCTTTTATTTAAGCCTTTCTCCTCTTTGTTCTCCCACCCTGTAAGTACTTAGGTTTGCTCTCCTTTCCTGTTTCTTATATTGGAGTTTGAAGTTACAGATGCCTCCTATTTTCATCAAGCGTAGCTTGTGTGTTATTGCTCTGCTTGCTCTTTGATACACTTTTGCCTTGCTTGATAAAAGCAGAAGTAAGAAACATATATTTTTCCACCATTATGTTCATAGAGGTCATTTTTGTCTCTGCACATAGGAAGAATTCTATAATGTTTCAAATGAATGTATATATATGATAACATATACAACATGTAGTAATAACAATTTAACTTAACAGATGTTTCACCAAGTGTGCTAGGCAACAGGGAACTACGTTTTTGTGGGTAAAAATAAATAATAACTTATGACATCTGAAATTAGTGGTAAGTGCAAAGAAAAATATAGCAGATAAAGTCACAATAACAGATTGGACGGATATTTTAAAAAGGTTGTTCAAAAGAGTCTCTTCCTTGTTGCTTAAAATTTCTTTTTAAAAATATTATCTTAACACAAGGGGAACAAAGGAATCACTAAAAAATTCACCTAGAAAGTAAAAAAAATGATACTTGTAATTGTTAGCAGGGGTTATTATTACCTTATAAGAAGTATATCTCTCCTCATTATTTTCCCTGCCTTTGCAGAAGTGGAAAAATAAAACTGTTTAATGAATGTATGGTTTAAATACCCTTTGGAAATCTAAGTTGCTATTGAAAAAAAGATGTATAATGCAGTTATATTCCTTTGTTTATGGAGCTAGAAGAGAGAAGGAAAGAAACCCGAGGCTAATAGAAATAGATTACATCTCACTTATGGAACATAGTTTAAAATAATGCATTTTATTGTGGATCTCCCTTCAGAATTCAGACTGAATATCATTTACTTTTCCTATTTAAGTAATAGCCTCAGGGATTTTTTTAAAATCATTATCAGAAGATAACCAAATATATCATTGATGTAGTTTCTTCCTATCACAGTATTATTGACAGAATATCATGTTAGCAATATCACCTTTTATAGTATGGAAGTGGTAAAGTAGAAAAAGTTTCCCCAAATGCGTTTTTTTTTAAATAAAAGTAGTCTTGGTATATTCTCTTGTCCTGCTGTGTTTTATTGAGAGAGAAGTGATATCAAATACTTTCCTGTGCATTGCTGTGAAAGTGAATATTTATTTGGTCTATTTAAGTTAATATTTTCTTATCTTTTGAATATTTTGCAGATATTTATTATATGATAGTGGTTTAATTTAAGAGTTCTCAATATTAGCATTTTTCTACTAAAATCATGAAAAATAAAGATTCAAAATATTTTAACCTAATTTTTCATACCTATTTTTAAAGAACAAAAGTGTGTTTTTAAGATAGTCTATTTAAGTTTGGAATTAAATCAGACATATAGTTCCATAATTGAATGTATAAAACCAGGTACACAGTGAAATTCCCCCTCCTACTGCAGTCCTGCAGAATGGCCCATGTGGAAGTAAACATTTATTGCATATTTCTAAAGGTTTTATTCATTTGTAAACAAGTTTGAATATATATTCTTGCTTGCCTTTATGTACCTCAAATTTAGCATATTTTAAAATATTCTGCATATTTTTATGACTTATTCCATAGAGATATTTCTATATTGGTAATATAAAAAACTTCATTGATTTAATATCTACATAGTATTAAATTGTCTAATACACCAATATTCATTTGTATGTCTCCAGTTAATGCCTATCTAGCTTTCCCCTAATCTTTTGCTACTACAATCATTGATAGAAATTTATGATGTTTTGCACATATAAATATGTAGGGAATGACCCCAGCATAAGAGTTACTGAATATAAAGGTCCAGGATTTTGTAAATTTGATGAATACTTATGTTGCCAAATTTACCCCATTGTTTCATTTTGTATTCGTCACATCAAAAATTGAGAGAAGTTATTTTCCTACAATATTTTTTTCAAGTTTCTATGTTTGTATTAATATGGTAGATGAAGAATAATATTTCAGGATAGTTTCAATTTTTCCTTTCTAATATTAAAAGTGAGGTTGAGGATCATTTTAAAAGCCACTATTTGTATTTCTTTTTCTGCAGACTTCCTATTCATATATTTTTACCATTTTTCTTTAGGGTTGGGTTTATCCGTTTCTAGGTCTTTATGTATGAGAGAGTTTATGTATATTTTCTATGCTATGAACTGCAGATATTTTTCCCAGTTTGTTATTTGTCTTTCGATTTTGATTATGGTCTTAATTTTTAAATTTTGAGTCAAAAACTTAAAAGCCTTTCCCTTCAATTTTGAAGAGTTTGTAACTTATTTTTGACTTCTGATATTTTTATATTTGTAGATTCTGCATTTTAATATATGTTTAAAATTTATCCTGTTTTTTTTTCAAGTAAACTGGGGATGTCACTTAGTTGTTTTTTTCCTGGATTCCACAAATTCTTCCATCAATATTTATAAAATAATTCTTTTTTTCATATATTTAAAATGTCACCTTTATCAAATTCTATATTCTCAAATGTCTTGGGTTTCTGCTGAGATCCCATGGAGCTCAAAATATAACTCATTTTAGAGGCGCCTGGGTGGCTCAGTCGGTTAAGCGCCCGACTTCTGCTCAGGTCATGATCTCATGGTTCATGGATTGGAGCTTGACATTGGGCTCTGTGCTGACAGCTTAGAGCCTGCAGCCTGCTTCAGATTCTGTGTCTCCCTCTCTCTCTGCCCCTCCCCTGCTCACGCTCTCTCTCCCAAAAATAAATAAACATTTAAAAAATTTTATTGATGCATTATTTATGAAATCTCAAGTTCATGGGTTATTTTAACATTTAAAAAACAGTTAATTTTGATAGCTACTTCAGGTCACATGTCTAAAATTGAATTTATCATTCTCTCTTAAGACTCGTATCTGGGAGTCATTCTTGTCTCCTGCTTCTCACTCACTAATCCTATTGATTCTGACTCCTTAGAGTCTCTTTCCTGTAAATTGTCTCCAACATCAATCTTCCTGTCTCCGTCTTTGACAAAATTGCCATCATCACTCACCTGTGGTCAACTAATCCTGCATTAGTTCAGTCTTCATATGGAAGCTAGAAATCTTCTAAAGAGGTAAAAGTAATCTTGTTTCCTCACCACCACTACCAAGGTAAAGCCCTTGAATGGTTTCTCATATTTACTTTGCATTGGTAGATGCTATTATGTTTCTTATTTGTTCAAATATATCAATAGCTTCCTTAGATGGTTTGTCTATGTGTGTCTTTTGCAGTTCTATTAAGATATTATGTTTTTTTTTTAATTTTTGAGATATTTTGGCATATAATATTATGTAAATTTAAGGTATACAACATATTGATTTGATATACTAATATTGCAAAAAGATTACCATTATAGTATTAGCTAACATCTGCATCATGTCACATATACCATTTATGTTGTTGGGAGAACATTTATGATCTAATTTCTTAGCAACTTTCAGGTATATAATACTGTATTATTAACTATAATCACTATGCTGTACATTAGATCTCTAGAATTATTCATTTTATAACTGGAAGTATCCTTTGACCAACATCTTTCCTTTTCCTCCATCTGTGAGCCCATGGTAAACACCATTCTAGTCTTTGTTTCTATGAGATCAGCTTTTAGATTCTGCATATAAATTATATCATACGTATTTGTCTTGCTGTGTCTGATTTATTTCACTTAGCATAATTCCCTCAAGGTCCATCCATGTTGTGGCACAATGGCGTATTCTTATGTCTGAATAGTATTCCATTGTTCCATTGTACATACATATACAAAATCTTCTTTATCTATTCATCCATTAATGGACACTTGGGTGGTTTCCAATATCTTAGATATTGTGAATAATGCTATAGTGAATGTGGAAGTGCAGATATCTCTTAGAGATCTTGTTTTCCTTTTCATTCAATATATTTCCTTTCCATTTAGTCCCAATGTGGGATTCCTGGATCATATAGCAATTCTATTTTTTTTTTAATTTGAGGGGGAGAGGAGAGAATGAGTAGAGGAAGGGGCAGAGGGAGAGAGAGAAAGAAGAGAGAGAGAGAGAGAGAGAGAGAGAGAGAGAGAGAGAGAGAGAGAATCTTAAGCAGGCTCTACACTCATCATGGAGCCTGACACAGGACTTGATCCCATGACCCTGGGATCATGACCTAAGGTGAACTCAAGAGTCAGATGCTCAACTGATTGAGCCACCCAGATGCCTTAATAATTCTATTTTTAATGTTTTGAGGAACCTCCATATTATTTTCTATAGTGGCTGCACCAATTTACATTCCTGCCAATAGCATACAAGAGTTCCCTTTTCTCCACATCCTCACTAAAACTTATTATCTCTTGTATTTTTGATGATAGCCATTCTAACAAGGGTGAGGTGATAGCTCATTATGGTTTTGATTTGCATTTCCCTGATGATGAATAATGTTGAACATCTTTTCATGTATCTTTTGGCCTTTGTATGACTTCTCTGGAAAAATGTCTATTCAGTTCCTCTGACCATTTTTTAATCAGATTTTTTTTTCTTTTTTAAATTGAGGTGTATGAGTTTTTGAAATATAAATTTGCCTCCTTACCCTGACATTCCCATTTTGGGCGTACTCCCCCACCTCTTTTTTTTTTTAATATTAACTGTTTGTGGGAAATAAGGAGGGTATGCAGAGATGTTCTCTGCCTTATGCCAAGCTTCTTTTTCCTCTGTACTCTTGGTTTGTTGTTTTGGGCCAACCATAGCTTAGGCACTCTTACCTGTCTGGCCTGACTTCTCTCTCCTGCTTTAATATGCACACACTCTGCACCCTGTACATGGCAGAGATGAGAATTACATTTACATTTTGTGTTGCAGATCCTACAGGTTTCTAAAATTGCTTGGTTTGCCCAGCTCCTACCAAGTAACTACTGCAAATATCTACTTTCCTCCCAAGCTTCTTTATGCTCTACACTTGTCTGCAGAAACTGCTGGAAGTTTCAGTCACTCACTTTCCTGGTGGGATCGTCCTTAGCATATGCTCTAGCTAGATGTGATTCTTTCTTTCCTCAATTCAGTTATATTTCCATCTTGTCTTATGGAAGTTACTATCCATTGATTAGCTATGTTTTTCGGAGCAGATACAATTTATTAATTTAACAAATATATTCTGGCTGGTATTTGGAAAGAAAAGAATAAATGTGTAAACTAGATATGACGTTTAAAAATTTTTTTTTCCAAGTGATACTTGTAACTCTCAAAAATATTTTGATTGTATGTGCTTATTGCAAAGTTATGTCAGGAATATTGAAGGTAATCTACAATTTTAAGGATATTTTCATATAAAGTTTAATGTAGTTAAATGCAATTTTAATGTAGTTAAATGCAATTTTAATGCAAGTGCATCAAAATCCTTTACTTTCTACCTGTCTTGCCATTTAAATGAATTTTCTTTTATCGTTGAGGTCTCTAATTTCCCTTTTCCCACTATCTCTTCATTATGATTTATATCAGTATATGTCATTAAGCAAATAATGGATGTTTTTTGAGGATTTGATCATTTATATATACATCCGATAGGGTATCAGATGCCTTCCTTTACCATTCCACAGCCAGATGCCCCATTCAATTCTGAAATAATGAAAGCCTTGCCTATGTTTCTTCATTGCCTATTGCCTTAAGATTCCTTTCTTGTTAGTCATTTGCTATTGCCTAGAATAAAATCTGTTTAGTGAGAAGATCACGTTTCTCTGTGATACAAGTCTTTATTCAATTTTGTTTCATACCCTAAGTGGCACAGACACAAACCTATTTACAATTTAGATCTCTGGTTGTACTTATTTTGTTTCTTCTTTCTTCCTTTAGTTCTCAATTCATTTATCTTCCTGATTCAAAGTAATATCATTCCTGATAACATTATATCAGGAAGTCAAAAACATATTCCACTGAGATAAAAAAAAATCATGATCAGTATATATGATTAAAATTAGTATAGTTTAATCTAAAAAATTCATACTTCTGTTATTTGTGGCTTTCCCTCAGCAAATGGATTGTGTTTGCCCAGGTGACTGAGTAATGAACATTGTCAAAAAAATACCCCCTTTAGAATTCTTAAAATATATCAGCTGATGGTATCTCCATAATAATGATCTAACCATTTCCCTTTTTAATCTCTTAGTTGTTCCATGCTTTTCTCAGTCTGTTTTTGTTCTTGTTTCTTTCTAAATGCATGTATGAACACATGCATACCCATCCTCTGTTCCTTTCAATTTTACATATTTTGGAATAATTTTGAATAGTTTGAGAATTATAAACCCTTGAAATATTTTCCTTATATCCTACATTTTTATGAAGTATAATATGTCCATGGGATGATATTAATAATTAAGAATGGAATATTCTTGGGGCACCTGGGTAGCTCAGTAAGTTCAGCATATGACTCTTCGTTTTGACTCAGCTCATAACCTCATAGTTTTAGAGTTTGGGCCCTGTGTCAGGTTCTGCACTGGCAGTGTGAAGCCTGTCTCTATATCCGTCTCTCTGTCCCTCTCCTGCTCATGCCTTCTCTCTCACTGTCAAAATAAATAAACTTAAGAAAAAGGAATATTCTTAAAAAAACAAATAATCTGATTAAAAGTTGGGCAGAGGCCCTGAATAGATATTTTTACAAGTAAGATATACACATGGCTAACACACATATGAAAAGATGCTCACCATCACTAACATCAAGGGAATGCAAATCAACAGCATGGTAAGATATTATATCACACCTATCAGAATAACTAGTATCAAAAGGATGTGGAGAAAAAAGAATGTTTATGCAATATTGACAGGAATGTAATTTGGTGCAGGTACAATGGAAAACAGTATTAAGGTTTCTCAAAAAATTTAAAAAAATTAAATTACATATGTATTGGAATTACATACTATCTGGTATTCCACTATTGAGTACTGACCCAAAGAAAATAAAAACACTAATTTGAAAAGAAATATGCATCCCTATATTTATTGCATCATTATTTACAATAGACAAAACATGGAAGCAACCCAAGTGTTCATCAATAGATGAATATAGATGTGGCACATACATATATACATATACACACATATACATATGTACACATATATACACATATATGTATATGTGTGTATATGTATAGTGGAATACTACTCAGCCATAAAAAGGATGCACTTTTACCATTTATAACAACATGGATGGGCCTAGAGTGCATTTTGCTAAGTGAAATAAGTCAGAGAAAGACAAATACCATATGATTTCGCTTATATGTGGAATCAAACAAAACAAAACAAAACAAAACAAAACAAAACAAATGAATAAACAATCAGAGGGGCGCCTGGGTGGCGCAGCCGGTTAAGCGTCCGACTTCAGCCAGGTCACGATCTCGCGGTCCGTGAGTTCGAGCCCCGCGTCAGGCTCTGGGCTGATGGCTCAGAGCCTGGAGCCTGTTTCCAATTCTGTGTCTCCCTCTCTCTCTGTCCCTCCCCCGTTCATGCTCTGTCTCTCTCTGTCCCAAAAATAAATAAACGTTGAAAAAAAAATTTAAATAAAAAAAAATCAGAAAAAGCAGAAACAGACCCATAAATACAGAGAACAAACTGGTGGTTGCCAGAGGGGATGGGGTAAGGGTGGATATGCAAAATGGATGGAGGGAAGTGGGAGGTACAGGTCTTCCAGTTATGAATAAATCATAGGGATGAAAGATACAGCGTAAGGAATATAGTTAATGATATTGTAATAGCATTGCATAGCTGCACTTATGGTGAGTATACCATGGCATATAGACTTATCAAATCACTATTGTATACCTGAAATTGATGTATATTGTGTGTTAACTATACCTCAACAAAATATATTATACATACATAATTTCATATATACATACATATATATACATTATGTATGAATATATATGTATGTGTGTGTATATATATATTATATATATTATATATATATATAATATATATATATATAATTTCAAAAAAATAATGGAATATTTTTAAAGCTTAAAAACTGCTGATTCTTCCCAGGATATGATATATGGAAAAATCAGAATGGGAAATAAGGACAAGGAAAGTTATAAATGGCAAAATGAATATAGAAGAAGATAGATTATGCATCTTTCATGAGTATACATTTGAAAAAGACTTCTTTTTCAAATTTGGTAAAATCTGCATACTGACTGGTCTAAAACCACTAAATTAATTTTCTTCTCAAGCTTAAATGCATTTGAAATACATTCTTTTGATTTGTATGCAGAAGCATAATCCTATTATCTCTTTGCAAAAGTGTTTTTGTTTTCTTTCATAATGAGGAAGAAGTCAGAAGAATAAAGTGCTATTTAGAATTGTTTTCTGAGTTATTTTTCTAAAGGATATATATGTTTTCCACTTGAAAGGTAAAAATTCTCTTTTGAAAATAACATTCCAGTGTAACAGATTAAATAGTGATAATGTAACTTAATACTTTATCAATTGTGTCTTTGTAAAATTTTACCAGTTTTTATAAGCATTATAGTCCTTGAATAAATATAAACATATTAGTGACTGATAAAGTAACTATGAAAATCAGCTCCACAGCCAGATTCTCTTTACCTCCATAAAGCATTACATAAACATGTTCTAGAAATTAATAATATGTAAGAACTCACTATTATATATTTAGGTGTGGGGGATATCTTTTATTTTTTATTTATTAAAATTTTTTAATGTTTTATTTATTTTTGAGAGAGAGAGAAATAGATTTATAATCTATTTAAAAATATTAGCAACACAATATGGTTCTGTCATAAAGATATAAATCATAGACCACTATGGTAATTTTTTAAGCTCTTTGGCTATGTTCAAAGTTTCTTTTTAGTTAGTATTTTTTATTACAGAAAAATTCAAACACCCACAAAAGTAGAATGGTGCAATGAACTTCCATGTACCATTACTCAGCTTCAAAACTATCAGCTTTATGTCATCTAAAATTCCTTTCTCTTCTCCCCTTCTGTTTCTTCTCCCTTTCCCTTTTTTCCTGAAATGCTTTAAAGAAAATCCTGACATCATATCATTTCACTCATAAGTACTTCAGCATATTTACCTAATAGTTAAAAACTTTAAGAAATAACCATAATAGTATGATTACATGAACAATAATTCCTTAATATCATCTAAGACCTAGTCCTTATTCAGTTTCCTTCAGTTGTATAGAATTCGTTTTAGCTATATAAACTCAGTGAAATATTCAAGAAATAAGACTATTAATTTTATCCTTTCATCAAAATAAGAAGAAAATAATGGATCTAGTTTTCTATGCCTTTATCTTCTAAAGTAAAATAACAACTGTCGTCCTACAGAGATTGCCTCTTAATTATCTACACTATTTCTCAATGGAATGGCTGTGTTTATTCTCATTTCAGCTTAGAAGGTCAACAAGTGCATAAACTTCTTGCTTTGTGATGGCAATGTGATGTCATGTAGGTTTTCAGAGAAAGAATGCAATTAGTGTCAGGTGCATCAAATCACTGCAGGTAATTGCAATCATTTTTAAGGAAAAACAAGAGGAAAGAGAACTCTCACAGACTTAAAAAAAAATAAGTTAACAGCTCTATGGCAGCTTACATGGGGCCTTGCTATTCAGCAACCAAATTACAGTGGAAGGAAAGATTATAACATAAATTCAAATTGCATTACATATCTAAAACTCATATTCTAATTTTAAAACAAATGTTTGCTTGTGTGAATACTTACATATTTAATCTTACAAATTATATTTTATACTTTGAATTTTGGTCATATTTTAAAAGATTACCTAAATATATTTGTAAAGCTATAGTACACATTTTAAATTTGATTATTCTCACAATAAGGAAGGTGAAACATGCTAAAAAGCATCCAAAAGCTTGTAAAATTTTTATTGGTTGTTTTTTTTCTAAGATATAATTTCCCAGTGAGGTATTAGATTAAGGATTTATAGAGATGATCTTTTTCTAATTATAAACATGTAAATATAAATATATATTGAATTACTTCATAGACCAAAAAGTGGCTAATGACCAACAAGGAAGCACTTAGAATTGGTCTTACATTACTTTATGAGTAATAATCAGTATTTTAAACATAATATTCTGCTAGGATGCTTATAGTTCATCAGGGTATTTTCTTGCATTTTTTCTAAATAATAAATCCTACATACATAAAGATCAACAATAAAAGTTAAGTGAGATTCAAAGGTAAAAATGGAAGCCATTCTATATATCACACCCAGTCTGGATATAGACACATATTGCTTATATATTATAAATTTTGAATTGTGTATACAATATTCACTCAGGAAACCAAATGTGTGAAATCATATCATCATGTCTATTCTAATTATCCTTTTATTTGTAACTTTTCTTTTATTATACCTGTATCAGAAAAAAAAAGGATGTTTAATAGGTTTGTGGATCCCAGGAAAAGAGTTTAGAACATAATGAAATATTAGGATATGGAGAGTCATAAAAATAGTGGAATGTTTATTATTTGAAAAAAAAGCTAGTAATCATGGTTACAAAGTTTCTAATTACTTGAGCTAACAAAAGGAATAATGTATCATTTTTTCCTTCATACTGTCAGGGGAGAAGAATTTACTCTACCCTTCAAGGTCCTTCCAGCTGGACTAAGAATCAAATTGACATGAGACACATTAACAGGAGAAAATCAAATTTAATAGCCTATATACAAAGAAAGCACACAGAAATGAAAATTCCAAAGACAGGCAACATGATGCTTATATGAGTTAAGGATGGGAGTAGGCATCTGAGGATACAAAGGTGAGAAAAACCATTAGTAGGAAGGTGACAGGAGATGTTTGGAAAACAAAGGTTGCTCTATTATGCAGTTAAGTTTCTTAGGCAAAGCAGAATCCATTAACAGTTCTCTTTCTGATACAAACAGGCAGTTAGAGGGGGAGATAGAGCTTTTTCTGAATCTGCTGGGTTTGGATTGTTTTTAACTCAAAATGGTATTCATGCCAAAATGGCCCATTTTAGGGCAGCCTGACTTTGGCCCATAAGGTAGGAAAAATATCCATATATATTTCAAACAATTTTGGCATGATGAAGAGAATCTACTTAGGTATACAAGTAATATTAGTGGAATAAATTTCAGCCAACCTCAAAACAATTTTATAATTTTAATACATGACATCTAAATAAACATTTAAACAGAATTGAAGGAGAAAAATAAATAGTAAAAGACTCCCTCTTAATCCACATTACCAGTTCTGTTAGAGTAGACAGGCTTTAATTGGATTCCTTGAAGGCTAGCAAAGTGGGAATCAAGGCCCATTATCAGGAAACTTAGCAACCTCTCCTGGCAGTACTCCATAAACAGGGCCACAGGAAGCCAGATGAAATCAGACAAGCCCAAGACAAAGAAGGCTGAGACCCTGAACCAGTAAGGGAGAAAAGGCATGAAACCCTGCTCTCAAAGAAATTCCCTCCCCAGACAATAAATGTCCCAACCCCTTAGTTTACAATTGTCAGTAAAAGGTAGAGAACCAGACCCTAGGTGTTAGCTATTTCTTGAACTCACCTGCTCTCACATCTTCAGAGTGTACTCTTTAATAAACTCTTCACTTGTACCACTCAGCCACTGTCTGGTCTGTCCTTGAATTCTTTACTTGCAACCTCCAGGCAACATCCTGGAGATGGGCTGAGTGGAGGCCTCAGGGCCCGATGTCTCCCCAGTTCATCCAGCAACAGTTCCTTTTCTTAAATTTATCTGCTTTGGACCATATCTAGTTTTAGTTCTTTTGGTGAATAAGGGGTGTGTGTGTGTGTGTGTGTGTGTGTGTGTGTGTGTGTGTGTTTGATATAACACATCTGAGCAAAATATACTGTTTCTCCAAAATGAAGATGAGAATTAATTCTCTTTATTCTGTGAACTTCCTATCCCTTAAGAGTTTATTTTTTGTCTTTGTTTTATCAGTTGGAGATCTTTATAAATTTAATTAATAAAGCTAATCTTTGTTTTTGTATCCATATACTTAAAACAGTTATCTTTGACTTCATACAATGAATGATGGGTACTTTAGTATCTATTAACTTTTTTCCAATCTGCTTCCACATCTCTAATTCTGCATAATAATACTTTAATAATTTTAGGTATTAAAATATATATTAACTATAATTATCTTTAATTTTTCTCTGTAGATTCATTCTGAAAATGGATTTTAATAAATAGCATTTGTAATTTTATGATTATGTAGCTACTATAACGTGGTTTGATTTGTGGGTATACGAGTATAATTCTTTACCTCTAGCAAAACTTTTTTCCCTGCAGGCTTATGTATATGCATGCATATAGAACAATAGGATTCTATTTTCTAAAATTTAATCTCTTGCTTAGAATTATGTCATATTTTCAGTTACTATATTTGAACAAGCATTTTCAAAAACTGTTCTGTTTTTCCAAGAATTTCCACCTATACTTAGTTTTATTTTTTGTCAGGAAAAAATGTTTGCTGTCTGTCATATTACTAACATAGTCTAATTCTTTTATCACATCTTGAATGTGCTAATCTGAAATAATTTCTTAGTAGATCCTTTGGTCAGCTGTCATTCTGGAATTTATTTTTTTTATATTCCTGTCTTATATACAAAGTTTCTTGAATTTCAATTTATGCCTCTCAGTTCCTCTCTTGAATTTCTCATTCATTGTGTTTGACCAAAGATATCTTCCAGTAATTTAAAAGAAAAAGCATAGAAATACATTTTCTGAATTACTAGATGTTTGAAATGTCTTTTTTTTGGCTTTTATATTTCATTGATAATTTCACTGCCAGAGTTTTCAATATTCAAAATCATTTTCCACAAAATCATTTCCCATTGAAGACATTTTTCCATTGTCTTTCAGAATCCAGAGTTGCTAATAAGGTATCAAATGCTAGCATACTTTATCTTAAGAGGGTGAGGAGAGGAAGGTTCTACATGTTTTTAGGATCTTTTCTTGCTCTTTGTCCTGAAATTTAACCAGGTATGTCTAAGTACGTGCATTTTTATTTTGCCCTTTATGACATCTTTTATTATGAAGACTCCTATGTTTATTTAGCCATGGAACAGTTCATGGTATTTCTTTAGTAATAACTAAGAAAATAACTAAGTAATAACTTACCTCCATTCCCTTTTTCTGGTAAACAAGTATGTTTATTGATGTTGACCTTCTTGAATTGATCTATATCTCTCCTTCTCTTCATATATCCTATCATTTTACTCTTATCCTCTACATTTGGGGGACTTTTTTCATTTTTAGTACTTATATTTTGTTTTTATATTCACTATTATAGTTTTCATTTCTATGAATTTTTCTTATTCTGTGATTGCTTCTTTGAAATAAGAGGTTTTTTTTTAAATGTGCAGTATGTCTTTTTGAATCTCTCTAAAAATGCTGATTATGATATTTCTGAACTTCGAATTATTTGTTTCCTTTCTTACCCATGTTTTTCAGTTTTCTCTTGCTTTTGTTGCATTTGTTTTCCTTAGTGTTTATTGTTTGCACATACTTATGAATGAAAAATTAAATGGATTACTATAGCTGACTTGTTCCAGATTCCCTGCCATTGTAGTGCAGTTCTCTAAGTGGTTGTGCTGATTACAGGCCCCATATAGTAGAAGTACATGTAGATTGGCAAACCTGTACCTTCTGCTCTCCTTACCTGTCAGTCAGGGTGAGACAGTAGGAAAGGGAGGCTTATCACTAAAAAGAAAACAGCATCCACATTCATTAAGCCTTCCCTTCTCTTGTGCTGACCTTGACTATGACTCCCTTTGCATGGGTTAATCTGCTGTACTATCCCATTCACATTCTCTGCACTTGAACAAATGTCTTTTGTCCTTACTGTTATTTCAGCAATTGAAAGATAGGAGGAGGTAGCAGGGGGCAAAACGTGTGCCCAGTTCATAATCATGAACCAGAAATTTAAAATATATTTGAGAATGTTATTAACTTTTTAAATCACAACAAATTGTGATTTAACTTAATATACGGGTGAGATATTTTACATGGAATTACTTGTAAATCACTGAAGTGACAATTTGTTACATAAGTCTTGTAGCACATAAAATAAGAGAAGTAGTTTGTGATGTAATAGCAGCTATTGCATTCTAACATTTATTGAACATGTCTTGCTTGTGTCAAGCAGTGTTTTGAGTTCCTTACATGTATTGATGTTATTCGTATACACAAGACTCCTGTGAATTTTATACCACTGTCCACTGTATTTTACAGAAACTAAGCCTAAAACAGTTAAGACATCTATTCAAGGTGAAACGGCTGCTAAATGACAAAGCCAGGTCAATCCTGTAGTCTAGCACCTGAGCCTGCATACTTCACTAAGTCCCTATTGTGATAAAAATATTATAATCACAAAAATAAAATTATGTATGAAAATCCAAAATTTACTGGTTGTTTTATGGTATTAATATAAAATATTTATTTTTAATAAATTTGTTGAAAGTTTTTTTAAGAGGAGTTGTTCAAATGTGATGTGTCTGAGTTAGACCTAGATCCTACACCCAGTTCTACCACATGCTAGTTTTGCAACTAGTATCCATTTATTTACTTTTCTGCTTTTCATTTTTCTTCTCTATAACATGTTCATTTCATTCCTCATGAAATATATATTAAATGCTACTTTCCAGGCTCTATTCTAGGAATGTGGGAGATAGTGATGAAAGAGAACAAAGTTATTTTCTCTAGGGAATTTATAGTCTAGAGGGAAAAATAGCCCATCAATCAGTCGAACTCAATATAGACTTCTGCTTTCAGCAGTGAAACTAGCTTATTTCTGAGCAATTCTTCCATTTAGAACTAGTAACCTGGGCAAAATATATCACTTGTTAGACAAGGCATGGGGGAGCTACCCAAGTAGCAAGATTTGCAGGAGTCAAAATCCTGGAGAGAAGGGAATTCTAGATAGGTGAACCTGACAGTTCAAGCTGTTTTTCTTCTTGCTGATTTCACTTCCAAAACAGCTGTTGACAGACTAAGTAGCTGAGTAGGATGTGGAAGCTGAAACGCTGAAAAACAGACAGGGGTTTTTCAGCAATCAAAACTTGGAAATAATCAGGGCCTACAGACCAACAGCTCTCTTGCAAACTTCCTAGCTTTCAGATGAGACCTTGAAGGATTACAGCCTAGGAGTAAGAATCAACCAATCATAGCCTAAGATTCACAAGGACTGCGACCTGTTTTGAATCAGCTCAGGGCCTTGAAGATAATCTATTCCTGAAGATAATCTAACCTAAATGAATGCCAGGGCTAAGGAGGACATACTGATGGTTCTAAGCAAAGATAGACATGTTTTGCTCAATTTGAGAGTAGGAAAGAAAAATTCTTGGTCCTGCTGAGGGTTTGTTGGATTAAATGATTATAGGATCTGTATTGAAATGGGGAGTGAAAGCAAGAGAGGATTCATAGGCTGGGAAATATAGGAATGGCTTTAAAGATGGAGGGCATGGTAACTGGATGCAGGAAGTTGTGATCAGTAAGCTAGTTTTCCCAAATGAATAGTTCAAAGACTGAGAGATAACAAACTTCAGATATGGGAAAGTGGTTGCTGAGGTGAAGGAGAAGATAATTGAACAAGAAGAAAGAATACAGCTAGCTAGTTGGAGGAATTATCCAAATTGGATGATTAGTTGCAAAGAATGCTGGCAGGGATTAAACTGAGGGAAGTCAAGGCCTCTTGAATTAAGAAGTATTAGAAAAGTTATGAGATTCATATGTTCTCTAAGGAGATTTCAACTTTAACAGGAAAAACATTCAGAAGGGAGAAAAAAAATAAAATAAAACCCAAACCATATCCTTTAGCTATAGGTCATTTTTTCCTTCCTTCTTTTCAATATGTTTATTCCTTCAGTCCTTAATTAAAAAAAAATGTAATTTGAGGAAGGAGATTTTCAGTTACTTTGAAATTTTAGACAAGTATTGAGAGGAGAAAACCTTAAATTTTATAGCTATTATTTTATTACAATCATAAGTAAATTGCTATTCTTCCCAGTAATTTTTGACAATGGAATAATGACCTAAGCTCACTGTGTAACATCTGGTATACCTTCTGTTGACTAAAAATCAATTAGAATTTTTAATGATTTCTATGTAACATCTGTATAACGATCTGATTCAGAGCCAAATTAAATGGCCTTTCTGGTGATGGTGTAGAAAGATACATTCATGGCTTTAAAAACTAACTGCTGTCTCCTAGAGTGTACAATTTGAAAATATTTGGCTTGTCTTTCCTGACTTGGTTATCAGATTTAATTTATGTGGTTAATAGTATACATTGTTATATCTTAGTAGACTGTGGGACCCAAGATCAGAATTCATTGTTTAAATTTTTGAACCCTTCTTTTAACTCTAGCACTTGATTTTTTTTTCAAACAGTTTTTTAGAGTTGGAAAACAGTTTCAAGTAATCCCCAAATAATTAATTGCTGATGTTGTAATTTTCATCCTTCTGGTTTATCTTGAGCTATTGCCAGTGTTGTTTAAATCTTCTGATTAGGAGGGTCAGATGCAAACAAATATAATGGAGTGATTGAAAACTCGGGAGGCAAAGTTGGATGCTCTTTTCTAATCAACACTGATTCTAATGAACTCAGATGCCAGTTCTTAATCCTTTATTAATTATATTAATATATAGAAATCATTTTTATTGCCCTGTGATAATTTTTGGCATCTCTGTTCTTCAAAAGGGTGCTATTACTTAAAAATAAAATGAAAATCCTTTCACCAAAATTGAAATTAATCTGTAGATGACTGGTGCATGATGTTGAACTCTGTTGCTTGTATTCTAAATGTAACTGATTTTGGTTAATAGTAGCCATTTCTCAGTGCTAAAAGCTCAGCCATTAATTTTGTTTTTATATAAAATTCTCTTGACATATTGCACTATTTCCTGCTGCTCTGATTGCTTTGGGAATACCCTTTTCAGGTATATTTCGTACATAATATGTCTGTGGTCTGTGATATCTTCTAGTTTTTTCAGAATTTTGAGTTCTTTTAATTTTGTCATAGATTTCTATGCACATTTGTTTTGCTGGTACAAAGAAATTATAAAACATGTTGATGATTTCCTAAACATATCTAGAGGCTTTGAATAGTTTTGATAAGAACAGGAATGTATTTATGAAATATATGAAAACTCCAAAGTTAAGGGCAATCTAAACCAGTGTATATCAAAGCTTAGCGTGCATACTTGTCACCTGGGGATCTTGTTAAAAAGACAGATTCAGATTTAGTATGACTGAAGTGAGGTCTGAAATTATGCATTTCTAATAAGCTCTCTGTGATGCCTATGCTGCAGGTCCTCAGACCATAATTTAGGAAACAAAGATATAAATAACTTTATGTTTTGATATGCTTGATTACTTTTCATCAAGTAAAACTTCAAATTTTAGCAAGTGTATTAATTTTTCTCTTGTTGATAATCTTGCAGATAATATACTATTCTCGCATCTTTTGACTATAAAACTTCTTAGGAAAACAATCTAATCTTGTTTATCCAGTTTTTCATCAACTCTGCTGGGACCACTTACAATCAAATTTATGCCCACATTACTTTCCATGACTGTTCTTTTAATGTTCTGTATCAGCTCACTCATCTCCAAACCAAAGTTATTTATGTTCATTGCTCATAGCAAATTAGGGGTAGAGGGCAAAGCCAAGCGTTCAAGGAGACAAGGAACATTCTACATCAGGGTAATCGTGACAAAAGAATCTATGGTGCTAGAGATCTTGGTATTTAAGGAACTGAACGTCATAGGAAGAAATCCCATGCGTCAAATGGATATCATGGGACCATTACCTTCAGTTAGACATGAATATGTTCTTATGCTGCTAGATAATGTTAAACCACAATAGTTGGGTTCGCATTAAGACTTCACCCTTGTGAGGGTTACCATATACATATAATGTATGTATATATTGTACATAACATATAGATAACAAGGAATTTTGAGCTGTTAAGCTTTGAGCCTTATTTTCCCCTTGGACAGTTGTGAACCAGAGGACAAGTTATGATGTGCAACACAATAGCTCTTCTCACACCCCCACACCCACACACATGCACGCATGCATGTTTGTATTTATATAATACACATAGTACGCACACCCATAATAATGGCTCACACCAATATCTGCAGTGCACCTTCCCATTTGATCACTGAGACCAATGTATGCACTATTTCCATTGCTGTATTAGCTTTTATTTCTCCTTTGGTATCCTTGTTATTAGTCCTGAGATTCCTTTCCATTAAAAAAAAAAAAAAAAAAAAAAAAAACCTCTTAACCAGTATAGTCCTTTTCTTGCTTCTCCCATCAACCAAAACCCCATAAATCATCCTCCATCAGCATAATGCTACTAGTATCTCTAAAGTCCTTGAGCTATAACTGCTTATCTGTGAAATTAATGAGGAGAACAGACTGACAAGTAATACTCATTTTCAGGTTGGATACATTAGTTTAGATATCAAGATATTATTACATATGAATTTTTATTCCCTCAAATAATCCACAGTGATAATCATACTTTTACAAGATATTTTTGGAGGGGACATCATTATTTTGATACAGTGAAAGCAACCTAAAAAGCATTAAAATGATAGTCTAGTATTTTTATAAACCAATATTTATTACTTTCTTTTGTATTTTTTCTTAACTTTATCTATTAGAGAGGTATTGTCTTATCCTCATTTCAATTAATAAGTTTTAATAGGTAATATACTGGAAATTATCAATTGTAGCTTAAAAAAAAAGCTTATTTATAATGGTTTCATGTGTGCATTTTTCCTCAGTAATTTTCACTGGACACCTTGGGTATTTAATAAAATATTGACACATTATTGATCTATAAATTGTCATGCCAGTCTCTAATTTCTAAGTTTAAAAGTAATTCTATATCGTATTTTTATTCATTCGATTGTTCATTGAATGAGTTGTTCAGAAATTCCAATCAACATCATGGTTTATTTCCATTAGTCAGTACACTGTACATAAATATAGATCACTGATCTTGTGATGCTTCTCTACGTTTTATTAGGTTTAAAGTCATTTAGCACCATGCTCATTTGTCACAAATAGTAGTTGCACATGGTCATTAATCACTTCTCAATCTCTGTTTTCCCCCAAATAGTTCTTGTAATATAACATAGAATTTCTGATAATGAGGTATACCCAAGTCCCATAAAATGATTCTGTTGATTCCTATGTTTTTCATACTTCATTTTAATTTCCTTTTATGTTTTATTTGGAAATTCATTTTTTCAAGGTTAAGAAACACAAGATCTAATTTTTCTTCTCCTCCTTAAGTATAGTCATGAACACATAATAAATACATGATATAAAGAGTACATTTTAATACAGAGATCACCATTATATGTTGCTTATGAAAAAGAAAGGGAACTCTAAAATTAAAAAAGAAAATCTTCCATGGTCAACCTAAGCCCAGATGGCTAGAAGTATATCCTTGGTCTAAATACTCTGCCTGATGTAAACATCATTATCTGCTTCCTGTACCATATTCCCTTGAGATCTACAGTCGAAATTGGACCTTGAGTGGTAGATGCTTTTCTCTCACATCAGAACTTATATTCCCCTTTGGGACCTTTGCACTTTGTACTTGAGACTGTTGCTCTTGTTCAGGCAAGACTTTGTGACCATGTGTGTTTTCCCAACATCCATTTCTGTTTCCTAATGGGCTTATCTTTCTGTCTGTCTATCTTCTATAAGCCATTTAACAGCTATCTGTTTCTGCTCAGATGCTCCATACCTGTTCTCAAGTCTATTCTGGGAATTTCTAACAGGTATTAGCTGATTTATAAAAGGGTGCAGTTCTGAAACTTAAGGGAACTCTGGTAGTGACAATGACTGTATTTTTTCTCATTTTTATTCTGATTTTGGTTATGAAAACATTGACCAACCATATTTTAATCATGTTCATTTTATTCAAGGCTGTTTTTTTCCCCCCCAGGACACAGAAACCCACTCAAAGTAGCTTAAATATTTAAGTGTGTAACAGTATTGTGGACATGAAGTATAATTGAGCATTCTAGAGACAGGTGCTGAGGTATTAGAGGACAGGGTGATGACTCCTTACCTCTCACTCTGTCCCTGGGGCCACCAGCTCTCTACTTTAACCTTCTGAATGTTTGCTCTATTCTCCTCTCAGAAGAAGGAGATTCCTCTGCTTCTGTTAGATTTTTTTTCTTTTTAATAACTAAAACTCTTAATATAAGAGTTTTATATTATTTTATAAATATATAGCTGGATAATTATAAGAAAACTCAGTGTGATCAAATATACAGTCAGCTGTAACAGAAAATATGATTCAAACAGCCAAAGACCAATTCATACAACAGAGGGTGTTTGTAGAGAAGTTCCCCAAACAAGGCCACCATAATCTGCTATTTTGATCTATGCATGTCTTAGCAGTATCATTGTTATGCACAAGTAATGTTTTCTTTTTCTAAAGTTTTTTTTTTTATGTTTATTTTTGAGAGAGAGACAAAGGGCAAGTTGGGGAGGAGCAGAGGAGCAGAGAAGCAGGCTTCTGGCCCCAAGCTGTCAGGACAGAGCCCTATGTGGGGCTCGAGCTCACAAACTATGAAATCATGACCTGAGCCAAAGTCAGACGCTTAACCAACTAAGCCACCCAGACACCCCACAAGTAATGTTTCTTTCATGAAGACAGTATAGGCTCAAAATAAAAAAAAATTTAAAGAGCATAGGATCTTAAAAGGTCTTGTATAGTTTCAAAGCCAGTGATTTAAATTTTAGACATGATAGCAATTATCTGTAAAAAGCACTGTAAAAGGAAAAGATTTAAAGAGTGAGACAACTACTTTGTAAATTAATATCAAATAACAAAAAATAAGGTGCTATCTTAATTTGGTCAGATATAGCAAAATACCATAAACTGGGTAGCTTATAAACAACAGACATTTATTCCTCACAGTTCTGGAGGATGGAAGTTTGAGATTGGGGTGCAAGCATGGTCAGATGCTGTGAAATTCTCCTTCTGGAGAATTCTCCTTCTGCCAATAAGTTGGCAGAAATGCAGGCCAACTTATTGCATTTTCACATGACAGAATAGAGAGAGGAAGCACACTGTCTAGTGACTTTTATAAGGCCGCTAACCTCACTTAGGAGGGCTCAACCCTCCAGACCTCATCTTTTTGTAATTACTTCCCAAAGGTTCTACCTTCCAGTACCATCACATTGAGGGGTATGGTTTCAACATATAGATTTTTTTTGGGGGGGGCACATTCAATCCAAAGTATGTGCTGAGCTGGTTATACTTAACTCCTGAAGTGATATCAGCTATATAAAATTAGATTTGCATTATTTCCATTTTTATATTTTCTTATCTTTCCCATATTACTTATAAAGTTTAAAAATATTACATAATTTTAACATGATGCAAGCATCTCATGAACAATGTGTATAGTAAATCCCTATTTTATGGTACTACAAATAAAACGTAGGATTTAAGATACTCTTTTAGAGAAAGTGTGACTTTAATGAAATAAGAGGAACTCAGAGGTAAAGATAATCAGGATTTTCTTTTTCTTTTTTTTTTGAGATATATATATATATATATTTATATATTTATATATATATTTCTTATTTATTTTGAGAGAGAGAGAGAGAGGGAGAGGTGGGGGAGGGGAAGAGAGAGAGTTAGAGAGAGAATTCCAAGCAGGCTCCAAGCTGTCAGTGCAGAGCCTGACACAGGGCTCAGTCTCCTGAACTGTGAGATCATGACCTGAGCTGAAATCAAGAGTCAGATGCTTAACTGACAGCCACCCAGGTGCTCCAAGATTTTATTAGCCTTAATTCATTAATGTTGAGACAGAAGAAAAAGACAACTACTTTATCTACTAATATTTTATAAAGATTTAAATTTTTTTAATTAGGTCATAAATATCAGCTTTTTTTTTCTTAAAAAAATCTGTTCTTTTACAAAGATGACCAGAGTTCCATCACATTTCTTTAATAAGTGCTATTAATATAGCTGAGGAATAATTAGCAGTGGTTGCTCAGGTAACTTGTATATTTTATTATAAAAGCCAATTTAAATGTTTCTCAGTATAAATATGGTTTTAAGAACCTGCATTTTTTAAATTTTTTTTTAATTTTTTTTCAACGTTTTATTTTATTTTGGGGACAGAGAGAGACAGAGCATGAACGGGGGAGGGGCAGAGAGAGAGGGAGACACAGAATCGGAAAAGGCTCCAGCCTCTGAGCCATTAGCCCAGAGCCCGATGTGGGGCTCGAACTCACGGACCGCGAGATCGTGACCTGGCTGAAGTCGGACGCTTAACCGACTGCACCACCCAGGCGCCCCAAGAACCTGCATTTTTAAAAAAATTAAAAATATTTATTTTTGAGAGAGAGAGAGAGAGAGAGAGAGAGAGAGAGAGAAGTAGTCACACACACACACACACACACACACACACACACACACACACACAGCCTGAGGTGGGGAGGGGCAGGGAGCGAGTGAGACAGCATCTGAAGCTGGATCCAGGCTCCAAGCTGTCAGCACAGAGCCCGACGCAGGGCCTGAACTCACCAACTGTGAGACCATGACCTGAACTGATGTTGGACACTTAACTGACTGAGCCAGCCAGGTGCCCAAGAACATGCATTTTTTAAAGATAAAAGCTGAATCAATGCTCTGTGTGCAAATTTTAGAGTACTGTCTTTAAAGTAATTTTAGTGTATATCTTGAGTTGGCTTTTTTCATTGTACTAGTGTTGTCTAGATCATTGTCATCTGAACACATTTTGGGTTTACTTTATTGTACAAATTTATTTCTTCATTATTTTTGCTCCAGAGGAAGGAATTCTTGGTGCTATAAGAAACTCAAGGATCAGAGCAAGGCCAGTACTGAGTATAGGGCTCTATTGATAAGTGATGGAAGCTATTTTGCCACTTCCTCCACAGAAAACCAGGTGCCCAAAGATTTGTACATAGGGTGCATCTCTGAGGTCTAAGCAGCTTAGTAGCAAGATAGTCTCTGTGCTGTCATATAACAATGGTAATTTCTAATTCATAGTTTGATTTTGGGTTTATTACATTTAAAAAAAAGAAAACATTTGATAAGTGTAATTCTCATTAATTTGCATTTAATCAGGGATAAATGCACTCTTTTTGCCGGAAAAGAAAAATAAAATATAGGTAAACTCTATTAAAAATATTCTTTTCATACAGATATCTATCCAAAAGAGTAATTTTTATTTGTGTCTTCCTTTATAAATGATTTCTGCTTACTATTCTTTTTTTATAGTCTACTTGTATATGCCTTTAATTGATTTGACTATATTTAGATTTTTTTAATGTTTACTGATTTTTGAGAGAGAGGAGAGAGACAGAGAGAGACAGAGAGAGAGAGAGAGAGAGTGGGGAGGGGCAGAGAGAGAGGGAGACACAGAATCCAAAGCAGGCTCCAGGCTCTGATCTGTCAGCAGAGCCTAATGTGGGACTGGAACCCACCAACTGCGAGATCATGACCTGAGCCAAGGTCTGTGCCACCAACTGAGTCACCCAAGTGCCCCACATTTTACTATTTTTAAATTGATGCATTTGGGCTTGCTTTTGTATTTGTTTTTTATTTTAGAGAGAGAAAGTGAGTGAAAGAGAGTGCAGGTGGGGTAGAGGGGCAAAGGGAGAGAGAGAGCAAATCTTAAGTAGGCTCCATATTCAGCATGGAGCCAGACACGGGGCTCAATCCCATGACCCTGGGATCATGACCTGAGCCAAAATCAAGAATGGGACATGCTCAACCTACTGAGCCATACAGGTGCCCCTTGAATTGAATGCATTTGAATTGATTTTGTGGGCATCTTTTCATTAACACCTCTATTTTGTTAGTCAAAATAATAAGTTTAGAGATAAAGTAGTAGCTTCTTATTATCCCTTGGCTCTCCTCATCAACAACTTTGATTTTGTGATCTAAAATTAAGTGACATGACATTATGGTCATGTATGATATAAAATAAAAAGCACAGTTGTACTACCTATGGTGATTGTACATACATATCAGAAGATTAATGTTGTTTATCTGAATACCATTAAATATCCTATTACATAATTCCATGGGAAAGTGTTTCTAAGATTTAATTGCAATTGATGTTGCTAGCTTATTTCTCAAAAGATTGTAGTGATTTACAACCCCACCAACAAGGGATAGAGTGCTATGTTTTTAATCCTTGCCAGCATGCATTTTATTGTTCTTTATAAGTTTTTTACATTCAGAATGGAAAGTTATTCATTGTTGTTTTAGCTTGCTTTTCCCTTATAAATAGTGAAATAGATCATCATTTGACACGTATATCAATGATGTAAACTTCCTCTTTTGTGAGAGTCCCACTTGTATTCTTGCTTAATTTTTTTGTTGTTGGTTTTTTGTTTTCATATAAATTTATAGGTACTTGTTGCCATACATTTATTTATATGCCAGGGTTTGAAAATATATCTCCCAGACTAACATTGTCCTTTTTTTTCCCATTTAAATAAACTTTATGTAATTAAGTAAGCCTATCTTTTCCTTTATGGATTTCTTTCTCTTTTGCTTGGTAAGATATCTGCTAATTCAAGTTAACTTTTTTTAGTATTTTTTGTGAAAATCAATTTTGTTGAGTAACTCTAAAACTCTTTTCAATTACTAGTCATATTTTCTGTATTTATCATTACTACTATAATAGTGTAGGGCATCTATTTTATTGAACTTCTGTTATTGGATGTCTAGCAACCTTTTTCCCTGCTACTGTTTAAAAGCCCTAAGTGTTCTTTAGTAAAACACCCTTTTTAGCTATGTACCGTTGATCTCTCTGCCCAAGGCCAAGTTGATCTTCATTGGAGTAAATACTTATCACATCTAATTTCTAGCCCAGTTAGGATCAAATATCTAAATGTTGGGGTGGAAGTAGGGGAGTAGCAAAAAAGAAGCCTTTCAGTTTTCCTCTTTGTATGATACTCAGATGTAAAACTTAGAACATCTGCAGTCATCTTGCTATGATGATGGAAGCCAGCTTAAGATGTATCTAATACCAAAAAGAAGTATAGCTCAGACAAAGATGCTGTGATATGTGAGGTATTAATCAAGCCCCACCTAAAACTAGTTCTATTAATGGAAGTTTCAGGTAAAAAGTCAAATAATTCCTTTTGACACTAAACAATTTTCAAATGGGTCCTCTTCCCTTCCCTACATCATAAAGAGTCATCAAAGGCATTCTCTAGTTGTGAAATGTGAACTATGAAATAGAAGGAGTATCTCCTACTTATATGTTCTAACACCATCTGCTTTTTGAGTTTCTTAAATATGAATTATATCATTATATTTAATTTAAAATGTAAAAACTTGCCTTTTACTGCTAAAATGCTTTTAAAGAGAGAACAGATACTGTATAGAATCTATAAATTGTACCTTGTGATACTATCCAGAACTTTCTCTAAGACTTTCAGCTTTACAGTTTAGATAATATGACTCTTCCTCCTATATTATATCCCTCTTAAATTATTTTTTAGCATCACCAAAGATCAGATAAATATATTGTACTTTTGTGCATAGCCTTAAGTTTTAATGACCAAGTGTGGTGGGAAGAAGGAAATAGTTATTTTTAAGAATCAGCCCAAAATTATTTTTTATACAAAAGCATTCTCCAATTGAAAGGTGCTTTATACAACTTTAATGATGAAATATGAGGCCCTGAGGTCATGGACTGAAAAAGACAGGGAAACAAAAAGATAGTTGACACTATGCTGAGTCTTAACTTATAGCAATTGGAGGTTAGGGAAAGAACCAAGAGAGAAGAGAAAAATGGAGGACTTAATTTTTTTTTAATGTTTATTTATTTTTGAGAGAGAGAGACGGAGTGTGAGCAGGGATGGGGCAGAGGGAGAGGAAGACAGAATTCAAAGCAGGCTCCAGGCTCTGAACTGTCAGCACAGAGCCCAATGTGGGGCTCGAGCTCATGTGGGATCATGAGCTGAGCCGAAGTCAGACACTTAACTGACTGAGCCACCCAGGTGCCCCAGGAGGACTTTAAAAATATGAGCTTTTGATATTCAGTTTTAAGTTGTTTCTTGTACTAGATAAATGTCTTTTAGAAAGGGCACTATGTGCTTAGGATGGCATGTTGTTCAATGTATTGTAGTAAATTCAGTTGCAGGAAGTCATAAATGATTCCCAATAATTATTGAAAATCAGTTTTTCTCCCTGTGGAGAGAAGGAACATAGGTTACTCTCTTTGGTTCAGTCTACTTAGGTTTGGTAGGAGGAGGCACTGTTCTTCAATGAGAGCAATGTTCATTTTCATTTAGAATTCTTTGTGTAGGCATCAGTGAATAATTACATAAATAACCAGAACCCCAGTTTCTGGGAGCAATAACTCCAGTGGGAAAAAAAAGAGGCATATTCATATTTATTAAATGTTATTTCATATTTTATTTGATAGAAAATTAATAGCTATTAATTTTAGCAAATTATCTCATTGTTTCTCTATTTTATTTCCATTGTTTCAAATGCTATTATGGTATACGCACTATAGAGTATGTTTTAAAAGAAAAACCCAACACACTATATTGATATATAAATTAAATTGACTGTTCTATTTCTAGGTGTTTTTTTTTACTAATAATACCTTTTCTCTGAAAAAAAAAAACAGGCTTCTTTCCAGATGCAGAAATACATACCAACTTTCCAGTACATAAATAGCCTGTATCTAGTTTTGAACATAATTACTTAAACTGGACCCAAGACAAAAATATATGATATACTATTTAATATTTTCTCAAATGTGTGACACTGGTTGGCAATTTTCAGTTAAGTATTTATTACAGCTGCTCTTGGAAATATCAGTTGTGTTGCAGTATTTTTCAATTCTTTTTAACCATTTCACCCTTCTTTAGAAATAATAGAAAGTAGAAAACCATGTTACATTTTTTTCCTCAAATGCTTGTGTAATACTTTATACATTACTAAATCTTCATGGAAGACTTAAAATAAAGAGATTATACTGAAGACAAATAAGAAGAGTAGATGTTGGTATTTTTCCAGGTAGCTGAGTTGAAAAGAATACCATCTTGTCTGAGGTTTTGTCTTTTGTAAGGAAAGAGATGGGTTTCCCCTAAAGCTTTTTCTTCTAAATTTGATCCTCATTATGATCTCTTGATTTTTTTTTAAGAAATTCAAGTAGACAGAGAGAATATTTTGTTAGAAATTCTGAATTTCTCTGATTTTTTTTTAAAAACAACCTGAGATATTTTATAGAAACTATTAGCAAGATGTTAAAAATAATTTTAGGTTTCAAAGAATAGCAATAGATTACAAACAAGACGAGTGCAGACTCTTCCACCCATCATTTGGCTAATGAAAAAAAAAAGCACCTGATACTCAGACAATTCATGAAATTGTGAACTAATCTAATTGTAGAACTGTAAATTTTAATAAGATTATAGTATCCTTGAAGCTAGGGATTATGTGACAGTCATGTTCTGATGTTCTCAGTCACCCAGTTAGAGTACCTAGTCCTCTAACGTTGTGTTGGCTAAATCTTTTCAAATTGTTTTTGTATTGTTAATAACATACTTTACTGGAGATTTATTTTCTTTTTTTCTTTTTCTTTTTTTTCTGCATTTAAAGTCAACTTCTAGGAAATGTAGTTGGGTAATTGACCTTGGTTGGAGTCTTCCAACTGCAATGGGAACATATTGTGGACTGTAGAAAATGGGGAAACAATGGTGAGAATAAAAAGGAAATTGAGGTTGAAGTTCAGAGTTTACCAGGAAATTATTCCTCTACTATATTAAAAACAACAAAATGAAAACAAAAATGGAAAGCAGTCTTAGAGGGAAAAAAAGAATTTTTTCCTCATTAGTTGGTCAAATAGTACTTGTATCCAAGAGAAAGTGTCAGAAAGTAGATAGTAAAAAAAGAAAAAGTATATCTATATCTATATCTATATCTATATCTATATCTATATCTATATCTATATCTGTGAAGGAAGGAATGAAAGAGAGAAGAAAAAAAGAAAGAAGAAAGAGAGAGGAAGGAAGAAAGGGAGGAGGGAAGAAAGGAAGAAACGAAGGATAAAAAGGAAAATAAACTACACATACGTGTAAGGCAGGCTGGCCTTTGAAGGGAGAATTAAGAAAGGATATTGTATGGCTACGTGATACATTCGTGAAAGAAGGAACTTAGCCATTTCAACAGCTCATTCATCAGCATTATTCACTGATGTATCTTCACTTTAAGGATTTATTAGTAGCTAAGAAATATATTTTAATAGTAATGAGTTTAGCTAGCATGTGTTTTGGTGTGTTGGAGGAAAGAAAGCATGGCTAAAGGGAGCTCTTTTTTTTTTTTTTTTAGTTCCTTAACAATTAACAATAGCCTTTAATGAACTCTTAAAATAAAATTTCCTGATTTTTATTTGCGAATGTGAATGATTTTTCAGAAGTGTAAAAATTCTGTTTGAGGACAACCAAATATGATCATATATTTCTTGCTAAACATATTAATTTTATCCATGCAACACATACCAAGTTTTCCCCCCTTTAAATTCACTATTTCTAAAGTGTAGATAACTTTCTATTCTTAGATAAAATATAGGCTCTGTCAAATCAATAAATATTTGTAAACATTTATATTTGCATGATTTTACCCTGACAAATAATTTTTGGAAATGACAAAGTGTCAGAAATGGAGTGAGTTATGACTCTTGTCTTGGCAAGAAAATAGTGCCAAACAGGATTTAAAAAGACTGATTTTGAAACATTTAATACCAGCCCCCTCTGTTTTTTTTTTTTTTTTTTTTTTTTGTAAATGAAAGCATTTAGGGTAATCATCTCCAAAGCCTATTATGATGTCTATAGTGATGAATGTACTGAACTGTACCATACATTCAGATTTCTTGTTTTAGGAATTACATAGAAAGAAATAGTGCATAAACCTCAAATGCTTCTTAGCTATAGTAATTTCTGTTATTTGAAATCTTATCCAAGATAGTTTTTCAGTAGACAATTATCTAATATTGTAATAAAGACTTTCATATTAAAAAAGGTAGCATAATATTAAATATAAAATTCTCTATTGATATATGTCCCTTAAAAACTTTAAAGGGGTATGCATACAGGGTTGGAAAGGTTAGAATAACTGATTAATCAAGATACTCTTGATTTTGGCTCAGGTCACGATCTCACAGTTTGTGGGTTCAAGCCCCACATCTGAGTCTGTGTTGACAGCACAGAACCTGCTTGGGATTCTCTCTCTCCATTTCTCTCAAAATAAATAAACTTTAAAAAATTTATAAGAAAATTTCTATTTTACAATAAGATAAACTCATATTATTTTCCTATTTATTTAAATTTAATTTTATTAATAAACTCATTTATTTCTCTAACCATATTTATTTAAGATTTATTTAATTTTATTAATTTTTTCCTAATCTCAAAATAATTTTCTTTTTAATAGAGTTAACATATAAAATGAAATGTAATATTCAATTTGATTCTTAGTTATGATTAGTAGTTATTTTGTAAGATTTTTTTTTAAGATTGAAAGTCTTCTTCCACTCTAGGGTATAACATCTGAATATTTTCTTTTATAACTGCAGAATATGTCTTGTAGGTAATCTGCTCAGCTAGTAAGAATGACTCCAGGCTATAGTTCACAAAGCATGTTTGAATTGGTAACCTCCACAGGTGTGATCTGTTTATGCAAAACTACCACAATGTGCATAAGTACATATTTTTTCAGTTAGAATGACAAAAGGTCTGGTCATAATGCTGTCAATTCAAATTATTTCTCCAATGTAAAATATACCTTTGGGATGAGTAAAATAGGTGATGGGGATTAAAGAGTACACTTATCATGATGGAACAAATATATATATATATATATATATATATATATATATATATATATATTGATAAATGATTGTGCCCTATGGCTCTAACATATTATAAATCGTAATTGAAATGTATAAAGGGCAAATATTTGTATATAGTATCCAGAAAACTTCACTTTTAAACAAGGAAAAGATTGGAGGTAAATTCTAAAGCATGTTAGTATGGGTAATCTTGCAACTATTTGTTCAGTCTGTAGAATTATAACTCTAAACACAGCCAAATAACTTATTTATATTGCTGTTTATTTAAAAAAATGGTACCTATAACTTACAACCTTTCAATAGCCTCCAGTTGTTGGAGGCATTTTACCCTCTATGTCCATTTTAGCTGTCTTTCCCTGCCTTCATGATGGGGTAGCTGCAAAAATCTGTTTTGGAGCCCCAAAATGGGGACAACTTATGAGACTTGTCAAATACTTAAGCTGTTTGTACTAAATCAATGTAACCTGTGATCATACGAACTGCACTAATACCATGTAGACCATTTTAAATTACACATTTAACAAAAGTTATTTAACCAGAATGTCCTATACCCATTTTGTAAACATCTCTTGAATGAATAAAATATTCGGTTCTTTTCTTTAGGGGATTCAAACTAGTATTTATCTTTAGTTTATGTTAGAATCCTCATAGTTTTTCTGTTTATAGTATTACCATGGTGTAGAGAATATGCCTATGTACAGATATGAAACAAAAACCAGCCTAAAAATGGAATAATTATTGATGTTAGGAATATTTTTATGTTCCCTAACTTTTAACAAATTCAATAATTCCTTGAATAAATTTAAAAATGTTTAAGATTTTGCATTTATTAAAATACACTATGTGCTGCTAACTTCCATACTGGCTTCTAGGTATTCAGACATCACAGGTTTGATCCTTGACCTTTTATAGTAAGAGGAGTTTCAGAAAGACCTAGAAATGTAGAAAATCGTATGCTTATAGAGATAACTGCAAGAAAATTAATATGTTGGAAGAAAAATTAATTGTAAAAGACACCTACAAGACATTAAATATTTTTAGAGCAAAATGTAAATGTCAGAGATGAGATTAAAATGGTAGGCAGAAGCCAAATCACATTTGGTGCTATATGCTACTCCTGAAAATGAGTTTGAGCTTGGAGTCATTGATGGATTACAAGCAAGGAATAACATGATGGCATACATTTCAGAAAAGAAGATGGGTTACAAATTATTAATATTGGATGCAGAAAGATAAGATATAATAGAAATTCTAGTGAGAAGCAGAGAAGATCTGGCACTAAGATAACTGTTTTTGGTGATTTAAATTTAAAGGGATTTGGGGAAAAGAATCAAATGGAATACTTAGAGTGAAGAAGAGGGAAAATCTTGGTATTTAGCTTGGTTCATTGAATGCATGACAGTATCATTCCTTAAAATTGGAAGTACAGAGGAGGACTGGCTGGTGGTGGTGGAGAGACAGATAATGAGTTTAATGCATGAAAAGTGAAGATACTAGCAAAAAATCTGAAACTCAGGAAAAATGTCTAAGCTTTGAAGATGTAAATTTGAGATTTATCTAGTGTTCTTATGTTTATTCCTATGTATTTCTATTATTGGATAGGAAAAATCATTCTCTTGTGCAATTTTAAAATTGTCACCTGAGTAATGTGTGAAAGGGATTTTTTATTTAAGCAATATATTAAACATCAGAGACACATGAATAATTTAAAATGATTTCAGTTAGTTCATTTCCTTCTTTTTATCTTTTTTTTTAATAGAACATTTGTATGTTGTCCATTACTTATCAGTCATGAAGATACATCCTCATATGCTTATATTAACAGGAAATTGAATATGGACCATTACAATGAAGGCCTGTAGTAGTTTAACAGGATGATGTCTTCAGCTATTGGAAAACTTAAACATTATTTTTTAAAAAAACCACTAGCCACCTCATGGATTTGTGATTTATTTTGCATGAAAATCCAAATGTCCATCATAATGACATTGCACTAAAATTTTCTGTCCATTTTGAGGTACTACAATTGAACGGGAGTGTATCAGAAAGTGCAATCAGTTCTTCTATCAAAGTTCTTATATAGTAGAAAATTGTTAGTTTAGAAAAATGAGCTCAGAATTAAATGATCTGATTTATTGTTTCTTGAAATGGAAAGCCTTGTTGCTAATAATGATTTTTTAACATTATTTATTAGTTATTCATTTATTTTTTTAAATTTGAATCCTCATTTCAGAGAACTTAACTTTAATAGCATACACTTTATATATTTATTAATTTATTTTTAGTTTATTTTGGGAAAGAGACAGATAGCAAATGGGGGGGGGGGCAGAGAGAGAGGGAGACAGAATCACAAGCAAATTTTGCCCTATCAGCACAGATCCCAATATGGTGCCCAAACTTAGGAACTGTGAGATCATGACCTAAGCCAAAGTCAAGAGTTGGATGTTTAACTGACTGAGCCACCCAGGGCCCCCTGTTTGTTAAGATTTTAGACAAATGAAAAGTATAGTAAACTGTTTATTAGATTCAACAATACTCTTTGTGGACAAAAAAGAATAATATAGAATTTTCGCTTGATTATGATCATAGAAAGTTTCCTAAGTTTGGTTGGACTCATGTAGATTGCCCAAGCTTCATCAAAAAGCAGAAAATTAGATTATAATGTGGTTGAGCAGACAGAATTATCTCTGCATTATGACTTTGTATAACCAGAAGCATAAATATACCTTCATAAATATACCTTCATAGTTGAAATATTTTGTCTACAATTTACTTTGCTAAATATTTATAGGTATTTTATTAATAAACACAGGGAAGGTGCTAATTTTTCAAGTCAATTATAAGATTTCTAAATTTTAATTAACTATCAAAGTTGACTCCTAAATCTTCCCAGTATTGCACCTTGTAAGTTGCTCCAGATTTTGTAACACAAATTGGAGTAGATGGAACCATAATTGTAGCTCTGACTGTGGCAAACCTAGTCTCTTTAACCATTTCTTGTGCCATGGTAGACCCCACTTCTCATCTTTGCTAAAGAATTCCACTATGGCTTCTTCTTTCCTTGAGAATAATTTCCCTTGAATGTTGGAAATACTGGGTGTTCTTTTGAGTTTACAAATTTTGTCATGTATGGGCGCCTGGGTGGCTCAGCTGATTAAGCATCTGACTTCAGCTCAGGTCATGATCTCATGGTTTGTGGGTTCAAGCCCTGCGTTGGGCTCTGTGCTGACAGCTCAGATACTGGAGCCTGCTTCGGATTCTGTGTCTCCCTCTCTCTCTGCCCCTCCCCCACTTGTGCTCTGTCTCTGTCTCTCCCTCAGAAATAAAGTAAACATTAAAAAATATTTTTTAAGCTTTTGCCATGTATACCTCAGGAATAATAGTATTTCCTCCCATTTTTTTCAGATCTACGTAGTTATGAATCTTTTGAAATTCTTAATACTCCTAATCCTTAACCAACTTGATAGTCAAAAAAGACACATTAACATATAAAAGGTCAGAGCATTTGCTATGAAAAACATTCTAGAAAATGGCTGGTTTCCTACAAAAGATAAAATTTCAACAGTTTTTGTTAATAAGTGTGCAATTTTTCTTCCATATTCTGGTCCTCTTTATCTTCTAGGCTATAGGAAGCACCACAATCTATCACTTAAGCTGTATTACATTCTGGAATACACATTTGAAAATTCAAATTTGAAATTCAATTCATTATCTGCTTATGTTAAGGAAAGATCATTTAGTGCTGACTCTGAAAAGACCCTGTTTTGAATATTTTTAGTCATTTATACTTCTAGGAATGCTTCTGTACAAATTCTAGTTTCTGTGTTCTTTGCCACTGTCAATTAGTAGTAAGAATAATGTAACTTTTTAGTGATACGTTCCAAGGAAGACAATGCCTTTAAGATTAGGAAGGCCATGATGCTCAAAATTAGAGATGAAATTCCAGTATATTATAAAATTTAAGAGTTAATCAGTTGAGGGGCACCTGGGTGGTTCAGTTGGTTAAGATTGGCCTCTTGGTTTCCACTTGGCTAATTATTTCTCGGTTCCTGAGTTGGAGCCCCACATTGGGCTCTACGCTGACAGCTTGCTTGGGATTTCTCTCTCCCTCTCTCTGACCCTCCCTGGCTTGTTCTCTCTCTCTCTCTCCCTCTTCCTCTCTCTCTCTCAAAATATATAAATAAAAAATAAATTGGGGCACCTGGGTGACTCAGTTGGTTAAGCATCTGACTTTGGCTCAAATCATGATCTTGAGCCTTGCACTGGGCTCTGTGCTGGCCATTCAGAGCCTGGAGCCTGCTTCTTTGTCTCCCTCTCTGCCCTTCCTCTGCTGGTGCTCTGTCTCTGTCTTTCAAAAATAAATAAATATTAAAAAATTAAAAATAAACACACAAAGAGTTAATCAGTTGTAATAGTTTTATCTCTATCAGGCCATTAAAAAATTACTACATTTAAAATTCCTTGCTCCATATCTCTCACTTACATTCAAAATTTTATGTATATTAAAGAAAGTAATGCAAGGTTAGGACTTAAGCATATGAAAACAATTAAAGAAAGGACCTCTAATTCTAGAAGTATGAAAATAAAACTATACTTTACTCTGGATAGTGAAGTATAACTATACAAAATCTGTAAACAGTCACATGCATCCACAGACACCTATACAAAAATCATAAAAAATATAGGTCCACCTGCTTTACTCATGTAAAGTGAATCTTTTTACAAAGGGTTCTGATTGAATCAGTCTAGTATTTTATCTTTTGTTACATTGGTCTGGTATTTTAGCTTCCTATTAGGAGAAACCAAATACAGGATTTATAATTCTATATAAATTCTATAATTCTATAAGTCTATAATTATAATTGTAATTATAATTCTATAATTAAGTGAATATTAAGTTAATATTCACTTATAATTTAAAAATTTTCACTTAAAAATTAAAAACTTGTAAAAGCTGTATGGTCAGTAAGTCAAACTATTGTTTGACTCAAATATATATATATATATATATATATATATATATATATATATATATATATATTTGCACTATCCCCTAATGTTCAATATGCTGTGAAGCATCTAGCAATTTTAACAATGAAGGTAATAGACGAGATGAGTTTTTTGTCCCTTTTAGCTTTGTTCCCGATCTTTGGAGACAGGAAGGTAGACCCTCTACATAGGAAGGATCTTTTCCACGTCTGTTCTTTAAGAAGAGAGGAACTTCAGTTTGAATGGTACTAATGAAGTTCCCTGCTGAGCAATGCAGAGCAGGCTATTTGAGTCTGTTGAGGTGAATGAATCTCTAAAATGGAGTTACCACTTTGTCAAGCTGAATGTGCTGTTATAGTACAGGTAGTACTTACTCATAGAAACCCCTTTTCCCTTTTCTTCCATTTGAAGGCCATTCTATCAGACAGGTATAATATATTGCAATATGTTTTAATGATACTGAAAACCATATCACTCTCTAATGCATTCCACTCCACCCCCATCGCCACTATGTTTGTCTGACTTTTCTGTATTTCTTCTTTCATCTGATTCAGAAAATAGCTTTGGTCTGATATTTTTCTACCTATGGAAAATCATCTAATTTACTCATTTCTCATTCAACAGTTAGCCAGTGTCTTTCTGGAAGCTGCCTCAGGATTAAGAAAAACAGGTGGAATGCATTTGGAGCTCTATTTCATGGCTTACATGCATGCCTCTTGGTATTGTCACCTGTGACTTCTAATACCCCCTCTGATATAACACCGTATTTTCTCGTGTCTTTTCTTGGCACCTGACCAGATTCTGCATACTAAGATGCTGTGTTGACATAGATCAAATTTATGAAATGATGATTACAACTTTGATCATTTGGAAAATGCCTTTTCCTTCTCTCTTTATTGTCTATCCAGTCATCTATGTCTCATTTTTGCTCTTGTGTTCTTAATATGAGTTGGCTCTTATGTAAACAATCTATTTTTAAGATGTTTTTACTTGCAAACTTTTAGATATTTTACTTTCAAAATTCAAATAATGTGAAATGTGTATTGTTTATATTTGGATATTTCCTGAATATTTGCTTTAATGTTGCAAATCACTTGTTTGCCAGTTTAATTGCTAGTATTTTCTCTGGAATTCTTTAGAATGATTTCCTTCTAGCATTGGTGGTATAGTGGTGAGCAGAATCCAGAATGATTTCTTTCTCTTTTCTAGATCAGCTTTTTCTTCTGCATTCCCTACTGACTAATGGCTGTACCCTAACTGGAGAATCAAAGTAAACTTTTCCTGCTTTATCACTCCCACTGCGTCTTTTCAAACACCGATTCCTGTGATTTGATTCATATACATTTTTCAGTGTGTCTGTCACATTCTTTCCATCTCTACTGGCACTGCTGTAGGTCATACCCTCATCATGTCTCACATACTGTTTCAGGGTTCTTATACCTCTCCACGTTCAACCTTTCTCCTTCTCTAGTCTAATCTCTGCTTCTCGCCCAGGGGCATCTGTCTCAGATCCTTCTTTTTTTAAAGTTTATTTATTTTGAGAGAGAGAGAGAGAGAGAGAGAGAGAGAGAGAGAGAGAGAGAGAGAAGAGCAAGTGGGGGAGGGAGAGGGAGAGGGAGGGAGAGGGAGAAGGAGGGAGGGAGGGAGAGAGAGAATTCCAACCAGGCTCTGCACTGACAGTGCAGATGCGGGGCTCAAACTCACGAATGGTGAAATCATGACCTGAGCCTCAAGTTGGACGCTTAACCATCTGAGCCACCCAGGTGCCTCTCAAAGATCCTTCTTTTAAATCAAATCTGTTAGAGCTCCCCATCATCTACATATTTAGTCCAAATTCCTTAGAATCCCATATAAGGCTCTCTGTGATCTGGAGTTGGGCTAACATAAGGTAACTCTCCCTGTGCTTTCCATTTCATTTCCAGCCTCATGTTTGGTTACAAGAAAACAACTTGGCATTCTTCTCTGTGACCATGCTGTTTCCTGATGTTTTGCATCTTCTTATGCTTTCTACTGCCTGCATCTGTCTTATCTCTTACCTGGCAAGTTATCTTGTAAATCATCTTGTGAATCTCAAGTGTTACTGCTTCCTGAAAATGTTCCCTTTTCCCTTTGGGTTAAGTAAATGATCCCTATCTTGGGCTCCCAATAAATATTACTGCAATTACTCCTTTTACATTTTTGACAGCTTTAGTCCTTGAAGCAGGAACTTGGCAGATGCAGATCTGGGACCTGATATAGCACCAAGCATAGGATACAACCAACAGATATTTGTTGAAATGAACCAAACTGAACTTTTCCATTCTATTTGAAACCTTCATTTTGAATATATAAGCTATTTTAAAATATATTTCCAGTGTTTCAATGTACTGTGTACATTGTGTATACATTTGTGTATGTCTGAATAGCATAAAAATTATCAAGATTATAATTTTGTAATTCACTTAATGTCATAGTATTTATGTTTGTGTCTGTCTGATGTCTGCTGTCTATCTATCTAAATTAGTGGGCTATCTAAATTTGACCTTAGACAGTCAATGTTTGACACATGTAAAATGTAATTGCACTGTTAAATAAGTGTAATAAATGAGTTTTCTGAGGGGGATGAAAGTATACTTAGATTTTAGGTGATAATCTAGAAACATGATACAATTTAACTTTTGAAATGTGCAGATGATAGGTTGCTATCCTATCAAAAATAAGAGTAACAAACTCAATTCACATTCTCACCTATGAACTCCTTTGATCTCTGTCATACAATTAATTAAAACACACTGGGATATTGTGGTAAAAAGTTAACATCATGTGGTTAATTTCATTAATAATATCCTTGCTTTTTGTCAAGTTTAATAACAATTGAATTTATCCAGCTGGAAAATGTTAGACAAAGACAGATAGACAGCTAACTCTTTATTGTTAATTAGTTTAAGGAGAAATGCGGCTTTTCTTTTAACATATATCAAACTTGACACATTTTGTACTTTCTAGGATTACTTTAAAATGTTTCCTTTGGCAACTGTCAGAAGTTTAGATAATTTAAATTTAAAGTAGTTACAGAACTAATAGTTCTAGAATTTTCTTGTTATACCACACAAAGATCTTTGTACCACCTATAAAGTCATACAACACTAGGGTACAAATACATATTTCTAGACATTGAATAAATTATATTGCTCCTTTAAGTAATATATAGGACCTTCAACTCCAAGCAGGCTAACAAATTTTAGAATTTAAAATATTCTGAGGTTTGTTTTACAATATTCTTCACAAATATTAATCAAGTAGTCCTCGTATATAAATAGTAAACATTACTGTTGTGCAAATAGATGACAATTTTTATTAGATTTGTATGTATTTATTTTGAAAGTTATTGTATTTGTTATTCAATAATATACTAAAATGTACTCTGATCACCATTGTGTATTCATCAATGTGTTTTTGTGGTTCATTAATTAGCAACTGACTGAAAGTTAATGTTTATCAATGTGTCAGTCTCCTCAAGATAGATCATTTTGCTATTTGATACCAAATCACAAAATAATTGTAAATTACCAGCAACATTCCTTATTTTACTTCTTCTTAGAGCAAATTTAAAGATCAAACTGGTAATATATCAGATAAATAGAATAATACATTTTAATTTAATGAACAAAACGCCATGTGCATTTCTGTGTAGAGAATAATAACTTCTTGTCTGAAAGCAGAATGGAGTATAAGCAGGAAGCAGGGTGCCTGGGAAGCTCAGTTGGTTAAGCATCCACTATTGATTTCAGTTAAGCATCCACTCTTGTTTTCAGCTCTGGTCACATGACCCTGCATTAGGCACAACTCCCCCCACTCCCCCATTGGGCATGGGGCCTGCTTAAGATTCTTTCTCTGCCTTGCCCCCCAACCCCATATCTCTCCCCCACCCCCGCAAGTGCTCTCTCCCTCAAAAACAAAAAAGGAAGCATAAGCTTTTGTGTAATTGTGCAAAGCACTAAGTAAATTTTGATTATTTAATGACCTTCACCCTGCTTACTTTCATTCCTTGCAGAGAATGGCTGGTCAGCTAAACAGTGGCCAGCCAACCAACTCCCTGTTTATAAAACAACTGGAAGTTACAAAAGCATTTTGCTGAGACCTGTGAAAATAAAATTGCCAGAATGCAAATACAAGATATTACATTTCAAGATACCAAATACTGATGTTTTTATATAGGCACAAACTGAGAATGAGAATTTGCCTCAGCAGTCAGTTTTGTTGCCTGGTTTTCCAAACTGAAGATAGCAATTCAGTAGAGCCTTACTCGCTGTAGAAGGTTTTGATGTTTAAAGTCTGTTTTATTTTGGAAGATATTCATTATTCACACATTTATATATATTCATTTGTTAATTCAATACAATTACTGCATGCACTTTTTGAACAAGTCATTTTGTTGGTGATAGGGGATACAGTGTTATTTATACACTGCAGATCTCTGTTCCCATGGAGTTTAGAGTCTATCTATGACATATGTAATATATAGTTAATATATATTATTATGACTCACTCTTCATTCTTAATTTACCTTAAGTCTTTGTACTTGGTAGCTACGGTTCTACAAATACAAAGCTTTGTTTCTCTGAGATTTTGAAAAAGGCCCCTATTTTATTTAGGTACCAGAAAGATGTCATTACATATTATACAAATAATTCTTTAAAAAAATTTTTTAATGTTTATTTTTGAGAGAGAGACAAAGCATGAGTGGGGGAAGGGCAGAGAGAGAGGGAGATACAGAATCTGAAGCAGGCTTTAGGCTCTGAGCTGTCAGCACAGAGCCTGATGCTGGGCTCGAACTCATGAACTGCGAGATCATGACCTGAGTCAAAGTCGGACACCTCTAAGGCACCCCTAAATGATTCTTATCAAATAGTTTCCAAACACAAGAATTAATAACAATGTTTTATGTATACACTGAGTGGTTTTAAATGTCTTTTGAGGTAATCAAATTAATCTTTATTAATAATGTGCCAAGCAATATAGTATTGATTATAGAGACAAGACTGCCAGATGCCAGCTTCGCTGGAGTGTAAAATTTAGAATACTCAGCCTTGATGATCACTAGAAAGATTTCCAGATGATTGAAGACCGTGAACCCAATTGACTTTTGAGACTTAAATGTAGTGTTATAAGAATGATCTGAACTACTCTCACAAATTATTATTTTTTTTAATGTTGTATATTGTAGTTTTTGTCCAAAGGAAATTTCTTGGACTACAATCAATTAAGATCTCAAATGACATAAGAAAATTAGAATTCTACATACTTTTTTTTGTAGGGGTGGGTACTAACATATTTTGGTAATGATCCTAAAAATGAAACATAACTAAATTTTTGTACAAGTCATAATGCTACATAAACTTTGGTGGGAAAACAAACTCTGTAGATAACCTAGTTACTCATTACCTTTAAATATGAAATATTTGACTCAGAAAGCTGACCTTTAGAAAGTATTAGCTTTATGTCAACTAAATTGAGCAAATGTGTTTTAGGAAAGGTTATGTCTCTTCAGTGTCATTCTGTTATATTACCAAATACTTATTATCTGTTTATTTGTTCTTTAAGAAGAAATAGTCACAAGTACAATATTCTTTTCAGAATTTAAAGACTCAGTAGACAAACATAATTTTAAAACTCAGTTTACTTGTAATAATATGAAAATGTAAATACCCTGATGATCACAGAGTATAGAAAAGGAGGAACACTTATTAAGGAAATATTTCTGGAGGGCTGTGTGAGAATCATACTTCTTGCTGCTGTCTTAAATATCAAATCTAGATTACTTAAATTCCAAACTATTCCCGAGGTTCACTGAAATAAATTGTTGGCTGAAAAGTCACCCTTAAATTTTCTTTCTCTTTACGTTTTTCTTCTAATTCACTTTAATTTGATTTTATATAAAACATTGAGAAAACTGAATAACCTTTGTAGTTTCTTAGCCAATCCCTTTTCCCCAACTTTCCATCACAAAAGTTATGTGTAATTGTGGGCAAACAGAAGCCATAGGATATATATACACATAGATAGATAGATAGATAGATAGATAGATAGATAGATAGATAGATAGACACACACATACACATACATATTAAGATAAGATACATATATATTAAGACAAGATATATATATATTATATATATAACAAAATAAACATAAAGCATTTGTTATAAGAAACTAATATCTAGAGTCAATAAGCTGGAAACCCAGGAGAGTCAGAGGTATAATTCTAGTCTGAGTCTAAAGACCTGAGGAGCAGAAGAGCCTAAAGTATATGTGAATCGAAGACTGAAGGCAGATGAGACCCATGTCCCAGTTCAAAGACAGTCAGAGAAAGCAAATTCTCCTTTACTCAGACTTTTATTCCATTTGGGCATTCAGTAAACTGGATGGGGCCCACACACATCCAGGTAGACAATCTGCTTTACTCCATTTACCACTTGTTACCTGGGTACCCTGTGATCCATCAAGTGGACACAAAACTGGCCATCACATGTCACACACATACACACAAACAGATACACACATACATACATAAATGCATTTTGAATTTCTGATATTCTAGTTTATTCTTCTTCCTTGAGGAGGGCTACAGAATCTTGAGGATTTTCCAAGTTTTCAGTAATGTATTCTCTGTACCTTCTTTTATCTCTTCCTTTTTCTTAAGTGATTCAAAGCCATCAAGGTTAGAATTAATTTTGCTTCATTGCTATGAAAACTTTCAACTTCTGGGGAAGCTCTGAGGAGGCATTCCTCAACTATTTGCTTAACAAATATTTAGCGAGTTCTTCAGTTTCCAGGCACAGTGAAAGGCACTGGATCTGCTTCATCTGACTGACTGGAAATATAGATAAGTTGCCTTCCAAAGCTAAGTATCTTTGTTATAAGTTGTCGTTATATACCTAGTTGTTGCTGTAATTTAAAATTATTGATGACCAGGTGGGAAATAGGAATGATGATGATGTACTTTTGGTGGATGTATAAATTGTCTAAAGAACAATTTGGCATTACTTAGTGAAATTACTCATGAATATCTTTTGGAGTCCAGCTGTTGAATTTTTACCCCAGATAAATTTTTGTACAAGTGCAAAGGCACATAGTCTCTCTCTGTGTACGTGTGTGTGTGTGCAACTTTAAATTTGCAATGCTGGGGCGCCTGGGTGGCGCAGTCGGTTAAGCGACCGACTTCAGCCAGGTCACGATCTCGCGGTCCGTGAGTTCGAGCCCCGCGTCGGGCTCTGGGCTGATGGCTCAGAGCCTGGAGCCTGTTTCCGATTCTGTGTCTCCCTCTCTCTCTGCCCCTCCCCCGTTCGTGCTCTGTCTCTCTCTGTCCCAAAAATAAATAAACGTTGGAAAAAGAAAAAAAATAAATAAATAAATAAATAAATAAATTTGCAATGCTAAGATATATAATGAACTACTATGAGGCAGTTAGAACTAAGTATTTAAAAAGCAACATAGATGAGGGGTGCCTGGGTGGCTCAGTTGGCTAAGTGCCCGATTCTTGTTGTTGTTGTTGTTGTTTGGATCAGGTCATGATCTCACTGTTCATGGGATCAAGTTCCATGTAGGGATCTGTGCTGACAGTGCAGAGCTTCATTGGGATTCTCTCTCTCCCTTTCTCCCTGCCCCTCCACTACAATTAACAAACAAACATGAAAAAATTACTTTTAAAAAAGCAACATAGACATTTCTTAATAAGTTTATTTTATTTATTTTTTATGTTTATTTAGTTTTTGAGAGAGACAGACAGAGCATGAGTGGTGGAGGGGCAGAGAAAGAGGGAGACACAGAATTGAAAGCAGACTCCAGACTCTGAGCTGTCAGCACAGAGCCTGACTCGGGGCTCAAATTCAAGGACCGTGAGATCATGATCTGAGCCAAAGTCAGATGCTCAACCAACTGAGCCAGCCAGGTGCCCCCTTAATAACACAGTTTTTTTTTTTAATTTTTTTTCAACGTTTATTTATTTTTGGGACAGAGAGAGACAGAGCATGAACGGGGGAGGGGCAGACAGAGAGGGAGACACAGAATCGGAAACAGGCTCCAGGCTCTGAGCCATCAGCCCAGAGCCCGATGCGGGGCTCGAACTCACCGACCGGGAGATCGTGACCTGGCTGAAGTCGGTCGCTTAACCGACTGCGCCACCCAGGCTCCCTTAATAACACAGTTTTAAGTGAAAAGTATCATCAGCCCAATTCTGAGAATCTTAAATCTGAAAAACTTTAAGAACAATAGAAAATTAAACTATTATTAGGTAGCATTTTCCAGTCAAAAGTGGGCAGAAAAGAATTTGCACTAATTAGTTGTGTATTATTCATTGGTTTTAAATGCCATGTATTTCTCTCAAATGGTTGCCCATTCGTTAGTTTGATATGTGGTATCCTTCATTGAGTAAAATCTTTGATTTTTTCCCCACTTGGGTACTTGCTTAAAAATACTTTCTCCATTGCTAGGTTACAATAATATTCTTCTACATCTTCTCTTATATTTATGGCTTTATATTATTAATTTAGGACTTTAAATTACTTAGAATTCATATTTGTATATGGTACACTCTGGGTCAGTTTTTTTTCCCAACAAAAAGTAACTTCAATATATCATGCACTTAAAACAGGAAACATTTAGTGCTTGTTTGAAGAGTGTAGGTCAGCCCTGATGGCCTCTGCTAGTATCTTTTGATGTTGGGTCCCAGGCTGAGGGAGCAGGTTCTATTTGAGGAATGGTACTGGTTTCATTAAAATCTGTCTCCTTCTAATTTAAATTCCATGAAGCCAGGGACATGGCTGTTTCTCAGGGAACAGGGAAGTCTGTTCTCTCTTTTTAATGAAATTCTTGCCTATATCTTTTTCTTTTTTCCTCACTGTATTATTTTTCTATGACTGATATGAAGGACATTTTAAAAATGTTTTTATGCTACTCTTTTGTTTTTATTTGCATTTTCCACACCTTGTCCCAATCTTACCTTATCATTTTGATTTTCCTGTTTTGATGAATATTATGTGTTTTTTTTAGTGAAGTTGAATTTAATAATATTCTCCTTTATAAGTTACAATTTTTATCTTGTTGAAGGAGTTCTTCAACTCAAAAGCAACAAAGTTATTCTCCAGTATTTTCTTAGAAGAGGTTTAAGAAAACTTCCCTTTTCAAACCACTTTAATATTCTGCCTTCCAGAATCACTTACTGTTTAGTCATTTTGTTTTTGGTGTGTTTGTGTGAGAAATGGAGTAGACATCAAGTAAAAACTAAATGGATAATATGAGGTCCATTCTTAAAATGATTCATTGGTATCCCATTGCATTTATAAAATCCAAACTACTTTCCTTGAATCTACACTCTGGCCCACCTCTTTCACCTCATTTCATTCCATTCTTTCCCTTGCTCATTCATTTCATCATACTGGCTTTATTTCTCATATATTAACCTCTTTCCTTTCTCTTTTTGAACTGTTCATATCTCACCCTGTAAGGACGGCCTCTTCTTTCTTTGTGTGCCAACTTAAATGTCATATTTTAGAGAGCATTTTCTACCCAATCTATTTAAATTGGCTTTTCCATTCATTCTTCATAAGAGAATTCTGGTTTTTTTTGTACAGAACTTATATATTTAAATCTTTTTCATTTGGTTAGTATTGATTTCTTTTCCATGTACTCAAGCTTCATGAGGGAGAGATTATATCTATTTTATTTACTACTGCTCTTTGGAGTCCATCATAATTCCTGGTGTTCGTAGGTGTTGAATGAATGAATGATGGAATAATGTGGCCTAATTTCTTTTTTACTTTCATCCAATCAATCACCATATTGCATAGATGCACTACCTTCTTTATTTCCACATCAGTTCATTTTGTTACAAATTTATTTCTACTGCCATATTATAGATCTACATCATTTACTACCTTGTTACTTGTTACATCATTTACTGTTATTTGTTCTCTTGTCATTTTTCTCTCCTAGAATTCTCTATCTACATAATGGCTCTTCTTAAAACTTTAATCATGTGACTTTTCTGATTATAGTTCTTCAACTACTCTCCATTGGCTTAAAAAAAACACCAAATTTATAATATGCACACAATACTCCTTAAAAAATTTTTTAATGTTTATGTTTGAAAGACAGAGAGAGACAGAGTGTGAGCAGGTGAGGGGCAGAGAGAGAGGGAGACACAGAATCTGAAGCAGGCTCCAGGCTCCAAGCTGTCAGCACAGAGCCTGACACGGGGCTTGAATTCATGAACTGTGAGATCATGACCTGAGCAAAGTCGGACGCTTAACCAACTGAGCCATCCAGGCGCCCCTATAGTCCTTTAATCTTAACATTCTCTTCTTGCTACAATATCACTTTCCACTTCTCTGCAAAATTCAACAAATATTTTTTCTGTACACACTGTATTCACTCTCTCATCTCCAAATGTATCAATCAATCTAGATTCTATTATGTAGTTGTGATTATACAGTTTCTCATTTATTGGTTGCTGAAATACTTCAAACATAAATGAAAACAGAAAGAATAATATACTGAGTTTCACATAGTCATTAAAAGTTAGTAAAAAATGGCTAATTTTGCTTCAAGTATGCTCACTCAACTACCCCCACACATAAGATAATTTTGAAGCAAATATATGACACATTATTTCATCTATAAACATTTTGCCATATATTTCTAAAGTACAAGGTCTCTTAAATTAAGGTATATTTTACATATAGTAAAGTACACATATATCAAGTATGCAGCTTGGTATATACATACTCACACACACGGACACACACACACACACACACACACACACACTCATATAAACACAACTTTCAACAGAAATATAGAACTTTGATACACTCAGAAGTTTTCTTTATGTACCCTCCAGGAGTAATACTATTCTTATCTCAATGAACATAAATTATTTTTGCCTTTATGAACATTAAACAAAGCAATTGAATAGTGTCTCTGTGGTGCCTGGTCTCTTTCACTTAACATACTATTTCTGAGATTTATCCATATTGTTATATAGGTATTTGGTAGTTAATTCTTTTTTTAGTTTGAGAAATAGTATAATAATAATAGTAATAGTAATAATATAATAGTAGTCCATTATATAAATATACCACAATTGTGTTGAAAGACATTCATTCATGTTTGTTTTTTTAGTTTTTGGTTATTATGAATAAACTGCTATGAACATTCATGTATGTGTCTTGGTGAAAATATGCTGATTCATAAGGGAGATATATGTTCAAGTTTAGTAGATACTACTAAACTGTTTTCCAATACTCTCACAAGCAAAGTATCAGAGTTCTAGTTTTTAACTGTGCTAAAAATTGATATTGTTAGTCCTCTTCATTATAGCTATTTTACTGATATATGTTGATATCTCATTGTGTTTTGACATTTTTTTTTCTGATAACAAATGATTTGAGTGATCTTTCATATGCTTTTTGGGTATTATTTCCAGATTTTTACTAATTACAAGTAATGTGGCCATGAACATTCTTGTAAACATCTCCTTAATTGGCCAATTACTGAATATCCACCTGATCCTGGTTATTAATTTGGAGTTGGACCTTCTATATATCACAATCTCTGGTCTCATTTTCAACCCTGGATTTCATTATCTGCATCTGATCCTAAGCCTTCCTTATTTAGTGTACTGATTTCAGCTGATTTCTCTGTCTCTTAGTCCATGTTTAGCAATTAATGCTTCTCTAAAGCTGGAATCATCCACATCCTCAGTGAGAGGCAAAGCTTCATCTGCCTTGTAGCCCTACTGTCTTATGTTCATTGGAACAGAAACAATGGTGAATTAATTAATCCACAGAATATTATGGGAATCATCAGATAAGAATAAAGGTGGGAGAAGCTATTGATAAAGAAGGACAGAATATTCTCCTGGAAGAAAAATGGCAGAAGCATGTAAGAGAGCAGAAATCATTTGGAGTTTATAGTGCATGTGTCTGCCTTATCTGGAAGAAAGCATATTTTGGTTAGATGAAAGAAGATACAAGCTGGTAAAACACCTTGAAGGGTGGCCAAAGAGTTTTAATCTGGTTTAGTAGAAAATAGGGAGCAACCAACCATAACAGGTCTCAAATTAAAATTTCTTCCATGAGTATATTTTATGTTATAGGGTTTTTTTCTCATATTTTAAAAAAAGCATATTTGATTGTTAAAATTTTAGTATAACTGTAAGTACATATACTAGTTAGATACTTGTTTGCTTCTTTTTTATTACTTCTCTTGTATTCTTTTTTATTCTTTTATTAAAAAAAAACAAAACAGGGGAGCTTCGGTGGCTCAGTCGGTTAGGTGTCCAATTTTGGCTCAGGTCATGGATCTTGCAATTCATGAGTTCGAGCCCCAAGCTAGGCTCTGTGCTGACAGCTCAGAGCCCAGAGCCTACTTAGGATTCTGTGTCTCCCTCTCTCTCTACCCCTCCCCCACTCGTGCTCTGTATCACTTTCTCTCTCTCTCTCTCTCTCTCTCTCTCTCTCTCTCTCTCTCTCTCAAAAATGAACAGTAAAAAATTAAAAACAAACAAAAAACAACAAAACAACCCTTCAGTCATTTTTTTCTCAGTGCCTAAGTAATGAATTAAATATATGAGTTAACTTTATAGATTAATATTGATGGATTTTCTCTACCTACACCTGTGAAATTTGGAAAGATTAAGTCCATTCAGAATCTGTATTAGAACGTATCAGAATTTTCTCATGCATGGTCTAATTTAATCGTCTGCTCTTTTGTAAAAAACAGTGCTAGTAGATAAGATTATTGTCATTTTATACCTGACAAAGAAATTACTCAAATTGACTGAGCTAGTAAGGGCAGAGCTTGAACATACACCTGAGACTACTGATTTGAAGCCTATTCCTTCATCCACTGTGAGTTGTCTGCTCTATTTACTAAGTGATCTACACCTACATGCATTTTAAAATTAATCTAAGATACAGTTGGTGTTCAACCAAGAGTTTTTTGTTTTCTTTTGTCCATGGATTGCAAATAATACTTGTATTTTTCCCTGGAGAAAGTTAGTAATTTGTCAGGTGCAAATGCCTCCAATTGTAAGGAAGTCATTTAAGTGATTCCCCTTCCATTAAAGCTAATAGGCAACTTTCATGGTTATTTAATTTTGTTCTTTTTGGACCCCTATCCATTTTTCATATTTTCTAAGCTACTAAATTTAACTATGGCGGGTTATAATTTTTTCAGTGAGCAGTTATCTCTACTAATCCTTAAGACTATAGATTCAAATCTATGCCATCAACTTTAATTTTGTTTTCTGTGTGTGTGTGTGTGTGTGTGTGTGTGTGTGTGAATGAGTGATAAGAGGGGAATAAGAAGGTGAGGTTCACAACTATGGTAGATACTGTGCTTTTATTTATTTTTTATTTTTTTTAGAGCTTTTATATTTTTTATTCTTCATTTAACTTTTAAAACACTACTATAGTTGAATATTAAAACAAAAATAGTAGCAAGTAGTGAGCTATGATTATAGTCCTTCACTCGTTCACTACTGCATGTACCAGCAATGTTATTCACTGGCCCTATTAAGAGGTCTGACCTCCCCGAGGGTGATGTTCATCATCCTCATATGCTTCTCCGTTGTAATGGCGCAGTCTTTCCTGATTTGGATCAAAGTCCACCAGTTCTACGTGGTCCATTTCATCAGTCTCTTCTACTTCCTTCCTCTCATGTAGGAGTTTTTCCAGCAAAGAGAGTTTATTAGGAGAGAGAAAGCCATTCTCAGGAAAGTTTACCTTAAATTCGATGACTAGGCAACCCTTTTCATATGGTCTACGATAAATTGGCATGCTTTTATTCAGCACCCACTTGATATTTCCATGCTTGACAATCTGACCTGGATGAGAGGTAATGACAATGGCTCTGTTGTTAAGAGTAGATATTGGCTTTTGAAAGCCGCACAGTGCTTCAACCAGCTGTATGTCCATACACATGAAAAGATCCTCTCCTTGCCTAGTAAAAACAACATGGTCCTTCTGATCTAAAGCAACGATAATATCTCCTGGTTCCAGTCCAGGTTCTTGGTCTCCTTTACCATGGAATGTTATCTTCTGGCCATCTTTCATGCCTTTGTCAATATGAACTTCTAGAATTTTCTTTTCTCGAACTATCTTCCTTCCGTTGCAGCTTTTACATCTATCTTTAGGACTGATTCGTTCCCCATGGCCCTGGCACTCCATGCACACAGATTGAATTTGCTGAACCATTCCAGGTCCTATCTGATGAATTCTTATTTGCATTCCAGTACCTCGGCAATTGGGACAACATTCTACCGCTCCTTTCTTACCACCTCGGCCTTCACATTTGTCGCAAATCACATTTTTTGCAGAGCTAGTTTTCTTGTTGCACCATTATATAAATCTTCTAAGGTTACAGAGAACTGATGCACAACATTTTTACCTCTCCTTTCTCTCTGCATCCTTCCTCCTCCCCCCAAAAACATATCTAAGATGTCCATGGGGGGAGCCAAAACCACCACCTTCTCCACTTTCTTTAATTGCCTGTTCTCCTCCTTTGTCATACAATTCCCTTTTCTTCACATCAGCACTTCAAAGCTTGAGAAATCTGTTTAAACTTCTCTCCTTCATTTGGATTCTTGTCAGGGTCAATTGTCAAGCCAATTTCTTGTAAGCCTTTTTCAATTCTTCCTGGGTGGCATTGGGTTTGACCCCCCAAAACATCAGTAAGTATTTTCTTTCACTGTTTTCTACAGCTGGTGAAGGGGCTGAGGCTGGTGTGGGGAAGCAGAAGGAGCGCATTGCTGGGTGCAGCTCCCCCGGCAGCTGCTCCTCCGCTTTTCACCAAGCGTTTTGGAAAGTTCCCGATACTGTGCTTTTTTTTTTTTTTATGAAATTTATTGTCAAATTGGATTCCATACAACACCCAGTGCTCATCCCAAAAGGTGCCCTCTTCAATACCCATCACCCACCCTCTCCTCCCTCCCACCCCCCATCAACCCTCAGTTTGTTCTCAGTTTTTAACAGTCTCTTATGCTTTGGCTCTCTCCCACTCTAACCTCTTTTTTTTTTTTTCCTTCCCCTCCCCCATGGATTTCTGTTAAGTTTCTCAGGATCCACATAAGAGTGAAACCATATGGTATCTGTCTTTCTCTGTATGGCTTATTTCACTTAGCATCACACTCTCGAGTTCCATCCACGTTGCTACAAAAGGCCATATTTCATTTTTTCTCATTGCCATGTAGTATTCCATTGTGTATATAAACCACAATTTCTTTATCCATTCATCAGTTGATGGACATTTAGGCTCTTTCCATAATTTGGCTATTGTTGAGAGTGCTGCTATGAACATTGGGGTACAAGTGCTCCTATGCATCAGTACTCCTGTATCCCTTGGGTAAATTCCTAGCAGTGCTATTGCTGGGTCATAGGGTAGGTCTATTTTTAATTTTCTGAGGAACCTCCACACTGCTTTCCAGAGTGGCTGCACCAATTTGCATTCCCCCCAACAGTGCAAGAGGGTTCCCGTTTCTCCACATCCTCTCCAGCATCTAGAGTCTCCTGATTTGTTCATTTTGGCCACTCTGACTGGCGTGAGGTGATACCTGAGTGTGGTTTTGATTTGTATTTCCCTGATAAGGAGCGACGCTGAACATCTCTTCATGTGCCTGTTGGCCATCCGGATGTCTTCTTTAGAGAAGTGTCTATTCATGTTTTCTGCCCATTTCTTCACTGGGTTATTTGTTTTTCGGGTGTGGAGTTTGGTGAGCTCTTTATAGATTTTGGATACTAGCCCTTTGTCCGATATGTCATTTGCAAATATCTTTTCCCATTCCGTTGGTTGCCTTTTAGTTTTGTTGGTTGTTTCCTTTGCTGTGCAGAAGCTTTTTATCTTCATAAGTCCCAGTAATTCACTTTTGCTTTTAATTCCCTTGCCTTTGGGGATGTGTCGAGTAAGAGATTGCTACGGCTGAGGTCAGAGAGGTCTTTTCCTGCTTTCTCCTCTAAGGTTTTGATGGCTTCCTGTCTCACATTCAGGCCCTTTATCCATTTTGAGTTTATTTTTGTGAATGGTGTGAGAAAGTGGTCTAGTTTCAACCTTCTGCATGCTGCTGCCCAGTTCTTCCAGCACCATTTGTTAAAGAGGCTGTCTTTTTTCCATTGGATGTTCTTTCCTGCTTTGTCAAAGATGAGTTGGCCATACGTTTGTGGGTCTAGTTCTGGGGTTTCTATTCTATTCCATTGGTCTATGTGTCTGTTTTTGTGCCAATACCATGCTGTCTTGATGATGACAGCTTTGTAGTAGAGGCTAAAGTCTGGGATTGTGATGCCTCCTGCTTTGGTCTTCTTCAAAATTCCTTTGGCTATTCGGGGCCTTTTGTGGTTCCATATGAATTTTAGGATTGCTTGTTCTAGTTTGGACAAGAATGCCGGTGCAATTTTGATTGGGATTGCATTGAATGTGTAGATAGCTTTGGGTAGTATTGACATTTTGACAATATTTATTCTTCCAATCCATGAGCAGGGAATGTCTTTCCATTTCTTTAAATCTTCTTCAATTACCTTCATAAGCTTTCTAGGGGCGCCTGGGTGACTCAGTCGGTTGAGCGTCCAACTTCGGCTCAGGTCATGATCTCACAGCTCGTGAGTTCGAGCCCCGCGTCGGGCTCTGTGCTGACAGCCCAGAGCCTGGAGCCTGTTTCTGCTTCTGTGTCTCCCTCTCTCTCTGCCCCTAACCCACTCACATTCTGTCTCTGTCTCTCTCAAAAATAAATAAACATTTAAAAAAAAATTTTAACATAAGCTTTCTATAGTTTTCAGCATACAGATCCTTTACATCTTTGGTTAGATTTATTCCTAGGTATTTTATGCTTCTTGGTGCAATTGTGAATGGGATCAGTTTCTTTATTTGTCTTTCTGTTGCTTCATTGTTAGTGTATAAGAATGCAACTGATTTCTGTACATTGATTTTGTATCCTGCAACTTTGCTGAATTCCTGTATCAGTTCTAGCAGACTTTTGGTGGAGTCTATCGGATTTTCCATGTATAATATCATGTCATCTGCAAAAAGCGAAAGCTTGACTTCATCTTTGCCAATTTTGATGCTTTTGATTTCCTTTTGTTGTCTGATTGCTGATGCTAGAACTTCCAGCACTATGTTAAACAACAGCAGTGAGAGTGGGCATCCCTTTCGTGTTCCTGATCTCTGGGAAAAAGCTCTCAGTTTTTCCCCGTTGAGGATGATGTTAGCTGTGGGCTTTTCATAAATGGCTTTTATGATCTTTAAGTATGTTCCTTCTATCCCGACTTTCTCAAGGGTTTTTATTAAGAAAGGGTGCTGGATTTTGTCAAAGGCCTTTTCTGCATCGATTGACAGGATCATATGGTTCTTCTCTTTTTTTTGTTAATGTGATGTATCACGTTGATTGATTTGCGAATATTGAACCAGCCCTGCATCCCAGGAATGAATCCCATTGATCATGGTGAATAATTCTTTTTATATGCCGTTGAATTCGATTTGCTAGTATCTTACTGAGAATTTTTGCATCCATATTCATCAGGGATATTGGCCTGTAATTCTCTTTTTTTACTGGGTCTCTGTCTGGTTTAGGAATCAAAGGAATACTGGCTTCATAGAATGAGTCTGGAAGTTTTCCTTCCCTTTCTATTTCTTGGAATAGCTTGAGAAGGATAGGTATTATCTCTGCTTTAAAGGTCTGGTAGAACTCCCCTGGGAAGCCATCTGGTCCTGGACTCTTATTTGTTGGGAGGTTTTTGATAACCGATTCAATTTCTTCGCTGGTTATAGGTCTGTTCAAGCTTTCTATTTCCTCCTGATTGAGTTTTAGAAGAGTGTGGGTGTTCAGGAATTTGTCCATTTCTTCCAGGTTGTCCAGTTTGTTGGCATATAATTTTTCATAGTATTCCCTGATAATTGTTTGTATCTCTGAGGGATTGGTTGTAATAATTCCATTTTCATTCATGATTTTATCTATTTGGGTCATCTCCCTTTTCTTTTTGAGAAGCCTGGCTAGAGGTTTGTCAATTTTGTTTATTTTTTCAAAAAACCAACTCTTGGTTTCATTGATCTGCTCTACAATTTTTTGAGATTCTATATTGTTTATTTCTGCTCTGATCTTTATTATTTCTCTTCTTCTGCTGGGTTTAGGCTGCCTTTGCTGTTCTGCTTCTATTTCCTTTAGGTGTGCTGTTAGATTTTGTATTTGGGATTTTTCTTCTTTCTTGAGATAGGCCTGGATTGCAATGTATTTTCCTCTCAGGACTGCCTTCGCTGCGTCCCAAAGCGTTTGGATTGTTGTATTTTCATTTTCGTTTGTTTCCATATATTTTATAATTTCTTCTCTAATTGCCTGGTTGACTCATTCATTCATTAGTAGGGTGTTCTTTAACCTCCATGCTTTTGCAGGTTTCCAGACTTTTTTCTGTGGTTGATTTCAAGCTTCATAGCATTGTGGTCTGAAAGTATGCATGGTATAATATCAATTCTTGTAAACTTATGAAGGGCTGTTTTGTGACCCAGTATATGATCTATCTTGGAGAAGGCTCCATGTGCACTCGAGAAGAAAGTATATTCTGTTGCTTTGGGATGCAGAGTTCTAAATATATCTGTCAAGCCCATCTGATCCAATGTCTCATTCAGGGCCCTTGTTTCTTTACTGACCGTGTGTCTAGATGATCTATCCATTTCTGTAAGTGGGGTGTTAAAGTCCCCTGCAATTACCACATTCTTATCAATAAGGTTGCTTATGTTTATGGGTAATTGTTTTATATATTTGGGGGCTTCGGTATTCGGCGCATAGACATTTATAATTGTTAGCTCTTCCTGATGGATAGACCCTGTAACTATTATATAATGTCCTTCTTCATCTCTTGTTACAGCCTTTAATTTAAAGTCTAGTTTTTCTGATATAAGTATGGCTACTCCAGCTTTCTTTTGGCTTCCAGTCGCATGATAAATAGTTCTCCATCCCCTCACTCTCAATCTAAAGGTGTCCTCAGGTATAAAATGAGTCTCTTGTAGAAAGCAAATAGATGGGTCTTGTTTTTTTATCCATTCTGATACCCTATGTCTTTTGGTTGGCGCATTTAATCCATTTACATTCAGTGTTATTATAGAAAGATACGGGTTGAGAGTCATTGTGATGTCTGTATGTTTTATGCTTGTAGTGATGTCTCTGGGACTTTGTCTCACAGGGTCCCCCTTAGGATCTCTTGTGGGGCTGGTTTAGTGGTGACAAATTCCTTCAGTTTTCGTTTGTTTGGGAAGACCTTTATCTCTCCTTCTATTCTAAATGACAGACTTGCTGGATAAAGGATTCTTGGCTGCATATTTTTTCTGTCTAGCACCCTGAAAATCTCGTGCCAATTCTTTCTGGCCTGCCAAGTTTCAAAAGAGAGATCAGTCACGAGTCTTATAGGTCTCCCTTTATATGTGAGGGCACGTTTACCCCTTGCTGCTTTCAGAATTTTCTCTTTATCCTTGTATTTTGCCAGTTTCACTATGATATGTCGTGCAGAAGATCGATTCAAGTTACGTCTGAAGGGAGTTCTCTGTGCCTCTTGGATTTCAATGCCTTTTTCCTTCCCCAGATCCAGGAAGTTCTCAGCTATTATTTCTTCAAGTACCCCTTCAGCACCTTTCCCTCTCTCTTCCTCCACTGGGATACCAATTATGCGTCTATTATTTCTTTTTAGTGTATCACTTAGTTCTCTAATTTTCCCCTCATACTCCTGGATTTTTTTTTATCTCTCTTTTTCTCAGCTTCCTCTTTTTCCATAACTTTATCTTCTAGTTCACCTATTCTCTCCTCTGCCCCTTCAACCCGAGCCGTGGTTGTTTCCATTTTGTTTTGCATTTCATTTAAAGCGTTTTTCAGCTCCTTGTGACTGTTCCTTAGTCCCTTGATCTCTGTAGCAAGAGATTCTCTGCTGTCCTGTATACTGTTTTCAAGCCCAGCGATTAATTTTATGACTATTATTCTAAATTCACTTTCTGTTATATTATTTAAATCCTTTTTGATCAGCTCATTAGCTGTTGTTATTTCCTGGAGATTCTTCTGAGGGGGAATTCTTCCGCTTGGTCATTTTGGATAGTCCCTGGCGTGGTGAGGACCTGCAGGGCACTCCCCCTGTGCTGTGGTGTATAACTGGAGTTGGTGGGCGGAGCCGCAGTCAGACCTGATATCTGCTCCCAGCCCACCGCTGGGGCCACATTCAGGCTGGTGTGTGCCTTCTCTTCCCCTCTCCTAGGGGCGGGATTCACTGTGGGGTGGAGTGGCCTGTCTGGGCTACTTGCACACTGCCAGGCTTGTGATGCTGGGGATCTGGCGTATTAGCTGGGGTGGGTAGGCAAGGTGCATGGGGGCAGGAGGGGCAGGCTTAGCTTGCTTCTCCTTAGGTGATCCACTTCAGGAGAGGCCCTGTGGCAGCAGGAGGGAGTCAGATCCGCTGCCGGAGGTTTGGCTCCGCAGAAGCGCAGAGTTGGGTGTTTGCGCCGAGTGAGTAAGTTCCCTGGCAGGAACTGGTTCTCTTTGGGATTTTGGCTGGGGGATGGGCGGGGGAGATGGCGCTGGCGAGCGCCTTTGTTCCCCAACAAACTGAGCTCTGGCGTCAGGGGGCTCAGCAGCTCTCCCTCCCTTTGTCCTCCAGCCTTCCTGCTTTCCGAGCAGAGCTGTTCACTTATCACCTCCCAGATGCTAAGTCGCGCTTGCTGTCAGAACACAATCCGTCAGGCCCCTCCGCTTTTGCAAGCCAGACTCGGGGGCTCTGCTTGGCCGGCGAGACCCCTCCGCCCCGGCTCCCTCCGGTCAGTCCGTGGAGCGCGCACCACCTCGCCGCCCTTCCTACCCTCTTCCATGGGCCTCTCGTCTGCGCTTGGCTCCGGAGACTCCGTTCTGCTAATCCTCTGGAGGTTTTCTGGGTTATTTAGGCAGGTGTAGGTGGAATCTAAGTGATCAGCAGGACGCGCGGTGAGCCCAGCGTCCTCCTACGCCGCCATCTTCCCTCCTCTCCGATACTGTGCTTTTTTTAAATTTTTTTTTCAACGTTTTTTATTTTATTTTTGGGACAGAGAGAAACAGAGCATGAACGGGGGAGGGGCAGAGAGAGAGGGAGACACAGCATCAGAAACAGGCTCCAGGCTCCGAGCCATCAGCCCAGAGCCTGACGTGGGGCTCGAACTCCCGGACCGCGAGATCGTGACCTGGCTGAAGTCGGACGCTTAACCGACTGCGCCACCCAGGCACCCTCTGATACTGTGCTTTTAAAGAGAAAATAAAACCTACTATAAATAAAGCAGGGAATTTTTTATTTTCATTTTTTAATTATTTAGAAAGATTTATTTGTTTTTGAGAGAGAAAGTGGGGAAGGAGCAGAGAGAGAGAGAGAGAGAAGAAGAAGAAGAAGAAGAAGAAGAAGAAGAAGAAGAAGAAGAAGGAGAAGGAGAAGAAGAATATCCAAAGTGGGCTCTGTGCTGACAGCAGCAGCTCCATGTGGGGCTTAAACCTATGAGCCATGATTTCATGACCTGAGTCGAAATCTGATGCTCACTGAACCGACTAAGCCACCCAAGTGCCCCAAGGCAGGCAGTTTTTTAAAAGAACAGCTCTTTAAAAAACTTATGTATTTTGCCACTTTGCAGAAGTGATAATAAAACTGATTATTCATTGATCCCAGAGGATTGGCTACAGCAAAAATCAAGGAAGAGCATGAACATTTTCCAGTGAGTTCATACATTCTGAAAATTAAGGCCAGGAAAACCCCAGACCCTTAGAGGCCTCCCAGGAGCCTTTTGCAACTATCAGCTTAATTTTCTACATTTGTTATAAATTACTGGAACAATGATTTATATTTACTATTCTAATACTTTCCCTTGCTTTTTAAAATCACTTTCCTTTAGAGACATAGTCATCTCTTTGACTCTACATTTATAAATTGTGGATATGCCAATTCTTCTGTGCTGCTGTTGCCATCTTAGTTTTCAAGGCTTTTGTTTTCTTCCCTGGGTATTTTTAGTGCATCCCTCTCTGTTTCCCTATGTGTGTCCTTTTAAATTTATTGTGAATACTACGTCTTCTAGTTGCTAGTTCAGTTTTCTCACATACTAGAATGATTAACCAGTCCCTCTCTTAGACTCCTCAGTGGCAATCTCTTGAATCCCAGATCTCACTGAATATCTTTCCAAGTCCTCCAGTCAAATTCAGATTATGTTACCTCTCCTATCATTTAGGGCCCTGTCCTCTCAGGACATTTTTTCTGCCCATCCCTACTACAGCACCCCTCCCCCCCATTTCCTTTTCCATCCAAACTGTCACATGGTTCTCATCATTAAAGTGTAGATTGATTCCTATTTTCTCTCAGACTTTCCAGACTAAAAAATTGAATGTTGCTTTTTAAATCAGCTTTTAATGATAGTAGTGATGGTTGTATTCTGGAGGTATGCGTGCATGTGTATTTTTATTCGTAGCCTTTCAGGTTCCAATTCTCTAAATAAAATGTACTCTGCCTATTCAAAGTCCATTCAGTATAACTACCAAAGGCACAGAAAAGCAGTTCCCAATTCAGATATAGCCACGTCAGGTCATGGTTGCCAAGGCTCTTGGCTGGGACTCCCAACTAGCTTCTCTGTCATATCTCAGTGTTGTAATTGTGACCAGTTTTATTTAAATATTCCTACCACTTTTAATTCAAAGTGTATTGACTGGTTTGTTTTGGCTTCATTTTTTTTTCCTATTTTAATCACAACATGCTTAAATATTTTACTTTCAAGTATATTTTTGGTTGGCATAAAATAGTCAAGGACATTAAGCTGAAAATCAATGAGCATATATTAATAGTATGTCTTTTACTATATGATTTTATATTCAGGAATCTGTTCTAATGCTATACAACTTGAAAAATAAATGTAATGGTTATTACATTGAAGAACAAAAAAAGCTTAAATATCTTGATAAGCTATGTTAGATACAGTGTAAAGGATTTCAATCCATTTTTATGGCTTTGTTTGGCTTAAATGGAGTGTTTAGTTAATAATACTATGAATTATGTCTTCTATTTTATTTACTTCACAGATAGCTACATCATTAACCACCCTATTTTTTAGAAAATTTGCTATGTAATCTACTAATAGAATTCCCACAAGAAATAGAATTTTCTACTGTGAAACACATTATCGTAATTCACATATATCCGATTATTACATTAGGTAATGATATGTGGTAACCTATGCAAGTATATAAATGACTAAAAATGTAGAGATCTTTTGTTTCATATTCTTAACATTTTACCATTTTGCAGTTGAAACCAGGGATATCTTTTTCTTTCCTTTTCTTTTTTTTTTTCTTTCTGTATTTAAAAGCAAGCTTCCCTTCTTTGGTTCACAGAAAGCTAGCCATTTTTAATACGGCTTTTTAGGATATTCTCCACAATCAATATTTTGTATAGGTGGACACTGAAAGCAATGAAGCAATAGCTTGATGATATAATCATGACAGTAGTAATAAAAGTTGCATTACTTTATATATATGTACAATGGCATTTGTTTATTGATCTCAAAATTGTGTCTGTGCTTATAGATTATGCATTCATATGTGTTAAATACCTACAGTAACATTAGAGTGAGGGTTTAAAGCGATTGGTGAGTTTTTTCATCTGAACTGTTATGCGTCCCATCTTTAGTTTAAATGTGCCATTCATCTTTATTTTTAATTAACAAACATATATTAATTAACTAGCAGTTGTTTCAATAATGTTCAGAGAGGAAATCTCAAGATTAATACATTTTGCACATAAGATATAAACATCTAAAATTTTAAGTGCCTGATCGGAATTTTTCTTTCCTCCCCCTCTTAGAATTATATCCACTCTTAACTTCTTGATTTTCTGATGTTTATCTTCAGCCAGGATACCTCCTCTGAAATCCAACTTCTTACTTTACATCTTTAAAAGACATTTCAAACTTTCTATGGCAGATATAAGCCCCTGACCTACTTCTTTCCTATTTCATTTAGTTTCCTAACTCCTTTTGCCCAGGTATTTTATTCAAAAATCTCAGAAATCTTGAGTCCTCTCGTTTTTCCATGATAAATATTTTATTAGGGAAACCTATTGGTTTTCCTTCAGACTATATCCAGTATCTGACCACTCCTCTCCATCTCCACTTATACTTCAAGCCAACACCGCATATCACTGATTAAAATAGCCTCCTAACTAGTCTCTCTGTTTATGCCTTTGTTCCCCTTCAAACTCAGCCAAGTCTATCCTCAAAAGAGTAGCCAAAGCAATCCCATTAAAATATAGTCAGATCTTACCCTTATGCTCACAAAACCCATTGGCTCTTTATTTAACTTAAAACAAAGGTTATTAAAGTCCTTAATAACCAACAAACTCTTACGTGATTAAGAGCCCTGTTAACTCTCTAACTTCATCTCATGATACTCTACTCCTTGTTCACTCTACCCCAGGCATAACTGGTCTTCTTTGAATAGACCAGATAATTTGTTCATCAGGGCCTTTGTAATTGCCAATCTGCTGCCTAGAATAATATTATCTCAAAAGTCTATATTGTTTTTTCCTTTGCCTACTTTAGATCTTATCCATATGATAGCTTCTCAATGAGGCCTTTCTTGTCAAAATATTATAAACATTCTCTGATACCTCTTATCTACTTTCTCTGGTTTTGTCTTCTCCTTCACACTATTTCTCTTGAAGTTTTTATTCTCTGCCTCTCTTCTAGAATACATTTTTTAATGGAGGCCAGGATATTTTTCCTTTTTATTTCCCCTGCTATTCCATAGTATTTGACACATAATAGACGCTCAATAATATCTGGTTGATGCATGAATAACTTTTCCTATTCTTCCCCCATAGGGAAGAAAATTGGAATAGAGTGAGAGAGGATTCCTTAGTATAAGCTAAGAATGTAAGCATTCATCTCAAGGTTCTAAACAGATACTCTGAGTTATGGTGATTGCTACCTTTCAATCTCATTTTGACACAGTGTGGTCAAGAAACAAGAGATCCTCTAGCTTTGAAAACAGAGTAACAACCCACTTTAAGTCCCATTCTTGTGTTTTGTTGGAAGAATATTCTGAATGGCAGGTATGGTAAATAGTGTCCTCCAAAACAACTTACTCATTGAAATCTTTTTGGGTAGAGGTGAGGGGAATAGGGATTAGATCTGTTTGCTAGCATAAAATTATCAGTATTCTTAGTATACACTAGAATTTTAAATGCCCTGCAGTGGTTGATTACATTCTCATACTACCTGGACTTGTATAACAAATTACAGTGTGAGGGATGCAAAGATCATAATGAGATACATGAAATATCTTTTCCTTTTCCCATCTTATCCTGAACCAGAAGACAATCAATGATGGGAATCAATAGGATTCAGTCAATCTGAAGAAAAAGAGGAGGAGCAATTGACCTAAAATGCTTATCAGTTAAACCTTTCATGCCTAGCCTATTGCAGATGTCTGGCCCTTTCTGTCTTCAGTCCTCTGGAGACATCAGAGAATGAATACCCATCACAACAGCCCTGTCACTTTCTTTGAAAACAGAATACCTGAATCTTGAACTTACAGTATGCACTCTGTTCATCTGCTTGATCACAAAGGTTGGGAACAATCCCATGTATGTCATTACATAAATTTGACATTTATATTTGAAAAGGTTTACTCTTCTATTTGTTCATCTATAAAAGTCCCTATTATGATTTCATAAGACATTATGGGGCATTAGGATACAAAGATTGGTTAATATTGCACAGTCAGTGCATACTGTATGCTTATAGCAAAGAGAATTTATGATTGAAATTATGTTAGAAAACACCAAGTTTTGCAGTTAGTTTCATAACATTTTACCCAATTATGGAGTAGAGGGTGGGGCAGAAAAATCAATGTTTTCTTTGAACTTCTCAGTTGTTGATGACTATGCTAAGTTGCTTTTTACATTTACATTTATTTTATTTTATTTTATTTTATGTTATTTTATTTTGTTATTTATTTTATTATTTTATTTTAATTTACATACAAATTAGTTAGCATATAGTGCAACAATAATTTCAGGAGTAAATTCCTTAGTGCCCCTTACCCATTTAGCCCATCCCCCCTCACACACCCCCTCCAGTAACCCTCTATTTGTCCTCCATATTTGTGAGTCTCTTATGTTTTTTCCGCCTCCCTGTTTTTATATTATTTTTGTTCCCTACCCTTATGTTCATCTGTTTTGTCTCTTAAAATCCTCATATGAGTGAAGTCATATGATTTTTGTCTTTCTCTAATTTCGCTTAGCATAATACCCTCTAGTTACATTGTGTGTGTGTGTGTGTATATATATATATATATATATATATATATATATATATATATACAGATATACATATATATGTGTGTGTTTGTATATATATATATATATATATATATATATATATATATATATATATACACCACATTTTCTTTATACATTCATCCATCTCTATGGAAATTTGGGCTCTTTCCATACTTTGGCTATTGTTGATAGTGCTGCTATAAACATGGGGGTGCATGTGACCCTTTGAAACAGCACACCTGTATCCCTTGGATAAATCCCTAGTAGTGCAATTGCTGGGTCGTAGGGTAGTTCTATTTTTAGTTTTTTGAAGAACCTCCATACTGTTTTCCAGAGTGGCTGCACCAGCTTGCATTGCCACCAACAATACAAAAGAGATCCTCTTTCTCCTAATCCTCGCCAACATCTGTTGTTCCCTGAGTTGTTAATTTAAGCCATTCTGGCTGGTGTGAGGTGGTATCTCCTTGTGGTTTTGATTTGTATTTCCCTGATGATGAGTGATGAGCATTTTTTCATGTGTCGGTTGGCCATCTGAATGTCTTCTTTGGAGAAGTGTCTGTTCATGTATTTTGCCCATTTCTTCACTGGATTATTTTTTGGGGGTGTGTGTTGAATTTGATAAGTTCTTTATAGATTTTGGATACGAACCCTTTATCTGATATGTCATTTGCAAATATCTTCTCCCATTCTGTTGGTTGCCTTTTAGTTTTGCTGATTGTTTCCTTTGCTGTGCAAAAGCTTTTTATTTTGATGAGGTCCCAGTGGTTCATTTTTGCTTTTGTTTCCCTTGCCTCAGGAGAAGTGTTGAGTAAGAAGTTGCTGTGGCCAAAATCAAAGAGGTTTTTGCCTGCTTTCTCCTCAAGCATTTTGATGGCTTCCTGTCTTACATTGAGGTCTTTCATCCATTTTGAGTTTATTTTTGTGTATGGTGTAAGAAAGTGGTCCAGGTTCATTTTTCTGCATGTTGCTGTCCAGTTTTCCCAGCACCACTTGCTGAAGAGACTGTCTTTATTCCATTGGTTATTATTTCATGCTTTTTCAAAGATTAGTTGGCCATACATTTGTGGGTCCATTTCTGGGTTCTCTATTCTGTTCCGTTGATCTGAGTGTCTGTTTTTGTGCCAATAACATACTGTCTTGATGATTACAGCTTTGAGGTATAGCTTGAAGTCTGGGGTTGTGATGCCTCCTGCTTTGGTTTTCTTTTTCAAGATTGCTTTGGCTATTCGGGTTTTTTTCTGGTTCCATACAAATTTTAGGATTATTTGTTCTAGCTCTGTGAAGAATGCTGGTGTTATTTTGATAGGGATTGCATTGAATATGTAGATTGCTTTGAGTAGTATCAACATTTTAACAGTATTTGTTCTTCCTATCCAGGAGTATGGAATCTTTTTTCAATTTTGTGTCTTCTTCAATTTCTTTAATAAGCTTTCTACAGTTTTCAGTGTCTAGATTTTTCACCTCTTTAGTTAGATTTATTCCTAGGTATTTTATGGTTTTTGGTGCAACTATAAATGGGATTGATTCCTTGATTTCTCTTTATGTTGCTTCATTGCTGGTGTATAGGAATGCAACCTATTTCTGTGCGTTGATTTTATATCCTGCAACTTTGCTGAATTCATGAATCAGTTCTAGCAGTTTTTTGGTGGAATATTTAGGGTTTTCCAAATAGAGCATCATGTCATCTGCGAAGAGTGAAAGTTTGACCTCTTCCTGGCTGATTTGATGCCTTTTATTTCTTTGTGTTGTCTGATTGCTGAGGCTAAGACTTCCAATACTATGTTAAATAACAGTGGCAAGAGTGGACATCCCTGTTTTGTTCCTGACCTTAGGGGGAAAGCTCTCAGTTTTTCCCCATTGAGGATGATATTAGCGTTGGGTCGTTCATATATGGCTTTTATGATCTCAAGGTATACTGCTTCTATCCCTACTTTCTTGATGGTTTTTATCAAGAAAGGATGTTGTATTTTGTTGAACGCTTTCTCTGCATCTAATGAGAGGATCATATGGTTCTTGCCCTTTCTTTTATTGATGTGATGAATCACGTTAATTGTTCTGCCGCTATTGAACCAGCCCTGCATCTCAGGTATAAATCCCACTTGGTTATGATGAATAATTTTTTTAATGTATTGTAGGATCCAGTTGGCTAATATCTTGTTGAGAATTTTTGCATCCATATTCATCAGGAAAATTGGTCTATAGTTTTCCTTTTTAGTGGGGTCTCTGGTTTTGGAATCAAGGTCATGCTGGCTTCATAGAAAGAGTTTAGAAGTTTTCCTTCCATTTCTATTTTTTGGAACAGGTTTAAGAGAATAGGTGCTAACTCTTCCTTAAATGTTTGGTAGAATTCCCCTGGAAATCCATCTGGCCCTGGACTCTTGTTTTTTGGCAGATTTTTGATTACTAATTTGATTTCCTTACTGGTTATGGGTCTGTTCAAATTTTCTATTTCTTCCTGTTTAAGTTTTGGTAGTGTAAATGTTTCTAGGAATTTGTCCATTTCTTCCAGGTTGCTCATTTTATTGGCATATAATTGCTCATAATATTCTCTTATTATTGTTTTTATTTCTGCTGTGTTGGTTGGTTGTGATCATTCTTCTTTCATTCTTGATTTTACTTATTTGGGTCCTTTCCTTTTTGTTTTTGATCAAACTGTCACTGGCTAGTGGTTTATCAGTTTTGTTTATCCTTTCAAAGAACCAGCTTCTGGTTTCATTGATCTGTTCTACTATTTTTTTTTTTGTTTCGATAGCATTAATTTCTGCTCTAATCTTTATTATTTCCTGTCTATTGCTGGTTTGGGGTTTTATTTGCTGTTCCTTTTCCAGCTCTTTAAGGCATAAGGTTAGGTTGTGTATCTGAGATCTTTCTTCCTTCTTTAGGAAGGCCTGGATTGCTATATACTTCCTCTTATGACCACCTTTGCTGCATCCCAGAGGTTTTGGGTTGTGGTGTTATCATTTTCATGGGCTTCCATATACTTTTTAATTTCCTCTTTAACTTCTTGGTTAGTCCATTCATTCTTTAGGAAGATGTTCTTCAGTCTCCAAATATTTGCTACCTTTCCAAATTTTTTCTTGTGGTTGATTTGGAGTTTCATAGCATTGTGGTCTGAAAATATGCACAGTATGATCTTAGTCTTTTTGTATTTGTTGAAGGTTGATTTCTGTTGCAGTATGTGATCTATTCTGGAGAGCATTTCATGTGCACTGGAGAAGAATGTGTATTCTGCTGCTTTAGGATGAAATGTTCTGAATATATGTTAAGTCCGTCTAGTCCAGTGTGTCATTCAAAGCCATTGTTTCCGGGTTGATTTTTTGATTAGATGATCTGTCCATTGCTATGAGTGGGGTGTTGAAGTCTTCTACCATTATGGTATTACTATCAATGAGTTCCTTTATGTTTGTGATTAATTGATTTATATATTTGTGTGCTTTCACATTTGGTGCATAAATGTTTACGATTATTAGGTCTTCTTGGTGGATAGACCCCTTAATTATGATTTAATGCCCTTCTTCATCTCTTGATACAGTCTTTATTTTATTTTATTTTATTTTTTTAAAGTTTACTTTATTTTATTTTATTTTTTTTCAATATATGAAATTTATTGTCAAATTGGTTTCCATACAACACCCAGTGCTCATCCAAAGAGATGCCCTCCTCAATACCCATCACCCACCCTCCTCTCCCTCCCACGCCCCATCAACCCTCAGTTTGTTCTCAGTTTTTAAGAGTCTCTTATGCTTTGGCTCTCTCCCACTCTAACCTCTTTTTTTTCCCTTCCCCACCCCCATGGATTTCTGTTAAGTTTCTCAGGATCCACATAAGAGTGAAAACATATGGTATCTGTCTGTCTCTGTATGGCTTATTTCACTTAGCATCACACTCTCCAGTTCCATCCACGTTGCTACAAAGGGCCATATTTCATTCTTTCTCATTGCCATGTAGTACTCCGTTGTGTATATACACCACAGTTTCTTTATGCATTCATCAGTTGATGGACATTTAGGCTCTTTCCATAATTTGGCTATTGTTGAGAGTGCTGCTGTAAACATTGGGGTACAAGTGCCCCTATGCATCAGTACTCCTGTATCCCTTGGGTAAATTCCTAGCAGTGCTATTGCTGGGTCATATGGTAGGTCTATTTTTAATTTTCTGAGGAACCTCCACACTGCTTTCCAGAGCGGCTGCACCAATTTGCATTCCCCCCAACAGTGCAAGAAGGTCCCAGTTTCTCCACATCCTCTCCAGCATCTAGAGTCTCCTGATTTGTTCATTTTGGCCACTCTGACTGGCGTGAGGTGATACCTGAGTGTGGTTTTGATTTGTATTTCCCTGATAAGGAGCGACGCTGAACATCTCTTCATGTGCCTGTTGGCCATCCGGATGTCTTCTTTAGAGAAGTGTCTATTCATGTTTTCTGCCCATTTCTTCACTGGGTTATTTGTTTTTTGGGTGTGGAGTTTGGTGAGCTCTTTATAGATTTTGGATACTAGCCCTTTGTCTGATATGTCATTTGCAAATATCTTTTCCCATTCCATTGGTTGCCTTTTAGTTTTGTTGGTTGTTTCCTTTGCTGTGCAGAAGCTTTTTATCTTGATGAGGTCCCAGTAGTTCATTTTTGCTTTTAATTCCCTTGCCTTTGGGGATGTGTCGAGTAAGAGATTGCTACGACTGAGGTCAGAGAGGTCTTTTCCTGTTTTCTCCTCTAGGGTTTTGATGGTTTCCTATCTCACATTCAGGTCCTTTATCCATTTTGAGTTTACTTTTGTGAATGCTGTGAGAAAGTGGTCTAGTTTCAACCTTCTGCATGTTGCTGTCCAATTCTCCCAGCACCATTTGTTAAAGAGACTGTCTTTTTTCCATTGGATATTCTTTCCTGCTTTGTCAAAGACGAGGTGGCCATACGTTTGTAGGTCTAGTTCTGGGGTTTCTACTCTATTCCATTGGTCTATGTGTCTGTTTTTGTGCCAATACCATACTGTCTTGATGATTACAGCTTTGTAGTAGAGGCTAACGTCTGGGATTGTGATGCCTCCTGCTTTGGTCTTCTTCTTCAAAATTACTTTGGCTATTCGGGGCCTTTTGTGGTTACATATGAATTCTAGGATTGCTTGTTCTAGCTTCGAGAAGAATGCTGGTGCAATTTTGATTGGGATTGCGTTGAATGTGTAGATAGCTTTGGTACTATTGACATTTTGACAATATTTATTCTTCCAATCCATGAGCATGGAATGTTTTTCCATTTCTTTATATCTTCTTCAATTTCCTTCGTAAGCTTTATGTAGTTTTCAGCATACAGATCTTGTACATCTTTGGTTAGATTTATTCCTAAGTATTTTATACTTCTTGGTGCAATTGTGAATGGGATTAGTTTCTTTATTTGTCTTTCTGTTGCTTCATTATTAGTGTATAAGAATGCTACTGATTTCTGTACATTGATTTTGTATCCTGCGACTTTGCTGAATTCATGTATCAGTTCTAGCAGACTTTTGTTGGGGTCTATCGGGTTCTCCATGTATAATATTATGTCATCTGCAAAAAGTGAAAGCTTGAATTCATCTTTTCCAATTTTTATGTCTTTGATTTCCTTTTGTTGTCTGATTGCTGATGCTAGAACTTCCAACACTATGTTAAACAACAGCGGTGAGAGTGGACATCCCTGTCGTGTTCCTGATCTCAGGGGGAAAGCTCTCAGTTTTTCCCCATTGAGGATGATGTTAGCTGTGGGCTATTCATAAATGGCTTTTATGATGTTTAAGTATGTTCCTTCTATCCCGACTTTCTCAAGGGTTTTTATTAAGAAAGGATGCTGAATTTTGTCAGATTTTTTGTATCGATTGATAGGATCATTTTGGTTCTTATCTTTTCTTTTATTAAGGTGATGTATCACATTGATTCATTTGCCAATGTTGAACCAGCCCTGCATCCCAGGAATGAATCCCACTTGATCATGGTGAATAATTCTTTTTATATGCTGTTGAATTCGATTTGCTAGTATCTTACTGAGAATTTTTGCATCCATATTCATCAGGGATATTGGCCTATAGTTCTCTTTACTGGGTCTCTGGTTTAGGAATCAAAGGAATTCTGGCTTCATAGAATGAGTCTGGAAGTTTTCCTTCCCTTTCTATTTCTTGGAATAGCTTGAGAAAGATAGGTATTTTCTCTGCTTTAAACGTCTGGTAGAACTCCCCTGGGAAGCCATCTGGTCCTGGACTCTTATTTGTTGGGAGATTTTTGATAACCGATTCAATTTCTTCGCTGGTTATGGGTCTGTTCAAGCTTTCTATTTCCTCCTGATTGAGTTTTGGAAGTGTGTGGGTGTTAGGAATTTATCCATTTCTTCCAGGTTGTCCAGTTTGTTGGCATATAATTTTTCATAGTATTCCCTGGTAGTTGCTTGTATTTCTGAGGGATTGGTTGTAATAATTCCATTTTCATTCATTATTTTATCTATTTGGGTCATCTTCCTTTTTTTTTTTTGAGAAGCCTGGCTAGATGTTTATCAATTTTGTTTATTTTTTCAAAAAACCAACTCTTGGTTTCATTGATCTGCTCTACAGTATTTTTAAGATTCTATATTGTTTTTTTCTGCTCTGATCTTTATTATTTCTCTTCTTCTGCTGGGTTTAGGGTGTCTTTGCTGTTCTGCTTCTATTTCCTTTAGGTGTGCTGTTAGATTTTGTATTTGGGATTTTTACTTGTTTCTTGAGATAGGCCTGGATTGCAATGTATTTTCCTCTCAGGACTGCCTTCACTGCATCCCAAAGCATTTAGATTGTTGTATTTTCATTTTCGTTTGTTTCCATATATTTTTTAATTTCTTCTCTAATTGCTTGGTTGACTCATTCATTCTTTAGTAGCGTGTTCTTTAACCTCCATGCTTTTGGAGGTTTTCCAGGCTTTTCCCTGTGGTTGATTTCAAGCTTCATAGCATTGTGGTCTGAAAGTATGCATGGTATGATCTCAATTCTTGTATACTTATGAAGGGCTGTTTTGTGACCCAGTATGTGATCTATGTTTGAGAAGGTTCCATGTGCACTCGAGAAGAAAGTATATTCTGTTGCTTTGGGATGCAGAGTTCTAACTATATCTGTCAAGTCCATTTGATCCAATGTGTCATTCAGGGCCCTTGTTTCTTTATTGACCATGTATCTAGATGATTTATCCATTTCTGTAAGTGGAGTGTTAAAGTCCCCTGCAATTACCACATTCTTAGCAATAAGGTTGCTTATGTTTGTGAGTAATTGTTTTATATATTTGGGGGCTCCCGTATTCAGCGCATAGACATTTATAATTGTTAGCTCTTCCTGATGGATAGACCCTGTAATTATTATATAATGCCCTTCTTCATCTCTTGTTACAGTCTTTAATTTAAAGTCTAGTTTGTCTGATATAAGTATGGCTACTCCAGCTTTGTTTTGACTTCCAGTAGCATGATAAATAGTTCTCCATCCCCTCACTTTCAATCGGAAGGTGTCCTCAGTTCTAAAATGAGTCTCTTGTACACAGCAAATAGATGGGTCTTGTTTTTTTTATCCATTTTGATACCCTATGTCTTTTGGTTGGCGCATTTAGTCCATTTACATTCAGTGTTATTATAGAAAGATATGGGTTTAGAGTCATTGTGATATATGTAGGTTTCATGCTTGTAGCAATGTGTCTGGTACTTTGTCTCACAGGATCCCCCTTAGGATCTCTTGTAGGGCTGGTTTAGTGGTGACGAATTCCTTCAGTTTTTGTTTGTTTGGGAAGACCTTTATCTCTCCTCTTCTGAATGAGAGACAGCTGGATAAAGGATTCTCGGCTGCATATTTTTATGTTCATCACATTGAAGATTTCCTGCCATTCCTTTCTGGCCTGCCAAGTTTCAGTAGAGAGATCCATCACAAGTCTTATCGGTCTCCCTTTATATGTTAGAGCGTATTTATCCCTAGCTGCTTTCAGAATTTTCTCTTTATCCTTGTATGTTGCCAGTTTCACTATGATATGTCATGCAGAAGATCGATTCAAGTTACGTCTGAAGGGAGTTCTCTGTGCCTCTTGGATTTCAATGCCTTTTTCCTTCCCCAGATCAGGGAAGTTCTCAGCTATGATTTCTTCAAGTACACCTTCAGCACCTTTCCCTCTCTCTTCCTCCTCTGGAATACCAATTATGAGTAGATTATTTCTCTTTAGTGCATCACTTAGTTCTCTAATTTTCCCCTCATACTCCTGGATTTTTTTATCTCTCTTTTTCTCAGCTTCCTCTTTTTCCATAACTTTATCTTCTAGTTCACCTATTCTCTCCTCTGCCTCTTCAATTCGAGCTGTGGTCATCTCCATTTTATTTTCAACTCATTTATAGCATTTTCTAGTTCCTCCTGGCTGTTTCTTAGTCCCTTGATCTCTGTAGCAATAGATTCTCTGCTGTCCTTTATACTGTCTTCAAGCCAGCGATTAATTTTATGACTATTATTCTAAACTCACTTTCTGTTATATTGTTTAAATCGTTTTTTGATCAGTTCGTTAGCTGTCGTTATTTCCTGGAGGTTTTTTTGAGGGGAATTCTTCCGTTTCGTCATTTTGGATAGTCCCTGGAGTGGTGAGGAATTTCAGGGCACTTCCCCTGTGCTATCTTGAATAACCTGTGTTGGTGGGCGGGGCTGCTGTCAGACCTGATGTCTGCCCCCAGCCCACCGCTGGGGCCACAGTCAGACTGGTGTGTGCCTTCTGTTTCCCTCCCCTAGGGGCGGGATTCACTGTGGGGTGGTGTGGCCCGTCTGGGCTACTTGCACACTTCCAGGCTTGTGGTGCTGGGGATCTGGCGTATTAGCTGGGGTGGGTCAGCAAGGTGCACATGGGTGGGAGGGGTAGGCTCAGCTCGCTTATCCTTCGGTGATCCACTTTGGGTGGGGCCCCTGCTGCGCCAGGAGGGAGTCAGACCCACTGCCGGAGGGATGGATCCGCAGAAGCACAGTGTTGGGTGTTTGCGCAGTGCAAACAAGTTCCCTGGCAGGAATTGGTTCTCTTTGGGATTTTGGCTGGGGGATGGACGAGGGAGATGGTGCTGGTGAGTGCCTTTGTACCCCGCCAAGCTGAGCTCTGTCGTCCGGGGCTCAACACTCTCCCTCCCATTGTCCTCCAGTCCTCCCGTTCTCCGAGCAGATCTGTTAGCTTATAACCTTCCAAATGTTAAGTCCCACTTGCTGTCGGAACACACTCTGTCCGGCCCATCCGCTTTTGCAAGCCAGACTCGGGGCCTCTGTTTGGCTGGCGGGCTGCCCCTCTGCCCCGGCTCCCCCCCTGCCAGTCCGTGTAGGGCACACCACCTCTTCGCCCTTCCTACACTCTTCCGTGGGCCTCTTGTCTGTGCTTGGTTCCAGAGAATCCGTTGTGCTAGTCTTCTGGCAGTGTTCCAGGTTATTTAGGCAGGTGTAGGTGGAATCCAAGTGATCAGCAGGATGCTGTGAGCCCAGCGTCCTCCTACGCCACCATCTTCCCCTCTTCTCCGATACAGTCTTTATTTTAAAGTCTAGATTGTCTGATATAATTATGGCTACTCCAGCTTTCTTTTGTTGACCATTAGTATGATAGATGGTTCTCCAACCCCTTACTTTCAATCTGAAGGTGTCTTTAGGTCTGAAGTGGGTCTCTTGTAAACAGCATGTAGATGTATCTTGTTTTCTTATCCATTCTGTTACCCTATGTCTTTTGATTGCAGCACTGAGTTCATTGACCTTTAGAGTGAGTGGTGAAGTATATGAATTTATTGCCATTATGTGGCTTGTAGAGTTGGAGTTTCTGGTGGTGTTCTCTGGTCCTTTCTAATCTTTGTTGCTTTTGGTATGTATGTATGTATGTATGTATGTATGTTTTTATATTTTCATCTTTTCTACCCTCAGAGAGTCCCCCTCAAAATTTCTTGCAAGGCTGTTTTAGTGGTCACAAACTCCTTTAATTTTTGTTTGCCTGGGAAACTTTTTATCTCTCCTTCTATTTTGAATGACAGTCTTGCAGGGTAAAGAATTCTTGGCTGCATATTTTTTTGATTCAGCACAGTGAATATATCCTGCCACTCCTTTCTGGCTTGCCAAGTTTCTGTGGCTAGGTTGCTGCAAACCTGATCTGTCTTCCCTTGTAGGTTAAGGACGTTTTTTCCCTTGCTGCTTTCATGATTCTCTCTTTGCCTATTTGGTGAATTTGACTGTGATATGCCTTGTTGATGGTCGGTTTTTGTTGAATCTAATGGGAGTCCTCTGTGCTTCCTGGATTTTGATGTCTGTTCTTTCCCCAGGTTAGGAAACTTTTTGCTATGATTTGCTCACATAACCCTTCTACTCCTATTTCTGTTTCTTCCTCTTCTGGGACACCTATGATTCTGATGTTGTTCCTTTTTAATGAGTCAGTGATCTCTCTAATTGTTAAATCATGCTCTTTTGCCTTAATCTCCCTCATTTTTTATGCTTCGTTATTCTCCATAAGTTTATCCTCTATATCACTGATTCTCTGTTCTGCCTCATCCATCCTTGCTGCTGCGGCATCCATTCATGATTGCAGCTCAGTTATAGCATTTTTTATTTCATCCTGACTAGTTTTTACTTCTTTTATCTCTGCAGAAAGGGATTCTGATCTATTTTTGACTCCAGCTAGTATTATTATCGAGATTCTAAATTCTGGTTCAGACATCTTGCTTGTATCTGTGTTGGTTAAATCCCTCGCTGTCGTTTCTTACTGCTCTTTCTTTTGTGGTGAATTCCTTTGTTTCATCATTTTGAAGGGAGAAAAGGAATTGAGATAGAAAAAATTAAAATTAAAAAATATTAAAATTAAAATAATTAAACACACACACACAATCAAATAAATGATGCTATATCCTAAGTGTGTTTTGGTCTGCGTTTGAAAGTGGCTTGATAGATTAGAGAAAAAAGGGGAAAAAAGAAAAAAAAAAGGTAATTGTTGGAAAATTTGAAGAAAATGAATACGTTGAAGTAGACAAAAATGAAATGATGGAAGTAAACTAGAATTTGAAAAAAATTACACAAAAGTAAAAATATAATTAAAAAAATCAATAAAAATATTTTTAATAATTATTAAAAATAAAAATGAATTTTTTCTCTTTCTGTATTCAAGAAAAAGAAAATAAATGCAAAAGAGAAAAAAAAGCAAATCATTTGAAAATTTGAAAAAATGAATACACCAAAGTAGACTAAAATAAAATTATGGAAGTAAAATAGAATTTGAAAAACATTTACACAAAAGTAAAAAATATAGTGAAAAATGAAAAAAAATATTTTTAATAAAAATTGAAAATAACGATGATTTTTTTCTCTTTCTGTATTCAAGAAAAAGAAAAGAAATGAAAAAAAGAGAAAAAAATTTAAAAAAGAAAGAAAAAAAAAGAAAGAAAATTGAATGGATGTACCCGCTAACAGACTGAAATATGACTGAAGTTACTTTATTTTCCCCTGGAAGTCAGATCAGGAAGCACTTTATAGTCCATAAACTAAGCAGGCAGTGAGACTTCTGTTCTTGAAGGGCAAGGTTGCCCCAGTTGGGCAGGGCTTAGTGTAATGACTCTGTTCTCCACTAGATGGTGCTGCTAGCCTGCTGGGGTGGATTGTTGTGGCACTTGTAGGTGCATATGCGCATGGGCGGGAGCGGTGAAAATGGCATCACCCAGCTATGCAGTCTGTGGTATCAGAACTCTTTTCTCCTTGATCAGCAATCCTGCACCTGTCCTTTGTCTTCAGCTTTCATCCACTCCCCACTTTTACACTGTCCGTGACCAAGCCCCAGGTAGTACCTCTCTCCAGAGTTTTGTCTCAGATGCGGCTGATTTCCTGGCTCCTTATTTCTGAGGAACTGCAGCTTTGACCCGTTCCTCCCCGCTGCGGAGGGTCTCACTGAGTAATGGCTGAATACCGGCCACACTCAGGAGAGTTCACAAGATCTTGCTGCTGCCTTTGCCCAGAGACTTCAGCCAGGTGCCAGCCCTCCCCAGAAAAAGTTTGCAAGATAGTGTAGCAGCAGCATTTCAGGGATTATGGAAAATCACAGCACACATCTGGCACCAGGCTTCACTCTTAGGGCCTTGTTCCAGCACTATTTGAATGTGGCCATTCTCTGGGGTCTGCTTGGCCCAGGTTGCCTCACAGCCTCTACCAAATGTCCTTCTAGCAGTGGAACTGCTTCTCCCCGTGTGGCTTGAGAACCTCCCAGACCCCACTCTGCTCCTGGGGATTCACCCTTCCCACCAGAGCACCGCCAGTTATCGAGCTGCAGAGTTGCAGACTCTGCGCTCCCTCTGTTTACAGTGTTAATGGAATTTAAACCCTCTCCTTTCTCCCTTTTTAGTTCAGTCCCTGTGGCTGTTTCCAATTTTCCACTTTCTCTCCAGCTGCTTTTGGGGAGGGGTGCTTTTCCTGTATTCTCTCCACTGTCTCTGTCCTCTCTCTACATGAAAAAGCACGTCCCTGCCCTCCGCGGCTTCTCTGTCCCCAAGTTCACCTCTCCGTGCCACAGAACTCCGTGCTGAGTTCTGTGGTTCAGGTTGTGCAGATTGTTGTGTTAATCCTCAGATCAGTTTTCTAGGTGTGCAGGATGGTTTAGTGTTGGTCTGGCTGTATTTCATGGATGAGAGACACAGAAAAAACTTCCATGCTGTTCCACCATCTTGGCTCCCTCCACATTTACATTAATTTTTAAAATAATTCTTCAGCATTGGTATTAGAACTATTTTACTGAAGAGTAACCCAAGAGTCTCAGAGTGATTAAGTGGTTTCCTCAAGATCAAGCTGACACAGTCAGACGATCATCTGCAAATATTTATTGAACACCCATGGGCACAACTATTCTTGTAAGATAATACAGACACAGTTGCAATCCTCATAATTTTCTAGGTGAGAAAAACCCATCAATAAGAATTCCAAAATTGTTGTTACGAGTGAATAGTGTATTAGGATTTTTGAGATTTTGCTCATTGCTTATATAAGACAAACTTCATTTTGCAAGTGTAGACATGATACTCTAATAACTTAAATAAAATAATTGAATAATTTTAGCTAAATTATTTATTATTAATTAACATTAGAAAACATTAGTTTGAATTGTGTAAATAGCTGCTGTTACACATTAAAGAGGATAGAACCAGACTATAGCTATAGATAATAGACTATATATTTTGTTATATGGCTTACAACATGAATGTTACCTTGTGCAATTATTACAATAATTCTGTGAAATTACTTCTTTTGCCTGTGAGGAAATCTGAGATGAGCCTGTTTAATGGGTATTCAAAGCCACATGAGTGGCAGAGTGAGAATTCAAACCCATATCTTGGCTAGTGCTATTTTCTGAGCTCCAAAAGAATATGTAAACTCACCTCCAGATTCTCTGTGTGTGGAAAAAATATCCTCTAACAAATTGTTCTGTCTAATGTTACTGCATAATTAAGCAGATTATAGGATAAATTAATGTGTTGACATAGTTAACTATTTCTTATTTACTTTTCTTTCCCTGTGGAGCAGGCTACACTGTAGGAGGCCTTTTAAATGGAAACATCCCATTAACTTTCTTAACACAGAGGTGGGGAGACAGACACAGCAACAAATACAGCTACTAAAGCTGCCCTTAGGCACCCTGAAAAGATGTCATCTCAAACATCAGAGAGCAGTAAATCATAGAAGGAAGGTGGCAGTAGGGGGAAGTCAAAAGACTTGTTTTTTCTCAAAATGTGATTTGCTTCACGATTCTGAGGGAGCTCATTAAACATGCAGATTCCTGGGCTTCAGCCTAAACTACTGAATCTGAATCTCACAGCTGAGTCCCAAATGTGTCAATTATAAAAGCTCCCTAGGTGATTTTTTTTTCATTAAGGCACATTAAATATTGAGAATCTGATACATAGTTCATTCTGAGTCAACAGACTTCAGTTAGGATACTTTGTCTGCACTAGGATACTCTGCCTAATTTAAACAGGAATTTACTGAAAGATCTCAAAAGTTGATTGAGGCAGAAGAAGCAGTTAGTCCTTGAGATCTAGGAAGAGTAAACCACAACATGAATAATCTGTTCAGGACATCATAGCTCACTCTGGATAGATACCAACCATTTTTAGGGTCTTTGCCTTTCAGGATTATAACAGATCAGAACCAGCCCCTTGTCTAATGGGTAGCTGGCCTCCCAGACCAGGCTGATCCAGTGGGGAAAAGGCATTTCCAGTAAGGAATCTGGATGCTAGCAGAAAGGGGAATTAATACTTAGCAGTCTAAACACAACTGCCCTCGGTATAGTACATAAGAGTTTAGTTTCATTATTGACTGAAGTCTGATATGGCATTCTGCAGGCAACTCCAGTAAGATCTAGCCTGGAAGGGGCCTCCACTTAGAGAAACAATATTTAATTGCTAGTTATGAACTCTAATGCCATCAAGTGACAGTGAATGCTGGAGCTTTAAAAGGTCTCAGTGCGGCCTACCTCTGCCCTGTGGTGTCCCTTCATGTCCTCAAAGCTTTCCTTGTGGACAGCTAATCATTCCCTTACCCTCACAACAAGCGGGCCTGTCAAGTTTTAGGTGGTAGCTCCCAAGTTTGAGTAACTCAATAATGTTTTGTTATGAAAAGATAGAAGAAATAAATCAATTTTTTATGGGGTAGTACCCACTTTGGTTACTGACTAAAGTTTAATTATTCATATAACTATAATTCCCATGCCATCAGGTTTCCATTTTCTGCCTGCTGCCTTAACATTCTTTCTACCTAGAATACTTCTCCTCCAGACCATCACATTTTGGGGTCCTTATCTGTATTCATATTTTAGCTCAAATGAGATTTTTCCAAGGAGCTCTTTCCAACCATCAAATCTCTATAAACTGTCCTTATCTTCTACCATGTCCCTTCTGGGCTCTGTGCTGACAGCATGGAGCCTGCTTGGGATTGTGTCTCTCCCTCTCTCTGCCCCTGACCCACTCGCTCTGTGTCTCTCCCAAAAAATAAATAAACTTTAAAAAATATTTAATATCATTAGAATATTAACCACCCCTTTCATGCCATACACACACACCCAAATGAACTGGAAAGTACTTGCCCACTTCATTTTGACATGCCCAAGACTGCATCTTATTTTGAGTAGGACATAAGGAATTTATATTTCTTACCTGAATACATAGTTCTCATAATGTCAGTCTCCTTAGCAGGGGTATGGATGGCTCTTCTTTTCTATCCTGCCTTTTTTTTTTTTTTATAATGTTTATTTATTTTTGAGAGAGAGAGAGAGAGAGAGAGAGAGAAAGCATGAGAATGGGAGGGGCAGAGAGAGAGAGGAAGACACAGAATGCAAAGCAGGCTCCAGGCTCTGAGCTGTCAGCACAGAACCCAACGTGGCGCTCAAACCCACAAACAGTGAGATCATGACCTGAGCCAAGGTCGGACGTTTAATCACTGAGTGAGCCACCCATGCACCCCTTTTCCATCCTGCCTTTAACCACATTTCACCATCCATCCCATGCCTTAAATACACCACTGTGCTTTAGAGTTTGCTGAATATGCCAGCTATTCCATTTCCTGTGTGGATTTCTATTTTTTTTTGCCTTCACAAAGAGTTCAAAACAAAAAAAAAACAAAAAAAAAACAAAACAAAAACAAAAACAAATTCCGGAAGAGTGAAAAGTCACAGACTGGATTGGATTGCTAGGCCTTATGACATCCCGTGATTTGTCTTTTTGTTCATCTTTTCATTGCTAAATTTTCTCTCCAGACTTACTTGCCTTTAGTAAGAGTTAATTGTGCATCATACAAATCAGGAATTTAAATGCATTTGTTCTTAGTAACTATTTCTGATACGAGGTTAGTTGGCTCACATCAACAAAGTTGATGCTTAACATGCTATTTTAAAACAAGCATTATTTTCTGAGTGTAATCATTTTAAAATAACTTAAGTGTTCCTTTGAACCATATATGGAAAAACTATTACAACTGTAAAGCAAAATATAAGGCAGTTTCACCACAAGTCATGAGTATTTAAATTTTAGGTGATGATTAGGAAAGATGAGAGAAGTTAGAACTGAAACATATACTGTGTAGTTTAGTGTTTCCACTATTATTGTCAGATATAATTATATATGTTTTACATTACTATACAAATATATGTAAAATTAGATTATATACCTATTAAATATAGTAGATAAAATATATAAATTACATTCAAATCAATGTTAATATATTTTGATATGTTTAATATAATATAATTTTATTTTATTTTATTTTACTTTACTTTCGCTTATGATAGAACTAATATCCTGCAGATAAATTCTACCACCTATGAAATTCAGACAAACAGGGTTTTTACATTTAAGGTCCTCCTTCAATGGACTCGATAAACCCCTTCTTAACTAACTATTTGGACGATTCAAAAAGTCATTCTATTGATTTCTACAAAGTTTGATTTGTCTTTTTTTTAAATTCAAAGCTAGTCTTATTATTTATCTCTCATAAGGAAAGCTAGTAACCTTGTTTAGCTAACTTTATTGAAATATAATTTGATATAAAGTTGCAATTTTGATAGTAAAAATAAAAGAACTTAGATCTAATGATTTATTCTAAAAAATTAAATTAATGATCAGTATTTAAATCAATCTTCATTTGTGAGTCAGTGAGTTCTGACCATGAATAACCACAGATTTCCAGTGGAGATATGAAAATAATAGCATTATTTTAAAAAGTTTTTGCTAGAAATATTTTATGATCCTATGCATTTATAGAATTTGGGAGAAAGATCAATGAGCATGGTTTAAGTTGACTAAATTATCTTTAGAGTTCTAGTTACTGACATAACCAATATTTAAAATTTAATAATCAATTTGGAAAGATAATTTCATCAAATTTTAATTATTACATTTTCAATATAATTACTGCTTTTCTCAAAGAAGAATACAAAGCATATAATCATTTATCTTCTACCTGTATTAATGTTCCTGGATGGGAAAAAATTAATATAGAGAGTGAATACTTCAGTTTATAGGATTAGAACACTGTAGCACAAATAGGGTAGTTACATTTTCTATCATAAAGAAGTATACATATTAAAATATAATTGTTATAATCAGTAAAAATAACACTGGGGACATTTTGGGCTAATTATGAGTCAAAATAATAAAATGAGTTAACTTTATCCATTTAAAATATAAATTTTCACGTATAATGTATGTACATATGTATTAGTATTTGATTTTTAAGGTAGAAGTACATTTTTATTAATAAACAATTTATAATATTTGAAGAAGACCTTTATATCTATATTTAAGTCATTCAAGTTGCAAAAAGACCCTATAGGACCATAAGCCCTTAGAATTTACTATCTATTTGGTCAACTACAACACTGTCTGAAAAAATAAAAACAAGGCGAATAATATTCTTCATAAGTAAGACAAAGTATTAAATATAATGTCAATCTATTTTTAGAAAGGAGGTTTTTCTTATTAGACGAGGCTACTATTTGTTTGACTAGTGTGAAAAACTTCATGATAGATTGATGATTTTTAATGGGCATAGAAAATCATTCAAAATTATGAGACAGAATACTGATGGATGAGACTTCAAGAAACAGTTGATAGAGGGAGATAGAAAAGAAAATAATAATCCAGGGGACTGAGAAGCTATGAATATGACCACACAGGATTAATTGCATATAGAATAGTGAGATATATTTGAAAAGGTAATTGACAATAGATTGTAGGGAATTCTGAAGAGTTTAAGTACTAGAACTGTATACCAATGGTGTGTCATTTAACAGTTTTTCAATCTTTAGAAGATCTCTTGGAGAGAAATATCGGATATATTTGTTTTCAAGTCCATCTACTGATGGACCTCCTGATAAAATTATCTGAGAAGGTGCTAAAAATGCATATTAAAGGTCCTGATTTACTAAGTCTCAGAGGGACCTAGAACTCTGCATTTTTAGCAAGTTCTCTTATTTCTTATTTCACAGTGAAGTCCCAGAAGCACTGGAAGACAGACCATAGCCAGTGGAGTTCTTTGGTTGCTAGAGACTAAGTATTTTGTGCCCCTCTCCAGGGCATGTCTTCAAATGCAGAATGTCTCAAACATATACTTAACAATATACTTGAACAACTGAAGATTTTTCTATACTTCTGAAATGATACTGAATGATTCTGAAGTACTTCTGAATGATCAGAAATTGTGATTCTTTTCCAACCTGTGCTCAGAGCCAAGGCCCCCAGAGAACATCAGTGCTTACCTTTATTAAATTGTCACCATAATTAAATATGGCCTCTCTTGGTTACATGAAATGGAATCCATACAATATGCAAACTCAGCAATTCCATTTCTGTCACTATGGTCAAAGAAAAGTTAATTTTTTATGAACAAGTTAGAAGTTTCACCAGGGATTTGTTTTTAGGGTTTTTTTTTTATTTTTTTTAACGTTTATTTATTTTTGAGACAGAGAGAGACAGAGCATGAACGGGGGAGGGGCAGAGAGAGAGGGAGACACAGAATCAGAAGCAGGCTCCAGGCTCTGAGCCATCAGCCCAGAGCCCGACGCAGGGCTCGAACCCACGGACTGTGAGATCGTGACCTGAGCTCAAGTCGGAGGCTTAACCGACTGAGCCACCCAGGCTCCCCTAGGTTTTTTTTTTTTTAATTTGCATTTTTTAAAACAGTTTAAGTTTAAAACAGCTTTTAAAAAAAAGAAATGCAACTCCATACCTTCAACTGTTGATGCATCCATTTGAATCTTTTGTACAATGCCATGTTGTACTCAGTCAGGCACGTGTGGAATGAATGTGAAGGATAACAAAGCCTTCAGTTTTCGGTTCATGAATCTGTAAATTTTTTTTCCTTTATTTTTTCCCCCTTTGAAAAATCCATTCAGTGCCCCTTGGTATTTACCAAAAAGAATTGAAAACATATGTCCACACAAAAACCTACACATGGATATTTTTAGCAACTTTATTCATAATTACCACTTGGAAGCAACTTAGATGTCTGTCAGTATAGTAAATGGATTAATCAATTAATTATTAATGGATTAATAAAAGAGCTATTGAGCCATAAAAAACCTGGAGGAACCTTAAATGCATGTTGTAAAGTGTAAGAAGCCAATCTAAAAAGGCTACATGGTATATAATTCCAGCTTTTTAACATTCTAGACAAGGCAGACCTATGGGAAGAGCAAAAAGATTAGTGGTTGCCTGGGGTTGGGGAAGGGAAGAATGCATGGAACATAGAGGATTTTTAGGGCAGTATCTAAAGGTGGATACATATTATTATATATTTGTTGAAATATATAGAATGTGCAACACCAAGAGTGAACTGTAATGTAAACTATGGACTTGGGTAATTATGATGTCTCAATGCAGGTTTATCGAATGTTAACAGACGTAGCACTCTGATGGGAGAATGGGGAAGGCTGTGTCTTTTGGGAGGCGGTGGGGGGCATATGAAAATCTATGTACTGCCTCCTTATTTTATTGGTAACTTAAACTGCTCTAAAAAATAAATCAAACCATTCTCATATCATATTTGCTAGATGTTAATATTAAATATTCAATGTTTCTGTACCCTGTGACTGATGAGTTTAAGTGTCATGGAAGATGTCATGTCAAGTCAAATGCTGAATTTGTTTGCTCTATGAATTGATTGCTCATGTAAAATCAGTTTTATTGTTGCTGATATTTAAGGCATAAACCCATTTGAACTGTTTTTACTCATCTCTGATGCCAAACATGGCTGTTTTTTTTTTTTCCCTCACCAATAACCAGTTCTCTGAACTCTGAACACCCCTGATTGTCCTATAATTCAATTCTTTTTGACTCTAAGTACGGGAGTTATTGCTGAACACACAGGTTAAGGGCTCAGTCTCACAAGACTGCCCCCACTCAGATGCGGGTCAGAAGTCCCACATTGCCACCTGTAGTTCTGACCAATTGGCTATAACTTCAAGGGGTTCCTATAATCCCCTCTTTAGATTTGCTAATTTGTTAGAACTCACAGAACTGAAGAAAGTCCTTAACTTACTCTTGTTATTACTTACTATTATGGCTTATTATAAAGGACACAACTCAGGAACAGCTAAATGGAAGAAATGCCCTGCACACAGTATGTGGGGAAGGGGCATGGAGCTTCCATAGCCACTTCAGATGTGCTACCCTGTCACTGCCTGGATGTGTTCATCCACCCAGAAGCTCTCTGAACTCCATTATTTAGGAGTTTTTATGGAAGTTTCATTATATATATGGAAGTTTCATTAACAATTAGTAATTAACTCAATCTTCAACTCCCCTTCTCTCCCAAGAGATCTAAGTGAGGCTGACCAGTCTAATATCTCATTAGCATATAAAAGATGTCACTTTGGAGATCCAAGAGTTTTAGGGGCTGTGTGCCAGGAAGCTGGGACAAAGACAAAATAGGTATTTCTTATTGTACCAAACCCACCACTTACTTTTCTTTTAAAAAAAGAAAAAGAAAAAGAAAGAAAAACTGGTTTGTCATGTGTATGGAACTTTTTCACTATGCTGCTACTAAATAGAAGGTAAAATTTTAGTTTGCCTACCTGAACTGTGAATGTTATACTTCCCTTGAAAGAGATAAAATAAAAATAGACAAGTAACATATTAGAGAAGTCTGGAAAATATTCATGGGACATCTAAAGTAGGCTTATCTGAAGTAGTCAGGGGTTCTTACTAGTAGTCTACTTTCACACGACGTGCCCATTTTCTATCCTGCTCTTTGTTCCATTGTCTAAATCTAGGGAAATGGTAGCTTTCTGCCCAGCAATTAAACTAGCCTCCTTTTCTTTTATGGAGAATATGTATTTATTTGATCTGCTTTTACAAATAATGATTTAAATGGATGAAAAGGCAGATTGTTCTAGTAATAAATATTAAGTAGTAGTAGGTTAGACACGTTAAAAAGCTACAGCAATTTATACAAAGCCATACTGGTTAAAATTTTTAAATTGACACAAAAATCATAAAAAAGATGTTAATCATAATCCAAGACATACCAGAATAAACATTGATAAATCTAGCCCTCTTCCAATCTTGTCTCTCATTTATCCAAGTTCTGTAACAGGAAATATACTCTCAAGGGTGAAACTTCAGCATTTATCAATTTATCTACTAGAAGATTATGTGGTGCTATTCCTTTATTGTCCATATTTAACAATGTAAGAATTTAATAAAATTAAAAGACAGTTTATTAGATTAATTACATGAGGCTGAATTAGTAATTATATAAACTGTGGTATAACATTTACACCAATTTAAGAAAAATGCTTTTTTCTATATCTGATTTTTTAATATGTCTGAAACCTTATAGAATTTAAGCTAGAGGAAATATATCTGCATTCTGTGTTTTGATTATCAGTATTCTAAATTACAAATGCTTGTACTTGAACAAATTATATTATGGTAATTTTTTCCTTTAAAAGGAGAATATCAATGGTTGAAAAATAATTCAGGCTATTTATCATCATCTTAAAAAAAGTAAAATAACAAGAAAGCCCATTTAGGAGACACATTAATCTCCTGTGTGACTCCAGAAGCAAGTAGAATTTTTAAAAAACATCTTCAAAAATCATATGGAATATACCTCTTCTGTTCTTTAAGAATATATCTCAGACATTCTTGTAAAAAGTTAAGACATTTAAGCTAAGGCAGTGGTAGATGCTGATGCTTCAGGAAATGACAAAAAAGAAAAATGTTGATGAAGTCTCCTTCCTGGGGCCTTGAAAGGAAAGACTAAAAATATATAAGTAGGGATTTAGTTAATTGCAATGATAACAATTACGTCTTCCTTTTCCACTGTTTTGTTAGATCACAGATTGCCAAGTGACAGAGCTGGGATTTGAACTCAAGTTTGTCTGAATCAAGTCCCCCACACCTTTGACCATAATACCTTGATGCAGTAGTTCCCCTCTTATCTGTAGTGGGATATGTTTCAAGACCCCCAGTGGATGCCTGAAGCCACAAATAGTACTGAACCATATACATACAATGTTTTTTCTTATAAAACACCTAACTTTGATAAAGTTTAATTTATAAATTAAGGATAGTTTGAGATTAACAACAATAATATTAAAATAGAACAATTATAACAATATACTGTAATGAAAGTTATGTGAATGTGGTCTCTCTCTCTCTCGATCAAAATATTGTATTGCACTGACCCCTTTTCTTGTGATGATGTGAGATGTTAATATGTCTACATGATGAGATGAAGTGAGGTGAAGGATAAGCATTGTGACATAGCATCAAGCTACTATTGACCTTCTGAGGAAATGTCAGAAGGAGTATCATCTCCTTCTGCACTTTGATTGCCCTGGGTAACTGAAGCGTTGGAAAGTGAAACTGGATGAGGGGGATCTACTGTATGGCTTAAGAGGGCATTTTGTTGAGCCAGATAACCTGGATTCAAATCCCTGTCCTATCCTTCCCAGCTATATGATTATTGACAAGTTAATTAAACCCTGTGTCTCAGTTTTTCAGCTCTAAGTGAAGATGATAATAATAATAGTACTTACCTTACAAGTTTGTTGTGACAATTAAATGAATTAGTACTTTTAAACCACTCACAATTGTCAATGAATCATAAGTGCTCAAGTAATTTAGCAAGTCCATGAATATAGTTTACTAGGAGTATGTTTGCGATCAATCATAGAGTGCTTTCTGGGAATTTATATTGCTCAGTTACATACTCCATTTTCAGTAAATTTATTGCCATGAGTACAATTTCAAGAAGATTTTTTTTGTTTTGTCTTGTTTTGCCTAGCCATTTGAGAAACTAGCAAATAAAAGTTTCTGATTCAGAAACAAGTTTGTCTCTCTTGTTCTTAAAACAGTCTAAATTGTTCCAATTTGAGCCTTGACACTTGCTGTTGCTTTGCTAATAGTGTTCACCCTGGATTTTCATAAAGTTGTCTCTCTCTCTTTGTTCAGTTCTCAGCTTCATGTCACCTCTTTAGAGTAGCCTTCCCTGAGCATCCCATCTAATATTCTACCATTGCCATAGCAATCCTATCTTGTTGTCACTATATTCCACTGCTGTGTTTTATTTTCTGCCATCATTTACTCTAAATGTCATTCTTATTCATTTATTTGTTTCCTTAATACTCCTTTAAGGTCTCATTTCCCTGCCTAGATGTAAACTCCTTGAGAGCAGAAATCATTTCCTAAGTAGTCCATTCATTGCTGATGTTACCTCCAATTCAGCTGATGAGGAGTAAGGCAGTGCTTCTAATGGTCTTATAGGTACTGGGGATAAAAGTGTACTCTCTGCTCCTTAGTACTTAGAACTTTGCTGTATGCGAAAATATATTTTTAGAGGTCTCTGAATAATTTGTAGTTCCATCCATTTTCTAGATATTCTTTATTTTATTGTCACTTTTTAACCAGCTGTCATCAAGCCGGGTGTCTGATCTCATTTTGCTACTGGTAAAACTGTAGAATTACTTTTACTGAACTGTGTTTTCACATTATGTCTTAGCGCACACTGAGGAGTGTTATAAGAAACAGACTTGTAAAATTTACCACTAATTTTCAGAAATGTTATAATTGAGGATTTGACTTATGCTCTCTATATCCATTAGTCCATGAAAACAGAAACAATTTAAAGTAGTTAAAACAGAGAGGAGAGCATTTCATGCAAGGCAGTGGCTTTATGGGTAATGGAAACACTGAGAAGCCAAATGAGTGACTCTTCATAGGGTTAAATATAAAGATAGTATATATACTGAACCCCTTCAGTGCATAAAAATTGCAAGGGACCAGCTGTGTTTTTAGGTGCACAGAGGAGTCATAAAGAGGTAGAATTTGCTTTGTACTTTACTAGATTTCTGGGAGGAATCAAGACCCCCATTTAGGTTATGATACTATTTGTAAAATTGGAAACATTTGTATTATGGAAAATATCCAGGATTTTCCTGACCTCATACATAAAAGCTGGAAACTTAGTTACTGAGAAAACTTGATCTTACAATTAAACCATAACTGAATATTTACAAATTTGTGAAAACTTGGCTGTGATAACACTGTAATTTCAAACTAGTGTTAAAAGAGCACAGCATTATCCACTGGCTTTTTTTTTAACTATGAAATTTATTGTCAAATTGGTTTCCATACAACACCAGTGCTCATCCCAAAAGGTGCCCTCCTCAATGCCCATCACCCGCTTTCCCTTCCCTCCCACCCCCCATCAACCCTCAGTTTGTTCTCAGTTTTTAAGAGTCTCTTATGATTTGGCTTCCTCCCTCTCTAACCTTTTTTTTTTTTTCCTTCCCCTCCCCCATGGTCTTCTGTTAAGTTTCTCAGGATCCACATAAGAGTGAAAACATATAGTATCTCTCTTTCTCTGTCCACTGGCTTTTTAAGCAGTTCAGGGTTTGGCAATTTGGGTGAGACAGTGCTAAGGCCTATATTCTTTGTTTTTGAATACAACTGTGTAGACAAAATAGTGAACTTTAAAAATGCCATAAGTTTTCATTGGTGATATTTCTGGATTGGAGGAAAAGAGAAATGTACTTTGGTGATTGAAGGACTGGAGGATAGCATTGTGTCAGTGATGATAAGCTTTCATACTATTTTGTGGTATGATAGCTTGACTTCAATGTAAAATGGGCTATGTGACTTTTGATGTTTAAGGTGTTTATTCTGTGGGTAGATTTATTATATGGGCTGTTCCATTGACATACTGGTTTTGTTTGTATGTCTTTTGGAGATCTCAGGACTATTTCACTGTTTAGTTCATTAGTCAATTTATGCATCCATTATTATTATTTCAACTGTCAATACTGATTTCCTTTTCTTTTTAGTCACTAAAAATAAAGCAACATGATGTTCCAAGAGTTCATGGTGTCATAAAGGAGGAAGACAACTAAAATGATACACTGAAATTACTAAAACAGTAGGTAAAATTTTGAGAAGAGAAAAGATGAAATGGTTAATTTTGTATATGATATCTGATAAGTCAAAAAGAGAGACTTTATTAGGAACGATTCAATTTGAGCACAGGTTTACATGATGAGTAGCATTCTTGTAGTTCTGGAAAGAAGAAGGCCCTGGTAGGCAAGAAGAAATTATTATTTTGTTATTTAGAACAATAATCAGTATTCATTTCAGAGTTCAGATCCTTAGGAACTAACTTTGATAACACTGAGTCACATAGATTAATTTTAATTAATTGCTCCTCTTGCTCCATTGCAACCATCTCCACAACCATGTGAAGAACTTCTACCAAGCATGATCTTATATCACTTACAACCCCTTAATAGTGTGGATTTCTCTTATATACTATCTTGTGTCATAATTCGTACTGAACTAGTATTGTACTAAATTATAAGTTCCTGTGTTGTCTTTTCCCTCACAGACAATGCCTGGTACATGATACCTGGTATCTTGTGGTCTGCTGAGTAAGATAGTCTGGATGTAACTTCATAGGAAGTACAGAGGATAGCAGTTGGAATACAAAGATCAGTGTAACTGTTGTGTGTCCCTGTGTATGGTACTTTGGAAAAATATGGGCCCAATAGTAATACTAGTTTTACTATATTATGGAATCATACTTGTCAAAACACATAGATTAAAATAACAATGATTTTGTAGCAAGATTGTCTAAAACTTAAATTTAAATTTTGAGTTCAACTGTTGAACTAAATGAGCAAGCTATGCTTCCTTAGAAAATACAGACACATAGACCACTGGAACAGAACAGGAAACCCAGAATGGACCCAAAACTATATGGTCAACTAATGTTTGACAAATCAGGAAAGAATATTCAATGGAAAAAGACAGTCTCTTCAACAAATAGTGTTGGACAGCAACATGCAGAAGAATGAAACTGGACCACTTTCTTACACCATACATGAAAATAAATTAAAAATGGATGAAAGACCTAAATGTGAGAGAGGAAACTATCAAAATTCTAGAGGACAACAAAGGCAGCAACCCCTTTGCCCTTGGCCTTAGCAACTTCTTACTGGACATGTCTCCAGAGGCCAGGGAAACAAAAGCAAAAATGAACTGTTGGGATTTCATCAAGATAAAAATCTTCTGCTCAGTGAAGGAAACAATCAGCAAAACTAAAAGGCAACCTACAGGATGGGAGAAGATATTTGCAAATGACATATCTCATAAAGGGTTAATATCCAAAATGTATTATGAATTTATCAAACTCAACAGCCAAAAACCAAATAATCCAGTTGAGAAATGGGCAGAAGACATGAATAGACATTTTTTCCAAATAAGATATCCAGATGGCTAACAGACACATGAAAAAATGCTCAACATTACTAATTATCAGTGAAAAATAAATCAAAACCATGGGGGTGCCTGGGTGGCTCAGTCAATTAAGTGACCGACTCCTGATTTCCGTTCAGATCATGATCTCATGGTTGGTGAGTTTGAGACTCGCTTTGGGCTCCATGCTGATGTTATGGAACCTACTTGGGATTCTCTTCTCTTTTTTTCTCTGCCCCTCCCCTGCTCTCTGTCTCTCTCTCTCTGTCTCTCTCTCTCTCTCTCTCAAAATAAATTAAAAAAATTTTAAAAAATAAGAAATAAAAACCATGATGAAACACCACCTCACACCTGTCAGAATGGCTAAAATTAACAACTCAGGAAACAACAGATGTTGGCGAGGATGTGGAGTAAAGGGAACCTTCTTACATTGTTGGTGAGAATGCAAAGTGGTGCAGCCTCTCTGGAAAACAGTATGGAGCTTCCTTAAAAAGTTAAAAATAGAACTACTCCATGACCCAGCAATTGCACTACTAGGTATTTACCCAAAGGATACAAAAATATTGATTTGAAGGGGTACATGCACCCAAATGTTTATAGCAACATTATTAACAATAGCAAAATTATGGGAAGAGCCTAAATGTCCATAAACTGATAAATGGATAAAGAAGATGTACACACACACACACACACACACACACACACACACACACACACACGCAGTGGAATGTTACTCAACTATCAAAATTAATGAAATCTTGCTATTTGCAATGATGTGGATAGAGCTATAGTGTACTATGTTAAGCGAAATAAGTTAGAGAAAGACAAATAACATTGGCTTTCACTCATTGTGGAATTTAAGAAATAAATGAACATAGGGGAAGGGAAAAAAAGAGAGAGAGAAACAAGCCATAAGAAATTCTGGACTAGAGACCAAACTGATGGTTGATGGATGGGAGGTAGGTGGGGATGGGCTAAATGAGTAAAGGGTATTAAGGAGGGCACCTGTAATAAACACTGGGTGTTGGTTGTATGTAAGTGATGAATCGCTGAATTCTACTCCTGAAACCAATATTTCACTGTATGTTAACTGACTAGAAAATAATTAAAATTAAAAAAAAAAGAAAAAAATACAGGGGCGCCTGGGTGGCTTAGTCGGTTAAGCATCCGACTTCGGCTCAGGTCGTGATCTCATGGTTCCTGGGTTCGAGCCCCACGTTGGGCTCTGTGCTGATATCTCAGAGCCTGGGTCCTGCTTTGGATTGTGTCTCCCTCTCTCTCTGCCCCTGCCCTGCTCACGCTCTCTCTCTTTCTCTCTCTCTCAAAAATAAATCATTAAAAAAAAGAAAATAAAAAAATACAGAACTTATATTGGCACTCAAGGATCTATTCAGTTTTAATGCCTGTATACTTCTATCTTTGCTTAAAAGATTAAAAATTAGTTCAGTGATATCAATTATGACATTGAATTATTTAGTAAGTAAATTAAACTCTTTGACCTTTGCAACATTGTATTGGTAAAGGAGAGAAATAGAGATGTATGTATTTTAGTTTCTAGATTATTGTTACTAGAATGGAGAACAGTTGTGTTTCTTTTGGTACATGTTCCTTCTGTGGAAGAATCTCATAAATTCATCTGTTCAAGTAGTTTATGGGAATATCTTAGATTTTTCTTATATAAATAATATCAGCACAAAAACACCTTAATATTGATTATTTAATTCTCTTTTCTTACTGCACTTGCTCAAAACTCTGTTAAATAATAATGTTGATAGTTATCTCTATAAGCTCCCAGATTTTAATGGAAATGATTTTAAACTTTTATTGCTTACAATACTTTATTTTTATTATGGTAAATAACATTTATCATATTCAAGTCATTTTTGCCTATTTTTATTTTTATAAAGTTTGTGTGAGGAATACATCTAATTAACATGAATGTTATTGTTTTCTTGGGTGGTTAATTTGTTTTGTTTGACTTTTCTCCCTGTTTTATCTGTTCTTCTGGAAACGTTTCCTTTTCTTTTTAGTTTGTTTTTGTGTTTGTTTGTTTTGGGTAATACTTGGAGTTCAGGAATTTGGCAAGAATATATCTAACATTATAAATGATTATGAAATCATTGCTAATCATTTCAATCTAGAGACTCCATTATTTTTAAGCAAGCAGAATTTTAATTATTACTTCTCCTATAACTTTTCTTTTGTTATATTTCTAAAAATTCAGTGATTCACAATTTAGTTTTTCTGGGATGAATTCTTGAAACTCACATTTTTTCCCTTATGATGTTCATTTCTTATTATCTTTGGTTTATGCTTTCAGATATTTCTTCCCTTTACTATTGAAGATCACTAATATGATTCTCAATTGTGACCATCATTCAATTGGTTTTATGAAACATTTTGCTTCTAATTTTTATTTTAGTTCTAGAAACATTCCTCTTTTGTATGGGACTTTTGTCTCTCTAATAGAAACTCGGAATAGGGTTTTCCATATGAACAGTGACAACAACAAAAGTTAATTTGACTTTGCTCACTCTGTATATAAAGACCCAACTCTAGATAGTGCTAAGAATGAAATGCCAATAATAAAAATTTTAAAATTTTAGTCAAGTTTTAAAGACAAATTCTATTTTTTAAAACTTGGGAGGGAGGCAAGAATTTATTAAACAGGACATAAAAAGAACTAACTATGAAATAGATGGTTCGCAAATTTGATTATGTTGAATTGGTAACTTTTGATCTGTAAAACACCTTAAAGTAATTAAAAGATAAATTATAGATTGAGAGAAGGCATTTTTATTACATACAACCAAATATTAAATATCAAGTATATATAAATACATCCTATAAATCAATTTAAAAAGCACAAATAATTCAATAGAAAAATGAGCATAAATCATGAATAGCGCTTTACAGAAGAGGTAATATATCTTAGCAATAAACATATGAAAGGATTTTTGGGCTCAGTAGTGATCATAAATTACATATCATACTATAATGAGTTCTATTTTATATCCATTTTATTGGGAAAAAAATAAAAAGCTCCATTATACCAAGTGATTAAGAGGATGTGAGTCCTCAGGGTTTCTTATACATTGTTTCTTTAAACATAAATTGGTGCAAATACTTTGGAAAACAGTTTGGTATTATTATGTGTAGTTTTTCTTACCTTATGATGAAGTAATTCTGGCTATATATCCAAGGGAAAATCTTTTCTGTGTACACTGGAGACATGTATAAGGATATTCAGAGCAGCTGTCTTCACAATAGCAAATATGTGGAAGCAAATCAAACTCTTCCATAGCAGGAAGGAGGCTGACCACAGCAAATAGACTGTTATAAAGCAATAAAATAAACTATAATTGTTTGATGGTTAATGTTATGTGTCAGTTGACTAAGCTAGAGAATGCCCAGATAGCTGGTAAAACATTATTTCTGGATTTTTCTGTGAGTGTGTTTCCAGAACAGATTGGCATTTAAATCGATAGATTGAGTAAAGAAGATTGCCTTCACTTCTGCAGATGGGCATCATCCAGTCCACTAAGGGCCTGAATAGAGCAAAAATGTGGAAGAAGGGCAAATTCTCTCTCTCTGCTTGAGCTGAGCCATGAATATTCTCCGGCTCTCGTACAATAATGCTTCTAGTTCTTGAGCCTTAAGAATTGGATAAGGATTTACACTCTTATCCCCCTTTACCCCCATTATCAGGCCTTTGGATTTGGACTGGGACTTATACCATCAGCTCTCCTGATTCTCAGGCCTTCCTACTCAGACTGAATAAAATCACTGGCTTTCCAGGTTCCCAGTTTTCAGACAATAGACTGTGGGACTCCACAGCCTCTGTAATTACATGAGCCAATTCCTATAATAAATCTCTTCTTATGTATATCTATATATATCCTATTGGTTCTGGAGAGTCCTAATACAAATGGTATATGGCAGTATGCAAAAATCCGAACAATAACAACTAGATCAATTTAAATACAATCTAATTTAAATTAAAATAAATTTTTGTTAAGAAATATAAATGAGATAAAACTAAATGAAAAGGAAAGAAAGGGAATGGCAAACAGGCTTCAGAAGGGTTAATCTAAAACAAAACCAAAACCAAAACAAACGGGTTATTCCCTTGGAAGAAGGAAGAGAGAATAGGATGAGGGAAGACCACATAAATAGACATGAGTAATTGGTGAGAGCCTACTTTTTGCATTGTGTATGGTGGTCTCTCAGTTGCTTACTACACTTCTCAAAAGAGATGAATAAATAAAAACAGAGGACCATGAATGGATCATTTATGAAAGTGTCCCTCCCCAAGGCACATGATTGATCAAATTATAAATACCATGGTGTGGAACAAAAGTTTCTATTTCTTTATTCCAGAGTGTTATTTTTCTCGAGAACATTCTTTCTGCTTTGTTCTGAGCCCTTGTTAGGAGTATGCCCTTCTGTCAATTTGTTTAGGACTCAGGTCTAGCTGCTGTTGTGCCTTACATAGTGATGATCCCTAGAGTGGTGAATGTTGAGTCTTTGATTTAGCATGGGCAAACTGGGAGTTCCTTGTTGAAGCCCCAGATGAAAAGCATCCCTGCTCACCAGTCTCCTTGTAGTCTCCTAGCCTCCATCAGGTAGCAAACCTTGAAGCTCTTCTTCAAGTTTTTGAAGACAAACCAGACAAGACATTTTAATGTGACATAATGGCACCCTTCCCAAATCTGAGGCTCTTTATCAACAAGGCTCTTGCCAGGACTTGTCTCAGTCTACTCTACACCATGAATTTCTCCATCACCAGGTTCCAGGCTTTGTTGGCCCTGAAAAGTACAAGTCATGCCCATGTATCTTTATCAAGACCAAAAGAGACCTGAAAACTCAGTTGCCTCCTCTAATTTATCCCTCGCTTTGGCTACAGTAACTTCTTGGCTGATAGGAGGAAGATGTATTATATTTAAGAGGGAAGAGGAGCCATGAGATTTAAATCAACTGCTATTTTCCCAGAAAGGTCTATTCTCCGAAAAGATCCCTTTAGTTTGGCTACACTTTTCATTTTCATAGGATTACCAGCTCAAAATTATAGAAATTTTCTCTTTTACATATTTATCTATTCATTCGCTCATTCATTAATCATTTTTATTCTACTTCACTTGCTGGACCTGAATATTTTTCCATTCAGATTTTGCAAAATAAAGGAAAGAAAAAGCTCAAGGAATAGCAAGCAGTTTTAACATTTACAGCTGGCAGAGCAGGTTTGAGAATAATCTAACTTTGAGAATGACTACAAAGGGTGTTAATTAAGTAGCAGGTGTTTTATCACCTATGTCTATTTGAAAAAAAAATGCAGCACAGATGTAGAAAGCTTAAGTACATCTATAGTTTGTATAACAAAACTATATTCATTGGGTTCCATCTGTCACACTAACCTCAAACTACACTTAGTGCCAGCCAATTAACACCTTGATTAAGCTATAGACCACCTGCAGCCTCAGCAATGTAATGAATTTGCTAACTTTTATATAAACTCACTGTAATACCTAGATTAAAACAGCATAGAGAAAAAGGGGAACAATTCACACATCACCTTTGGCATGTTCACAAACGCACACACATACATTTACTAAGGTATGCACGTTATTTGTCTCATCTCTGCTTCTCTCTTCCTTTCTTCGTTCTATCAGACATGGGATATTTGGTTGAAGGCCTTTCTGGCTCACATAAACCCACAAACTACAAGCAGAAAAGAACACTACATCCTATTTCCTCAGCTCATATTTGAAAAAGCCCAGGAGATATTCTCGATTTGCTTAGCTCAGGTCACATGCTATTCTGAATGGGATCGGGTAGGCTGGTTGACCCAGTTTAGATTAGTTGCCTAATTCTGTGGCCACAATAACAGGAGCCAATCATAATTATGTGGGAGGATCAGGTGACCAAAATATTTTTTGGTTCAAAAAAATACCCTAAATGAACAATGTCTGAAAATTGATGCATGCATATATTGTTAGATGTACAAAGTAAATTCTCAGTCTTCATTTTTCTTTTTAAAAATTTTTTTAATGTTTATTTCTGAGAGAGAGAGAGAGAGCGTGCACAAGTGGGGGAGGGGCAGAGAGAGAGGGAAGCAGAGAATCTGAAGCAGGCTCTAAGTTCTGAGCTGTCAGCACAGAGCCCGACGCGGGGCTTGAACTCACAGACCATGAGATCATGATCTGAGCCGAAGTTGGACGCTTAGCCAACTGAGCCACCAAGGTGTCCCTCAGTCTTCATTTTTCTTAATAAAATCTGCATACCACTTGTATACTATGAAGTAGATTTTCTTTTCATACTAAGAGAAGACAGCCCATTAGATAAAACTAAGATATCAGTTAAAATATTTTTAAGCAGATAAGTGACATTTTGAATAGTGAGTTTCATTACACCTTGCCTAGTAGCAGCTTGCAGAATTGATTGGAGGGAAGAGAGCTGGAAAAATAAGATCATTTGGATGTAATGTTATAAAGGGAGTAAAGAGTAGAAGGATAGGTCTGTGATTCTAGAAAAAGGTTCACAACCAGGGGGGAGGTAGATGATGACTAGTCTATTCATTCTGCCTCAATGGTTGCAATACTTATTGATGGATTTTTCTCAATTCAGCATGAAAAAATCATGCTCCTTCATGATTAAAAAAAATCAAGGAGAATGCTAGAAGATGGAAAATAGAAGAACAGCAAAATAAACTAGAGTAAAAATATATTTGATTTTGCACAGCTCATTTTATTAAGAAGCTCACTGCAGAATTAGTTATTCAGAACTATGAGAAGAGAGGCATTCAGTTAATCAGGACTCAGCATCACAGTGCATTCTTATTAATAGGGCCTAGAGTTTGTCACAACCCTATGTATTATCATTCCATACTGATCCATCTATAAAGAGGAAAAAAAGGAAGTTACTGAGTTTTATTATATTCTACTTTATGATGAGAAAGCCAATTTTTAATTTAATATATTTCATGTCTAGTAGAGTTAATTTAAAAATCTTTTATTTACCATGAAATAGTGTTTGGATAAATTTAAAAGACCAATAAATAGTCCCTGAAATGTAATGAAATAAAGGATTTGTAACAAGGATTTGACCAGATACAATTTGTGGAATTAATTAAATAATCTATATAATTCTGTTGTTTTCGAACCTGATGCTGGGACTTGGAGTTTTTAGGGAAGGCAGCTGAAAAGAAAAGATGGATGTAAATTGAGGGAGAACAAAGCCAAGAAAGAATACATAGGTAGGAGTTGGAACCTGTGAGGATGGACAGAACATGTGTCAATTCTCATTGCCCCCAGCCTTAATGATGCGGATGCCCTGCAAGAGAAGCTGGCACCCTTTATCTCAGAGCTAACCATACACCTGGTCAGAAATTTTATAAGGATCCAAGTCAAGTTGGAGCAGTTGTGTGGCTGGCTGCTACCCATGCCAAATTGATGAGCAGGCAGATTGATGACAATGTGTATGACCTACAAAGTTCCCTGGTAACCCTGCACTTAAATTCATAGGGTAAGAATTGATATTACTGGAACTTTAATTCTGTCTTCAAAATCTTATGGGAAACAAAACAAAACAAAACAAAAAACAAATCTCTTTTGACCTACTCCAATGGGAAGTAGACAGAGAAGAGAAATCTGGGAAACAGTTCAACTTGTACCAGTTGACACATTATAAGGCCACTAAGGTTTATAGTTTTCAACCAAAATCTCCACACATTTTTAAGCTATACTTACCTACAAATAAACAAAGCCATGCTTTTGCCTAATGTAAATATATGACAGAACTATTCTGCTTTGTAACTGAACATATGCTCGCTCTTTCCCCTGAACAGTATACGAGTCCCATTTTAAAGAAATGTTTTCTTCTTTTAGTTAACTCATACTCTTCCTTTGATATCCCGTAACTTAAATAGTGAGTATATTTTGTTAACTATAAATAACACAATGTATGTTAGATTATAGTTGAATGGGAAGAAACGATATTTGTTTCATATATGTATACAGACATACATGCATGCACACACAGCATTCATTTATATCAAAATAAGGAAGAAAAGCTCAACAATTATAGCTTTGCAGTTATAATTTCTGCAGCTGGCCATGTGGTTGTAGCAGATATTTCCATTCTCCTCCTTTCACTGCCCATTCCATTTTCTCAGCTGTCCCTTGCAAGGCCACTACCTCAGGTGAGGCCATTACAAGTTTTTCAGACAAGGCAAGACTAGCTTTCCCAGGCTCAAGTAGTAGGGATGCCTGTTCTTGAATTTGACTTCAGTGTTACCATTTCATCTAAGTTTGCCATATTCTTCATTTTAATTTTCAGGGTCCTATTCCTTTCCATACAATGGCCTAACTTAAGCAGAAATGATTCTGTGAATTTGGGAATTCAATTTGCATTGTAATTTAGCCATTGTGTTTAGACTTTGGGTTTGCTTTCAAATTTTTCAAACTTGAGGTTACAAGACAGAGGTTATTTCTTTTAGGGCAGACTTAGAAGTTCAGGTCCCTTATATGAACTTCAGCTAGAAATTTAAAGCTCTGAAACTATTTTCCTTTCATACTTACCAAAGATTGTATCAGTTAGAAGCAGAGTTACTAGAGGGTTGTGTGCATGTGAGCACACACACACACACACACACACACACACACACATAATTTGTTGTAATGATTTGATCCTATACAATTATGGAAGCTGGCTATAACAGTCTCTGTAAGTTTACTGATTTTGCATCTGATGCTGGACCTGGAAGCCTGTAGGTCTGTAGTCAAGAAGGAAAAAGAAGAGGAATGTAAAGTGAAAGAGAATGAGAACAAACTAAAACCCACAAACATGAACTGGATTTCACCAGTGTCAGTTCTCACTTCCCCAATGTTAATGAGATGGTTGTCCTACGGGGGGGAAATGGTGCTTCCTTCTTGAAGGTAAGCACATACCTGTCTCCAGGGTGTGAAAAACTGAAGGAAGATCTAGGAGAAGGTGGATAGGCCATAGGCTCAGCTGCTGCTCTGTGCCGATCAGTTGAGCCAGCAGTTGAGTGACATGTGTGAGCTACAGAGGTTCCCCTTGACGCTCTCCCAACTTTCTTCCCAGCATGAGAAATAATTTAGTTGCTGCTTCTTTCTTCCCTCTAAATCATACCTCTTCTTTTTTAATGTTTTTTTAATGTTTATTTATTTTTGAGAGAGACAGAGACAGAGACAGAAAGCAAGCACGGGAGGGGCAGAGAGGGAGACACAGCCTGAAGCAGGCTCCAGGCTCTGAGCTGTCAGCACAGAGCCCAACGGAGGGCTCAAACTCACTCACAGTGAGATCATGACGTGAGCTGAAGTCAGACACTTAACCGACGGAGCCACCCAGATGCCCCTAATTCATACCTCTTCTAAATCACACCCAAAAATGTTTCTCACGGCCCACCCTAATATGAAACATATGTGGAAGGGGATACTAGGAAATGTAGTTGAGCCTAGGCAAGTCCACAGATTACTAAGCCATCACAAGGTATCTTCAGGCTGTTTGTAATGTTTGTGTACTGTATGTATACAATTAATAAATATTTCTTTTTTTTTAATTTTTTTTCAATGTTTTTTATTTATTTTTGGGACAGAGAGAGACAGAGCATGAACGGGGGAGGGGCAGAGAGAGAGGGAGACACAGAACGGAAACAGGCTCCAGGCTCCGAGCCATCAGCCCAGAGCCCGATGCGGGGCTCGAACTCACGGACCGCGAGATCGTGACCTGGCTGAAGTCGGACGCTTAACCGACTGCGCCACCCAGGCGCCCCAATTAATACATATTTCTAAGTTTGTTTTGAAAATCAGTCTAATTTTGATCAAGATCAATTTCTTGTAAGTTCAAACATATAGAAATACCAGTAAGTTTGGGGACAAGTGCTCTTCATTGGCACTTTGAACCATGAAACACTATGATTTTAATCATTTTTCTTCATTGCTCTAAAATTTTGAACTCACGTTGAATTCCCCACCTCTTCCCTCCCTTACTGTCTTATTCCTCTATACACAGATAGTAGCTACTTTTGAAGATATAATTCAAATTAGATAATTTATGGCAATTTCTAAATTTTTTATTCTAATTTACACAGGTTGATACCTTTTCATGATTTCAAGACTTAACAAAGCCTTGCTATTATGTGAGTTGCTATTTATTGAATAAAACCTACCTTTGAGAAGAAAATACTGTTTATAGTGGCAAATCCTATGAAGATTTATCCATCTCTCAAAATTGTACAAAAAAATATAGTAACTTTATACTTCAAAGGAGACCCAATCCCTCAAATTAGCTACCAGTTATAACCAGTGAGTTATTGTTTCTTTCTTTGAAACTATAAACAATCACTACTTCTGATTAATTTCTGTCATATGAATCACATCCGTTGCTTTGTATTAATTTCCTTGATATAGTCTATGAATAAAACATAAGTTTGAATGTAGTTACTATTTCCTTTCTACACAATTATTGAAGGTATATTTGAACTATTAAAAAGTCCGACTTAAGAGAACCTTGCATTTTTACAATATTCATTTGTTAGAGTTTCTTGATGATAATTTGAAATAATTTGAGAAAAATAAACTGTATCATTTTGTAAATTTAAAAATTAACTGGTGTACTCCCAGTTGATAACTGTAGGTTTGTAGTTTAAACTAGGAAGTCTGCTGCATTTTCCATTCATATGTGATAATCAATATTAAATCAATAACTTGAATAATAACAAACTTCCCAGATTGCTTTAATCTGTATCTTCACTTATTCAGATGTCACTAGCCTGAATCTTAATTTACTGAGAATGCAACCAAACTCAATATGTCAATATAAAGGGCTCTGAACATCTTAATAACATGTTCCAAAAACCACTGAATAATTCTCAAGAGAATCACTCAGGTAACCTGCAAATGTAACGGACTTGTAAGCCTCTTACAACTATAAGTGGCACCACTCAATTTATTATATTTGATGAAGGGGAAAAAGGAATAACACAAAAAGCTTTGAAAATAATTTGAGAACTTTATCAGGTATGGAGAACTTAGTTTAAAAGGAAAATAAATAGGGACATGGGGATTGAATGTGAGGAGCATAGTAGAGTAAAATATTTAATAGTCATAGTGACAACCTTGAATCACTGCAAAGTATAAAGTAAACATTAAATTCTGATTTTAAAAGCCCTGATAATTTAGTGTACAGTTTAGGAAGTTTGTTTTTGTTTTTAATCTGAACTGATCAAAATGAGAACAAACTATACTTAAAGGGATATATACAGTATTTAAAATGTTAAGTCTCTGAAAATTAATCTTGACTGCTACATCAATGAGTGTTTGAGTGTTTAAGTAGAACTAACATTATTGAATCATTAAAGAATTAAATGAAGTTTAATACATAATCTTTATAATTCTTATCCCATACGGTTGACCTTAAACTATTACTATAAATGACATTAAACCACAGTATTGAAAGTATAATAGAGCAAATAAGGCAGCCACTATATGAAATATAAGATATCAGAGAGGAAGGAAGTACATTCTGGAGAGCTTTATATCCATTGCATCTTTTCCCTTAGGGCCATTGAAAACCAAATATTAAGCATTAGACTAAACCTGGTAGTCTCCCTAGATAAGACTACTACGGGGCTATGAAGAAAACCAAAACAGGGGGCCAAGAGCCCTTAGTAAAGGGAATCAGAGTAGCAAACCTAACATTTTACATGTAATTCTTCCCCAAGGATTTTGCTGACTCCTAAACTGCACATGTGTTAGGTAGATACTGAGTAAAAACAAGACAGAGAAGCTTTTGAGGCTAAGAACATTAAAAGGCAAACAGAACTTTTTTCAGTCTCATGGCACTAAGGAAACAAAAATTACAGATAAATGCTTGAGAAATCAGAGGACCTTTTTAAATACTATGGACTTTTTAGTTTATAAGGGCCATAGCCTCAAAAATATGGCAGAGGCAATTGTCAGCATTATGAATATCAAGATGACTGACTTATGCTCTACTTGCCTCCCAGAAGAAAATCAAATATGAAACATCCAATTAAAAAAATTACTACATATTATAGGCCATAGGATCAAATGACCCCAAACCAAGAAAAAAAATATACATTAAATTTAGGGGGACTGAGTGGCTCAGTCAGCTGAGTAGTCCAACTCTTGACTTCCACTCAGGTAATAACCCCAGGGTCATGGGATCGAACTCTATGTTGGACTCCATGCTGAGTATGGAGCCTGCTTGGGACTCTCATTCTCCCTTCTGCTCCTTTTCCCCAATCACTTACTCTCTCTCTCTATCTCTCTCAAAAATAATAAGAGATGAAACAGATTCAAATGATGCAGGTAATAAAGTTATCAGAATTTAAAATAACTATTTTTAATATGTTAAATGTGGGGGAAGGTGCATAATTCTACCACAGAACTAGAATGTTAAAACATCAAGTGGGAATCCTATAATTGAAAAACACATTAACTGAAATTAAAAATTCAATATATGGTCTTGACAGCAAATTAGACAAAGCAAAATGAAATCTCAGTGAACTGGAACAAAAATCAATAGAAAAATATTCAGATTAAAGCACAAATTAAAAGTGATAGGACATACCCTCCAACAAGATAAAGGAGTTTAAGACATTTATGGGATAGATTGAAGATCTAACATATTTGATGGTGTATCCCCAAGAAAAGGAGAAATAAAAATGTGGCAAAATTAAGATTTGAAGATATCCCACCCCCCAAATAGTCCAAAACTGACAAAACACATTTAACCTAACAATATATACTAAATACAATAATGATATATAACATCAACAATAGAGGTTATATATAACATACAGTATGAATGTAATAATATATAATACATATTACATATTACATGTGTATATATATGCATGTATATAAGTAAAATGAATATTACATGTGTGGTGTATATATGTATATATAGTAGTCACCATAATAAAATACATTTACCTGATGTCATCTATAACTATATAAAATGCATAGTTGTTGAGAGTGTGAGATTCAGATCTGAGTTCATAATTTGATTCCTCTATTTTCTGAATGTATTATCTTAGTTTATTTACACACTCTAGTCCTGAAAATTTTAGTATTTTTAGGGAGTATCTTACCTAATGTAATATAATATAATATACAATATATAAAATATATCATATAATGAATATATGTTACATTATCCAAGAAATTGGTTGGCATATAGAAAACAACCACAAATAAAATGGTTACAGAAATAGTAGTTATTATTTAAAACCATTTGGGCTGGATATAAAAGGCAAGAAGAAAAGTAAAATGGTTATCCTGAAGTGTTGGCCCAATTCTAGATTATTTAGTTGTCTAAAAACAGAATAAAACTTTAGTTTCTGACACTGAAATATCTATATTCAAAGTACTCCATAATTTAAACTCGTCACATTGGATGGGAATTTGCTCGATACAGAGATATAAATGACATATTGGGGATGGTATGATATGCTGTTGGAAGTTAGGACCATGATCACCCTTTCAGTTAAAAAGGGGTTGTTTCAGTCTCAATGGCCATATTCTGTTTCCTTTATCCTCAGGCTGGTCACATAAGTGTACTCAAATTCGGAATGAGCCTTATCTCAAAATGTGTACTTGAATCAATTTCTTGTTGGCTCCCCTTGGTTGATCAAATACCATCACCTGCTTCATAAAATATCATTTAATTATGAAAAGTTAAATTCATCTTATCTTTAATCATATGTAAGAAAGGTAAATAGGATTTAATTGAATCTGAGCCAAGTTCCAATTTTGTAAGTTGATGTTATGATGTTGTGATGTTTCATTAGTTGAAGTTAGCTTCATATTTAAAAATACACAAATAATTATTTGGAGGCTCCTTTAGAATTGCCTTGGCATTTATATGAACTATTTGTGGTAATTTTTAAAATTAATGTGGTTATGAGCCAGTATTTTTGGCTATGCAATTCTTTATTTCTAATACCTAGTAGTAGTCATTCAAAGTAAAATATCTTGGATATTGTAAACTTTCTTCCCGGTCCTAATATGCTATCATAGACTAGACTGGATATATTTAAGAAAAGATACATTGTTCAAAAGCACATTCTGCTGTTATTATATGCCAGTATTGATTGATTGGTTATATGCCATTTTTATTCTCACTTGAATGATTTATTGGACAGATTTGTATAGCATTTTGCTTCTCTGAACATTAAAGGAGCCAGGCTTTGTGATGTATTTGTGTTCATACATCTTCATATGTACCATTTCCGTTTTGTTTGCCCAGCATGCAAGAAAAGAAACTAGGCCCTCATATCTGTGGCTTCACTCAGTAAATGGAGAGCCTACATGGATTATATAGGAACTAGTTTGATTACAGGTCATTTACAACTTAGCAAATTCTATTTGTAACAAAAACATTCAATTATCTGGAGAATCTCAGTATGTTATATTACTGTAAAAATTGACAGTTTAATTTTAGGAATTTGTATTTTTTTAAATTTTATTATTTTTTAATGTTTATTTTATTTTTGAGAGAGAAGGAGTGAGCAGGGGTGGGGCAGAGAGAGACAGAGACACAGAATCTGAAGCAGGCTTCAGGCTGTGTGCTACCAGCACAGAGCCCTATGCGGGGCTTGAACCCACAAGCTGTGAGATCATGACCTAAGCAGAAGTCAGACACTTAACTGACTGAGCCACCCAGGTGGCCTATTTTTAAAATTAAAAAAAAAAATAATGTTTATTTATTTTTGATAGAGGGAGAGAGAGAGGCAGAGTGAGAGTGGGGGAGGAGCAGAAAGAGAAGGAAGCACAGAATCTGAAGCAGGCTCCAGGCTCTGAGCTGTCAGCACATTGTCCAACACCAGGCTCGAACTCATGAACCTCAAGATCATGACCTGAGTGGAAATTAGATGCTTAACCAACTGAACAATGTTTGAATTTGTATTTTAAATGTACATGTTAAAAAGAACTTTGAATAGTTCACGTAGAGTCTGAAATCTCAGAAGGTGTCTGTTCCATGTGAAACCAAATAAGTGGCAGATACTACTTAAAATTAGATTTAAATAAGACTTATTCCATGCCTGTCTGGACTTTTTGTTTCTTTAGATCTTGACATCAATGGAATATTCATGTTCTCCAACCCCCTTTTTTATCATTTTACTGAAATTCCACAGTACTTGATACAATAGAATTCTCTCAAATATTTAAGATATTTTAATGACCTATGCAGTTTCTTTTCCAAGAACTATGTAGTTTCTTTACCAAGGCTATAAAATAGAGTTTGTTTGGTTTATGTTTGCCATTTCTATATCATGTTTTCTCCATGTTAATGCACTAATTGATTCCATAAAATGATAAGTACAAGTGCATTATTGAATATATTTTGTAACTGGTTGAATTTGTAAACATGCACAAATATATATATTTTAAAACAACATTGCAAAATCCTAACTACATTGAGGTGTTTTTGTTTGTTTTTGTTTTTGAGAGAGAGAGAGAGCACATGCACATGCTCCTGCGTGAGTAGGGGAGGGGTGCAGGGAGAAGAAGAGAGAGAGAGAGACCTTAAGCACAGAGAGAGATCCACACCCAGCACAGAGCTAGACACAGGGCTTGATCTCAGGACTGTGAAATGATGACCTGAGGCAACATCAAGAGTCTGATGCTTAGCTTACTGAGCCACCCAGGTGCCCCCATTTTTTTTTAAAGATGCAAACTCCATAGTCATACTTCAAAGATTTAAATACCAGTTTAGCCACTTCTGAGTGGTGACCTTGGTCAAGTTACTTAATTTCTCTCTCCCTCTGGTCTTTTGTGTAAATCCACTTTACAGAGGATTAAATGAGGTAATATATTTGAAATCTTAGCATGGTGTTTGGCAGAAAATAAGTGCTGAGTATTAGTTACATTGTTATTTCACAGTGTTTTACAGTGATACTGAATATTTGACTATAATGATAGCTTTTAAGAGTATATTTTTAGTAAACAGAAAATCAGGAGAATTTGAAGTGACATACAAAAGTTGCTCTTTTTAATGTTCTGCCTTTGTACAAAGCTTTGGGTGCTTTTAATAACTGTCAAAGTCCTTTTGGTAGCATGTTCCCACTGAGTTATTTGTTTCAGAGTCTTGAAATCTTTTCCTTGGGAAAATCTTTACCAAAAGGAAGACAATGATCCTAGAAGTTTGTGATCCTCAATCTCCTCTTAAAACCCAAGTTCCTCTTTTGAATGATTTCCTGTCACAATCTAATCTTTGTAAACAGAGAAAAGATGTGGACCTATGTTCATAGTAGCTTCTCTGTAAATATTTCAGAAGGGAAGGAAACAGAGGAAGAGCTAGAAGTTTCAGTATTGATAAAGATCAAGAATGAGTCTTCTCACCTGGAACTTCTATGATTTTTTTTTTTTTTAGAAAAGAAAAAATGTGTTGTACCATGTGAATTACCTACTCAGAATGCATACACAGTTCCTTTCTCCTTTGTCTTTCATTACTTTACAGAGTGGAAAGCTTAAATTATGGGTTTCCCTGGGTTCCTTACATCTAGGGCTACTCATGGAAAATAATTCTGGCCACGAAAAGCTGTTTCTTTCCTGACTAAAAAGGCCCCAATTCACCAGGAGAAAATCCTTTGCCCTTTGTCTTTTCCCTGAATTAGAATCTTGGAAGACCATTTATCCAATCTAATCTTGAGCACTCTTCTCCTCTCTCTGGCCCATAGGCTACCACTTTCGCTTCCTGAAGATACATGTGCCCAGAACATCCTTCTCAGTAATCCCCTCCTTTTGGTGTAAGTTTCTTAGTTTCTTCATGAGGCAGTCCCCTTTCTCTCCCAGCTGCCCCAAAGAAGATCAGGCTTCTTTCATGTACTTCTGTGTAGACCTCATCACACATTCACGTATGTGATGAAATATCTGGCTGCAATCCACAAGCAGCAGGAACATCTATCTTGTTTATTTCTGTGCCACAAAGAGCCAGCATTTAATGAGCCAGGCATCATAGGGTGGGCACTGTTGCAATCTCTGTGTATGTACTAATTTACAAGGTGTTCATTGCAACATCCTATCCTATTCATTGCAATATCCTGTCCATTGCAACTGAGGTAGGGAAAGTTAAGTAGTGAGTGGGTGGCAGAGCTGGATGAAATGCACATAGCTTTCTGTGAGCCTGGTGTTGAACTACTGTTATCTGCTACTGCTCTAGAAAGGTGACGAAGAGTGGGAGAGAGCTGGAGTATTTTTTTTTTTTATGAGAAACAGCACTAAGCGCCACTCTTGTGTGATTAGAGCATGTTTTAAATGACGTTTAAAAATTTTTCTGTACTATTTTTATGCATCCGTTAATGTATTTATTGAATTTATAAATTTCTTTTGCTATATCCCTTATGTTTGAAAGCAGTTGTTCTCAAGTATTAAAGTATGTGAGAAACACCACAGAACCCATTAGAAAGTATTTTCTGACGTCCCTCCCAGATATTCTGATTCAGCAGTATTAAGATTGGAACCTAGTAATCTTAATTTAAAAAACAAAAAAACTGACTAACTGATTGAATGGGTTCACTGATAAACATTTAGATAAGGGATACTGCATTAATGAATATGATAAAGATAAAACATTTTGTGTTAAAACAAAACTTTTGTGATTGTAAAATATTCTTATTATCAGAGTTTTAAAATATAGGAACATCTTTTAAAATACCCCAGATGCCAGATATCTTTACTTTTAGATTCCCCTGAATGATAAAACTAAAAATGGTACTATGAGTATCGAAAACCAAAGTGGACTATTCAAGGTTCCTAAGAAGTAATTTTTTGATTCACTAAGAAACCTGCTGAACTTTTAAAACACAGGTTAGCACAATAAACATACCATTTCAAAATGACACAGATGGGATTTTTTCTATTCCAATCACAATATATATATATATATATATATATATATATATATATATATATATATATATTACAGTTAGTGTTTTATCCATTGTCTATTGCACTTATTTTATTTGATGTGCTGGTTATTATATTAACTCCATGAATGTGCAAAATTGAATAAAACTAATTGCTCCTTGCTATTTATTTGTGTATTTAACATATACATTTATGCATGTACATGGGCATGTACACATACATGTAGGTCTATATGTATGTATTTATGTATGTAAGTGGTTTTGGTTCATGATGGTGGTAGGTCTCTAGTCAGTGTTTGGCCATTGTGTTTGTGTAATAGTACACATAACTTTCTATTTTCAATATATGTTTCAATATATGTTCAATATATTTTTTCAAAATATGTCCATACAGATTACCTAATTATGAAAATGAAAGTTGGAAAGTCTTTGCAGAATATGCCTCAATAGACTTTATTTTTTAAAAATGTTTTTTAACATTTATTTATTATTGAGAGACAGCATGAGAGGGGCAGAGAGAGGAGGAGTCACAGAATCCAAAGAAGGCTCCAGGCTCCGAGCTGTCAGCACAGAGCCCGACGAGGGGCTGGAACTCACAAACTACGAGATTATGACCTGAGTTGAAGTCGGATGCTTAACCGACTCCGCCACCCAGGCGCCCCACCTCAATAGACTTTAAATGAAAGTCTTTGTAGATATCAATAAATATTCCCCTTGATTCTCAATGACATTATAGATTGCTTATTCACTGATAGAATGTTTTTCTGATTGGATAAAAACTGAAAAGAAATGTATGTTCCAATAATTATTGTAATGTATATATTTTAATTAAGATCCACCTTTACTTTGACAGATATATCCAAATATTTGTCTTTCTCTAGCATGAACATAACTCTAGAAATAAACTCATTGTATTTCTCTATCATACCTCACTTTATTTTCAATTCTAAATGTATCAATATTTAATGGCCCCAATGTGTGAAAATACAATATTCTGTTTTTTTTTTAATTTAAAAACAATGGGTTTTGAAGACTTAACGTCAAATGTAGGCTTACATTATAATCACGCTTTAATCCAAAAATATCTTTCATCATTCAATTTTGCCTTTTTTTTGAAAGGCCATTTTAAAAAACAATGACATTTTAATGGCAATGTAATTATTTTTCCCTGAAGGATAATACTGACTAATTAAAATCTTTAAAATATTCTACTTTGTGGGAAATAATGTGTTATTTATGTGCAGTTGTCAGTGAATAAAATACAGATAATAATTCCTGAATTAACCTACATTGTTATTACCCAGGAGAACTTGATTTTCATATGAGGATATATACCATCATTCCTCCTTCTTGTTAAAAATGGTGCTATTGTTTTATAAACATAATGGTTATGGTTATTACGTGTTACTTTGGGTTATTTTTCCAGGAATTATAAATCATATAGATATTCATATTAAATCTATATCTCTTTATCTATATCTATATATCTATCATCTATCTGTATCTGTGCTAGGTTCAGTGATGCACAAATCAGATCCTCTGTTCACTCATCAACCTTACAGAATTGGTGAGGTATGGGTAGGAAAATAGACATGAATCATTACAAGATTAAATACAGAACTGAGATCTGATGTATGAGTAGCAGTTCATAATTTGTAGGAGTCAACAGTGGGAGCTTAAGACCTCCACTAACAAAAGAGTAAAACTATGAAGACCTGAAAGGCCATATAGAGAAGCACAGAATATTCCAGGATCTAAAAGAAAGCCAGTATGGAAAAGAGCAAAAGACCAAAAGGGAAAAGAGTGAAACGTGAAACTACGGTGGCTAGCAGAGTCCACAGCATGCAGTCTCAAAGACACTGGATTAGGGATTTTGGTTGCTGTTTCAATAGCAAAAGAAAGTAAGTGTTAGTTAACAGTACAGTTAAAATCTTTGCTATATTGAATAGGAATATAATGATTGAAGATATGCTTACCCATATGTCAAATACTAAATAAGGAGGCATCATTTGAAGTTTGAAGACAATATTTAGGGCAATTTAATATTTTTATGTTAGTTTCATGGAATTCAGTAACAATTATTATTTTTCTTAAGGAGCTTGTAGTTTGGTACACAATGTACAGATAATAAATTAACAAATATAAGAAATATTACAAATTAGCATCAAATAAGTGTAACATATTATGAGTTGCTGAATGCTAGGGAGGGTTTGAAAATGAAGAATAAAATAATAGAACTGAATATTTTAACAGGTTGTACAATCTATAGTGTAGATGAGTTCAAGCATGAATGACAGCATGATTCTGGGAAGATGGTGGAATAGGAAGCACCATGAATCTGTGTCCCCATGTATACAACAATTGCACTGGCAGAAACTGTCTAAGGTAACTTTTTTGACAGTCTAGAGTCTATTGAAGGCTTGCAGCTTCTAGGCTTAGAAGATAAGTTGCACTTAATTTTAGTCAATTTCGACTCTTAAACTAGTAGCAGCTACCCACCCCCCACTTTCCAGTCCCCAAGCAGGCAGTTATGCATACGTATTTTTATAATACAAAAAGAAAATTTTATAGTGAGTTTTTAATTCTTCCTGTATACTATGACTATTGCTCCTGTAATTTTTGTCAATATGGCTTAAGTTTTTATACATAGGCTCAATTTAGATATATGCGAATATGTTAAAATTATTCACAAGATAGCATTCAACAATCTGTGCTTTTCAAATATGTTAAACACTAAGCAATGTTTAAAGATAGTAACCGAAGTACATTAAACTGATGCATTTCATATGTAAAATTAGGTCATAAGTTTTTTAAATGAGATCAAGGCTTTTTAACATTTTAAACCTAGTGAAATTGGTGCTGTCAAACACTTTTGCATTGAGATTACTAAATTTTTATGGAAAGTAATTTGATAATGTATGTACGAAAAATCATAAAAACATTCATCCTGTTTGACCTTACAATTGCATTCTGACAATCTACCATAAGAAACATTAAAACATTCTGACACGTACTTATTAATAAAAATGTACTGTGAATTATTTTTGTTTCTTAAATAAAATCAAACAACAACCAAAATGCCTAAAAATACAGAGTTGGTTAAGAGGATAACAGTTCAGGGGCGCCTGGGTGGCTCAGTCGGTTAAGCACCAACTTCTGCTCAGGTCATAGTCTTGTGGTTCGTGGGTTCGAGCCCCACGATGGGCTCTGTGCTGACAGCTCAGAGCCTGGAGCCTGGTTCAGATTCTGTGTCTCCCCGTCTCTCTGCCCCTCCCCCGCTCATGCTCTCTCTGTCTCTCAAAAATGAATAAACGTTAAAAAAATTTATATCAGAAGATGAGGATAATGGTTCATACATTTGATAGACTACCATATGAGTTATAAAAATAGTGTGTACAAAAATTTTTAATGGCATAAGAAAAGGTTCATGACATTATGATAATGGAAGAAAATAGTAAATTAAATTCTATTTATGGTATGCATCATGTATCAGTGTTCTATTGTCACCATAACAAATTACTTCAAGCTTAGTAGTTGAAAACAATAAAAATTTATTATATTATATTTCTAGAAGTCAGAAGTCTAAAATCAATCTCAGTGGGCTAATACATCGAGGTGTTGGCAGGGCCAGTTTCTTCTGGAGGCTTTAGAGGAGACTCTGTTTCCTTGCCTTAGAGTTTTTAGAGCTCTCCTCATTCCTTGACTCATAGCCCCTCATCATATTGCCTTTTCTCCCTCTGCTTCTGTTGTCACATCTCCACCACTAACACTTCAGCCTCCTTTTTACAGGAATCTTGTGATTATACTGGGCTCACCCAAGTACTCCAGGATTGTCTCCTCATTTCAAGATAATTAACTTAATCACATCTGCAATTTGCCTTTGCTAACCAAGGTAACATATTAACAGGTTTTGGGAATTTTGATTGGACATCTTTTGTGGGGGGGGATAATTCTGCCTACCATACATAGGTTGATCATATTTGTCATTTAAACCAGGATATTTGAGAGTGAAAGAAGACACTATTAATAGTTTTTTAGATCAACAGAGGTAAGCAGGAGTTGTTCTTGGAAAACCTAGGTGAGTGGTCACCTAAGTATGCAACTAAAGTGATAACAAATGATAAAATGTCTAAGTTCAATTGGATTTCCATTTTAGAAAAGGACCTGTTTTTTTTTTAGTTTGGGAAAATTTAATTTTTCCCTTTTTCTTTATAGTTCTGAAATGTCATAACTACATGTGTCTAGATGTGGACGGACCTTTATATTAATTATACTCAAGGATTTTTAGATTCTAATCTCAGGATAAATAGATTTTCTTTTTTTTAAGTTTTATTTATTAATTTTGAGAGAGAGAGAAAGGCAGAGAGGGGCAGAAAGAGAAGGAGAGAGAGAATCACAGCAGGCTCCACACTGCCAGTGCAAAGCCATATGCGGGACTCAAATTCATGTACTGTGAGATCATGACCTGAGCCAGTCAGATGCCTAACTGACTGAGTCACCCAGGCACCCCTAAATACTTTTCTTACATATAAGAAACTTTCCTTCTATTATTGCTCTGATTTTTTCTGATTTTTTCTTGTTTTTTTTTCTCTTTCCACTTTGTAGAACATATAAATACATATAACATATATGTTGACCTTTTTGAGTAGGTTCTCCATGTCTCTTAAATTGTTTTTCCTACATCTTTTTAAAGTTCTGAGATTTATTCCATTTTATTTTCTTATTTATTAATTTATTTATGTCAGCTTGCCTGCTTTCTGGGTCTGTGGACTCTGATTTTGAAGCATCTCATATATTTTGCACAGCATTTCCTCTGCTATGGCTTCTCTTTCAATATTACAATATTTCCCTTTCCATATTTCACCTTCCAAAAACTTATAAAAATTTCTCTTTCCCTGATGGTGCTGTTTTCTACACTTAGTGATGATACTGATTAATTTTTTAAACCTTTCTACTGTAATTTAGGAATTTTAGGAGCATATGTTATGCTCCCTTAGCTTTCTAATGTGAAGCTAAATTATGGTGGCATAGTATTTCACTGTATGGTTCATTTACCCATGCATTTATTATAAGTCGGTTCTACTTTCTTAGCCGTTATGAACTATTCCATGATGGATGGATCTATATCTATATCTATATCTATATCTATATCTATATCTATATCTGTATCTATAACTATCCATATATGCGTGTGTGTGTGTGTGTGTGTGTATACATAAACACACACACACACACACACACACACACACACGAATTGGGGACACATCCTCATTATGTCCTTATATTAAGGGTGAAAGCTTTGTTGACATTAGGACTTTCTTTTCCACAAGAAAGGCTTTACATTTTAAATTTCTATTAACTTTGTATAAGAATGCCTATACAGTCAATTCTCCATATCCACAGTAGTTATGTTCTATGAAGTTGCTGTGAATACTGAATTAGTGAATACTGAACTATTGCTCCTAGGAGAAATCCTGGGCTATGTTCCTGAGAGTCTCTGGCCACAACATTTTCATCAATGGATCAATATATAATCTTGTTTATGGGTGCTTCTATTTAAAGATATCTTATTTAAAATATATTACTGATTTGTTAACATTGAACTGTCAGTGGCACTATAGCTCATGCCTAGTTGAAGGTTATCTGACACACACATTTTCTCCATAAGGCACACCACAGCCTTCTTGCATATAGGAGGAACACTAGCCAGTACTTACTATGTCTGGAGGCTGAAATTGATCTATTTATAACAGTGAAATTACCAACAAAAAACAAAACAATGTCATAAGTGTGGCACTATAAAGTTTATGAAAAGAACATTTGTTTAGAGTTTCAGAACTGAATAAGCAGGTAAAGTGTTATCTTGCTGACCTTGTTCACCTAGGAGCATGTGGGTTGTGTGATTTAATTTTTTTACAGAGAATCTCCAGGAAACCATGAAAGCACTGAGTTTTGATTTGAAGGTCACAAAAAATTTTTACTGAGTAGGCAAATTTGCGAATATAGAATCACTAATAATAAAGATTCCTTTCTACATACTCCATAAAACAAATTAACTTGACAAAACGAAAGTGAATCCCAAAAAACCCATTTCTTTTCCAGGAAGTAAAGTACTTTGTTTATTTCGGGGAGGCCTCAAGTTTCTTGTTGTTATATTCACCAGTCATTAAATTTCCCTTTCTTGGTCAATCACAGAAAATGTGGACTTAATACTATCTTTTGCCATTTGTAATAAAATTACTATGTAATAATTTCTTCTCCAAAAGTATAATTCGTTTTTTTACAAAACAACTTTTTTTGCCTCTTCTTTCAGTAATAAAAATTCTTACTATATGATGAGTGCTTTCTACATCCTCTCATATGTATAAGAGGAGACCCTTAATTCATTTTACAGATGTAGAAGCTGAGGAATAGATCTACTACATAGTTCATCCAAGTTCACCCAGTTGGTAAACAGTGAAGTGGAAGTCTTATCTGGGTAGTTTGATTCCATAATGTACCCTTATTAAAGTATCACTATTCTCTCTCTCTGGTGGATCCAATTGATTTTTTACTTTTTGAAATGTCTTTATTTTCTGCCTTTTCAGAGGAAAGCTTTCTCTTCAAAATGACCAGATTTCTTTGTTTTCTTGCTGAACATTTTAGACCATAAATGAAAAAACTAAACACTTGTCTTGTATTCCCATTTAGGTCATCTATTTGGTTTTTCTGTTTACTGGGTTAAGGAAGAAGAGGAAATATGAGAGCAATATTTATTAAAATTTTATTTTGTGATTCATAACTGGGGTAAAGAAATTATTTTATTTAATCCTCATGATAAATTTGTGAGATGCTATTGTAATTCTCTGTTTATGAAATAGGAAATGAGTTTTCGAGAGACCTAAAATCCCTTACTTCACTCAGATAGTATGTACAGGTTCCCATTTGCGTGCGGCTCCCTCTGCTTGAAGAGCCCATGCACTTCCTCCACAAGTGGCAGTGCCTATTGAGATGCTGCATAATATAGTAAGAGGGAAATATCAGGAAAGACTAATTTGATTAGTAGCTGTTTGAAAGCCAAATTATTTTTGAGCTGCAAGAAATTTTAGAGATCAGCGGGTTCTGTTCCTTTATTTTACAATGAATAAATAGGACCAGAGAGGTTAAGTGTTTTATCCAAATTCATACAACATAGGTGTAGCAGAGGCAGGACTAGAATTTGGTCTTCCTTCTTTACTAAGCTTTGTTGCCATTTATAAAAATTAAGAGTAATTTTAATTAGTAAAATATTAAAAATCCAACCTGATAAAGGAGATTAGTGACAAAAGTTATACAAAATGAATATTACTCAGATTTTAATTCTTGCTTTACTTTTGAAAGTTTGGATTTCTCTCTCTTTCCCCTCCCCTCCCCCAACCCCCTGCCCCATCCTTTCTAAATCTTACCAGGGGACAATTGGGAAGTTAAAGGCAAGTACGTTAATTGACAAATATGACAAATAGTGATAGGGAATGAAATGATGAGGAAGGAAGAATTTCTCAACATAGGGAATAAAAGAAAACCAGAGTTGTGCGGAGAGTTCATAGGATGGGAAATCATTCACATAGACTTGAATGAAGAGAAGGATGAAGATGGTACCCTGAGAATTAAGATACTGTACTTACCTCCAGGCTGCAAAAGCAGCACTCACCATGGTCAAAATACCAGTAGTTTACTTTGTATTCATAACTGTTCTATAACTGACATTTATTCCCATAAAATTTACTTCTATTATACTAAAAAATGAAATATTCATATAATACTTAGAAATTTTAAGACTAGAAAATATAAAAAAATATGTAATTAAATTCACTTGATGCATAAATATTATTTTTTGTAACCAAATAAAACTATTTGGCAATAACAGTGGGATATTACTAACTGGATGATTGAGATTCTTCAACTAAGCATTGCCAGTTGTGTTTTTTCATCAGTAGAATTTTCTAATGGATTTATTCAACTGTACACCAAACTGGAGAATGATTGTTTTCATAAAAATAAAAAAAGGCAAAAACAACATCATTGTGACTTAAAGAATTTTCATTAAGGAAATAAAAAATACATTCTTGATGGTGCAGAAAGTGACATTGGTTGCTGATTAGGAACTGGGAAGGGTGCTAGGTGGGGCCTGGAACTCTGAGGGTGAACAGGCTGAGTGACCAGTAACTCCTCCAAGGGAGGTGGCTGTAGTCAGCACTGCATATGAACCGAGTCTCCAAGCCTCTTGCACATATTTTTATCCTATCAGACTTCACTTGCAAAATACAAATTCAAAGGTAACAGTATAAGGAATTTCAAAATGGCATCTATAGAGCATTAACTCTAGAAGGCTCTCCTGAGTATGGGACTCTGTGTCAGAGTGTTAATTGGTTGCTTGTGCAGCCAGTCCTGAGTAATAGATACTATTATTCCTATCTGCAGGAGGTCTTTAGTGATGAAGGAAGTATATTCTAGTTAATGTACAAGGTATCTTTCTACTCTCACTTTTAAAAATCGTCTACCACAGGGCTGGTAAACTATCCTATTTTCTAGTTTCCACCAATTATCTGATGGGAGAGGGTGTTATTTTTGAGTGGAGAAAATGAGGAAGCTAGTATTATGGTCCTTACGGCCTCTGATTGAGTGCATTTCTCGAATCCTTCAAGTTGCTTCTCTAAGATTGAATCCTGTGAATATTCCCCAACAAGACTTATCTGTCAATGAACAAGATATATATAGATATCTCAGAGGTAAATATATGAATGTTTATTAATCTATTTATTCCTTCATTCTTCAGATATTCTTAAGTATTGTATTAAGTGCTAGGGAAGCAATTATAGAAAAAGACATAATTTTATAATATAGTAATATTGAAAAACAGTGATGAATCAAATATACAAATAAATGTATACTCTAAATATATATTGCTATGAAAGAAAAAAATGTGTTGTATGTAATGAAAAAGTAGGATAATGACTTAAATTTTATTGGTTCTAGGACTTCCTGAGAAAATACAGTTATAGTGTCAAGAGTGAGGGGACTATAGACAGGGAAAGAGATAGGGAAAAAAAGTATTCCCAGTGCTAAAAACCCATCAAGTGTTAAAAGTCCTAAGATGAGGAGGAACTCAATCAGAAAGAAAATTTCTTTCAAGAAACTGAAAGAAAGAAAGCCAAGTTTACTTGGACCAGGATGATCTATGGGGACAATGGTGAGAAATCATGTTGGAATGCAGAGAAGGATCAGAACAGCTAGTCCACGTTATGGAAATTTGATTCATTCAAAGTCAAATAGGAAGGCACCGAAGGATTTTAAGTATGAACATCACATTGTTTGCCTTTCATTTTATGGTATTTCTTTTGTGTGGAATGGATAAGAAAGGGCAAAAAGGAATGCAGGCAGACCACTTAAAAGCTAGGGTAGCAGTCCAAACTTGACTAAGTAAGAATAGTGAGAGATGGATGGATGGATTTGTTTTAGAAAGTGGAATTGATTGGATTTAGTGATGAATTTTTATGTCTGAAGAAAGGTTTTTCTAACTTTGGCATTTGGTAGATGCCATTTATCGTAATCATGATGACTATTCAAAAAGCATTTTGATGGAAGGATACAAGGTCATAAAGGGTTTAGGTTGGGGCAAGAGCAGTTTGAAATTACTGTTGCCTTACAGTTGACAATCAGCTCCACTCTTCTAGTTTTGACATCCTTTGCATCCTATAAAACTTAGTGGTAGTGTTAGAATCTCCTTGGTGCTTTCCTGATGGCCCCTACCCTTCCCTGTGCATTCTGCACTTCTCTTTTCCATGAGCACTCATGTACATTCTTTTACCCCAGGTAAGCAATTGTTTCACTATGCTTTGTACTATAGGGAGTTGTTTACATGACATAGTTTACTGAACACAGAGTGTTGAAGGTAGGGATACAACTTTATATCTCCCAGTGACTTGAACTGGCTTTGCAGATGGAATTTAGTGTTGCTTTTCAAATTGATTATTACCTCATGGAATATAGCATGCTTGTTTCAGCAACAGGTCTATGTGGTTTTGTTTCTTGTTTATTTTTATTCTGTTCTTGGTGATCTCTCTGGTATAAGCATGTGTGATAAGCATATGACATTTAATAACAACTGTGTCCTATAATCAAATCCCTTAAGTACTAGCTGTTGGATATCCTCCCGTTTTGGCATCAGATCTAAAAATTGAAAATCCACATTTGGAAATTTAGTTCGCCACAACAACTAAATTTATTTCAAGCTATATTTTTTATACTCTTTATTTTTGTTATGATAGAACTTCTGTCTTTTCCTACTTGTTTTATTCAAGCAGTTGTACCTATTATCACTATAAAGCCATCTATATGTTGAAATGGCATTTATCACATAGGAATGTGGCTTTATTCTCACAAGTCTGACACTATAAATTTATTTCTGGGCCTGTTCCCTTTTATTTGTGTTTAATAATTTGGTTATCTCTCTATTACTAACTTATAGTTTGGATGCATGCTAGTCAGTCTGGCATTTTCTAATGAGAGCAAAACTCTGGTACTGAAAAAAACAACAACAAAAAACCTCAATTGATGTCAACAGCTATGCCACCTACGTGCTCAGTCTTATAAAATCTATTTTGAGTTTATTTTTGTGAATGGTGTAAGAAAGTGGTCTAGTTTCATTCTTCTGCACGTTGCTGTCCAGCTCTCCCAGCACCATTTGTTAAAGAGACTGTCTTTTTTCCAATGGATATTCTTTCCTGCTTTGTCAAAGATTAGTTGGCCATAGTTGGCCATCGTTTTGTGGGTCTAATTCTATTCCATTGGTTTCTATTCTATTCCATTGGTCTATGTGAAAGACCTTTGTAGGCCTTTTGTAACAACGTGGATGGAACTGGAGAGTATCATGTTAAGTGAAATAAGTTATACAGAGAAAGACAAATACCATATGTTTTCACTCTTATGTGGATCCTGAGAAACTTAACAGAAGACCCTGGGGAAGGGGAAGGAAAAAAAAAGTTAGAGAGGGAGAGAGCCAAACCATAGAGACTCTTAAAAACTGAGAATAAACTGAGGGTTGATGGGGTGGGAGGGAGGTGAGGGTGGGTAATGGGCATTGAGGAGGGCACCTATTGGGATGAGCACTGGGTGTTGTATGGAAACCAATTTGACAATAAATTTAATATAAAAAAATAAAAATAAACTCTAGAAATGCATGGATCATGTTTGTAAAGACACTTCCAACTTTGCCTAACACCAATATCCCAATAAGGACTCTACATTCACTTTTGTATTAAATTGATCCTTATTAATGTCCAGTTGATAGAACTTCAGTCTCACCCAGTTTGAACTATACACCTATTTATTTCAGAGGGCAGAAAACAGGTCTACTGATATTAATTTTATGGAAATTTCAACGTCCTTTATTTATAAGTGTAAGAGGGTTTGGTGTGGTTAATGGAAGAAGAAGAAGAAACTAGGAATCACACTGAGCCATGGCTACATAGTTCTACAGCTCAGGAAAGAAAGCCAACTGAAAGGAAAGCACAGGGGGCTGGATGTGAAGAGACACATCCATGGTCTAGGAGAGTGGCGGTTATGAAAGAGTGGAAAGGTGGATACGCAATGAAGCACCTTACTTACTCTGGTAGCCTAATGCATTTCTGTGTAAAGTGCAGAAATGCATTAATACACTCTGAGATCCCTTGCCTGTTAGAATGAAGACAATGAATGAGGAAGGCAATGGAGAAAAGGTTAATTGCTCTCTCATGGTCATGTTCTTTCCACTCTTGAGCATCTAGTTTTAGATTTCTCACAGGGAAAAAAAAGTGATTTAAAAGAATAAATCATTTTGAGTTTATTTTTGTGAATGGTTTAAGAAAGTGGTCTAATTTCATTCTTCTGCATGTTGCTGTCCAGTTCTCCCAACACCATTTGTTAAAGAGACTTTTTTTCCATTGGATGTTCTTTCCTGCTTTGTCAAAGATTAGTTGGTCATACATTTGTGGGTCCAATTCTGGATTCTCTATTCTATTCCATTGGTCTATGTGTCTGTTTTTGTGCCAATACATACTGTATTGATGATTGCAGCTTTGTAGTAGAGGCTAAAGTCTGGGATTGTGATGCCTCCCGCTTTGGTCTTCTTCTTCAATATTACTTTGGCTATTCAGGGTCTTTTGTGGTTCCATACAAATTTTAGGATTGCTTGTTCTAGCTTTGAGAAGAATGCCGGTGCAATTTTGATTGGGATTGCATTGAATGTGTAAATTGCTTTGAGTAGTATTGACATTTTAACAATATTTTTCTTCTAACCCATGATCATGGAATGTTTTTCCATTTCTTTGTATCTTCAATTTCCTTCATATGCTTTCCATAGTTTTCAGCATACAGGTCTTTTACATTTTTGGTTAGGTTTATTCCTAGGTATTTTATGATTTTGGTGCAATTTTAAATGGGATCAGTTTCTTTAAAAATTTTTTTTTAACGTTTATTTATTTTTGAGACAGAGAGAGACAGAGCATGAACGGGGGAGGGGCAGAGAGAGAGGGAGACACAGAATAGGAAGCAGGCTCCAGGCTCTGAGCCATCAGCCCAGAGCCCGACGCGGGGCTCGAACCCACGGACCGTGAGATCGTGACCTGGCTGAAGTCGGACGCTTAACCGACTGCGCCACCCAGGCGCCCCAAGGGATCAGTTTCTTTATTTCTCTTTCTGTTGCTTCATTATTGGTGTATAAAAATGCAACTTATTTTTGTGCATTAATTTTGTATCCTGTCACTTTGCTGAGTTCATGGATCAGTTCTATCAGACTTTTGGTGGAATCTTTTGAGTATTCCATGTAGAGTATCATGTCATCTGTGAAAAGTGAAAGTTTGACTTCTTCCTTGCCAATTTTGATGCCTTTGGTTTCATTTTGTTGTCTGATTGCTAACAGTGGTGAGAGTGGACATCCCTGTCGTGTTCCTTATCTCAGGGGGAAAGTCTCAGTTTTTCCCCATTTAGGATGATATTAGCTGTGGGCTTTTCATAAACGGCTTTTATGATGTTTAAGTATGTTCCTTCTATCCCAACTTTCTCGAGGGTTTTTATTAAGAAAGGATGCTGAATTTTTTCAAATGTTTTTTCTGCATTTATTGACAGGATCATGTGGTTCTTATCCTTTCTTTTATTAATGTGATGTATCACATTGATTGATTTGAGAATATTGAACCAGCCCTGCAGCCGGGAATGAATCCCACTTGATCATGGTGAATAATTCTTTTTATATGCTGTTGAATACGATTTGCTAGTATCTTCTTGAGCATTTTGGCATCCATAGTCATCAGATATATTGGCTTGTAGTTCTCTTTTTTTGCTGGGTCTCTGTGTGGTTTGGGAATCAAAGTAATGCTGGCTTCATGGAAGAAGGACCTGAATGTGAGACAGGAAACCATCAAAACCCTAGAGGAGAAAGCAGGAAAAAGCCTCTCTGACCTCAGCCACAGCAATTTCTTACTCAACACAGCTCCAAAGGCAAGGGAATTAAAAGTGAAAATGAACTATTGGGACCTCATCAAGATAAAAAGCTTCTGCACTGCAAAGGAAACAATCAACAAAACTAAAAGACAACCAACGGAATGGGAAAAGATATTTGCAAATGACATATGGGCTAGTACCCAAAATCTATAAAGACCTCACCAAACTCCACACCTGAAAAACAAATAATCCAGTGAAGAAATGGGCAGAAGACATGAATAGACACTTCTCCAAAGAAGACATGCAGATGGCCAACAGGCACATGAAAAGATGCTCACCATCACTCCTCATCAGGGAAATACAAATCAAAACCACACTGAGATACCACCTCATGCCAGTCAGAGTGGCTAAAATGAACAAATCAGGAGACTATAGATGCTAGTAAGGATGTGGAGAAACGGGAACCCTTTTGCACGGTTGATGGGAATGCAAACTGGTGCAGCCACTCTGGAAAACCCTTTGAAGGTTCCTCAAAAAATTAAAAATAGATCTCACCTATGGCCCAACAATAGCACTGCTAGGAATTGACCCAAGGAATACAAGAGTGTTGATGCATAGGGGCACTTGTACCCCAATGTTTATAGCAGCACTTTCAACAATAGCCAAATTATGGGAAGAGCCTAAATGTCCATCAACTGACAAATGGATAAAGAAGATGTGGTTTATATATGCAATGGAATACTACTTGGCAGTGAGAAAGAATGAAATCTGATCTTTTGTAGCACCGTGGATGGAACTGGAGAGTATTATACTAAGTAAAATAAGCCAGGAAGAGAAAGACAGATACCATGTTTTCACTCTTATGTGGATCCTGAGAAATTTAACAGAAGACTATGGAGGAGGAGAAGGAGAAAAAAAGAAAGTTACAAAGAGGGAAGGAGGCAAACCATAAGAGACTCTTAAATAATGAGAAGTGAGGGTTGATGGGGCGGGGGAGAAGGGAAAGTGGATGTTGGGTATTGAGGAGGGCACCTGTTGAGATGAGCACTGGGTGTTGTATGGAAACCAATTTGACATTAAATTATATTTAATATAAAAAGAAGAATAAAACATATACATGAATCTGGATAGAAAATATTGTTGGGTCAGTCACAGAACTGAATCATTGAAATTCATGATGTGAGCCAGACATTGAGGTTAAAATAAAATAATATAATATAATATGATATGATACAATATAATAAATTAATATAATATAATAAATATAAAGCATTGAGGGAATCCAGGAGAAATTTTGAAACAACTGTAAAGAGTGAGCTGCTCTGGGAGTTAGGAGGTCTCAGAGACCCCAGTCCAAGCCAGATTCTCTCAGCTGCTCTGGGAAATTGGGCAAGTCCAATTCTTGGTGCTTCAGGTTCCTAATTTGTAAAGTGATTTGGGTAAACTAAGTGATTTCTGAGATAGCCCCCTCATCTAATATTCAGTAAGGTATAATATTAATAGAAAGGCAGGAAAACTGTATCTAGGTGTCTGTGTTAGATACAATAAAGGGATAGAACTACAAAGCCAAGGACATGGACAATAGTAGTTCTTGATCACCTTAAATGTCATCTTATTAAGACTACGTTTTAGGAAATACAAGTAGAAATGGTAAAGAAATAAAAATCTCTATATGCTGAATGTAGCAATAAATATTAGCAAGTCATGTGTCACATATGTAGAGATGAGAAGAAATGTGGCCAGTGAATATTGTTTTTCTATTTTTACAAAATTCTTTCTTTGTTTTTTCCAAAGAGTGGTGAGGTACATATGTAGGGTAGAGTACATAATTAATTTTATATAATTATAATTGAGCATATTTAATTAAAAGTCCTATATTTTAAAAAGTACATCTTATCTACATTTAATTTTCTATGTTTTTGTATTGATACAGGTGCTTTCATTTTTTTTCAATTCATACACTATTGGCCTTAGAGACACAAGGACACACACTAAATTCTGTTAAAATAATTCAGGAACTCATCCATGCATGGGATAATTATGATCATGAGCATCTAAGGAAAATTAGTGTGTAATGTCTTAATTAAAGATAGGCAACATAATTTTATTTACAGATTGGATTCTATTAAATCTTTAGAATGGTATATTTTCATTTTACTCTTGTGTAATTAATATTTAGAATAGCTTTTTGGTTAGCACATTGCATTATTAATGCACATTTTGTGAGAAATGTATGTTAAAAAAAGTCTCTTTGGAAGATAGCCCATAAATTTTGTTATTATATTAAAATGCAAATTTTGCCTCTTGCTTAACAGTTTAAAATACTTATGAGTTGCATATTTTCTTGTTTAGAGGTATTAGCTGAGAAAAATTGTTAAAATCCGTTTTATTTTATTTGGATGGGGATTTGTTTTCACATTTTTTAACCAGAGTTGGGAATCTTTCCCAGTGGCATTCTTAACTCATAGATATGATGTGAATATTGTATTTGCTTTAATCTGATCTTGTTTTCTTTAAGAAAACTGTGATTCATATTAGTAGCATATTACCAAAGCTACATAGCTATTAAAGTTTGAGCCTTAGGATAGAAGAGTAAAACTTTCAAATTCTTATTACTGCTCTTGTCACAAGATGTTATTGTTTTGGCTGTGGTATTCCCTCTAAGGCAGCCTCTAAGAAAAACATCATTTATCTTAGTTTAGCTATGAGAATTCCACAGGAATCCTTTCTTCATTTGTAAAAATGAGTTTTTAGAAATATCCACAAATAGAAAACTAATAGTTAAGAACAAAACTCTGTAATGTTTGGTAACACCAAATAAATGTTCTGCTGAGCCTTTTTTATTAACAAAAATAAATGAAGAAGAAAAAGAAGACTAAAAACTCCCCAAACTTTATATTCCTCAGTACTAAACTAGGACAATATGAATCCTCTGCTAGTCCTAGTGGTTTTCAGATTAGGAGTGAAAAGCTCCCGAGTTTAAAGAGAGGTATTCTGTTGGAATGAAAAGAAACTGGATTTCTTAATTCTGGGCAGCAGCTTATTAGCACAGTATGCTTCTCTATGCAAATATCATCGCTGCATCCCTCCCTTCCACTCTTTATGCCCACCTCCTGCAGTAGAAACTGTGCACTATTAGAAACTTTGATTCTTATGTTCGCGGGTGCAATTTAAGAAAACCAGCCTTTACTTCACAATATCTGATTTTGTTTGCTTCCTCCTAGAAGATTAGATTTAGAAATCTGTGAAAATTAGATTCTCTACCTTTCATTTGGCAAACGTGTTTTCTCCAATTCTTAAAATTTACCTGAAAATGATTGTTGAACAAGGAATCATGTGTTGCATAGAGTGATTTCATTATTGTTTAGTAGTTTTTTAATAATACTAATAATTTGCTTCATGTCACAAAAGTAATGTTTCTCATAAACTGTTATATCACTCTTATACTCTAGAATTTGACAAGAGGGTTATTTTTTGTTTTATATCATTGATTTGTGATTTTTTTCTAAAAAGGTAATTTTCCAATGATATTCAGCTCTTTCAAAATCAAAGTTTTTCTTCTTGAGTTTAAATATTTAGTATGCCGTATATGTCCTAGGAAAAATAAGAGAGACTTTTCACATACTGATAATACATACATTAATATTCCAAAGCTAACTCTAACTACTGCAGATTGATCATTAGAGCACTAATTTGTTCACCCTATGCATGCAAATATAAAATGTCTCTCTTGTCTGTGTTACTTCTAGTTTTTAATGTGTTTGCAATATTTTAAAATGTTAGGGTTCATTTTGGAATGTCTCAAATCAGCAAGCAAAATGAAAGCCATTAAAAAATTAAATGAAAATTAGAATTTCAAGGCAGAAGTATAGGTAGTTCTCACATGATTAACCAAAGGATGTCAGAGCTCTTTCTCCAATTATTTCCAGAAGGCAGTCCTGCAAATCAGGAACCACCACCATGGTTACTACAAAGTGTCAAAACAACTATGAAAATGATTCACTGCAATCATCCATGATCAATTCCTAGATTATTTTCAAACTGAAAGAGGCCCAAAATTATATTAATAATTATGTAATTAGTTTTACATTAAACAAGGACATGGGATAGTCTTTGTTTTGATAATTGTGTCTTTAACATACTAGAAAAATATGATGGCATACTAAAACAAAGCTTTGACTCTCATTGTTTAAGATAAAGCCATAATAAAAGTGCAAAAATACGGAATTTTAAAGAAAATATTAAGGAAAATATAGGACCCTGGCTATGGTAGCCATTCTGAAGGTGATACAAGACTCTTGGAGGTTCAGGAAATGGTAGTCCAATGTAGCCATTTCATTTCCAGAGGTGTTAGTTGATTGTAAGGAGCCAAGATTTCTCAAAGGACTCTTGAACCAAGACGTCTTGTTCTTGGGAAGAAGCACATTACTTGGGTGGAGATTGGAATAGTAACCAAGACAGCATTTTGGAGCTACTTGTTTTACAACCCCTTTCCCAAAAACATGGTCTCTCTCCCTGGTGCTTCTGCTGTCTCTTATTTCCTGTCATCTTCTCACCAAGACTTCTTTCTTTATCCATCCTTCCATGTATATAATGAGGAATTGACTCATGTGATTATGGAGGCTGAGAAATCCCAGTCTACTGTCTGTAGGCTGGAGACCCAGGAAAATCAGTGGTGCAGTTCTAAGTTTGAAGGCCTGAGAACCAGGTGAGCTGACTGCAAGAAAAGAGTGATTTCACAGCTCAGGCCCTCAGGCAGAAGGGGTGAATTCTCCCTTCCTCTGCCTTTTGTTCTATTCAGGTGCTTAACAGATTAGATGATGCCCATCTACATTGGGGAGTAAAACAGATTATACTGAGTTTAACAGATGCTAATGTTAATCTTGTCTGGAAACACCCTCACAGACACACCCAGAAATAGTGTTTAAGCAAACATCTGGGCATCTACAGATGCAGTACAACTGACACATAAAAGTAACCAATGCACCCTCTAAATTTGGATGGTCTTGAATTAGCCACTCCACTCTTAATATACTAAGTTATGGCTGGGGTGCAACAAAGATGCCAGATCTATATAGAGCTGTCATCTCTAGGACATTGTTGATGTCACTGATGGGGAATAGGATACTTCAGCCTAAGGATGCTCACACAGCAGGTAAGAACAGATCCAAGACTAAAGCCCAATTTAGATTAAACTCATTGTGGATCAAATATTGTCACCATTTATCCAAAAACATTTTTATAGATGAGCAGCACATAGATATTATTAAGTGACTAAAAAAATTTAGCCACATAATGGATTTTTCCCTTTAGGAAACTTACATATGAAATGGATCTCAGTAATGCGGAGGGGCAATTGAAGTCCTATAGGCAGGAAAGTCTTATTAGAAAGCTGTGAAGGATTCCACATTAATTTCTGAATCTGTTCAATCACTCTATTTTTCATTTCCCTTTATTGTTTTCCTTTCACTTCCAGGAGACTATTACTATTGTGTTGTGCCCTGGTCTAGAATTCCCTTCTTCTTCTCACTCAATACTTACCGTAATTTAAATATGATAAACATTTTTTTTTTTAACTTTTTTAACATTACCATTTGACAATTAACTCTTCTTAAGACTTTCTTCCTTGGAATCTCTAGAACCACATTTGTTTTTCTTGTATCACTCTTTTGCTCCCAGTTTTTAGTTTTCATGTGTCATCTTATTGACTGCCTACAATTATTCTACTAGAGGTCTATATACGCACCCCTTTGCTCTTCTGTCCTAGTAAGTCTATTCTCATAGAATACATTTTTGCATCTCCTCACCCTATAATACCTATTCCTAATCATATTTCCAATTACTTTGAAAATACTTATGTAGATGTTTATTGCCTCACCTCAATATATTTAAAAAATTAGAGCATCACCTGCCCACCCCTCAATAAGGCTCTTGCAAATGACTGATTCTCATCCATGATTAGGTCTATAACTTACTTCCCTCTTTGTCTCCTCTTTCTCAAATTTCAGAGTTTTGACATTTTTTGCCCTTATTGATAATAGTCAGGTTTGTGAAATATTTGATCTCTTTTCTTTTATATTCAAACTTTCCCCATCATGCAAGGATGCAGATATCACCACACTCATGAAATTATCTGATTGGTACAGTCTTTTATGATCTTTGTCTATAAGTGTGTTTTCCTAATACCATATAAATTAACAATCATTAAGGAGATATTTTAAAAATAGAAAGTTATCTTTCTAGAAATTCCTAGAAATAGAAAAAAAGTTTTACGAAAAAGTTACTTTTCAGACTAACAAGATTATAATGTTGCTGTAGACAGGCTTGTACTGCTAATACATATTAATTTTAAGGTTCATTTCAACATATAGTTATTGATCTAGATATTAGAATAGATGAAATCTAAGTGTCCATTAATAAGAGATTGGAAAAATAAATTATGATACTTCCATGTAGTGAAACATTACAGTTTAGAAAAATAAGGATTCACCCATATTGGCATTTGTCCTACAATATTGTTCAGTGGGGGGAAAAAAGCATATTGCAGAGGAGGGTACATAGTTTAACATCATGTGTATACAAAACTGCTCATATGCAAATATGCATGCCATTTATTATGTATAAACATACATCATACACACATGAAAATTATTCACCAAATTGTTAATGGTGGGAGGGAGTATAATGATTACTTTATACATTTCATTAAATCTTGAAATTTTGTGATAGGATTGAATTAATATTATAATAAAACTAATTTACTACAAAACAAGAAATCAAGGAAAAGAAAGAGGAGTTGAGAAATACTTAGAACTTCAAAGGAAATACTTATTCCACCCAGTTGTTGAATTATTGTAAAAATGAAAAAAAAAAGTCTCAAATGGTATAGTGCATTCTATATGAAGTGTCCACAACTTTCATATTTAACAGTGGCAAGTGTCATTTACAGATAGAGATATTTTGAAAATTATTAAGTTGGCCCTTTTTCTTAATGTTTCTAAAGTTATTCATGTTAATTATTTGAAAAGTATATAATACTTGTCTTTATCTGAGAAGTGTTATAAATTTAAATGAATTTAATTTACTTATGTACTTCAGAATATGGAGACTTAATCTAATAATAGTAATAATAATAATAATGATGGTAATAATAATCATCTCTGTATCAGTACAAATGGCATGTTGTTATAACTTTGTAGTTATATTTTATAATTTGAAATTTCATCCAATTCTCTAAGACAACTTCCTTGAATCTTTTGTGATTTAATTTGGGAGCAAATAAGATGTGACAATTATTATTCTTACAAGTCACTACAGTCTAAAATTATTAGTCATTACGGCGCCTGGGTGGCTCAATCAGTTAAGCATCTGACTTCAGCTCAGGCCATGAGCTCATGGCTCGTAAGTTTGAGCCCTGCATCGGGCTCTGTGCTGACACTTCAGAGCCTGGAGCCTGCTTCAGATTCTGTGTCTCCCTCTCTCCTTGCCCCTCCCTAACTTGCTCTCTCTCTCTCTCTCTCTCTCTCTCTCTCTCAAAATAAGGAAACATTAAAAAAATTAAAAAAAGGATGTTAGTCATTATAATCTAAAATTGCCCAGACCTTACAAAACCTCACTGTCAATTGAGGTCAATGCCTAGTCACTGCTCCCAGAGCCACCAGGGAGAACACTGTTTTCTGCCTATGGTGCTGTCTTTTGGCTCCGAAAGATGCAAAACAGAAAGATGGTAACTGGCAACATTGCCTTTTGGTTTCACCTTACCAGAGCCCTGTGGTTTGTAACACAGAAATGGGCAGGGATACTCTATTCTTCAACTCTTCAAGATTCTATCATGACAATGCATGTACAGCAGTTTCTTTCCCTACGACCACCTTCTAGCATGGCTTGGAGGAGGTTTAGGCCAAAGCTGAACTGGGAAATGTGTACCTTTCTGTCTGCTACTGTTTCCTTTTCTCACTTCTTGAGTCCCTGCTTGCAGGCATGCATCTCCCTAAGTCTTTCCTAATGAAGGATGCTTTCCCTGAATGCAAATAAGCTTTTAAAAATGGATACCTGGTGGTATCTCAATTTTTAAAATAGAGCAAAATATCAATTTAAGCTTAGCTTGAAGTTCTGTGGCATGAGACAGATTTATAAGTTTCCTTAACAATAATCATCAAAAATTGCTTTTACTGGAAACTTTACAAGAAACATTCTTTACTAACAAATTTGTTTGTTCTTTTGCTTTCTCTCAGAGTTTCAATTGCTATTTTCAAGAACCAGATAAAAATTGAAAATTTATATTCTTTTGTAGTCTTGCTACCTCCTGAAAGTCTAGTACTCCAGAAAGTAGAAGCAGCCAAATAGTACATTTTGAGTTAAAACTGCACTGGTAGTACTAATACTAAGAACAATTGTAATTTTGCCTTAATTTCCTTTTTTCACACTTACCATATGGCATTGAAACTATAAATACATTTAAAAAACATCTCTGGGGAAACTTTTTTCATTTTCTAAATCTTTTGTCCTAACTATATTTCACAAGTCACTGTTGTTCTAGTGATTTATGTGTTTGCCATATTATCTACGATGAAAATGTAAAGTTACTTTGGGTAGAAAGACTACCCATTAATTTTATGGCTATATGATTCTTAGGACTAACACTTGTAAATGAATGTGATAAAGATGTTAGAGAAATAAGGACTATTTAAAACGTTTTTGTTTGTTTTTTAATAAGTAAGTGAGGTCCTAAGGATAAGGCACTTGAAATGGGAGTCTAAGTGGGAGGGCCCTTATATGCCATGCCTGTAGTGTTCAGATATCTATACTGAAGGTTTTAATCCCTGGTGAGAAAGGGATTCTCACTTTGGATTATGGGGATGGTCAAATTCATGACACCCACCTAAACTTCACAGCAAATTAGCACATAAACTCAGCCCAGGGAGGAGGGCATAGCACACCACTTCGGGCCACATGGGGGTTGCAGTCTGGAACAGAATGAATTAATAGGGGCTGTGGAAGGCAGGTTTTGTAATGTTGAGAAGGTAGGGTGACCCCTGGTTCCCAAAGGTGGATGTGGTTGGCTTCTTTGAATAGACAGCAGGGAACTGAAACCCATCACTCAGGGATAGGCAGAAACTCAGGGATATAAAAGCTGTCCCTTTGATAAAATTTGTTTGGCTTATTCACAGGAACAGACTTGGGAAGGGAGCTTGCAAGTAGGCCATTCAAGGCCTTCCTGGTTTCACCAGATTTCACGGCAGCGCATAGTACCAGGCCTTAGTTTTAGGCCTTATAATACAAAGTAACACTCTGTTGTCTTCTGTTTGTGAGGAAGAAATAGCCCTCTGGTAGTTTAAAAAAAAATGATATTTTATGATAAACATGGAAATCCAAGGTCCAGAATTATAGCAAGACAGCAGGAGCCAAATTTGTATTCTGTTTTCTCAAAAAATGGTCTCTCCCTTTTTCATGGATAATATTTCTGCTCAACTATGTGTTTCTGATGTTTGCTGTCTCTATTGACTCTTCCTCTTCCTAATAATCTTGGATGTTCCATAGAACTGCTCTCCTCCACATTGGAAATACTTGACTTTCTAGCTCTAACACCTGCTAACAACAGGCACTCTCCTTCTGTGCTTCCAGGTTCAAATTCTTGAGAGGGTATCTATCTTAAAATTTTGCATTCTTGTAGAAGCATTGGCACCAGGCTAAGTCATGGGCTTATGGCAAGTTTATGAATAACATACTTCTGAAACAGGCATCCACTCTGATTATAGTTAGCCTTAGCTGATGTAGACGTTGGGATATATAACAAAACATGGCTAAACAATTGAGTAGATACTGAGGGAAAAGATTACGTCAAGGAGGAAAGGTATGGGAAGCAGGACCTTCTAGAATGTACGTAGCAAAATACCTCAAAGTATCAAATCAAGTCACCTTCTGCAGTTTTCTCTTTCAGAAAATAAAACTATAATTTCTCATCCATCAAGTAAATTAGTGAATCACTCTGCATTTTTGCTCCTTCTCCTGCCCCCTGTCTCCTCTTCTCTAAATATGTTTTTTTTTCTTAATATTTCTCTCTCCTTTTAAATTGAAAGCCATTAATTACCCTGGTCCAGACCCATTTCCTTGCAGCGTGGGTCTGTTAAAGCTGTCCTCTGTCTCCTCCAGGCTGTCTTTCTGCCATTCCTTCCTATACCCAGCCTAACTTATCCTAATGAAACACCAGTTTCAACAAATCACCTTATGTACTTCCCTGTCCCTCCTGAACTGTCCTCAAAGCAATATTGAATTCATTTTTATGTTATGTATCTGCCCTACCTCTTTACCAAAGGGGAAATGGCTGTCTAGAAAGTTCTACATCTACATAAAAGACTGGAATTACAGGGTAGGAGATCAAGATTTTAAAAGATAATAATAACCTTCAGGATTCATATGTGTTTTGTTGTATTTGTCTGTTTTTCCAAATCAGATTATAACCTCCTGGAGGATAAGAATTAAGTCTCATGGCTCTTTTTACCCCCATAACCCACTGAATCATATACACTTTTGATGATGGTGATACTGTTGCTTTCCTTACATTTGGTTATTTGATTCAACTGCTTATAAGAAATTAAGTATATCTATTATGTTTTATCTAATGGAACTTTACAGGGTAAAAATATGACATATCTTTAAGCCACAGACTGAATGATGAATACCAACAATGAATTCATAATCTTTTTAGTGATATTACAAAGAACTCACTTGTTGATTAGAGGGTAGACAAAACTTTTTATTATAGTGGAAACAGCTTTTGATTGAAAAAATAGGTTAAAATCATAGAATTTATATAATAATAAGGTTATTCCTGGGGAGAAAAATCACCTAATAAAATACAAGTTTGAATTAAATAAATAATTACTACTTCACATGCAAAGTGTGCATTGGAAGATAGATATATACCATTAACTATATACTTTATTGAAATCAATGAATTATTTTCGATATTTTTGCATTTTTCACATTGAAATGTATTTTATTCTTGTACCACCTTTTTTCAATTCAAAGGTGAAGACCATACATATGCAAGTCACATCTCAGCTGTAGAATTTAGGGCCTGTTAGCTTCCTTATGTCCTATTACTAATCCTATATGCATGTATACATAATTTGGTAGATATTTAACAATGTTACATTTTGAGAAACTAGGGAAATGTACTGGGAAAATTTTCATTTGAATTTTTTTCTTAAAATTTGAACAAAATATTCTTAAATACTTCTAAGTATGTAAAGGTTAACATTGATTTTATAGAAAATTTTCAGAATATTCTAATTTATATATAGGAAAGGATTCTGTATTGTTCTAACCATAACTTATTTCATCAATTTTGTGGTTTTGTAAGTACATTAAAAAAAATTCATCCTCACTCCAGACTGACAACATTGAATTGACAGCTGATAAAAGTTGTCAGCATTGCCTGTCATATTAAAACTGAGCAAAGTACAGAAATGTTTGTAAAAGCTTCAAGTTATCCTGTCAATACTGTCATTTCATTAAAGATTAATTAAGTCAAATTTGCTTGTTAATAAAGCTCAGAATATCAATCAGTTATATCACTAAAATGTGGTCCTAACTTGTATATTACATGGTGTGTATGCATATTCATAGTTAAGAAATGAGGTATTATAAGTCTTTTTTTTTTTAAGTTTATACTAAAGGCAACCAGTGTGCAAAAGAATGTGGAAGATTTTTAATTAAAATTAGATCAGAGCATATACACAGCCAAGACTAATTTCAATATGTGACACAACTGGAAAAACAGGGGACAGTTGAAAACCAGTCCAGAATTGATTTTATACTTAACTTTCATATTGACTCACATATTAGAACAAAATTAATTTCATTTGAAGAGTGAAAATAGACCACTTTGTATGTCCAACTTACAACAATATAAGAACTTGTTAAAGTTCTACTTAAATTATACAATTAATTAATTAACCAATTGATTAATTAATTAAATTGCCAGGCCCTCATGATTCTTCTGTTGTCTTATAGCAATAGTAAAAATATCTTTTAAAGCTTCTGTGTTACCTGAAATCATTAACTAGCAACTTATTTAATTAAAAATAAGCTTATTAATTATGTAACAAATACTTATTGATATTATACTATAGTTTCTCTATTCTGCAAAGTGATAGAGATAAAATGGTAAACAAACAGAAACATTACCTGTACTCATGGATTTAACAGTTTAATGAGGGAAAATATACATATTTCAATAGTCTTACCATGCAAATTTGCAGCTCTAACAAGTGTCATATGGTTTCTAAAACCATATGAGTCTGTGATAGGGAGATTTGACATATTGGTGGAAGTCAAGGAAGTCTTGAAGAGGTGACCCTTGAGTTTGAATCTGAAGGTTTGGTAGGAATTGTTGGTGAAAAGAATAGGAATAGGATCTGCCTAGGCAGAAGAGCTGCATGAAGGCCCATTGACAAAACAGAGTACAATAAACATAGAAACCGTTAGAGGTTAACTTGTGTTCCCCCAAGAAGATATGCTGAGTCCATATTCCCAGTATCTAAGAATGTGACCTTATTTAGAAGTAGGGTCTTTGTGGATTTAACAAAGTTAAAATGAGGTTATTATAGTAAGCCCTAATCTGGTATGACTGAAGCCCTTGTAAAAAGGGGAGATTTGGGGCACCTGAGTGGCTCAGTTGGTTAAGCTTCCAACTTCAGCTCAGGTCATGATCTCATGGTTTGAGGGTACAAGCCCCACGTGGGGCTCTGTGCTGACAGCTCAGAGCCTGAAGCTTGCTTCAGATTCTGTGTCTCCCTTTCTGTCTGCCCCTCCCCTACTTGCTGTCTGTCTCTCTCTGTCTCTGTCTCTCTCCCTCTCTCAAAAATAAATAAACATTAAAAAAAAAAGGAGATTTGGACACAGGCATGTGCAGAGGGAAGACTATGTGAAAAGACACAGACAGAACGTAGCCTTTAAGTAAGGGAATGCCTGAGGCTACCAGAAGCTTGGACAGAATCCTGCAGCACATCCTTTTCTGGTATTTCAGGGAGAGCATGGCCCTGCCAACACCTTGACTTTGGACTTCTGGACTCCAGAACTGTAAGACAATAAATTCATCAAGTGTGTAATACTTTGTTACAGCAGCCTTAGGAAGCTAATATGAGGGCTGAAAGCCAGTTAGTGCAGATGAAAGGGGAGAATAAGAGGAAATCATTCTGAAGAGAAGATGGGGCTGTAGATAAGGACAAGATCATAGAGAGTCCTGAGGCCATTTTTGGTAGTTTTGTTTTTATTCACAGAGCAAAAGATTTAAGCAGTACAAAAAGAGATGATAGCAGCTGAGACAAGAGTAGTGATAACGACTATGAAGAGATGTCAGTGGGAATAAGGAAGGGGACTTAAAATTATAAATAAACTACAAAAAAGTAAGCTTACTCAAGGACATTACTCCAAAAGTTTTCTCTTCTCTTTTACCAATAATGTTTCAAACTATATTGGGTCCTTTTCCTTAGCATCAAAGCATACTGTTTCTTCCATCTATTTCTTTTTTGGCTGTTGGCAACAGATTGAGATATAGTTGATAAATAATGTACATATTAAAAATTTTAAATTTAATAATTTGGACTGATTTACCATGAAACTAATACTGTGATGAAAATAATGAACATATATCCAAACCCAAAAGTCTTCTGGTGCCCCAGTATAAAGACACCCTTTATCTCTGGTAATATCCCTTTCTCTGAAATCTATTTTGTCTAATATTAATATACCCACTCCAGTTTTCTTTTGCTTATTGTTAACATGCATCATTTTCTGTTGTTTTGTTTTTCACTTATTTATATCTTTGCATTAAAGTGTGTTCCTTGGAGCACCTGAATGACTCAGTCATTTGAGCATCTGACTCATGATCTTGGCTCAGGTTATGATCTCAGTGTTGTGAGACTGAGCCCCACGTTGGGTTCTACACTGAGTGTGGATCCTGCTTAAGATTTTCTCTCTCTGTCTCTCTTCCTCCCTCTCTCTCTTTTTATCTCTTTCTCCCTCCCCCACTTGCATGTGCATGCATGCACACTTTGTCAAATATAAATAAATAAATAAATAAATAAATAAATAAATAATAAAAAAGTGGGTTCCTTGCAGAGAGCAAATCATTGGGATTTGCTTTCTTATCTAATCAGATAATATTTGCCTTTTAATTGGGAATATTGAGTTTATGTTTAGTTTGATTATTGGCATAGTTAAATATTAGTCAACTATTTGCTACTTGCCTTATGTTTGTCTCCTTTGTTCTTTGTATTTTTCTCCCTTTCTTTGCCTTCTTTGGGACTGAGCATTTTTATTATTCCACTTCATGTATATTACTGGTTTATTAGCTATTATTCTTTAGTTATTTTAGTGATTGTTTTTACCTTGAAGTAATATTAAGTGAGGTACCACTTCACATACACTTGTTAAGTATAAGCTTGTAAGTAGCCTGTAAGAATATGTCTTACATTTCTCTTCTCCTAACCTTTCTGTTACTATTGCTATGCTTAGTATTTTACACATGTCAAAAAACTCACATAAGTTATCTTTGCAATATATTTAAATACTACGTTCTGGATGGATTTTGACTGATATGTTTTTCTCTTCATTATGGTTCAGATTTTCTTACTTCTTTGCATATCTGGTAATTTTTTATTGTATGCCAGGCATTGTGATTTTTACCTTTGGGTGCTAGATATTTTTGTGATCCTATAAACATTCTTTAGCTTTATTCTGGGAAATGGTTAAGTTACTTTAACACAGTTTGATTCTTTTGGGTCCTATTTTTAAACTGAGGTAGAAACAGAACAGTATTTAGTTCTGGGCTTTTATTGTTCCACAGGCAAGATCTTTCTGAGTATTCTACTCAACTATCCCCATGAATTAAGAAGTTTCCTTGTCTGAAAAATACTTAACTATTCCCAGCCCTGTGTGAGCTCTGAATATTGTTTCTTCTAATTCCTTCAGGTGGTTATTCTCATAGCCTTGGGTTGTTTCCACACAACATGCACTGATCAGTGTACCTAGCTGAATACTCAAGGAGAACTGTGTGCACACTTCTAGAGTTTTCTTGCTGATGTTCTCTTCACTGTGCTAACCTACAGAGCCTAGCTGCCTTGGCCTCTTCAGATTCCTAGCTGTGTCTTCTAGTGGAAAGATCGCTCATACTTATATAACTTATTTTTTCCTTTAAACCTTTTCCAATCCGGCTTCACTCCTTCTGAACTTCTTACCAAGTCACCAATGACCATCACTGTGCTAAACCTTGTGGTAGATTTGCTCTGAGTGATCTGGCCCCATAATGTTTAACCTCATCTTTTACTAATTTTCCCTTCACTCAGTCAATTATAGCTCTTTTTAATTCCTTAAACCTGGTGTGCACAGTTTTGCCTTAGAGCATTTACACTGGCTCTTCCATCTGCTTAAAGGATCTTTGTTCAGATATCTGCCTACCTAACTCACTCCTCTTTTTTAACACTTACATTTTCAGCAAGTCTGATCATCTTACTTAAAATTGCAACCACTTCTTATGAGAACCAGTATCTAAACTCAATTACCTTTGTGTAGCCTCTCCACCTTGAATCTGTGACTCATTTCTAATTAATAGAATATATCAGATGAGACCATCTAGAACTTCTGAGGCTGAGTCAGCGGAAGCTTTGCAGGTTCTCTTTTGGTTTCTTGAAATACTAACTCTCAAGATTGTCAGTGAGAGAGCACTCTCTCTCAGAATCCAGCCTCCATGTTGTGATGCCAGATAACATGGAAAGGTCACCTATAGCTCTTTGGTAAGTAACCTTAGCTGACTTTAGCTGCTGGCCATGTGAGTGAGCCATCTTGGACCGCTAGCCCAAACAAAAGCCCTGACTAATATCTTTCTGCAATCACATGAGAAATCTAAGCAGAACCAAATGAACCCAGTTAAAACACCATACTATAGAAAGGTAATAATAAATTGTTTTAAACCACTAGGTTTTGGAGTAGTTTGTAGTCAAGACTGACTGAAAACTCTTTTGCCTATTTAATTTGAAATCCCCTTCTCTACTTTTCCTTTTTCCTCAGAGCAATTATTATTCTTTAAAAAATTGTATGATTTACCAATTTATTATGTTTAGTATTCACTTTAGTCTGGCTATTCCCACCTAATTAAAACTCTAAAAGGATAGCAATCTGCTTTTTTCCATAATATATGTCAGTTGTCCAGAACAGTATGCCTGGTGTACAGTAGGTAGGGATCAATAAATGTCTGTAGAAAGCATGAATGAATAAGGTAGTATTCCATCATAAAAAAGTTAAACAAGAATCTTTCTAGAGATAATCATAAATTCACCTTAAATGTGGCACATCCCCAAAACCAAAATGCTAAAATAATATATCAATGAACATCACAGAATGTCTTCTAAATTAGGGACTTATAAATAGCAAACTGAAAGGTAACTGTTAGGAAAAATAGAAACTACTTGAAATTATTTTCAAATATTAGAACATTGTCAGACTCTTGGTAGTGATTTTATATTAGTATAAAATTTTGTACCATCGTCATGAACAAAAGACCTAAATACTTTTATTCAAAAGTGACAAAACAAAATTGAAAATGAAAAGGATATAGCCACAATTTTTTAACAGAAGGCTTTGTTGCAGTACCTTTTTTGAGTGATTAAACAGTTAACATAGTTTGAGTTATACATGTTTATTGACATCAGTTTGGCATTATTTAATAGAATGCCCGCTGGAGATGGACTTGCATCTGTGCTCAAAATACATAAAATATATTTTAAAAAAAGAAAAAGGGAGAGACATTGATTTATTATGTTTGGTGTCCAAACACAGCTCAAATTGCTTTTTGTGAAAGAGTGATGTCTTACTGTTTCTTTTAAGACATTTTATCTTGAAAACTATATTTCAATACTTAGTTAACAAAGTGATATGAAGAATGGCTATGAGTTTTTAAGGAAAAAAAATACTTTTTAAGAGTGTTCACTGAAGACTTTTTTAAACTATAGGGTCTGAATTTTAAAATCATTTAGGTAGATTTATTTTTGAATATATAATGAATCTTGCCATCATTGTAAAAGGATCATCAGTATTTGACTTCTAATTCAGATAATAACATACATTCTTAAGCAAACTATAACAAAGAAAAATGCCAAACATGCTTCTATAAGCTTGGAATATATGTAAATTTTATATTAATCCTCTTTGACTCCTTCTCAACTTGAACATCTTACAAGTCTGATTGGGCAATTTATCAATTCTCATGCTCAATGAATTTAGTCATTGGGCACATGCAACTTAAAGCAATGAGGCATAACTGTTGAGGGTGTATAGAAATGTCAGTTTGGATGGATAGCACAGAATCAGCATACAGATTTAGATGTCATAACGTGAAAAAAAGGGCAAAGGTTAAAATCTAGCCTATATTTGGAGTGAAACTGAAGCTCTATGGCAACACACTGAAACTCAAGTTTTACATGTTTGCTTTATGGGCAGGAACATATCCATTTATTTATCTTTGCACCATACAATCTGCACATTAAAGGGGGAAAAAAAACAACAACACAAAACAATGGCATTAAACAAGAATACATGACGTTGTTTGCTAATTTATAGTTATTTTAAAGTGCTAAAAGATTCTAATCTAACATTACCCTTATCCTATATTCTTTTCCTTATAGAATGGAGTATCATGACAACTAGGTATTAAGTGAAGTCAATAAAATGCCAAGTTGCCCCTGTTACGATGATTTATATACAGAGTGACTTGAGATTATATAGTTTTTGGTGGCAGACCATATCTTTAGTGTGATGCTAAATAGTTGCTTTTGTAGTTTTAATTCAAAGAAACCAAATGCACAGGGCCTGAGACAGGGTGAAAATGAGTGAAGTGGATATAATGAGGATTTGTAAGTCCTACCTAAACGGACAGCCACCACTGACCTCTACTAGATAGTTGCCATGCTAGAATGTGGGCCCAGGAATGCCAGGTATTTTATTCATGAAAGAAAAGTTAGAAATAAGGATTTATCGTTTCAAATCACCTACTAATAAGTACTGAAATTTACTTCATTCTTTTGTGCTGTATGCAAGGCAAAACAAACAAACAAACAAACAAAAAACCGAACACAAACAAGTATCTGCATATTAAAATTGGTCCACATTTTACTAGTTGGAGGTTAAGCTCTTACACTAACTTTTTCCAAAACGTGACCATTATGAGAAACTCTGTAAACTTTCCTCACTTTCCCCATCTACCAAATTATCTGCACTAGCAAGGTAGCAAAGAAAAAAGTGCTGTATTTCTATCTTAGGCTATTTCCTTCAACTACGCTCAGTGTACCAGCTGCCAAAGCCTCCCCATTTTTCATTCTTTCATTTTATATCTATTTATTATTGGCTTTGTACCTGGTATTGTTTTAGGTTCTTGGGTCACAGCAATGAATACATATCTTAATACCCTATTCTCAGAAAGCTTATATTCTATAGGAGGAGATGATAAGTTGATAGGAAAATATGATTAGTTTCATTTAGTAATTAATGCTTCAAAGAGTATTAAGACAAGGTCATCTATTAGATAATGGGTACTTGAGGGGGTCCTTTTATTTTTATTTTTAAAAATGTTTTATTTAAATCCAGTTGGTTAACAAACCATATAATATTAGTTTCAGGTGTACAATGCAGTGTTCAACACCTTCCACCCAACACCCAGTGTTCATCACAACAAGTGCACTCCTTCATCCCCATCACCCACTTAACCCATCCCCCCACTCACCTACCTGCTGGCAACCATCAGTTTGTTCTCTACAGTCAAGAGTCTGCTTCTTGGTTTGTCTCTCTCTCGCTTTTTTCCCCCTTTGCTCATATTTTCTGTTTCTTAAATTCCACGTATGAATGAAATCATATGGTATTTGTCTTCCTCTGACTTATTTTGCTTAGCACAATATGCTCTAGCTCCATCCATGTCATTGCAAATGGTGACATTTAACATTTAGAAAAATGTTTACTTATTTGCGAGAGAAAAAGAGAGAGTGCACATGAGCTAGGGAGGGACAGAGGGAGAAAAGAGAGAGACTCCCAAGCAGACTCTGTGCTTTCAGTGCAGAGCCTGACATGGGCTGGATCCCACACACAGTGAGATCATGACCTGAGCTGAAATCAAGAGTCGGATGCTTAACTGACTGAGCTACCCAGGTGCCCTTCATTCTTTTTAAAGATAAAGTTGCAATCAGAGTTAAGTTTTGGGTATGCTAAATCTGAGATGCTTATTAGACCTGCACATGGAGGCATTTAATTGGCAGTTGGAAATATGAGTTGCAAGTTCAGAAGAGAGGTCAACACTGGCCATTAATATTTGAGAACCAATAGCATTTGGGCTGTAAAGCCATGGGACCAGGTGAAATAATTTAAGGAGAAATTATAGAGAGGAAAAAAAGGGAAAAATTCAGGGCATAAGAGAGCACTCCAATATTTAGATAAAAGAAGAAGTTAGATAATAGAAGAATCAATGAAAGGAACTGAGAAATGCCTAGCGAGGTAGTAGAAATGCCAAGGAAGAGTGATGTGACAGAAACCAAGAAAAAATAGTTCAAGAAGTGAATGGCCAACTGTTTAGCTGAGAGATCCAGTAAAATTAAAACAGTAAATAGCTATTGAAGTTAGTTAGCATTGCAGCAAGGGGCCATTTGTTACAAGAGCTACTTCAGTTGAATGATGGAGTCATAGAGGGAGAGACTGACTCTGATTGCAACTTTATCTTAAAAGTATTCTTTTATTCTCCTCAATTCAGTGAATGATACCACAAAATTACTCAAGTGGAAAGGAAAAAATCAGAACTAGAAATTATTCTTTTTCCTTTCTTTTACTTACTTCCTGTATCAAATGGATCAACAAGTGTTTTTGGTTCTATCTTCTAAACATCTCCTTAATCTGCCAATCATTATTTTCCTTTCTCTGTGAAGCAGAAAAGACAGACAACAGACAGCTCTCCTAATAAGCTTATTGTGAAAGGGAACCAAGATGAGGAATAATAGCTGCAAGGAAGTATGCTTAGAAAAGCTGGTTTTCTAAAGTAAGAAGATTCTAGAATATGTATGCTGCTAGGATTTGAGTTGGTATAGATGATGCAGGAGAGCAGAGAATTGCAGGAGCCAAGTTCATGAGAAGTGAGTGGCAGTGGGAGCAAGACACAAATAGAGATGTTTGATATGAACAGGGACATTTCATTTATTGCAAGAAAAAAAAACTAGAAAAGGGTGGATATAAGTCTAGTTGCAGGTAGGTAGGTACATTTTGTAATGAAAATGGGGAAGCTTTATACTGAATCTATTTTATCAGGGTCATTGAGAGGAGAGAATAAGTGGAAAAGGGATGAGGTTAGAGGAGGTAGGGGCATCACTGGACAAAGAAGTATTCTTGAAATACTCATTTTGGATAGTGTCAGACTAAGTATACAGTGTAGTGGGGTTGTGGAGCATTAAAGAATGCTATTTTCCATTTATGGTCATATATTTACAGTGAGTCAAGAGAGCATTATTGTACATTATAAGGTTTGCACCATGTGGTAGGCTGAATGATGGTCCTCCCAGATATCTAGGTTATAATCGCTGGAGCCTATGAATGTTACCTTATATGAAAAGAGGAACTTTGTAGATGTGATTACATTAAGGATCTTGATATAGATTATTTTGGATTTACTCAATCTGACCTAAATGTAATCACATTATTAACATTACAATGATCTTATCAGAGGGAGGCAGAAGGAGATTTTATCAAAAAAAAAAAAAAGAGGAGAAAGTGATATGATGAGAATAAATTTATCTTATTTTATGCCATTAGGTTTGTGGTCCTTTGTTATAGCAGCAATAAGAAACTAATACTGCCATACCATGAAGGCAGAGAAGATGATACAAAACTGAAATGGAAATAAAAGCCTAAGGATGCCTCTGGCTTTGTTTTTTATTTGGTCTCATGACTCCATTTTGAAGATATGGAAAAGGAGAATGGTGTTCAGGAAGAAGCCTGACCACAGCCCCACTGAGCAGTACAATAGGACTCTGGGCAGACTCTAAGCTCTCTGGCCACCCCCAAAGACAAGACACCAGAAAAAGTGGGATTGAAGTACACTGAAGCAGAATGTCAAGCTGCTATTTTACACTTGAAGAAGGAACGTGAAGAAGTAATTGAAAATCTACAGGCTTAGTTTAACTTCAGGCATTTGATATCCAGGGTGAGCGTAGAGTGGTTTCTCATGAAAATCTCATGGGGCGCCTGGGTGGCTCACTCGGTTAAGTGTCTGAATTCAGCTCAGGTCATGATCTCACACTTCGTGAGTTTGAGCCTTGCATCAGGCTCTGTGCTGACAGCTCAGAGCCTGGAGCCTGCTTTGGATTCTGTGTGTCTCTCTCTCTACTTCTCTCCTGCTCATGCTCTGTTTCTGTCTCTCAAAAACAAATAAACATTAAAAAAAATCTCAAACACAAGAAACAACACTGATGGGGAAGAGGATGTGAAGAGATGAGAGATGCTTGTATTTCCATTGACCATGACCGTTCTCCAAAGACCTACAAAAAATGTATGCATCCAGACAGAGACTTTCTTCAAACCCTGTGAATTTGAGGGCAAGATAACCAGACAATACCTAAAAAGCTGAATGTCTCATCTTTAAGCCAACGGTCTCCCCCAAATGACAAAAAAGACTTCCAGGTACCATTTCAGTCTGTGCAAGGCATCTCACTGAGTCAGCAAAAGGCATCACCTCCCCCTCCCACACCACCCCTACCAACAGCCATCCTTCCCTTCCCCCTCTTCTTCTCCTACTGGTCGTGGACCTCTGCCACCAATACCTCCACTACCACCTGTGAGAGCTGGACCACCACCACCTCCACCACCTCCTCTACCTCCAAGTGCTGGTCTTCCTCCACCTCCTCCTCTGTCACCACTTCCCAACTCCCCTGCCCTACCCAACAGTGAGGGCACTTCTTCCTGCTCTAACACCCCCAGGACTTACACTCCCATCTCCTCCTGAACTCTTCAGAATTGGTCCTTTTTCCAGTCAATGTCTTTGAAAGTCAGTCATTGAGCCAAGTTGTCCTGTGAAGGCTTTGTACTGGATTAGAATACAAATAAATGATAAAAGCCCAAATACTACACCTGCCTTATGGGATTCCTTAGAAGAACCTGATATTTACGATAATACTGAATTTGAGTATTTATTCTCCAAAGACACAACTCAGCAGAAGAAAAAACTTCTTTCAGAGACCTATGAGAAAAAGAGCAAGGCCAAATTAAAAAAAAAATCAAATTATTGGATGGAAAATGATCTCAAACTATGGGAATCTTGATATCTAGTTTACATTTAGAAATGAAGAATTGCATTTAGAATTGCATTTTCAATGTGGATGACTCTGTGGTTAATCTGGAGACCCTGACTGCCTTATATAAAAATAGAGCCCAAGAGGATAAATTGATTAAAATAAGAGAGTAACACGAGACATCCAAAGAAGAAGAATTGAAGTTGCTAGATAAACCTGAGCAGTAAGGACAATTGAACACTTTTCTGTGAAGCCAAAAGGAGAAGAGCAATCTCTGTTTTCTTGTATCCCAGCTCTGAATAATTGCACCTGGATTGTGCAGTGAGCTAAGTCATAACACCATCATCCCCATGATCTACTGCATGTAGCAGAATGACCTGACTGCCGGGAAAAGCAACCAGGAAATTTGTGCTGCTGGATATAATATGTCTTAGCCCCTTTCCCCATCCCTAATGATTCCCCTTTCTCATTCTAGCAACTTGTTAATTCCTCCTAGACTAAATATTCTGGCCAAAAGGGTAACTGAGGAAGGAAGTAGTCATTCATTGCTCTAAGGTTCCACTGATGCAGTTAAAAAGACGATGTCAGAGTCACATATTTCAATTGATTTTTCTAAATGTTGTATCCAGTAATTGTAGCCTGAATGCACCAGATTTCTCCCAAATCTCTCCATCTATTATACCCACATTACATGGGACCTTTTCATCCTCTTTGTATATGCTTGTTTTTCTCTCCATTCGCTATCTATAGTTGTTTGTTCTATGGTTTGGGTTGTTGTTTCACAGCCTTTGAAAACCTAGAATTCTAATGAGTAATTAAGTAACCCTTGCCTTGGCGGGGGCTCTTGGGGTCTGGAAAACAAAGATAAGTGTATGGGGCTCTGCAGCCCCTGGGCCATGCGATCCATCTTTTCACAGTCCAGGACTGAGAATGTGGAATGGGTCCAGAATAGACAGAGGGATCCTTTGCCTATTATTACCTTGAGTGCTTCTGTCCACTTGAGGCCACTTTTCTCAGCCTGGAGATGGGGCAAGTGATAGAAAACAAAGAAGAAACTAAGCAGTTAGGTTTAGGATACAAGTAAGCCCTAGAGACATCTAAGTTGCTGTGACTCCCTTGAAACTTTTATGCCGTGCCCTTAGGTCCACTAGAATGCCTCACTCCCCTTGGATGCCTGGGCATTCAGGTCCACAAAAACATCTCTAAATGACTGGGTAGGGGACTTCTAGGTTTATTCAGTTATTGATAAGCCTTCATGATAATTTGGGGAACCTTAGATGAATTGTTCTCACATGTAGCATAGGCCAGGAACCACTCCCTGCCTTCTGCTCCAAATTAGTTCATGAAGCCTAGGAATATCTGAATCACTGAAAATTGGGTTATAATATAATATAATATAATATAATATAATATAATATAATCCCCACTAAAAAAAAAGAAACTAATATACTCCATTAATTAGTTAATTAATTAGTCTTCCTTTGTATCTTTAGTGTCTCCCTTATACCAGGTTATTTCCTATTAGTATGTAAAAAACATATTTATAAGTCTTTAAAAAATAACAATAAATGATAACAAACAATTTTTTGGCTTCACATGCTCAGTTTTAGCTACCAATCTGTTTGATAGAGTCCTTTTTACAACTAAAGGTTTTTATTTTTATCTTCTCTTCCCCAACTTTCATTTGTTCCTGAATCTTCTGCCAACAGTCTTCAACTTTTTACTCTAATAAATTGCTCTCGGTTTTCAGCAACATGCTTTTCTTGATAATTCCAGTGTACCCTGTTCACTTGGATTTGTCTCACCTTTTGGTTCGTCAATTGACTTCCCCATTCTGGTGATAGATATTCTCTTTTCTTGGGTTCTACAATACCACCTTTTTTTTTAGTTACTATTTTTCCCTTTTTGTTTATTCTTTATTCTTTTTCATGGGCTACGCTTCTAAATTTTTTTCCCTAGTGTCCTTAGCACAGCTCTATTTTCTTCTTATTCTGCACTCTCCTTGAGTAATCTTAGTTTCTTCCAGAACTTTCATTACAATCTATATACTGATCACTCCACATTTTCTATCTAACATTCAGAGTACTCCGCTGGTCAAATATACTCTGTTCCTTTACACCTTACTGTCACACTGAGATGCCCTGAGTTGGAGTGACAGCCTTGGTTGTCCCACTGCACAGCACATTCACTAGATTGTGATGATTCAATTCAGAGCTGAACTGAATTTGAGTCTGACTTTGGTCCTTTCTGATCGGCAATAGCTTGGGCAAATGATTTGCCATCTTAGGCTGTAAAATAGTAAAACTCCTCTAAACAGTGATGATTACATGAAATAATGCACACCAAGTATAAGGCATGGTACCTGGCACATGGTAGGGGATTAATCAATGTTAGCAATTATTAGTACTGCTAGTTTTCTCCTTTTCTTCTCTAAGTAATGCCTCTGCTGGTAACTACTACCATGGCACTTGTGTTTTGTAGTACTGTTGTGTGGTAGTTGCTCATCTCTTCCACTTTGGATGTTCACAGCCCACCACTGCCACCCTCACTCCTCCTTGCCTCTCCATCACTTTCCTTGTCACTACCACACTCTTATTTTTCAGAGAGTGTTGTTGCTGTCACTCTCCTCCTCTTTTTTCCTTCATCAGTGAATTTGCAAATCTCAACAGTTTAGACCACTCTTTAAGACATCTTCCTCATTGCCAGGTTCTGCTCTTAGTTTTCATAGTTGATATTTATCATTATTATTTATAATAAAATTGGAAAAGGAATGATCAAGAGCAGGCCTGCAGGCTTCCCTTAACTGAGACAGCCTGGCAATGAAATTTTCTTAAAATATGTTAGTGATGGTCCACCAGCAAACACTAATGGTATCTGCTATTGGGAAAGTCATTATCAATGGACTGCCATAGCAAAATGTGTAGGATGCTTATGGGAAACAAACCTAGAATCTATGAATTTATGTGGCACGACCCCCTGGAGATGCCATGTATACTATGGCACACTCCTAATATAAAACAGAGATGTTTCATGCTAAAATACCTCCCTTTTGGGTAAGTCAAATGACCATACAAATATCTTAGAAGCTTCATTTGTTAATATGGGCCAGTGTGTCCTGAATGGTAAGAAAGGCCTGGGAAGTTGTGTTAGTCATCGTGCATATTTCTCTGCTTTGCCTATGCTGTTTGATTACATGTATCCTTGAAATCATTAGTAAAGCTTGTTACTAGGTAAATTTATGATTTGTGTGAATCTAATTTGACACTCAAATCTGTGTGCTTTCTCAATAAATATGGTGGCATTTGAGATGATTGGAGTTGCTAGAAAACTTCTCTCTAGGTATCTGAGTAAATATTAGGCTATGATTCTAACATAATTGTCTGTAATAGTTACAGTTCCCTTTGAAGCAATACATTGTCACATGCAATTCAGTGATTAAATGTATATACGTGTATAATGCAATATATTATCAATATCTATATCTCTGTGTCTGCATAGTGCCACAAGAGAGCAAATATCAACTTATCCAATGATTTGCTATTTTAGAGCTTATACAGTTTTTGACTATTAAAAATTAGAAATAAATAATTCACTCATTTAGTCTATAACTATTAAGTAAATTATTTCCATAGAAATATATGTATTTCCTCACTAAAATACATATGAATGAAATTTACAAATAAGGTTAGCTCATTTTCAAAGCATCACATCCTCTTTTGAAATATCTAGCCTGAACTATTTAGGTATTATTTATGAGATGTTGAAATATAACACACTATATTTGTGTCTTTTTTTTTAATTTTGGCTGTTGCAATGAATATTACATACTTCTTGAGTGTGTTATTTCCGAGACAAATGTGTATTCCATCATATTGTAATTAGGACCACAACATTTCCTAGAACATTGCTTACATCTTAATGAAAGGATAATCATGCTATGAAGCTTATATTTTAGACATTCCATTTATTTCTCTGTGGCTTTTCACTTTGTAGAAACAATTTTCATTCTTTTTCATTTTTAATGCATCATGTACCAAGTGAAAAAAAAAAGATTGTCTAAAACGAAACTGAGTGTTGTCTGTTGATAACAATTCAGGTATCTGCATGAAGCCCCTTTTCTCTCCTTTTACAGATTTTAAAAATTTTCCATTTACTTTTATTGAGGATTCCTTGGATATTTCTAAAATTGCTTTTCTTTCTGCATCTTTTAAAAGATGATCTATATGTAGAGAGGATTAGAATCTGTAGGGACAAGGAATCTAAGAAACCATCTGGATTCAGAAGAAAGGGGAGTTAATACTAATGACAATGTATAACAATAAGTCTACATTTGTATAGTCCTTTTAACTTTCAAAAATTTTTAATCAATCATATAATGGTACTTCATCATATACCATAATCTAGAGATTTCAACATGTCACCACTTACTGGATTATAAGGGAGAGCAATTTTACAAAATTAAAATCTCAAAATGGATTTTCTTTTAACTGTTCTTTGGAAATACCTGTTTCCTTAGTTGATATGAATCAAGAAGATTAAAATCAGACCTAAATAAAATAATTCCCTCATGGGAGATAAAGTCTGACAGTAAGTAGTGCTGGCACCCATTTTCACTAAGGTGGGCTCCTCCCTGGGTTTTGTTATTGACTGTGTTATTATTCACAATATTGTCCTGCCCTTCTCTGTAGGAAGATTATACCTATCCACAAAATTGAACTCAGATGTACCCATATGGTGTGTTTTGGTCAATGAAATGCGAACAGAAGTGAAGGATGTTACTTTCTGGCAGAAGCTTTAAGAGTTGACACATGCTTAGCCATTCTGTATTTTTCCCTCTCCTGTCATGAGGGGACATATTGTGTCCTAAAGGAGATGACATGACAAAGCTGCAGGTAACCAGCAATGGACATGTATGATGAGTGAGAAAGAAACCTTTGAGTTATGTCACTGGTATGTTGGAGTTGTTTGTTACTGAAGCACAACCTAGACTGGCTTTGCTGATACAAGTTTGTTCAGGTTATTAGGATCTTCACTATCCTGTTCTTTAGTGCTGCTACTTACCCCCCCCCCCTTTTTTTAAATTATTTACTTTTAAGAGAGAGACCATGAGCAGGGGAGGGGCAGAGAGAGACGGGGATAGAGCATCCGAAGCAGGCTCTGTGCTGACAGCAGACTGCCCCATGTGGAGCCGGAACTCAAGAACCGTGAAATCATGACCTGAGCAGGACTCGTTGCCCAGTTGTGAGGACCAGCTGTTAACACCTCCAGGTCCACCTCAGCCTGCGCTGGAGCCATCCTCTCCGCAGAGTAGCCTCAGTAAGTGACTAAGCCAGAATATGGTGCAAGGACTTAGCCATTTCTTTTCAACAGGGGACTTCTCTACTGGCTGATCTCTGTTCTGAGGCTCCCAGTTGGGCTGGCAGAGACTCTGTCAGATCTGCACTGCTGTCTGGCAGTTCCTCCTGCCCAATCCTGCTTTCTCCTGTTTCTTCACAGATACGACTTTCCAAGATAATTTGTACTCCTCACTTTGGCTTGACATCTGCTTCTCAGAGGAACTAGCTTGCACAACATTTACCTATCTTATGAGAATGCCTCCTTAGATATAAACAAACAAACAAACAAACAAACAAACTAATCCAAAAAGAATGCCCTCCCCTCTTCTTCTTCCAATGGCTATTCTCTAAGTGCCTGTCTCCTCTGTCTGTGTTTATTCACTGGGCAGCTTTACCATGAGCAGGATAGTCATGCCTTAACACAAAACGCTAACTTGTATCAGTCATACAACGATATATCTAAGTATATATCCTTGGTTCTGTCAAGATTTTAAAATGAAATGTTCTCCTTGATAATTTTCTCAAGTGTAAAGTGGAGATAATAAAAGTAACTTTTCCATAGAGTTGCAGGAAGAATTAAGAGCTACTGCTCCTTAAGTGCTCACTTTTTGTCAGGTTTTACTACTTTCTTTTACTCCCTTAGCAGATGGGGCTACCGGGGCAAAGAGAGGATTAGTAACACACAGCTAGTAATAGGTTGAGCTGGGACTGAAGTCTAGACAGTGACATCACGGCCCATTATTTTAACCACACAGCTCTACTCTTTCTCAATGAACTCTGTGAAGAACTTAGCAACATGCCAGCCATGGATTTAAGCTCACCATTTGTTGGAGTAGGCATTCTATAAGTATTTAATATTATGATTTATTTATTTTCCAAGTGGAAAAAATTATTTGACTATAATTTGAAAAAAAAAAAGAGCAGTTTAAAAAAAGCCACTTCAGTGAATTTTGACTTTATTTTGACGGCACTGAGTTATTGAAGAGTATTAAGGTGGGACTGACATTCAGTTTTATATGTTAAAAAGGGGACTCTATCTGTAGTATGGTCAATGAATTGAATGTGGCCATGAATGTAGGTAAGGAAATGGTGGAATTTTTCAGACTAAAGATGAGGGCAGCATGAACTATTGTAGCAGCAACAGGAATTGGAAAAAAAATTAAAACAAAATTTAGGAAACTCAAATTTTGACTTAACCTTTACACTAAATTGTGTCACATTAGTCTGGACGTTTAATCCATCTGGACTTCAGTTTACTCGTTGGATGTGGTAAATACTAAAGTTTTTTTTTCAATTGTATGGTATCTATTAAGAGAGAATGAGGGCAGAAAGTTAGGAGGAAGGGAGGGAAGGAGCAGTGTAGGTGTAATTGTAGGCATGAATATGGTCGAAGAGATTTGGAATAACTTTAAGCTTTGTGTGTTTATGGCATTCTTAAGAAAGCATTTTTTTCAGCAAAAAACTGAATAAAGGCCATTTAACTTCCCACTTTATGTTCCTCTAGCTTTCCAATTTACTTTTAAACTCCCTTTACATAATAAACATATTTATATCTAGTTTTCAAAAAGAGAACTTGTAACATCTTAGAACTGTCACTTAAGTATGAAGAAAGAGGTCAATCATAGTGGAGATGTTTGGTAATTTAGTGAAACGCATTAAGCAAGCTCCCAATAAAGCCAACGCTCCTTTAAAAAAAAAAATCTAGGATATATGCAAATTCCAAAATGTTGGCAATCAGAGAAAATAATTTACCATAGAGAGTAGTGAGTTGAATCGATATTTCAAATAATACAGATAATTGTAGGGAAAGTAAAGAAACAGGCTCCACTTTACTCTCTTGTGCTTTGGCAAATTGTGTTGCATCTGCTACAGACCTGGCAAAGCAAAGTGTATCATTTTGGAAATTGCTGCTGAGTGTGGTTATTGTGCACTACCATAGCAGAGATTTCCAAAGTCATTGCAGAGCTGAGGTGACAGGGTCAGTAGGCGTTAGCACTTTTGGGGCTCTTTGTCAGTCTGCTAAATAGCTGACATCAACTTCAGGAGGCAGAAAAGTGTCAGAGTCTATTTTCACTTGGCAAAACTTCGACCAATAATGGTTGAGTGAGTAAAACTTGTACTCACTTGTACTTTTAGAACTCCACAATGTTTCTTGAGTGTTGAATTAAACAAGAAAGCTAAACAATAATTGATTTGACATTTTCATTTGTTATCATTCTAAAAATTGTCCAGAAAGAATCCAGATTTTATTTTAAAAAATATCAGTAAATATAAATGTAGCAGTGAAGACAAATGCAATGTTATTAAATATTTATCCTAGTTTAGGATAAAATTTCTTGCCTGAAATACCAAAATAGTCTATTTACCTCTCATTTTGCTTTTCTGCGGGCTTTCTACACAATGTAGCCAAAGAGATTTTTCTGAAATGAAAATCTGATCATGACATTCCATGTTTAAATATCTCATTATCTCACCTAATAAAAAAATACTTTAGTAGGTTAATTCATTAACTAATGTTATGTAAGGAGTCACATCAAACTTTTGTTGTTTATGGGGTGCCTGGCCGGCTCAGTTGGTAGAGCATGCAACCCTTGATCTTGGGGTGGTGAGTTTGAGTAGGTTGCATGTAGAGATTACTCAAAAAATAAAATAGAAAACAACAACAGCAGCAGCAACAACAACAAAACTTTGTTGTTTAAAACAACAACAACAACAACAAATCACTTCCTGTTCTTCATGTCTGTGGTTCCAGAATTCAGAAGTGGTTTGGCTGGATGGTTCTGGCCTGAGAACTCTCTGAGGTTGTGGTGACTTGGCTGAAGCTGCAGTTAGATGAAAGCCTGACTGAGGCTGGGGTATCCACTCCTAAGAAGGCTCATGTACTTGGCTTTTGAGTTGCTGATTACAAGCTGGTTTCTCTCCACAGGGGGCAGCTTGAGTGTCCTCACAATACGGTGACTAGTTTACCCCACAGTGAGTGATTTAAAAAAGTAAGACAGATTTCTTCACTGATTTTATGACCTAATTTCAGAACTTACTTTGTCATTTCCACCATTTCTATTGTTTGTATAGGCCAGCATTGATTAATTGTGAATGGGCATTTCAAAAGGGTGGTAGTAATAAAAGACAAAGATGATTGGGTACCATCTTGGAACCTGGCTATCATAGTTGGCTTTCCTTTAGTTTGGGATAAAGTCCAAACTCTAGGACATTGCTTACAAAACCTTTCATCCTATGACCGCTTCTTATATCTTCATTCTGTTACTCCCTGGATCATGTTCAAGCCATTAAAAAAAATAAAAAATACCTTTATTCAATTCTAATGTACCACACTATTCCCATTCTTATCTCAGTTCTCATATTCCCATTCTGTTAATTGATTCACTCCTACTCATTTTTAATGTTATTAGATATCACTCTTTTCTGAAAGTTTCTCCTTGACTTCCCATTCATTGATGGGTGACTTGGTTCTGTACCTCTGTAATATCTTGCCTTTCTTAAATTATAATCCCTATCACAATTATATTTTATGATTACTTTTTCCTACTATATATACTAGTAACCTATGAGATCTAGAGGGAAGGGGCTTTGCATATTTTGTTCATCATTCTGCTTCATTGCCCATCCCATGCCTGAAATGTAGAAATATTTGTTGAATGAATGAAAAGTTATATACAAATGAATATAAGAATATCCTGGCTCTCAGTAAGTGACATTCTTCTCATTTTGTAAGAAAATGGACATAATCTAATGGGTAAACTCACTGATAATTATTGTTGTTTAACTTATCTTTATAAACATTAAAGACAGAAAAGAAAAATCTAATGTAATGTATCAAGAGTAGGTTTTGGTTTTCTGAGAAGACTGGTAATTTGTTAATTCCAAAGATACACATCCTATTTTTTTTCTTCCAATGACCAATGAAAACTAATGAAAGTGGTTTTATTGTTCTAAGTTGTAGATCGGTACTTTGACATCTGAGAACCAATGAAAGCCAATTAAGTTTTTCTACCAAATTAAAATATTTTTTTTCTTTCAGAGCTGTGAAATTACAAAGTTGTGGTTAATATAGACTCAGTCAAATTTTCCATATTTGTAAATTTTATACTTTTTATATTCTAGTTTTAAGGATGAACAAAACATCATTTAGTAAAATAGTGTTATTAATTAACTGTACAAAACAAAGATCACTGAAAGATATTTCTATGAATTTGAAATGTTTTCATTAAATATGTCACTAAGCATGTCACTAAATGTAATCAAATCACTATTTATGGTAAAATACTCTAATCAACATAGCACTTACAGAAATAGTAGCACTTAAGAAGAGTATTTAAGTAGTAAAGTTTCAGTGCAAGTTTTTAATATTTTAACAGGTTTGCATTGTCCATTTCTCCTGAAATGTTAACTGACAGATAAATGAGGGAAAACAGGGAAGGGGACAGTTCACGTCCCATCTTACTGATTGGGGTCTCTGGGTAAGTTCTTCATGTAGATTGATGTGACATCTGTAAAGACCAGCTGACTGAGCAAGACCTGGCTCATTACTTGTCTTCCTTGTACTGATGTTTCTGGTAATAATGCCTTGGGAGCTTACATTTATCCTTTGCCCTATAGATGGACATATGTGACAGATGCTTTTATAAATGTTCCCCACACTGGAACAATTACCTTGGATTTTTACCAGTGTAGCATTTACATAGAGCAAAAATTAGTACATTATTTGATAACCAGTTCATGGTAATCTGTGACCCTCTAATATATTGACATCATTTACACATAACACAACCTGAATTTTAAAAAAATTATTCTTTGATCATTTGATGTTTGAGACATGGATGTTGCAGATACAATTGAAAAGGAAAGTGTGAGGCTCCTTTCTATCAATGATACTTATATAAAGTCTGTTTATGGGATAGACAGACCATTGCTTCCAGTTTTGGGGTATTTGGACATATTATTGCAAATTCAAAAATTTGTTATGAAATTTAAAAAAAAGAAAAAAATCCAATATTTTGAGTTATAACTCAGCTCATCAAAGTTTTAGACTATGTGTAATATATCCATGATAAAAGTTTCAGTTGATTAAACAAGGGTTCATTTTACTCTTGCCAACTTAATGAATATTACAAAGAAATCAAGATGCTAGGAGGAAAAATAAATGCGGTCAAAAACTTACATTATGGACCTAACTCTCTGACTTTTCAAGTAAAAAGACTGAATTTTATTAACCAATAAAGAAAAGTTATCAATTTTCATCCTCCAGATTCCTCTAAAGAGTCAGAGAATAGTAGCATGCATTGTTTTCAAAGGCTGACAAAGTATATTTGATTTTATCATTTTTAATTGCATTTCTCATAATATACTAGTTAGTTTAACCATGGCCTAAATGCAAATTTTTAACTCAAAGAATGCATTTTATTTTGAAAATTAAATTTACCATATTTTGTGTATATTATTTTGTTATTGAAAGTACCAGTGTGAAAGTTACTGTGCAAAAATTTAAAAGTTATAGGAGATAACATAAATATTAAAGAAAATTATAGAATTATATTTAATTTGTAAGCAATTATTTCATAATTTTTGTCTAGTTTACTATATCTAAACCCAAGATCTCTTAGGTCTCTAGTATAAGACTGTGAATATGTATCTATATATTGATTAATAATGTAACATTTGTCATATTCATTATAGTTCAATGTTAAAAAATGTACTTTGGGATGTGAATCACATTATATGGATGTGTTGTGTTCATGTGTTATTTTCAGAACACTGACAAATTGCTATTGCAACTAGTTGTAACTAAGTATGACATAATTCTCTTAATAGACTCTAGTGAAATGGGTGTTCTCCTAAGGTCTAAGATTCAATAGTTTTTCTCTGAGGTGCTTTTAGTTTCATGGCAAAACTTCAGTGATCAATAAGCTCAAAACTCAAGAAATCTATACCATTTGTGTTAAGAGTTCATATTAAGTGCTGAGACTAGTATTGAAGCAACAGAAGATGTTGACGATGTGGTCAATTTTCTTTCCTCTCATCCTTATACAATGTGATTGAATTTAATCATTTAGTAAGTTTTTATATCATTAACTAATGACCATACTGTTTTCTCATTACATGCTAGACAAACAGAAGATAAATAAATAGCTTATTTTTAGCAGCAATCCATTCTGGTGATATTTAAAATTGTAATGATACAAAAATTAAAAGGAAAAACAACTGTGGAAGTGACCAGAAATAGTTCAGTGTGTTTGTGATATGCTAATTATTCTAGATATTCCTTATAAAAGACTACTACTTGAATAAATCTTCAGCTTTAATTTCAGTCAATAATTTTAGCTATTGATGTTTCCTTGGTGGCACAGGATCATAAACAACTAAATTAGCATGGCCCAGTCTTCCAACTTATTGCCTGCCATCCAATTTTCAAGCTGATGGATTTTTCTCTCAGGTGTTAGAAGGTGATTTTTGGATAAATTGCTTTGGCTAAAATTATCTTTAAATATCGGGTGGTAAATATGTGTTGCCTTGATCTGAAAACTTAAAGTATCAGTATCTTAGATCATTTAGACTGTTTAGTTTTCATTATAAAATCCATGTATGCATATATAAAGTAATATTTAGAAGTAAACATAAAAGTAAAAACTCATTTCCAGTTACTCTAACAAAAATAATTATTGACATTTAAATATATTTTATTCTAATTATTTTTCTGTTTTTATACATTTTTCCTATACTTGTAATAACTTGTTTACATATCTCTGTACACTTCTAATAGCATCTGTATTATATAATATCATGCCTGATATATAGATACTCAACAAGTGTGATAAATTAAATATATGAAATATATCCAGATGCCAGCAGAATGTATATTTATACATACAGATAGTAGGCCCAAAGGTTTTTACAATCCCAGGACATACTATTCTCACTATTATCTATGTAAATAACATTCTCAAGACTATAACTTTATTTATATAGGCCACAATGTGAGTAGAGCACAATATATCTCCTAGAATAGTGTAACACTGTAGCCATATATGAGTATTTATGTGTAATATATATACATAGGTACACACACACATACATTCATATAATAGCCATAGGTATGTGTCAGTCTATTTATAAAACTATGAATAATGGCCTCAAAATTTAATGCATTTCAACCAGTTTATTATTTATTTATTAAATATTTTGTGCTCTGATACTGAGCTAAGGGCCAGGAAAGCAATGTATCAGTGAGACAGATATTATTCCAACCCTTTTGAAAATATCATGGGTGATGGCGAAAGAGTGTTAAGAAGAGACTTCCACTAATATTGCAACTCTAAAATGCTTAGCAGCTCCATGACTGCAAACAGTAGTCCTTACATTCTAAACCGAGGTGCTGAATTATCTATGCCAGAATTGTAAAAGTTGACCAGAGAATATATAAATCCAGAGAAAAATATATGACCAGAGAAAAATAAAATAAAATAATAAAAAAGGGCTGAGAATTCATTTGGAGATTTGGAAGAGAGGATATTTTTGACAAAAGTCAGAGTCCTGTGACATTTGCCCTCCTTTCCCTCTAGGTTAAGAGGAAGACTCCCTTCTCTCCTCCTATATCACATGAGGATGTCTCCAACAAAATCATACTGAGAATTTGAGTCCTCTTGAAGTGGAGGAATATCAAAGCTAGTTCATGATTTACTTAAAAAAATAAAAATAAAATTGTCTCGAGGCAAGAGAATAGCTAGCTGCCCTGCTTACCTGATGACAAGGCAAGGAGATAGTGCTCTACGCATGAAGGGACTCTTCTTATGGCAAGGGAGGGGCCATATTTCTTACAGATTGGATGTGGATGCCACATAAGGGAGGTAACATGAGAAGTTTTGAAAAGAGTTTTGTCTAAGATGACCTTCTGAAGGCACATAGTGACCACAGCAAAAAGAAGCTGAAAGCATAACACTAACGGACATTATCAGTTGCCTATATGTGGGGGAGCCACAGTCTTAAAAATAACAAATGGAGGGGGTACCTGGGTAGACTCTGTTGGTTAAGCATCTGGCTTGATTTAGGCTCAGATCATGATCTCACAGTTCGTGAGTTTGAGACCAGTGTCAGGCTCTGTGCTGACAGGTTGGAACTTGCTTGGGGTTCTCTCTCTTTCTCTCTTGCTCTCTGGCTCAACCCCACCTGCATGTGTGCTCGCTCACCCTCTCTCTCTCTCTCTCAAAATAAATAAATAAATAAATAAATAAATAAAATAACAAATGGAGGTCACTAGAGAGGGACTCTTGGGAGAAATTTCACGTACCCCAAAGAAAAAAAAGAAACAAACAGATTTTGGAACAGTCACTACAGGGTGTCAATGACATGTGACAACTGTGACAAAACTTCCTGTCTTGGCCATTTCAAGCCAAACTGAAAAAGAGAAGATTTAAAGTGGATGGTATGCCATGGTTTTTATATTAGACAAGACTCGACTAAACATGGTATTTTAAATATTTTAAAACCATGAAGGACCTTGAAAAGCAATGAAATTTGATTAAAAGGTCATCTGCCATAGGGAAACTGTGAAAAAAGTACAGAGTTGTGTTATTCTTGCACTTTCTGCAGCCTCGTTCACTCTAGTAACCAGTTACAAAAAGCAATGACAACAAAATATCACAAACTTAATATATAGGAATTATAGGATATTATAGGAGGACAGAAAGCTTTGCTTCTAGATACCTGAGCTGTTCTATTAGCAACTATTCCATGAGTAGTTGTGAAGAGGAAGTGATCTTGGCTTCATAATAAATCCTGCCTAAGATACTGACTGTAGAGGTGAGGTGTCTCCAAGAGGGTGACACCTAGGGTGGAAAGACAGAAAGCCAGGGTTTGAGTGGGGTCAAAAACTAGAAGGAAATCTATTTCTTACACCTCGGGGGGTGCAGGGGAATATTCTCAATGTATTCATCTTTCACTCCTGGAGTCTACCAAGAAAAGCATCCATAAGAGGGAAGAAAGCTTTAAAAATCTGTTAGGTTAAAAAATTGCCAAGCCATCTTACAATAATTCCAGTCAGGTAAGAACTTTCATGCTCTTCTCATCTTTCCTATCTTCTTCCTCTTTGACGCTAGAGGGCAGATAGAAATAGCAGCTAACAAGTAATAGGGGAGGGCAGTGAAAGATTTTACAGTTGAACAAACTTGGAAGCATAAATTAATCATATAGTGTAGGGAATTTATAATTTCTAAATCAAGCAGTGTCTTTGATTTTGAAGTTACCTGAAATTTCCCACTCCCTAGAGTGAGAACTAATACATGTATGTGTCCCCTATTATATGCCAAAATGGTTCTAAGAGCTTTTACCTCTACTAGCTCTTTTAATCCTCACAAGAGCCCCAGGATGTAGGAATAAGTAATATTCTGCCTTTTATAGAGAATAAAACTGAGGCACAGTTAAATGACTTGCCCAACATTATATAATTTGTAAGTGACACACACAGTTTGGGAGTTAAAGCCGGATAGTCTAGGCTCCAGAGTACTATACATGATCCTAACCATTACTTTATATGCTAAAAAGTAAAGATAAATGTCATGGATCTGCTCTAATTTTCATCAAGCACCTGACTTAGGGAACTGTGCTTCTCCCCTAATCAGGTTTGAACATATTGAGAGAAACAATAATAAAATGGTTTCTATAACTTTAATTCCTTATTCAAAGTACAGATTGTTTATTTCTTCTTCAGCTGTTAGAAGCTATTGAAGGGTTCCAAAATAATTTTTCCTATGATGGAACATGCTTTTTTTTATTTTTATTTATTTTTTTATTTTGGAACATGCTTTTTGATGTGATCACTCTGACTGCTGTGTATTTTGGTTTAGAAGGGTACCAGAGTGGAGGAAAATAGGTAGGTTAGAAAGACTATTGTAGACTGGTAAGTGTCTGAACTAGGTAATGGAGATGGATAGAAGAGGAGAGAGTCAAAATATAAGTATGAGACAGAATAGATACTTAAGGACTGATTGGATGTGGAGATGAGAAAGAGTTATGTGTGTCATTGATTTTGTGTGAAACTGAAAGAACACATCATAAAGTTAGAGTAAGGATTACATTAGATAATTCATGACAAACACTTAGCACCATAAATGGCTAAGAAAGTTTTCTGAAGCGGAAATGGCTTGGGTTGTATCACCTTTGTGCATGTCCTAGGGCGAGTGATATAAACCCTCTGGACTTTCTCTGCCTTGTCTATGCAGCGCCAGTACCTTCCTCATGGTGTATCAAGAGATTATGTGAAAGGATTCCTATTAAAGAGATTAGCACAGTTGCTTGTGCACAGAAGTTAATGTTACCCATCTTTTACTAGACCTTTTATTTTCATCTGCCTAATATTACTGATATAGGTCTTTGGAGTAATTTCTGCACATCACTAAAAACACATGGTTGTTCTCAGAGGAAGCCGGTATCTCATCAAGATAGTTCACTGCTCTCATATAAATAGCTCTTATATAAATAGGGGAGATCCTTTAGATTTGTTGTCTACTGGTAAAGCTACTATTTTGGCATGATACAAGTGCAGAGGATACTAGGATATCACCCACCACATACATGATCAGGCAAGGGGGAAAATAATTGACAACTAACTGCAATGTGCAATATTGTGTCAAGTAGGCAGTGAAGAAAACATACCAAGGGTTAAAATTTCCCACATCTATCTATTTAAGGCCTCTGTGACACAAGGGTGTCACATTCTGGGACTTTTTGACATTTTATTTTCTGTGTTCCATACATGTTCTCTAATTTGGTTCTCTTTCCTTCATGTTTAAACACACAGTAAGTCTGCTGAAGTCAAATCGATGATTTTAATTTTAGTTCATCTTTATCTCAAATGTATGACATTTTGGGACATACTTATTGTTAAAACTTTGATTTTCTGGGATGCCTGGGTGGCTCTGTTGGTTAGACATCTGACTCTTTGATTTTGGCTCAGGTCATGACCTCATGGTTTGTGGGTTGGAGCCCCACATTGGGCTTCGTGCTGACGGTGTGGAGTCTGCCTGGGATTCTCTCTCTCCCTCTCTTTCTGCCCCTCTGTGCATGTGAATGCTCTCTCTCTCTTTCTCTTTCTCTCTCTCAAAGTAAATAAATTTAAAAAAAAACCTTTGAGTTTTCTAATTATGTGAAGAGTTAAAATCTAATAAAATATCTAAGTTGTTTCAGAAACACTGTTCCAAATATCAAAATAGTGATAGAAATAAGTAATTTATAGATTGATATACAAATCCATCGTATCATGGATTGAACCATTAATTAGCTAATATACAAAGTAATTTGGAGGTGTCAGTGAATAATATACAGAAGTGCAGCCTATAAACAAATCTCACAATTATAAGTGGAAAAGTGCTTGAATCTAGAAGCAAATCCCAAATTTGGATTCAAGGAAAAATTATGGAGGTGAAAAAGGTAAACAAGGATGTTTTCTTTAGCCAAGATGGAAAACAAGAATCTTCCTTAACCAGAAAGTTGATGTCTTAAATTGCTATTGTTTTGGCATTATTTATAATCATTTGCCAATTGTCTTTTAAGGTAAATCAGCTTATCTTTTGGTAGTAATTCTTGTGAGGGCAATTTAAATTCTTTTCTTAAATCTATCATTCCTAATTACCTTCCAGATTAACTCTATACAATTTAAATCACATTTTTGCTGCACCTTATAGATCCTGGGATTGTCTCGTCACTACTTTGTCATCAATATAGTTCTAAAAATTCTGTTCGCAATCTATAGGACCTGCAGTGGTAAACACAACCAGGATTGAGATGTGTTGACTAGTGAATATAAATTCTTTGATCTCAGTGGAAAAAGAGAAATGCAGTCATATATCTCTGAATTCCAGTGCTTTCACATTCTAGCCTTTGAAGTTTTCCTTTTCTTTGCTATACATCTTTTGGTTCATAGTTTGTGTTTTATTTTTTTTTCCCTGGTAGAATTCATTGATATACTTAGAGTTTAAATGTTAAAAGTATTATTTACTAAAACAGATAAATAAAAATAATTGTTTGATTTTGTAAGGCCATAAAGAGATCTATTCCATTCTACCCATTCTCCACATACTTCTACTATATAAAGCAACATTTTTTGAACTTTAGTAAGCATAGCAACTAACCAGACAATCTTCATAACATACGAATTCAACACTGTGGAGTCCTTGAATTCTGTTTCTCTAAGTTTCCAGGTAGTCCTCTGGGGACCATACGTTGAGCTGTAAAGGTAAATAAGACAAAGGGAAGTCCAGGAGTATCCTAAATATTTTGCCTTAGTGCTTTCATTATATCAGACATCTTAACATCCATTATCTACTAATAACCCCCATAATAATTCTAGGAAGTAAGTGATGTTACCTCTAAAATGTGAGAAAACAATGTGAGAGACACAGATACAACAATTCAGAGTAACAAACTGATGTCTGTGTTCAATAGGCAAGATGTGCACTATGGAATCACCTAACTTCTGAAGGTCTTAGTTTCCATTTTTAAAAGAGAATATTTACCTCACAGAGATGTTAGAAGGGGTTAAGAAATATGTAAAGTATCTAACCTAGTGCCTGACCCAAGTAAGTCCTTAGTAAGTTACCTATTGTTATTGGCATAACTCCAATGTTAGCAGTATATTTTGCCAGTCAACCAAGAAGAAAACTTAAGTGCTTATATTTCATATTTAGTGTTGGCTATTAAGAGGTGATATAATTTGAATTATAGGTGTAATTGACAAATTTGTACTTCCATTGACCTGATTGGTTAAAATACTTAATTATGTAATACCATTTTCCTTCTTTAAATAATGAATCTTGGTAATAACCGTTCATTGCAGGTCATGAATGTCCTGACTTACTCATAGTTTTCATTAGTCAGCACTGAGGCTTACCAACTATGTATTTTTTACTTAGCATGGAAAAGTACAAGTCAAGTAGTGAACCCTAGTATGCCAATCACTTAGTAATTTCAAGATTGCTCATTAGCATCATGTTGAAGTGGTAAGATTATCAGGGTATAATGTATTCATTTATGTTAATGACTCCTTAGTTTATCTTACATGAGAATCACGAATTTACTTAGAAGTAAAGAGAATGAAAGAACCACTAGAAGCTTTTAATAAAGTGTTTATGCATTTAAATATGTGATCGACTTACAATCATATTGCAATCCTTTAATCCTTTAATATAGGATTATTTAATATAGGAAATTATATAATAAAATGTAAAACACATTATTTATAAAAAGTAATTTCTTTCTTTCTAAATGTAGCTGACATTTCAGTAACTGAAATTGAAATTACCATAGTATAGGAAATGTTCTCTGCCCTCAAAGAGAGAAAAAAAAGATCATTCAAAAGTGATTAGAGACTAATTACAGTTTAAATTCTGTGAAAATAACTACATACAAAGTAAGAATTTTTAAAAATGGGAGAATGTGGGGAGTAATTATGGAGGTGATGAGTGAGAATTGAGCTCGTATTTGAGGGATAAAGTACAGGAGGATGGAGGACATAAATGAAAAACAACAACTTGGAAAATAGCGTCCCTTCTCTTTTTGGATGAGCATGGGACGAAGAATCAGAAAACCTGAATTTAAAGTTGGTCCTAGTTTGAGCAACTGAGTGTACATTTATTGGACCACATTATCTCATGAGAGATTTATAAAAACTGTCTTCCCAACTACTCCACAATTCTTCATTTCTAAAATTTGAGTCCTAGCTATTCAGGGCAGGAAACAGAAGGGTCTACACAGACATATGTTAAGAACTAGTAGGAAATAGGACTGTGGACAGAGCATGGGCCAAAACACTGTGGCAGCCTTTAGCACCTAGCATTTAAAACAGAATTACTACCTGCTGCTGAAGATAGCAATAAGAAAGTGCAGCTTAAAAGATCAGAATTAGGATGTGGTTGGACAAGGGAGCCAATGGACATCAAAAGACTGAGAAAGTAAAAAATACATGACAATATTGCAATAACTATATGAGTAACACGCAGAGTGACTCAGATTGCCAGGTCAGTGTCATGTGTCATCCATGCAGGTGAACTAGCCTCTATGTGGACATTTCAGAGCTATAATAAGGGAGAATTAGGTGCCCAGAGTTCAGTCCACACAGTAAAGGTCATTATAATGAGGTAAGGGTACAAAAACTAAGGACTCAAGTAAAAGCCTGGGGTTGAGAACGTAGAAATCCAGGCATAGGACCGATGACTGTACAGTATAAATGTACTAACAAAAAAAAAAAAGAAAAAAAAAAACAGACTCAGCAACAAAACTAACCTCAATTTTGAACTAAATTTTCTGAACTTCTCTGCCTTATGTAAGCTTTTCCTCATGTATTGAACTGGGAGTGGGAGCATTTAAATTAGATAGCACAGCTGACTTTTTGGGGAAGGAGTCATCCATTTGGAAGGATTTTGAGAAGAGGAACATTCTTTATCTTTTCCTGCATCCCTCACTTTCTCTTCATCCAGGGCTGAAGAGTGAATTATCTGATTGGTAATTTGAGTTCCTTTCTTTTTTTTTTTAAGTTTATTTATTTTGAGAGCGAGAGAGTATGCATGAGGGGCAGAGAGAGAGAGGGTGAGAGAGAATCCCAAGCAGGCTCCCACCATCAGCTCAGAGCCTGACACAGGGCTTGAACCCATAAACCATGAAATCATGACCTGAGCTAAAATCGAGTCAGTTGAAAACTTAATCGACTGAGTTACCCAGGCACCCCAACATCCTTTCTTTTTTATTATCAGATAAACTTTCTGAATTGCTCTCTCATCGTAAGGGTTGGCCTGTGACTGTCCAGTTTAGTCATTCAGTGAGATTAAATAGAAAATTCAGAGTAAGGGATTAGGGAGCCATTGTGTTTGTGTATGGAAGTCATGCTCTGTAATCCAGGCTACTTTTTCTATCAAAATCTTCTATCTTTCTGAAATATGAGGGAAAGATGGGTGTTATTGTTGTGCTCTGAACTTGCACAAAAGGCAAGATTGTGAAATCTGATTTATAAAATCAGTTATCCTAATGTCAAATTTTACCAACAGTCTCAAGGATATAAGCAATTAAGAAACATAGACCCAAACAAAAACAAAAACAAAAACAAAACCCAAAAAACCGATAAGAAAAAAGAAAGAAAAGAAAAAGAAAAAAAAAAAAAAAGGAAGGCCTAGGACATGATACATGACTTTCCAGGTTTTTATTTTTTGCTCAGACATGCATTCCAGCCCAGAGTAATAGATGAAGTTTCTAGAAAGGATTGCAAATCACTTCATGTAGAGGGATTTTTAGGTTATGAAATACCTGTGTTTTACAGCTAGGTTGTTATAGGGCTTATGTGACATTTTCCAGGATGCTGTGCTTCAAACCCCACAGATTCTAGGTTTGCCTATTGTAAACAAACCAAACCAGGGACATTCTAGTGAGAAAATTCTATAGATAAGAATTGTCTTGCAAGTAAATGTCTGTCTTTTCTTTACCAGGAAGTGATTTATCAGCATGTTTACAAGAAGGATAACCCAGGTTACTTGTTTTCTTTCCCTGGGTGTGGCTCTTGGTAACTAGAAAAAAAGATAAATCAGATGCCATTGGTTTAGCTTCTTCCTTCTCAGACCCATTAAATGTCCACATACTGGGATAGAGAAGCAGAGGAGTAGGAATAGATATAGTGCAGTTTCTGGCTAAGCCAAATAACTATTACTACTTGTTATGAGTAGAAATAATATAAGATAACTTTAGTCTCAGGAAGAATAACGTAGCCAGACATTATAAACAAGTTTAGGAGTGTGAAAATGGGGATAATTGACCAGTCAGAAAGTATCAGATAGCTAATCTGAGCATTATTATAGTAACATCAGTGGGGAGGAAGGAGCGGAACCCAAAGGTATTTTAAAGAAAGAAATGGCAGAAACTGGTAACTATACAGTAAAAATAGAATAAAGGGAAGAGCAAAAGATTTCCCTACAACTTCTAGTGAAAAGGGTTAGGAACACCTGGGTGGCTCAGTCAGCTGGAGCACCAATTCTTGATTTCAGCTCAGGTCATGATCCCAGGATCCTGGGATCAAGGCCTGTGATAGGCTCAGCCCGGAGCATGGAGCCTGCTTAACATATTCTCTCTCTCTCTCCTCTCTCTCTCTCTCTCTCTCTCTCTCTCTCTCTCTCTCTCTCTCTCTCTCCCTCTGTCCCTGTCTCCCTCTTATGTACTCTCTTTCTCTCCCTAAAATGAAAAAAATAAATAAATAATTAAAATTTAGAAAGTGGTAAAATTAAAATACATGGCACCTTTGCAGAGTAGGTCAAAGTCATGAAAAAAGAGATAATCTGAATTTAATTGATGAGTGATAAGACATGACAGTCATTGAAAAGGAAGTAAGCCAGATATATTGAAAAAAGCAAGATTGGAGAATATGTGAAAATTTGGTTATTAGAAAATTCTAATAGTTTACTGAGTTAACAAATGTGCAAAAACACAATATTCTGTGTTATTTCTAGGCATGAGGAATATAGATGTGAATAAAATAGCTACAAACAAACAAAAATCTGTGCCTTTCATTATTCATTTTCTGTGTGCCTCTCTAATCTCTTACTACTCTCAGACTTTGACTTCAGTGATACTGTTACCCGTAGGGGAGTCTGTGTTGTGTAGATGCATCTTGTAGATGTTCTTGGTTCTTGGGTTCCCATGAAAGATTTAGGGGAGGATCTGTGCTCAAAGACAGCCTCACTCAAATAAAAACAGCTGGAAGGAAAGTAGACACTCTCAAAGTGGGAAAGTGTGCAGCAAGGTGGCGACTGTCCTGAGGCTGCAGGGGCCTTTCCTTGCATGTGAGCAGGGTCCTTCATCATGGACAGGGTGATCTCTAATGGAGGCTGCCTCCAATTATTTGGGGGACTCTTCCCATAGATTGGGAAGGGGAGTTTTTGACCCTATAAGGTTTGTACTGGAGAGATCACTGCAGGCTTTCCCCAAGGGTCAGGGGCTATAACCCCTACTCAAATACATTATGAGTCTAAGGGATACCCTGGGGCAGAGGTGGAAGAGGAGAGTGTATGCTCTGCACCTGTGGGTCTTGATCTGTTCCAGAGTCTGGGAAGCCACAAGGTCAGGATGTCGTGCCCCTGACCTTCTAATATGTAACCATCCTTGCCTCTAGCTCATGTCTAACTAACTGCCTACTTTATCAATGCAAACGTATTCTAAATTTGATTTTCTTAGAATGTGCTTCCACTCTCATCCCTCACCAAGAGATCATGTCAAGAGATATCTCTTTTTGAATACTTTTAACCCTATGTAGCATATGTGGTCAGTACTTTCCCATTTCCTCCAGTGCATGCCAGTCTGATTTGCAACTGCCAAAATGATAGGCAAAGAAATCTCAGAGGGCTTCCTTTCACTGCTCAAGTCCACTTTGCCCACCCCTGTGGCAGTCAAGAAGGGATGGGGCATTAAACCTGCTAGGAACGGCCCTCAATCAGTGATTGGCAGTAGCCAGCGTATAAGTATTTCAACTTCCCTCATTCCTAAAGTTGAATATCTCTGAAGGATGTGTCCTCTATTGCAGTGGTTCTCCAGCAGGTTCCCCCACAATGGTAGCTGGCTTATTAAGTACCCTTCATTAATTACCTTTGCCTTAATTTAGAATTACTGTAGGCAAGGATAACCGAACACAACCTTACCCAAAATATAATTTACTGAATGCATTTATCTATGGGAGTACTATTAGAGATTATTAGTTGCTAATCTTTGCTTTGAAACAGAAAAGCACTAAGAATTTTAGCTGCTGAAAGCCATTGCAATAAATTATTAGGCAGTATGAAAATTAGTTGGAATCTTGGCAGTTTCTATCAGAAATGTGCCCCTGCAGGCATCACACTACACTGGTCACTAATTGGCATTTGGCATTCACTTTGAAAGCTATAATAGCAGAAGCAGCCATGTCAAGGATGTCAAGCAGCCATGACATGACACTACTCATGTCAAGATGAGTAGTGAAACTACTTGGTTTCACTAGTGTGATCACACGCAGGTTGTTTTAAAACGTCTAGTGCTGCTGGAGGAACTGATGAATCTGACAGAAGGAAAGCTCTTTATGGGGAAATCAGGAGTCTGAATGTCAGAGGCAAATGTCAGATTGTTCTGTTCTAATTCATTCCTTTCAATTTAAGGATTCTTAGAAGATATTTAATGATATAGACATACACTAGACATCCTGCTTTGCAAGTTTAATGTTGAACATATAATTGAGGTAGAATTTTATCTTTGGAAAAGCTTGTGGACATTTTTTGCATTTAATTTTGATATCAATCATAGTCTTTATGGTTGTTTTGATATGAATCTAATATTATCAAATCACTATCCTAAACTTCTCAGGACATAATGAACATACAATGGAATTTAAAATAAATTTGCTTGCCAGACATGCCTAAAGGAAATAAGTCATCAGATTTCATATTATGTAGACATGCCAGTTTTCTAGCCAATTTCATTCACTTATTTATTCAATCAGTCATTTACGCCACACACTAGAAATGCAGCAGTGACTGAAATATACAGTACAAAAACACCTGCCTTCATGGAGATTAATTCTATAGGAGAAACTGGCAGTTAAAAAAATAACTATAAAAAGTGTGACAAGTGCTGTGAAGAAAAATATATAAAGGGAGTGTGACAGGACATGGTGGGGTGGGTCTGGGGGCTTGAATAGCAATTTTAGATGAGGTGTTCATGGAAAAACTCACCAAGAAGATGATTAAGCAGAAACAGGAAGGAGGAGAGAGTGAGCCATGCCAGTATCTGCTATAAAGTGCATAGCAAAAAGAGGGAAAAGTGATGCAAAAATCCTAACGTAGCAATATTTCTACACAGCATTTACGTCAGTGCCACATGGAGAGAAATTAATGGGGAAAGGAGTACTAGGAGATATGGTTTGAGAGGTCATGATGGACCTGATCATCCCTTTCTAAGGTCATTGGTTCCTAATGTGAGCCATGTGGGAAACTAGTGGAAGAGTCTGAGCAAAGGAATGATGTGAATTGACTTATATTTTAGTATCATCAATCTGGGTACAGGTTAAACATAAAAATAGAGTGCATTATTCAGATCAGGCAAATAGCTATAAAGCTAAATAAGTAACCTTCAAGTCACAGTAGCTTAATATAATAGCAATTGTTTGTTTCTTGTTCAAAGAACTAAATAAGTGCAAATGTTCTGGCAGAGAAACACTCCGCTTCATGGCTGTCAATGAGGGATTCTTATTGGTGTGTCTGTCTCGCAGCTCCCTCGGTCCCAGACCCAGAGTGTCTGCTGCTTCTCTGCCATTCAGGTGAAGAGAGAAGGAGGACCCATGGGAAGCAAATTATTTACACTAGTAATTGCATTAATAATTCACTGGCTGTAACTCCATCACATGGCTGTACCTAACAGCAAAATAGGCTAGGAAGTACTGTCTAAATCTGTGTTGAGGGGGTAAAGGAAGTAAGTTTTAGAGAACAATTTGGAGTTTCTGCCGCAGGAAACAAGAGCAGTTGGAGGGATCCTGGATAGGAGGTTGTTGTGTTTGTTCGAGAGAGATGATGGCAGTCTGGACCACAGTGCTGGCAGTGGACACAGTGAGGGTGATGGATGGAAGAATTTCCAAAGCCTTTCTTTCTCTGCTTTTGGTAAAAGGCAGGGAGCATTAGTAGGTGTTGTATGAAAAATTGTTTCAGAGATCAAATATGATTGGGAAGTGCTGGATTTCTCTACAGATTTCTTACAACTTTTATTAAGCTTAAGAGTTTTTGTTTGTTTTGTTGCCTAAAGATAAATATAACAGGCAGTTGTTTGAAAGAATTCTTCATGATTTGTTTTAATAGACAATGTCACACAGCTAACATTCTGTGGAATATTCTTTGGGGAGAGACATGAATTACTGTTTAGAAGACAGGATTTTGTCTTTGATACATACTTCATGTGTGACTTTGAGTGATTCTTTAACCTCTTTAAAATTTACTGTTGTTTTTATTTGTTTGTTTTGTTTTGCTTTTTTTTGTTTTTTTAGTTAGTACTATTAGAGTTTTTTTTTTATCATTTTATTTTTTATCGTGCTAAGTGTACTCTTTAATCCCCATTACCTATTTTCCCATCCCCCATCCATCTCTCCTCAGGTAGCCATCAATTTGTTCTCTATAGTTAAGAGTCTGTTGGGGCACCTAGGTGGCTCAGTCAGTTGGGTTTCCGACTTCAGCTCAGGTCATGATCTCTCTGTTTGTGAGTTCGAGCCCTCTGTTGGGCTCTGTAGTGATGGCTCAGAGCCTGGAGCCTGCTTCAGATTCTGTGTCTCCTCCTCTCTCTCTCTCCCTCCCCTGCTCATGCTCATGCTCATGCTCATGCTCATGCTCTGTCTCTCTCTCAAAAAAAAAATAATAATAATAAGCTTAAAAAAAAGAGTCTGTTTCTTGGTTAGTGTCTTTTTTTGTTTTATTTTTTTTCTTGTTTTTGTTTGTTTTGTTTCTTAAATTCTACATATGACTGAGATCATATGGTATTTGTCTTTCTCTGACTGACTTCTTTTGCTTAGTGTTTACTCTCTAGCTCTATCCATATTGTTGCAAATGGCAACATTTCACTTTTTATGGCTGAATAATCTGTACAATCAAGCATGATAAGCATAAATGAGTGTTATTATAATTCTTGCTGTAGCTAAGAAAGTGCAGGGTACATGGGGATACAGAGTTTTGACCATAAGCAGGCTGGATGCCTGACCATCAAGGAGTCTTACAAATATCATCTTCAGAATAGCTAGGTGGTCCTCAACCTTTTATACCTGAAATTGATTAAACTAGATTTGCAAAGCCCGAATCTATGTGTCAACTCATAAAATAAAGTTGTATACAAACAGGACTCAAAACTTGTTAATTTAAAATAATCTGGGACCACTATGCTTATGTTTACCCTTCATGACAACTTCTTTCCAATATAAGGATGTTTAAGAATGCCAAGTAAAGAGTTAAACATTTGTTTAATGAACACAATGGATCAGAGAGAAAGAGTATGTTTGTTGTAGGGATATTCTCCTTAGGCCTTGATGAGCACTGACCCAGATAGCTCTTAGCTCTGCAGTAAACATAGCCTCTACATTGTGTATCTAGATCAACTCTCCATTTTTGGGTTGAGAGGACACCCTTTTTCTAAGCCACACAAACTGAGAAAGTTTTTCAGTTTAGACAGTCTTACGATAAATTGAACAGAGAATCAATGATTTGATTTTCATTTGGGAAATCACAGTCTCTTTCTATTTGTGTTTTTTTTTTTTTGCGTTTATATTGGGTCACCTGGGAATGGCCAGTGACCCGAATCACTCAATCACAGTTGATTAATCTTATCCATTATGCCAGGTTTACATAGTTAACTATCAGAGATGTTTTGTTTCTGATACGAAAGACTCGGGATGTAACACCAATGAGGGAAAGGCCGGCCAAGGATGAAATGGTAGGGGTCATAGTTGATGCTAAAGTTAATGAAATATATCATAAGGATTTTAGAGTGCATATAAGGGGAGTTAGGAATCAAAATGCAAACATACAACAATGAATAGCATGCTTTGACTATACACACAACTGCCTGCCCTGTGTGACTTATAGTGTCAGACAATTGGAATGGCTTGGCTGCATTCATTCCATCGCTTCCACATTCTTTCCCTTTATTTTTTAAAAATAATTTTACTGAATATGGAAACATCGATTGGTGGCTTTTCTTTCAACACTGTTAGTATTCCACTCCACTTTCTTCTTGCTTGCATAGTTTATGACAAGAAGTCTACTGTAATTCTTATCATTGTCCCTCTTTAAGTAAAGCATTTTACCCTCTGGCTGCTTTCAAGATCTTCCCTTTGTCTTTGGTCTTCTATAGTTTAATATGGTGTATTTATCCTGTTTGATGTTCTCTGAGCTTCCTAGATATTTGGTTAGGCATCTGTCATTCATTTTGGGAAGTTCTAACTCTTTATTAACTTCAAATGTTTATTTGCTCTGTTCTCTCTTCTCTTTCTGCTATTTTAATTATGTATGTGACATGCCTTTTGATTGTTCCAGAGTTCTTCAATATTCTATTCTTGGTTTTGTTTTATTTTGTATTTAGTTTTTATTTTTCCCTCTTTTGGCATTTTGGACTGGGAAGTTTCTATTTACCTGCTTCAAGCTCACTGATCCTTTTTGTTGCCATGCTAAATGAACTGATGGGCCTAAGAACTAAAGCAAATAGATATTTAGTGTGAGGATTCATATTATTCTGGCTAGTTGTTGGGCTATGTTTCATATTTGATATATTCCTAGGCACCAGAGTAAAAGAGACTTCAAATTCTGTGGCACCTGGGTAACTCACTGGTTAAGCAGAGGACTTCTGCTCAGGTCATGATCTCCCGGTTCGTGGGTGTGAGTCCTGCAATGGGCTATGTGTTTACAACTGAGAGCCTGGAGCCTGCTTTTGATTCTTTGTCACTCCCTCTCTCTGTCCCTCCCCTGTTTGCACTCTCTGTCTCTCCCTCAAAAAAAATAAATAAGAATTAAAAAAGAGAGAGATTTCAAATTCCTGTAGTGTCTTTTGGGGGGAGAGGAGATCTTTTTTTTTTCTTTTCCATTTTGAATTTTTCTAAATTTCTCTTTCCAATAAGCCTGTGTTTTGTAACTCTTTCAGCTGTAATCCATTATTATCCTGGAGACTTCTTGGTGTGATCATAATATATGCAGGAGGGAGAGCCCTCTGTAATGTTTGGATTAAATCTCAGTTTTCATGTAGTTTTGTGTTTTGGAGGATGTGACCTTCACAAACAAGTGTGTCTTTAGTGATATAGGTTTTTTCCCAGCCCCTTACTCTTTTCCCTGGCTGCAGTATTCCAGTCTGTTTCTTTGAATCCCTCACTCCTTGTGATTATGTCCCCCATTCTTTGGTGGGACCAGAAAAATGGAAGGTTGGGATGGGAGGACTTTTCTTTCTCCAGTTAGGATAAAAGTCTAAGAAAGATTTTTCCTCTGGAGAATAGATCTGAATGTACTTCACAAGGGTTACTCTCATATGCCAGAGTCATAAAGGATTTTTCTTAGATCTTCACTGTGAGAACATGGTGATGATCTTGGAAGTAAAGCCAAAGAAAATGAGACTACATCTTTAGGACTATGACTCCCAGGAATTTCTCACTCTCAAGCTAGTACATACTTGGCCTCCAGTAATTCACCAATATTACCATTGAAGGGTTTTAAAAAATCAATTTAAGGTTTTAATGGCTTCTGTTTCAGGTGAGATTGTGGTTCCTTTCTTCTGGATGAGACTGTGTCTCTGGATTTAAGGGTGGTAGATTGTCCTGGGACTTCAATTCTCTGATGGGCCCAAGAAAGGTTATTAATTTTCAGTTTGTCCAACTTTTGTTTTTATTGTAAGGAGAAATTATGACTTATAAGCTCTTTACAGAGATAAAACCAGAAGTCTTTTATTCTTTTTTGTAGCCCCTATTGTCTTCCTTGCTTTGGAAATGGGTCTCTAGAAAAGAAATGAGTTCCTTAGTAATTCTGAGATTTACTAGGGATTGAAGTTATTATCAGACTAGACTTGCCATGATTCTCTGTGGATATAACTTCTGTCACTTCACTGTCTAAATTCCAGAGAGTCCAGTGTAGGCCTACATTTTTTACTTGGACACTTAAGTAAAGCTGGTTGTCGAACAGCTTGTCTAACAGTATTTATTCTTGATTGAGCAACTAGAGGGGAGGATTATAAGTATAATAAAAGGAAATTGGCCGTAAACAAGGCACAGAAAAAAAGGAGACGAAATTCTGGATGAAAACCTCCATTTACCCACAACATATTAACTTCAGTTCTTTGCTGTTGGGTATTGATTCCTAGAAGTGAGGAATTACATTTGTACTCCTTTCCAAACCATGATCCTGGAGACTCTTCTTTTAAGTGAGCTACTAACAAAAACATAGATAAAATAGAGATAAATTTTAAAAAGTTTAAACGTTTTTCCTTCCTCAAAAAATGAAACTAATATAAAAGAGTACAAAATATGCTACTAAATATGGACATGTTCTTTTAAAAATACTAGAAATCATAAATCTTTAACTTTGCAGATTTTATAGAATCTTAAATTTTCAGAGTTATAAGGGATTTTAAAGGTCAGTTTCTTTTATGTATTTAAATCATTAGTTTTATCCAAGTTGTAATAAAAGGGCTATATGAAAAGTTGGTATGTTACATCTTCTCTTTCACCATTCTTTCTCATTCTTTTATGTGGATTTGATCATGCCTTTTTGGTATGAATATACATTTCTTCAGTTTCAGTATCATCATGAGCCAGGCAATGTGCTATTGACTGTTCAAGTGATTTTTAAATCTCTGGAAAAGTACCATTTAATCCAATAAATTCTGTAGTAGTTAAATCAGATAAATAAAATTATTGATCTATGTTGTATGTTAAAATTATGACTCTTCATCCTCTTTTTCAATGTCTCAGCCTTTTTTTTTATTTCCCCATGGTAACTCTCAAGATATTTTTTTCCTGACCCCTCCATTTTCCATGACATTTTATTACTACTACAGATATACTCTATCTGTGTACATACTGTAGATCTTGAGAGGCTCAAAAACCATTATAATACCTAAGAGATTTTCCTCCTCCTCATGAACCAATTTTCATCCCCTTGGACATGCTATTGTCCTAACTGAGAGTGCATGCCATATTTGACTAATACTAATTCATTCATCAAGCACCTAAGAAATTTTAAGTGCAGGTTTTAGAGTCAGGTTTTTTAGTATTCTAGCTCAATTAATTAATTAATGCATGCTATGACTGACTTATTAACTCAATATTCTTCACTTTTTCCAACTTAAAATAAAAATAATAGCACCCAAATTTGTTAAAATAACATTGACTGCTATAACAGAACCTCTAAATGTATGCTGTTTCCAGTATGATAGAAGTGTATTTCTCACTATTGTGAATTCCAAAAAGAGTTTTTCTGGAGTGTCATGTTAACCTATGTCAGATGTTGGCTTCTGCCATCATGGGCTCCATCAATTTTAAGCCTAGACATGGTTTCCAAGATTGCCTTTGAAGTTGATATCCAGCCATCAGTTGAGAATTGCCCAAGGGATATCTGTATGGACCAGTGTGGAAGTGGTACATTTTACTTCTGTCCACATTCTTTTGCTCAGAACTCAGCCTTATAATCACAACTAACTGCAAAGGAAGCTGGGAAATATGTTTCATTTCTATGTGCAAAGAGAAGAGGACATGAATTTGATTAATAGCTAGTTAGTCTTTTTGAAGGCAGCTCTTTCATAGCATTGTGGGAATTCTTGAGCTGTTTGAAAGATATACAATACTTAGAAGAGTCTAGCATTGTAACTAGGTTCTTTATAGGGATATTTTGTGAATTATGGAGGGAGTATAGAAAATAAGTTTAAGTATCATCTTATACAGATGGAAGAGTTGAGATTTATAAAAATTAGGTAATTTGTTTGGTGTTATTAAGGTAGCATTTGAACCCCAACTAATCAAAATTTTAAACCTATATTTTTTTCTCACTGCACTGTGCTTACTTACTCCATTAAATAATTTAATTTGTTACTTTTGTTTGCTAAAAGCCACTCATATTTTCACTAATAAATCAAGGACTCTTTAATAATGTGACATAAATAATTATACCATTTTATAAAATGCTTTGGTTTATCATAATAAAGATAATGTTGATGGCATTAATTCTTGAGTTTCTAATTTTTATAGGTACAGGTTCTAATAAGATAATAATTGCAGAGAGCGTGTAACAGGTAATACATAAGAACTAGACATTTTTAAAAATGAAGACCTTAGTACCAAATTGAGAAATAAATTCCTCTGAGGATATAGAAATTAATCTGAGCTAAGCATATCTTTAAAAATTCTGTTGATTTGGGGGGAACCTGAGTAGCTCAGTCGGTTAAGTGTCTGTCTTGATCTCAGCATGGATCATGATCTCTTGGTTTCATGGTTTTGAGCCCCATATCAGGCTCTATGCTGACAGTGTGGAAACTGCTTGGTATTCTCTCTCTCCTTCTCTCTCTTTGCCCCTCCCCCACTCATGCTTGCGCTCTCTCAAAATAAATAAATGAACATTAAAAAAATTCTGTTGATTTTTTTTAACAGTCTCAATATAAGGAGCCCTTTAAGGTTAGCTAATGTTTTATCAGTTTCCAGTTTGCTTACTATGTCATCAAGATTATGTTTTGTTACAGATTTAATTTTATTCTTTATTTTTCTATAAATATTCTGTTAATTGTGACAATTTTACAGCTACTAACTTTTTAGAAATATTATGATGCAGGAAAACTGTTAAAGAATACATGCAAATAGGAAAAAAACTTTAACACTGATAATTTATGTTAGCTTTTACTAGTTTTCTTCATGCATATATTGTGTTTAACATGTCTGCATTATAGCATACTACTTTTTTGTATTCTTTGTTGTTTTCTAGTATACAGTTGACACTTTTTAAAAAGTATTATTTATTTTGAGAGAGAGAGAGAGCAGAAGAGGGACAGAGAGAGAAGGAGACAGAGTATCTGAAGTGGGCTCAGCAGGGAACCTGATTGGGGGGGGGTGAACTCAAGCATGGCAAGATCATGACCTGAGCTGCAGTCACTTAACCAACTGAGCCACCCAGGTGCCCCCAGTTGACACATTAATAATGCAGGGGTTAGGTTACCAATCACTGTGCAGTTGAAAATCCACATATAACTTTTGATTCCCCCAAAACTTAACTACTAGTAGCCCACTATTGATTGGAAGTCTTACCAATAACATAAACAGTTGATTAAAACATATTTTATATAATATATGTATTATGTACTGTATTCTTACAATAAAGTAAGCTAAAGAAAAGACTATTATTAAGAAACTCATAAACAAAAGAGAAAATACATTTACAATGCTCTAAAAACAATCCCTGTATGTGGACCCATGGAGCTTAAAGTTGTGTTTTTTAAAGGTCAACAATAATTATTTCCATGAGGGTCTTTAAAATGACCATTTTTAATGGCTTTAGAACATTCCTTTATGCTATTTTGGCCACATTTAACAATTTAACCAATGCCAGCTTTTTTATTTCTCATTACTTATTCTCAGCTGTAGACTTTCATCTTAACATTAGTAAACATACTTTGAGAATTTATTTTCAGTTTGTGTCAGGATGACATTCTGGCTTAATTCCATCTTTATTCCTTCTAGGTATTTCTACCTACCTTTAAAAAAAAACACAAATTTCTGCTGATTCTCTTCTTTTTTTTTTTTATTTTTTTTTCAACGTTTATTTATTTTTGGGACAGAGAGGCACAGAGCATGAACAGGGGAGGGGCAGAGAGAGAGGGAGACACAGAATCAGAAACAGGCTCCAGGCTCCGAGCCATCAGCCCAGAGCCTGACGCGGGGCTCGAACTCACGGACTGCGAGATCGTGACCTGGCTGAAGTTGGACGCTTAACCGACTGCGCCACCCAGGTGCCCCTGATTCTCTTCTTAACTATAATTAATCATTCATGGAGTTTCTTGAGTGATCCTACCCATTGTAGTGTTCACTGTTCTCTTTCCAAACACTCTCTGTGAACTTTAGCTTTCAAACAATATCCTGTTTTTTGCCTTATAGTGCAGTATCATTTGGATTGCACTAGTCATTATTTTGTTGTTTGTAAATTGATTACATTTCAGAATCTCATTATTGAACATCTCATAGAGCCATTAGAGTTAATTATAACATGTTGAATTGCCAACAAATGTTGTCCAGAAGATAAATAAAAAATGTAAAGATGACAACTGACTTACCTGTAAAAGATTTTTCATGTTCCCTAAACTATAAAATATAAAGATGTCACATTAATTTAGTATTATAATTATATATAAATAATATAAATTATAAGCAATAATTTATAATAAGTTATAAATATAAATTATATATATATATTATAAATATATAATTTATATATTTTATAAATATGTACATATATAATTTATATATTATATATACATAATATAAATAAATAATATATACTATATAATACATACTTATGTATATATAAATATATTTATAAATATATACTATATAATACATTTATATAAATGTATTATATAGTATATATTTATAAATATACTATAATACTATAGTATATATATAATACTATACTATATATATATAGTATATATATATATATATACTATAGTATATATATAATACTATAATATATTTATAAATATACATATATACATATATAAATATATACTATATATACATAATATAAATAAATAATATATACTATATAATACATACTTATGTATATATAAATATATTTATAAATATATACTATATAATACATTTATATAAATGTATTATATAGTATATATTTATAAATATACTATAATACTATAGTATATATATAATACTATACTATATACTATATATATAGTATATATATATATATACTATAGTATTTATATAATACTATAATATATTTATAAATATATACTATATAATACATACTTATTTATATATAAATATATTTATAAATAAATAATATATAGTATATATTATTTATTTATAAATATATTTATATATAAATAAGTATGTATTATTTATTTATAAATATATTTATATATAAATAAATATTTATTATTTATTTATAAATATATTTATATATAAATAAATATTTATTATTTATTTATAAATACAAATAAATATAAAATAAATATATAAATTTATAATTTATATGTTATAAATTATAAATATTTATAATTTATAGATAGAATATATTATATATTATATAGTATATATATAGTATAGTATATAGTATATATATATACTACTATATAGTATATATATATATAATATAATTTATTATAGGGATATATAATAAATAATAAATAATAAATAATAATTATTATTATATAATAAAATAAATTATGATTATTTTAAAGGGTAATTTCATAAAATTATTAAATTGATATTTTTGTCATGTGAAAAATATAATATTGAGTATTATCACTAGAGGGTTTTAAAAATTAGAAGGCATGTGATATATATCAGGCTCTTAATACTTTACAGAGAGATACCATAAAATGTTGATCTTAGAGTTTTAAGATTCTTATCATTGATTTCTGGTATTAGTTTATTATTATTTATTATTATTATTATTATTATTATTTTAAGTTTGACACATTTAAAAATTTACTCAATGGAAATATAGCTATATAGCTGCTCACCTATTATTTTCAACTCTCTATTTTCTGGACACATGGTAGGATTACACTCTTTGGCTCCTTTTTATGGGGTAGGGCTATAATAGGTTTGGCCAGTGAATTTGAACAGAAGTAGTATGTGCCACTTCTGGTCAGATTTCATTGACAGTGCAAAATTGTTATTTTTCCTTCTGACACCACAACTAGCCTTGTTACAGAGAATGGTTGCTCTGTCAACATTAGTCTTAAGGTAGAAATAAACCTAGTTGATTTAAAGCATGTGATTTTTGGGTGTTCTGTTACTGCAACATAACAAATGGTTTCTGCTTATTACAGAAAAGTCAGTTTTTGGTTGTATTTGAATATAAACCATTTTGCTTATCTAATTATTCCTAGTAGCAGTTTATGTCAAATGATTAATGAAGAGTTCTGATTTCAAATTACTGATTTCTTTTCTCTGTAATCTCAGTAGGAAAAGATGGTTTGGTTAATTTTCCTTCCTATTACCTATTCTCCAAGTTAATTTTACAAGTACTTACTTCATAATGTAGGTTTCATTGTTTTTATAAACTTTGGAATTAAAATGTGTCTTCTGCATAGCAATATTTCTTTTCTTTTAATGTTTTCAAAATGTTTATTTTACTTTTGAGAGAGAGAGAGAGAGAGAGAGAGAGAGAGAGAGAGAACGGGGGAGGAGCAGAGAGAGAGGGAGACAAAATCCGAAGTAGGCTCCAGTCTCTGAGCTGTCAGCACAGAACCTGATGCAGGGCTCAGACTCACAAACTGTGAGATCATGACCTGAGCCGAAGTCAGCACTCAACTGAGTGAGCCACCCAGGTGCCCCAGCATAAGAACATTTCATTTGCAGAATAAATGTAGTAATAAGTTAATGAATGTACACTATTGTTTTATTTAAAATTTTTTCTTCTCTAAGTGCCATTTCTTTTTAGTTTAATTTTATAGATATCCACAAGTTTATCAGGAATTCTTTATAGACCTATCTTTTATCAATTCACCTATGAGAATATTCCAGGCATGTATTATTCAAGGGAGTATATTATTCATGAGAAGATTTGTTTTGACACCATGTACAGTGTATATTCATTTGATATATCTGCATATTCCTTAAAACATTACATATAATTGGAATTTATATTAATATATTTGAATTTCAAATGCACTTAGAAGATCTTGCTTTTTAGGGCAACAGTACTATAAATTCTTTCAGAGAACCAAGATTTATTTTATCTTTGTTCAGATTTGGAGTGAAAAATCAACATCATATTTACCGTAAAATTAAAGCTAAGATCAGAATTAAATTTAATATCTTGTCAAATCAAAGTTGAAGCTGTAAGGTAATTTATAATTAGAAATTATTTCCAAGAATTCCTCCTGAATAAGAGCTAAGGGTGGTAACCAATGTAATTTCTATTTTGAAGTTTAAACATTTTTTTCCAGGAGTATAATATCTAAGATAGAGGCCATATTAGTTGAGTGAAAGTTTTATAACAAAGGAGCTATAAATGAAGATTGATATTTTATGAAATTTGAAGGTTCTATTAGGAGTAAAACCTGAAGGGTACAACAACCCATTACCAAAAATAGGTGAGTCAAGGCTCTGACTGTGGATAGGGCCAAGTTTCTTTTCAAGGATTCAATTTTAGGTCTTTTGGAAATGATGGTGGTATAAGCACAGGCCTTCACTATTTGCCTCATTCTCATCATTTTGAATGAAATGATAAAATGAAAATGAGTAAGCATGGGAGGAAACCCATATCAGTATGGGATAATATGCCACAGACTTTTACTGTATGTAGCACATATAGATTATTTAAAAATAAAATAACAATGGTAACTTACTAATACCATTAATAAGAAAACTATGGAAAAGTTATTAAGTCAAAATAAAGAATAATTGTTGGCTGAATAGTTAAGAGTGTGGAGTAAGAGATAGGACATTAAGGTAAGGATGTATTGTAGATGAAACAAGGGCCAATCATTTGGACTACATTTCACCATTATGTACTTACAACACTTTAATCGTACTCATCAGTGACTGCTGAAGTAATAGATAACATTAAAAAAAAACAAACAGAGAGAAAGTAACTACTCATTTAGTGTTCTTAAAAAGCTTCTCAAAAGTATTTCAGACCATAATATGAATTTTAAAAAGGTTGGAGAAGTTTAAATGTAAGACAACAGGTACTGAGTGTTAAGCCATTCAAACATTGATTTTAATACCCTGTACTTTTAATTAATATAGAAATTAAAGAGGTGAGGGGAGCCCGGATGGCTCAGCTGGTTGAGCAGCCGACTTCTGCTGAGGTCAAGATCTCATGATTCATGGGTTCAAGCCCTGCATTGGGCTCTCTGCTGACAGCTGGGAGCCTGGAGCCTGCTTCTGATTCTATGTTTCCCTCTCTCTCTGCCCCTCCCCCACTTGTGTTCTGTCTCTCTCTGTCTCTCAAAAAAAAATTAAAAAAAATTGAAAAAATCATTATTAGAAATTAAAAATGTGAAAATATAATAAATATTTATTATGGAGAAAGTTTATTACTGTTTATTAAAGATAAAGGAGGAATAAGAATGTAGTAAAATTCTGAACAAAGTCAATAAAAGTGCGTGTCTGCAAACACTTTTAAACATTTTATATTTATGTAAGTTTATTTAATCATCACAAGAACTTTATTTATTATTATTTTCCATTTTAAAATCAAGTAACATGTCTTCAAAAACCCACTTTAAATATAAAGACATATAGATTAAAAATAAATGGACTGATAAAATACAACATGCTAGTTCTTTCAAAAGAAAAAAAGTAGCTATATTAATTTCAGACAGAGAAGACTTGAAAATAAGGAAAATTATAAGTGATAAGAATATTACATAATGATAAAATAGCCAGTTTTTCTAAGAAGATATAACAATTCTTAAAATGCATGTACCTAATAAAGCATCAAACTACATGAGGCAAAGACTAATATAACTTCAAGGGAAATTATATGAATCCACTCTGATATTTGGAGATGTTAGCACCCATGTATCAAAAATGGATATATCCAACAGGCAGAAATCAGTAAGAACATAGTTGAACACAGCAATACCATTAATCAACTGAATATAATTGGCATCTATAGACTATTTCATCCAACAACAGCAGAATTCACATTTTTGTCAAGTTTACATGGTACATTTATCAGGACAGATAACATTCTAGGTCATAAAATGTATCTTGAAAATTTAAGAGAATGGAGTCATACAATGGTTGCTCTTAGATCACAATGGATTTAAACTAGAAATTACTAACAGAAAGACAACTTAAAAATTCCAAACTATATAGGGATTGAGCATTCTACTTCTAAATAACACATTGATCAAAGAAGAAATCTCAAGAGATATTTAAACAATATTTGGAACTAAATGAAAATGATAACACAATTTATCAAAGACTATAAGATGTAACAATAGCAGTACTTAGGGGAAAATATATGCATCAAATTCATATATTAGAAAAGAAGAAAGATCTAAATACTCTAAAAAAAATAAAAATAAAAAAATATCAGTACTCTACATTTCATCTTAAGAAGTTGAAAAAAAAGAGCAAATTAAACCCAAAATGAGCAGAAAAAAAAATTACAACAGAAATCAGTGAAGTTGAAAACAGGATATCAATAGAGAAAATAAAAAAAAAAACAAACCAAAAAGGTTATTTCTGAAAAATAAATAAAATCAATAAGTCTCTAGTCAAGCTAAGAAAAAAAAAGGAGATGATGCAAATTAGTAAGATCAGAAATGAAAGAAAGGATAATCACTACTAAATGAAAGAGGAGTTCCATGGACATTAAAAGGATAATAGAGGAATAGTATGAACCACTCCATGACCACAAATTTGATAACCTAGATAAAGCAGGCCAATTCCTTGAAAGACACAATCAGCCAAAAAAAAAGATACAAGAAATAGACAATCTTAGTAGTCCTATATCTATAAAAAAAAGTGAATTAATAATTAATACCTATCAAAATATAAAGCACCAGGCCCAGATGAGTTCACTGGTGAATTCTGCTAAATACTTGAGGAGGAAATTTTACCAAATTCTCTTTCAGAGAAGCAAAGGTGATACTTCTAACTTATTCTGTGGATCCAGCATTACCCTAATACCAAGAACAAAGACATTACAAGAAAGAAAACACCAATGACTATCTCTCATAAACATAGATGCAAAAATTCTTGACAAAGTATTAGCAAATCAAATACAAAAAAAGTATACAAAGAATTATACACCATGATCAATAGTATTTATTCCAGGTATGCAAGGCTAGTTCAACATCCAAAACTCAATTAACATAATTATTACATCAATAGACTAAAATGGAAAACATTACATAATCATATCAATAAATGCAGGAAAAGTAATTGACAAAATGCAATACACAATTATAATAAAAACTCTCAGTAAACTAGGAATAGAAGGGAATTTTCTCAAGTTGATAAACAGTCTACAAAAAATCAGGGCACCTGTGTGGCTTAGTCGGTTGAGCGTCTAACTTTGGCTCAGGTCATGAGCTCGTGGTTTGTAAGCTCGAGCCCCATATGGGGCTCTGTGTTGCCAGCTCACAGCCTGGAACCTGCTTCATATTCTGTGTCTCCGCCTTTCTCTGCCTCTCCCTACTCACACTCTGTGTCTCTCTCTCTCTCAAAAATAAAATAATTTTTTTTTAAATTAAAAAAAAAGAGTCTACAAAAAATCTATAGTTAACATCAGACTTAATGGTCATAAACAAGTTTTTGCACCATGATAAGTCAACATCATACTAGAAGTTCTTGCTAATGAAATAAGGCAAGAAAAGGTATACATTTTGGGAAAGAAGACATAAAATTCTCTGTTCAAAGATAACAAGATCATCTATGTAAAAATCTGAATGAATTGATAAAAACCCACAACTCCTTCTGAAACAAATAAACCATTATAGCAATATTGAAGGATACAAAATTAATAAACAAAGCCAAATGCTTTTCCATATACAATGAATAGGTGGAATTAAAATTAAAAACAATATCATTTATGTAACGTAAGTAAACAAAATATTTAGGTATAAATTCTGACAAAATATGTATGTGATCTACATGACAAAACTATAAAACTAATGAATGAAATCAAAGAGGAATTAAACAAACAGAGAGATATATCATGTTCATGAATAGGATTATTAAATCCTAATTTAGTAATCTAAATCTGAATGAAACTAATCCTAAATTGTCAAGATGTCAGTTCTTACCAGTTTGGTACACAGATTCAATGCAATTGCAAAGTCCCAGAAAGTGATTTTATGACTACTAACAAACTGATTCTAAAGTAAATATGGAGAGAAAAGAAGCAGAATAGCCAACACATTATTGAAGAAGAGCAAAGTTGGAGGACAGATGCTACCTGACACCATGACTTACTATAGAGCTACTATAGAGCTAGTCAAGAGAGTATGGTACTGGTGAAAGAATAATCAAATAGATCAATAGAACAGAATAGAGAGGATAAAAATAGACACCCCCCCTCCCAGAAATAGAGCCAACTGATCTTTGACAAAGGAACCAAGGCAATACAATGGGGGAGAGATAGTCTCTTCAACAACAACAACAACAACAAGAACAACAACAACAACGAAAATCAAAAGAAAGAAAAAGAAAGAATCTGACAGACTTTATGACCTTCACAAATATTAACTCAAAATGGATCATAGACCTAAATGTAGAATACAAAATGATAAAACTCATAGAAGATAATATAGGACAGAACCTAGATGACCTTGGGTATGGTGATATCTTTTTAGATACAACATCAAAGACACAGTTTATGAAAGAAATAATTGACGAGCCGGACTTCGTTAAAATTGTTCCATATCCTATGTCATCAAGGGAGTGCAAATTAAAATAACTGAATGTACTACACACCTATCAGATATGGCCAAAATCCAGAGCACTGACAACATCAACAGTTGGTGGGGATGTAGAACAGGAACTCTCATACACTAGTGGTGGGAATGCAAAATTGTATGGCCACTTGGGAAAACAGTTTGGTGATTTATTAAAAAATAATAATAATAAATAAACATACTCTGAAACAAATTATCCAGCAATAACACTCCTTAGTATTTCCCAGAGGAATTGAAATCTTATATCCACATACAGAAAAACCAGCGAACAGTTGCTTATAGCAGCTTTGTCATAATTGTCAAAATGTGGAAGCAAACAAGATGTTCTTTAGTAGGTGAACAGATACATAGGCTGTGGAGCATTCAGACACTGGAATATACGACATCAGCTGTAAAGTCATTAAGAGACATGTATCATCAATGCATATTGCTGGGGTGCCTGAGTGGCTCAGTTGGTTAAGCATCCGACTTTGGCCCAGGTCATGATCTCGCGGTTCATGAGTTCAAGCTCTGCATCGGTCTCTCTGCTGACAGCTCAGAGCCTGCAGCCTGCTTCAGATTCCGTGTTTCCCTCTCTCTCTGACCCTATCCCATGCTCTCTCTCTCTGTCTCTCTCACTCAAAAAAATGCATATAGCTAAGTGAAAGAAACTGAACTGAAAAAGGCCACATACTGTATGATTCCAACTATCTGACATTTTGGAAAAGACAAAACTATGAAGACAAAAAGATTAGTGGTTCCCAGGAGTGGGGATGGGGAGAAACGAATAGGAAGAGCACAGAGGAATTTTAGGGCAATGAAAATACTCTGTATGACATTTTAGTAATAATGTATTTAATAATAAATGTAATGTAATATAATATAATGTAATGTAATAGTAACAAAAATAATCTTGTCCAAACCCATGGAATGTACACTACCAAGAGTGAACCCTAAGTAAATCTTGAACTTTAGGTGAATATGATGAGTCAATATAGGTTCAACTTTGGTAAAAAAAAAAAAAAATGTACCATTCTGGGAGCATCTAGGTGGCTCAGTCAATTAAGCATCTGACTCTTGATTTCAGCTCAGGTCATGACTTCATGGTTTGTGATTTCGGGCCCCACATCGGGCTCTGCTCTGACAGCACAGAACCCGCTTGGGATTCTCTCTCTCTCTCTCTCTCTCTCTCTCTCTCTCTCTGTCCCTCTTGTACACTCCCTGTCTAAAAGTAAATAAATAAGGGGGCGCCTGGGTGGCTCTGTCGGTTGAGCATCTGACTTCAGCTCAGGTCATGATCTCACAGTTCGTGGCTTCCAGCCCCACGTTTGGCCCTGTGCTGACAGCTCAGAGCCTGGAGCCTGTTTCAGATTCTATGTCTCCCTCTCTCTGACCCTCCCCCGTCTCTGTCTCTCTCTGTCTCAAAACTAAATAAACGTTAAAAAAAAAATAAAAATAAATAAATAAATAAAAATAAATAAATAAAAGAAGCAAATAAATAAATTTATCCTCCTCAAAAATACAAGAAAGTGAAAATAATTTAGCTTTGTTTGCACCTCTTCTGACTTATATGTTGCTATTGTTGTGTATTTAAAATTTTTAATGTTTGTTTATTCCTGAGAGACAGAGCATGAGTGGGGAAGGGACAGAGAGAGAGGGAGACACAGAATCCAAAGCAGGTTGTAGGCTCTGAGCTGTCAGCACAGAGCCCGACTTGGGGCTTGAACCCACAAATCACAAGATCATGACCTGAGCCAAAGTTGGTGCTTAACTAAGTCACCCAGGCACCCCTGTTGTATATTTTAATTTTAGCCTATTACTATGATAACCTGACAAGACAATATTATTATTGCTTTATTCAATTAATAGCATTTAGATTTACTCATGTATTTACCACTTCCACTGATCACCTCATATAAAATAGCAAATATCTCTACATATATACTCTTGTTCCTCTTATTTTGGTCTATTTCTTAATTCTATAATAGTTACCAACTTCTAACATGCCACATGACTGTCTTTTTAGAAATTTTTGTTTGTTTGTTATATCTCTTCTCCCAACTAAAATGTAAATTCTGAATGCAGTGTCTTTTGTCACATATGTTCATCACTTATGTTCATGGATTTGCCCCAGACATCTGGAACAATTCTTGCCTCAGATAGTGAACACAAATAACATTATTTATTGAGTAAAATAATTAATTTATTCTAACATCTCTTATACTCCATCCTGGTATCTATATCCTTCTATCCAAAGTGCAACATTTAGAAGTTCCCCTTGTAAAGGTTTGTTTTTGCTTTCTGATTTTTCTTATTTTTATTCTTGAAACATATTTAGCAGCATATAGGATTCAATGTTTTTGTTATTTTATGTTAAAACTATGAAGATGTCAATTCTTGGACATCTGACTTCCATTTTTGCTATTGAGCAGGCAACTCTCAGCCTAAATGTCCCTTCTTTGTGATAATCTGTATCTTATTTCTGGTTACTTTTCATATTTTCTACTCTGCCTTTTCACAGTGTTGTGTTGGTATGAATTTTTCACCTTTTTTTTCTTAGTTTAATAGATTTCTTGAATCCATGAATTGTCTTTCATAAGTTCTGAACAGTTCTCTGCTGTAGTCTCTTCAAATACTATTTCCTTCCCTTTTTTGTAGCTCTTTTTTTTAAAGCTTTGATTAGATATCTGTTGGATTCCACTCTGGCCTTCATGTATTTTCTCTGCTTCTGCTGACTCATTCCTGCTGGTTCTCCTGGATATTGCCTTGCTTCTTGCATGCTTTTGCTATGAGTTGCCCTTTTTCCTTGGAGAGTTATTTGTGGAAATTCTTGAAGCTAGAATGAATGTGTATTCCTTCAGAAAGGATTTGCTTTTGCTACCTAAAGGGCACCACTTGTCTGAGGGCAGTTTATGCTGAATTCATGGCTACAGGTCTTTTTTTTTTTTTTTGTCTGTTCAGTTGATGTGAAATAGGATTGCGTGTGTATGCCAGTGAGAGTTCAAGGATCTCTCTCCCATCTGCTTTACACTGTACCCAGGCATCGTTTCTCAGCCCCATTGGGATTACAGTGAAGGTAGGGTGCATTTATTTCTGGGTCACCTGTGCCCTCTGAGAATATAACTCTATTATTAAGAATTTGATTTGCCACCTTGCTGCTTTCTTTCTCTGTTTCCATTCCAAGGTCATTCCCTACTCCTCTGCTTAGGTAGCCTGTGATAACGTAAGCTTGAGTTTCCCAAGTTTGACAGATATTGCCAAAAAAATAAGCTTCAGTGCTTTGCAAAATTTTCTGAATTTCTGTCTTTATTTTTTGTCAGGTCTTTGGTGATATATTTATATGCACAAACACAAAATAATATTTCATCAACCTTATGTTGAATAGCTTTCAGCTGGAGAGTCCATCTGACAACTTAATCCATAGTAGCACTGTTTCACTGTTCTTAGAAAGAATTTCAAATCGATGGGAATATCAGGGATTGTTTAATGAATAACATCTGGGAGAAGTGGTTATCAGAGGTGTGGAGGGACACTTCGGGAGAGAAGGATGGACACCTATGAAATTTAACTCTAGTTATTTTCCACACTGTGACTAGATACACTTTTTCCAACACTTATTTTTTTTATTTTTTATTTTTTTAGTGACTAATAATACCTTGGATAAAATTTTGGCATTCATAGACTTTTGGGTACATGTCCATGCTTGCTAATGAAACTGTTTTGCCCATTTATAAAAATTTTTATAATCCTTTCTCGATTTTGTGTATTGCATGATATAATTAGATCTTTTCCCTCTCAAAGATCAAAGATAAATTCACCTTATTTATAACTGTTATGTTTCCACACTCTTAACCTCTAGTTTTAACTAATCAGAAGATTAATTTTATGTATTAACTTTTTTTTATTCCAAGGAGTTATCCAGTTGTACAAAGGCAATTTATTAAATACAAATATTATGTCACTATTTCACATAGCATAAATTAATTTGGTGTATTTGTGACTGTCTATCTTTATATATGCAATTATATCCTAACTATTGTTTAAGTGTTATTTTAATTTTACACATTTAAATTATAGACATATTAATATTTAAGATAAATCTTATCTTTTTCCATAATTATTATATTTACAAATAGTTTTATATTACACCTATATTTTTCATTTCATTATGACTATCCCTTTAGTCCATCGTGATTTATTCAAATGCTGCAGATATAAGAATATTCTATAACAATCATCTGTAAAACGAGACATTCATTTGGTCAGGGGGGAAATTCCTTTTCCTAAAATATCAGAATGGAATAAAAGAAATTATCTGAAATGATAAACTGAGCACATGTATGTACCTTAAACTGAAAGTGAAGTTTTATCATACATATTCTCTGCTTTATATATTCACTTAGGTAGAGCCAATAAGTTTGATTTCTTTAGGTCTTGATTTCTCAAACAATTGATTCATTCTTTGATTCTGACATGAGGGTTACAGGTCTTGCCTGGTTGAAATAAACCAATCAACATTTAATTGACTCAGTTGCTCTTATGCAGTTTGACCCGTGAACATTGGACATGGAGGAACAAATCTATTGAAATTCTGAGCCCTGGTAATTTCCCTCCTACACATATAGTCATTACTTGAAATGAATGTGTATTTCTATTACACATCCTATTCAAGCACTCAAATATTCTGGAATATTACGTCTTTTGTGTAAATACCATATGTATAAGTCTATCTAAAATTGAAAAGTTGTGAAATTATTGAGGATAATACTATCTGAAGGCTATTTTATTAATGTGGCACACAAAATCCTTTATCTATAGCATTTAATTCAGCTTATCTGATATTCTAAATTCATACACAATAAAACACATGTTATCTTTCAGTAATATACTATCCTTGAGATGGCTGAACTTTTAACTTTGCTGTCTGTATAAAACTTAACCCTATATAGCAACTAAATTATTCAGACTTACAGATTATTATTAGCAGTGGCCCATGTTTATTGCTTTATTATTTTATATTATTTTATAATTTATCAAATCAATTCTTATTTTTTCTTCTGGTGCCCATCATAAAATTACAGCATGGTTTGTATATATTAGATTACAGAACATGGATATGGGAGTCTAAAAGTCCTTTCAGGAACATTTTAGGGGTGCCTGAGTGGCTCAGTCGTTGATTTCAGTGCTGGGATTGAACCCTGCCTTTGGGTCCCGTGCTGCTGAGTGTGGAGCCTGCTTTTCTCTGTCTCTCTCTCCCTCTCTCTCTCCTTCTCTTTCTCTAAAAAAAATAATATTAGTACAAATAAAAATTTTAAAAAGAATATTTCATAAAGAAATTTAAAAAACATATACCTAAATGGAACAATACTTTCTGGTGCATATTTCAGAAGCACTTATACTCAAGTCTGCTTAATGAATAGAACTTGAGGTGAACATCTGTTTAGACTCTTATATAAAACATAAGTGGATTTTACTTTCCTTGGGAACATAAATATGCTTTTTTAAAAAAAATATATAAATAAAATCACATTGTTATGAGTTTATATTTCTTTCCTTCTTAAACTATATTTTCTTTTATCAAATTTCTTTAAAATATGAAACATTTGCTAATATGGTTAGCAACTATTTTACTTGTTCTTTTTTAAAATGCAACCAGAATATATAAAAATAGCTCAAGCCACTGAAAGTTATTAATTTGATACATTTATTGTGTTTATGTTTACTTGTATGATTTATTAACACATAATATAAATTAGAAATGTAATCTGAAAGTAATCATAAAACTTGTTATATGCAATTGTGTGTAATTTTTCATATCCAGATATCCATATATATGCCAAAATTACTGATTGACACATAGATAATCATTTTAATTCCTTCTTAGATATACAACAAAGACAGAGATAGATACAACAAATTTATTACTCAGGGCTTAAGTGAAAATAGTATTCTAGTATCTTTTTTTGTGTGTAAAACTACATTTGACTTATTCTGTGCCTATTAAAAAATTCAGAACAATTTTAATTGCTGCACTAACTTTCCTCTTTGTTCCTCCCCACCATTTTCCCCCTTCTACTATATCTCTGGTTATTTGATATTTTTGTACATTTTCCCAATTAATATATTCTGGCAGCATAAATGGAGTTTGATGGTCTCATTGTCAGTTATCCAAATAAGTTTTCCTATCCCTGCTGTATGAGTCTGTGCTTGGCATGGGAGATGTTCTAGGATCTGAGTTAGGGTTGGGGGTGGAGGGGGCGCAGCGCGGCAGGTAAATGATAGCACCCAGGTAAAACTAGCACTAAAAACTTGTCTCCATATGTCTGGACCATTATCTGAAATCAGTTTATGATTTATCTTTTCTTAAAATTAGATAGAAAATAATTATGTTTTATATTATCAATTTAAATGTAGAAATGTATTAGATATAAACTTAGCTGAACATGTTGGCTAATAGCTACTGCTCTTGGTAAAAATATACTTTATTGAATCTTAAATTGATATTGTTTTTATAAATTTTATTTTATTTGTTCCCCTGTTTTCCGTTTTATAATTTCTTTACTTCAACTCTAAGAATTATGTCCAAGCCTGAGTTTTCTCTTGGCCAGTTCTCCTCCTGACCAATTTTACCTATTTCAGTACACACTGTGATATGGGAACATGTGTAGATATTCAGTAAATGTGTTTTACTCTGTAGCAGAATCCACAACTTATCAGCAAAACCTTGGTTGAGATATTTTTAGTCTTAGTTTCACTCATCAACTCTTCTTGCCCCCTTAGATTGTATCCTGGGACCTGGCAATACTCTGTATTTTGTGTTACAGTGTGCCAAGTAGAATATTGTATCCTAGAAACAACAGCTACATTGACTAGTACGGATCAAAAATAATAATTAATTTTTGTTCTAAGGTGTACTGGCAGGACAAGTGTTTAAACAAATGTGAGTTGTTAATGTGGTGAACAAAGATACTATAAAAAGACTTCATAAAGGTTAACATCACTAGTTTAAGCACACATTTCCCCTAACAAGATTAGTAATGCCAGCTGTCTGCAAAGAGACAATTTAACTTCAATTTCAATATTCTATAAAACACTGAATAAAAAAACAATAACAGTTAAATTCAATTGAAATATGTATCATAATTATAAATGAAGAAATTAAAGCATACCTTCATGTTACCTGCTGTGTTGGCATTTCATTGGATTTTTTCATGATTCCTCTAGATATTTGTGATTATACAAGGTATTTACATTCTTTTGCAAGGCAATTCTAATATATATGTATATTGATTATTATATATATATTATATATCAGTACTATAAAAGTAGAACATACATTCAGATAAGGGATATTATTTTCTTGTGATATTAACTTTCAAGAATGCTGAAGTCCCAGTAATTACAGGTAAGGAAGAGATGGAAAAGTGGGGACAGATGGATCCAGAGTCAGATACCTTACATAGCTCTAGGACTAGTCCTGTCGGGAGTTATACAGATGACAATGTCCAATGTGGCAGCAGTTTCCTCCAGGGCAAGTCAGGATACTTGTGGATGGATTAGTGCCATCATTTGTCATTATAGATGGTGCGAGTGACTTGGATTTGACTAGAGACATGAAGATATGTGTGTCTTAGGGTGAAGGGGATGGCAGAATATGTCTAGCTTACCAGGAACCAGGAAAATGTTCCATCTTTATCAAGGAGATAGACTATAATCAAGGAATAAAAGCATAAATCCAGTTGCATATTTAGGAAGCCATGGCATAGGTCAGAAGAATAGACTGCAGCTCACAGGCTGCAGGCACAGTGGTGCCTTAGTGTTTATCAAAATATTATCTGTTATGATTCTCTGGAGTTCTGGCTGAAAATTGAAATACTTTTCTTGTTCCAGTTGTTAGGCCTGAGATAGGATCCAATAATCTGTATTAAACTCCCTAGGAGATGTTTGTAAGTCTTAAAATTTAGAAACACATCTATAAGCATACCAGATACCGGACTTATGACAAGAAGACAGATACTAGACCTTTTATTTCACTTGGTCACTCCCCTTCACCTAAGTATTGAGGCCAGTCTTCCTAATCCACTGTAGCCTTGTCCCTGTGGGCAAAGGAGTGCAAAGACTGTGCCTGTAGTTTGAAAGCCTTGAGGGGAGTTAGAAAAGAATGGCACTGAGAAAGGATTGTCCATCTTTACTTTATTTTCTGTACTAATTTAAATATGGCAATAACACATGTAATCTCATTTTACCTTTATTGTATTCCATTATACTTTCCATGACAAGTATTTAAAGATTATGTCTAATGGGTATAGCTTCATAATCAATGTAAAACAATGTATGAGCATATTAAATGTATCACAGTTTATGAGATCTAACTTCCCTTTGTTACCTTCATGGATATGAAAAATCTATGCCATTTTCTTTAATAAAAATGAGCGTTAGACTGGTCTTAAATTAGTCAAAAATAAGTCCTAAATATGATGTTGAAATAAAATAAAAATAAAGTTTCACAGTTCAACAACTAGTTTCTTTTCATTCCCCTGATGAATACAGAAAGCCTGTTAGTTGGAGTCAAATCATCTGAAGTGTGCTTAGCTGCATTAAACTCTAGAGGCTTTAGGAGATGTTAAGAAATGTGATTTTGATTTCACCTGCTGACTTTTTGAAGGCAACTTATTATAAGAAACAGTTGATAGTGATATCATGCTGTTGGCACTTGAGCTTTCTGCTGGAGGTTGTAATCCAGTCTTTGCAAGCCTGTAATTACTATTTCCTAATAATTCTAGGTTTTCAGTGTTACATCTGGATATGTCTAAAAGGTATTGAGAAGTAATACATAAACAAGCATAGTGATCAAATGATAAAAACAATTTTTGCATCAATAATATTAAATTTGTTTTTCTGATGAAATAATGGCCTGCCATCAGTAGGTTTTGTTTTTGTATGTTATTGTTATTATTGTTTACATAGTTGCCAAATTTATTAACCTTTCAAATAGAAGGATGTTTTATTCCAGTGTTATATATGTATGCCTCATAGTTTCGAGAAAGAAGTGAAAGATTGTGAAATTTTATGTATTTATTTTTTTAAGTTTATTTGTTATTTTAAGAGAGACAGGGACAGCATGGGTTGGGGGGGGGGAAGCAGAGAGAGAGGGGGGGGAGAGAGAGAATCCTAAGCAGGCTTTGCACTGCCAGCACAGAGGCTGATGTGGGGCTCTCATGAACCATCAGATCTAGACCTGAACTGAAACCAAGAGTAGGATGCTCAACCGACTGAGCCACCCAGATGCTCCAAGATTGAGAAATTTTAAATTAAAACTTAAATGTCCCTGGTTATTTGAGGTAAATATTCTAAAATCATTTTCTATTGACAGTATTTCGTATGGAAAATATGGAAAGCATAACATCTATGTAATGGAATGTGGAAAAAAATGGTTTGTTCTGCAAAAAACCTCCTGATAGAGTCACCATTTCTCCTATGAAATACATAAAAAAGTGATCCACTAAACATAAATATTCCAAATACAAAGTTCAGTTCTGAATATATGAAAATATATTGTGCAGAGTACCTTATTTTGTGAAAGAGAAAGAAACTTTAAAAAAGTCATTTCATTTTATTGTGTTACAAGCATTATATACTAGGCACAAGGGGTACAGTTGTGATGAAGACAAAGGGTTTGCTCTTGAAGACAATATATTCTGATGGGGAAGGTAGAAAGTGAATGAGTGAACAACAATTCCAGGCTGATATGTATGATGATGACTTGGATGATAGTTGTCATGGTGGTGATGATGGATGGTGGGCTTTAATAGAGATTTTAAAGACATGCCTGATTACATTGCATGTGCTATGCAACTAATAGAGAAGAATCTATAATAACTCTTAGATTTTGAACCCAATATATTGAACTTCTATGACCAAATCATTCAGATACATAAGATAAAATAGCATAATCTAAGAACAGAAAAGGACTTTCATGGTCCATTTGGACAAATCTATCTGTCTCTCTGTCTCTGCTTCTCTCTCTCTCTCTCTCTCTCTCTCTCTCTCTCTCTCTCTCTCTCTCTCTCCATATCTATGTCTAATGAAATAGCTTGAAAATATGTCCCAAACCATACAACTAACTAGCTCACCAAGTTAGGGCTGCATACTAGATCCAGGGACCCCTGACATCGGTGTTTTTAGGTGTCAGTAAGTGTAATTATGACAACCCAAAAGGCTGGGAACCTTCCCAGGGAGGAGTTCAAATATTCAAACACAAGTAATTTCAACAACATGATGGATGTAGAAAGTCTAATTTGTTCCCAGGAGAATGTTTAGACTAATTGAGCAAAACCTTCAAGGTACTGTCAGTGTGGATTTGCCACCTGAAGACTAACTTTTGCAACTCTGTTGCCACCCCACTACACTAATTGGGTGCCAGAAGATGTCAATAGATTATAGGATATCTCAGAGTGGGAGCACCAAATAGTTAATACATATCAGATTAATTATAATATTATGGCCTAGGCTATATGTATATGTGAATATGCATGTGTATCATAAAAACATGCATCAGAATATTTTTTTAAGGAGAGAAAGTAAAGTCTTGACATTCATGGACTGTAATGATTATTATTTTTAAGTCCACATCTCATTGATGACCTCAAATAGGTTGGTAGTGGCCAGCTTTCATTAAGAAGCATTCTTGAATGCTTGGAAACTTCATGTGGTTACCTTTATAGAGGAAAGAGAGGGTAAAGAAATGAAATGGAAATTTGGAATAGAATTCCAGCTGTAATGAAGTATGATCATGTGGAAAAGAGCACTGTACTTACAATGCAAAGATCTGGATTTAAGATTTGCTTTGTTCCTTAGGAGTTATTTTACCTGGGACAAACTACTTAAGTTCATGGACTCTTTCAGGGCTATTGTGAGAATCAGATGAAATAAACTTTACATCAGGGATTCTTAATCTGAGAAGCACTGACCTCTAAATGTATACACTTGGGAAGCTGCAAGTCTATGAACCAACTGGAATCGAATCCAAATGTTAAGGGTGTGGATTCATTTCCCTCTTCACAGCCTCAAATAGACCTCTATGATATTCTAAAAACAAAACAAAACAAAACAAAACAAAACAAAACAAAAAAAACAAACAGAATTGTTGCTCCTATGTGTTATATACTTCCGCTCTTTACCTAACTTTTCCACTTCTTTGTTCCTCAGGGGTATTTTTTCTTTTCTATTCTTTGAGACCAGAACACAAGAGATTGCTTAGAATTGTTTCTTTTTTTCATTTGTTTTGTTGCCCCACTTTGCAGTATTTACACTGGTATGTGTGGCACATTCAGGGAAAAAAGAAAGGAATATTTTCAAGTTGTCAGTTACTGGTTATGAAAATAATCTGCAAAAGACAATATAGACTTACATTTTGCAACCTAGTAGATGATATAGTGTATTCCAAATACTGTTTTCCAACTCTGAGAAATAGAGAACCTTGGGATGAAATAATTCTAGGAACTTCTTTTATTTATAGAGCTAAATTGTTTCATTTTCAGTGTTGGCCTCTCTCTGAATTCAGTTCTGGTGTTATTACCTTGAATGAAAGCAAAATATTTGAAACTGTTGAGAGGAAATTGGATTATTCCACCAAATCTAACATCTACCAAAATAACATAGAAAATTTGTAAAATTATGAATATAGATGATAAATGATAATATATTTACTACTAAGCATTACATAACACACTTAATATTTAAATAAATGTATTACCATTTAAAATTTATTTATAACTTTTACATTTTAATATTTCTTTTTTCAAAGAATACTCATTCTGAGAAAAACAGATTTTTAAGAACAAAGTCCTGGGAGAACATAATGACAATTATAAATGTTCAACTTGGACAAAGGTCACTGTTCCCCCATTGTTTTAAATGCCTCTCTCTTACCATTCCAGGCTGTTTCCTCTTACTGTCATTAAAACAGAGGGAAAGCAAGCAACAAACAAGCCAACAAAATACAAAAATAAAAAAAGTAAAACAGAAACATCACTGATTATTTGATCAGTTTAGAAGAATGGAGGAGAAAAAATCGGCAGATTCCCAGTTAGGGAATCCCTTTATACCCTTCTGATATTATATGTATGTATTATTCTTTACCTGACTCTACTATCTCAAATATCTCCAACGTGTACTCATCCCCCCACCTCCGCTAAACATCTTCTCTTAAAACTACAAGCCCCCTTATTGAAGAGGGCACTTGTTGGGATGAGCATTGGGTGTTGTATGTATGTAGCCAACTTGACAATAAATTATATTAAAAAAATACAAACCTCCTTGAAATGGAGATTTTAACAGAGCTGTGGAAACTTCCAGTTCATTCAGAAGAATTACTTTGTTTGTAACGTTGAAATGGTAGGGGAGTTCTGGTTTTGGTGGTGATAGAGATCCGACTGTGTTGGAAGTTAATGCTTTTGTAGTTGGAGCTGTTGCAGAGATAGAGCAACTTGAAATATGAAGCTATATAGATAGATTTAGGACAGTAGGGTCAGGGAAAGAGAGATATCAAGCAATGGGAAAGTGTTATTCAGTAAATGGGAACAAAGCAAAGTCAACTTTGAGTGATTGTAAAATTTGCATGGAATTGACTTCGGATTGGAGAGCATAAGGTAATGTCTGCTAACTTCTCCAGACCCTAGGAACCCTGTCTAGTGGCCTCATCACTACATATCAGCCGCCTTGGGGGTTGTTTGTGTACTTCTGTGTGCAGGGCTCTGAAAAACAAACTGACTCTCACATGGACCTTTAAAGAAGCCCACTTGTTGTATGATTCCATGTACACAAAATGTCTGTAATAGGCAAGTCCAAAGAGACAATGTGGAGTTAGTAGGTAGTAGGGGTGGGGTGGGGTGAGGAACAGGGATGGTGTGGGAGAGCAGGAAGTGCCTGTTAACACTATGGGTTTATTTTTCAGGTGATGGATATGTTCTAGAGTTAGTGGTGATATTCACAACCTTGTCAATATACCAGAAACCATTGCATTGCACATTTTTAAATAGTGAATTTATGTAAATTATATTTCAGTATAAAGAAACCTAGTCAAAGGTTGGGAAACTCTCTGTAGTGATCTCTGTCAGGAGCTCAGCTCAGCTGGGGAGAGTGGATTGAGCTGTCAGTTTCAGGCAATTAAAGCAATAAGCCAAAATGAAAGAGTCAAGCCTTTAATCACTTACTGCTGTGGAATAAGCAAGAGGCTAAAACCAGAGAAAATGCTGACTCCTCCTCTTCCATTTTCCCCCTTTTGAGGGTCCGATTAGCACATACTTGGGGATCATCTCATTGTTGAGGGAGTCCTGAACACAAGGCTTCAGCAGTTTTATGGACCCCTGGATGGGGTTAGGGAGGGTGAGTGGGGAGGGCTAGGGGTGGAGAAGTAAAGTACAGGATACTGAATCAGAGTGGGGAAAAGTATCTCCATGGCCTCATCTCCAGCCCCTCCCCACCTAATAAGGAGGTCTCAGCACAGCTGCCTCAGAAGACCTCAGAGTAAGGACTCAGATAAAGATACCTAGGAAAGAAGGTATGTGGTTATAAATGCAGAGATGCAAAAGGCATAGTCGGCCGGGGGGGCCTGAGGTCTTGACTACAGCTCGCATTACAGAGGCTGCAATGCACTGGGTACCAAGTCTGGTGTGGGAGTATAGCTTTCTTCTGTGAGGCCCACCAGATGCAGCCTTACTAACTGCCTGCAGTCAGCCCTGAAAAAATCACATGTAAGTTTTGAACGGGGAGTCAGACTCCATAATCTCTGAATTATGAGTTGTTTTGTGGACACAGCCAGTCATACTTTTATCATTCCTTACATTATTTGCTGCATTAGGTTGCAAGTATGTTATCCTCTCTTAGAGGGGGAAAAAAAACCCTTTATTATCTTCAAGGTGGTAAATTTATTTATTCAATGTTGGGCTTCCTTTTACCTTCAATAATTTAAGTTGTTTATGCATTATATGTTCTATATCAAAGTATTAATTTTTATCTTATAATTATCAATTGATATTTAATATATACCCATGCAATGCCTGAGGGTATTCAATAATGAATGGTCTCTTTAGAGTGAGGAATGAAAATTGATGATGTAGATAGGCATACTAAAAAGAAAATTAAGAAAACCACACACTGCACAAAAACTTAGATAGAAGATAAAGATTTTTAGATATCTTTTAGATAATTAAAGCAGGATTCTTAAGGTTTTACAGATATTTGTCTGCTTTCTCCATTGGAATAAGTAAAATGAACGTAAATCAAATTAATGCAATATTTTTAAACAATTATGAGCACAACAGTAAGATGGCTGTTAACTGATAAAATGGCAAGGAAGTAAACCCCATCTCTACCCTCCTTGTGCTTATAAACTACCAGGGGGTATTTACAGACATGCATGTAAAATATGTATGTATATAACATGTATATAAAATATTACAATGTATTGTAATAAATGCTCTGATGAGGGAAATGTAGTTTGGTAAAGGGATGCACTGACATAGCCCTTAACTAAGTTTTGCAAGGGTGAGGGAGTTGGGCTGCCTTTAAGGGATGGCTACCTGGATAAAGTAAGATCTTATCCCCATTGTAAGTAATTAAAATAGAAAAAGAAGGAATGAAAAGCTAAGAGCAGCTAATGAAAAGGAAAGAACATGTACCAACACCCACACAATGTGAAGTGTTATCTGGGATCTGAATGGAGTGTAGTATGACTTGAGCAGGGAGTTATTAGGTAAGAGACTGGTGAGAGCAAGTGCTGGAAAAAGAGGTGAAGACTGAATAAAAAGGGCTTTCTAATATAGATTAGAGAAGAGCAATTGAATGTCATTAAACAGGGTGATGACATAATCAGATTTACATTTCACAAAGAGTCTTTGTGATCTCAATGCCAAGAACAGATTGGAAATGAGCAAGAAAATACAGAAAAGTTATTTTGAAAGCTCTGACATTAATTCTGGATATATGATGGTGTCCTAATTTAGGATAGTGGCAATGATAATAGAGAATGGTATATGGATACAAAAAATTACTATTTAAAATATATGGGGAAAGTGATTGTCTATGAAAAAATGGGGACAGGGTATATACATTACTAGCTTGAACAACTGGATGGACAGTGGTGCAATTTATTCAAAAAGGGAACAAAAAAGTGGCCTAGGACAATAACAGTACATTTTATATCTGTTTAATTTGTAATATCTATGAGAAATCCAATTGGAACTATCCAGTGATCCATCGTGTGTGTGTGTGTGTGTGTGTGTGTGGAGAGAGAGATCTAAGTTGTGGCTGTAGATTTGGAAATCATTAGTCTATTAGTGGTAAGAAATGTATGGCAATGGATACAGCTATGTGGAACAAATAAACATCAGAGAAGAATGCCTACAACAGCGATAAGGTGAATAGAAACTTTAACAGAAGAGAGTAAAGAGGAGGCAATAAAATAGAGAGTAAGAAAGGGTCATAGAGGTTAGAAGGGAAACCAGAAAAATTGTGTCATGAAATTCAAAGATGATTACAAAAAGCAAGTAGTCAATGGTATTAGAAATAGGTCAGAAGTCAGATAGGAAAAGAATTGGAAAGGAACCAATTCACTGAGCATCAAGGTCATTGGTAGCCTGGACAAGAACACTTTCAGTAAGATACTGGGACTAAATCCAAACATTACTGAATTGAACAAAGAATGAGAGTGAGTAAAGTCAACTCTAAAGAAGTTAAACAGTGAAGGGTTTCGAGATATATTTGTCAATTTTGTATGGCCAATCCTATCTTGAGGAGCTCATTCTCCTTTTACATCTCAGTAGGCTGTATGATTCTCCTATTAAAGTGAAAACTACCATAGAAGCTGAAGGTGCCATATCCTAAAGTCATTTGCAATGGAATGTAGACATGAGATGCTCAACTAGACTGAATTGAGGGCTGTTGATAAAAGAGTATCTTTTCTGGCAGTGCACTGGTGACAGCAGATAGGGGATGTATCAGAGTGAGAAGTGAAAGCTGTGGACTCATTCTCAGTAGCAGGAAGGATCTATGATATGAAGAGGGTCTGTATCTGAGTTATCTGGTAGGATTCTGAATATATTTCTGAATTCATAATCTCCCTTGGTTCCTGCTGGTTTTCCCAGCCTAGCTCTCCAAGCTTCCTGGAAATAGCTAACTACCATTTAAAGGCTAACTATCTTTTAAATATAATTTTATGTGTTTTATTAAAAGTCAGTTTACATTGCTTCCACTTAAGAATTCTGGCTTAAATACAATTTTAGGGGGGTATAATTATTTACATAAAATGAAATGCGCAGATATTCAGTATACAGTGTGATTGGCTTTGACAAATTTATACAAACAAGAGACCCCTATAGGAAACATACAACATTTCTACCAACCACAAAGTAGACCATGTTGACCAATCCCCCCCAAACCTGCCTGAAGCAACCAGCATCTGATTTTTATTAACATAGTTTTGTCTGTTCTAAAGCTTCATATAAATAGAAGTATACAATATGTATTCTTTTGTGCCTGGCTTCTTTAACTTAGCATAATGTTTTAAAGATTCATCTGTTATTAGAGCTTTTATCAGTGCTCTTGTTATTATGGAGTTTATTTCAGTATATGATTATAGCATAGTTTATTAATCTATATACCTATTGATGGACAACTGAGCTTTTTCTGGTTTGAGGTTATTATGAATAAAACTACTGTGGAGGCACCTGGTTGGCTTGGTCGGTAAAGCAGCGATTCTTGATTTCAGCTCTGGTGATGATCTCATGGTTCATGAGTTGGAGCCCTGCATTGTGCTATGCACTGACAGTGCAGAGCCTGCTTGGGATTCTCTCTCTCTCTCTCTCTCTCTCTCTCTCTCTCTCTCTCTCTCTCTCAAAATAAATAAATGAATTTTAAGGAAAAACTGCTGTGAACATTCTTATACATGGTATTTTGATTGTTTTTGCTTTTGTAGACATGGCATTTCCATTATCTATTTATGGTATAGAAGTAGAATTGCTGAGCATCAGGGTAGATGTATATTTAACTTATAAAGAAACTGAGAAGCAGTTTTTCAAACTTGTATGATTCTTCATTCCCATCAGTAATGGATGAAAGGTCCAGTTGCTCCACATCCTTGAAAATGTTGAAATTGTCATTTTTGTTAATTTTAGCTTTTGTTGTGGATATGAAGTAGAATATCATTGTAGTTCCAATTTGCATTTAAATGATTAGTAATGATACTTGTTCATGTGTTTACTTCATATTCATTCATCTATTTTTTACAAATTTTAATGTCTATTTTTATTATTTTTTTTTTGAGAGCGAGACAGAGTGCAAGTGGGGGAGGGGCAGAGAGAGAGACACACACACAGAATCTGAAGTAGGCTCCAGGCTCTGAGCTGTCAGCACAGAGGCTGACGCAGGGCTCGAACTCACAGACCACGAGATCATGACCTGAGCCAAAGTCAGACACTCAACCGACTGAGCCACCCAGGTGCCCCTAAATGTTTTTATTTTTGATGATGTCCAATTTATCATTTTTTTTCTTCTATGGTTAGTACCTTTTGTATCTCATGTAGCAAATAATTTCCCAACCTGAGATCATAAAGATTTTCTCCTGTGTTTATACCCAGAAGTTTTATAATTTTGGCTTTTATATTTAGGTTGATGGTTCATTTCAAGTTCATTTTGTGTTTCAGATAATTAGTTGAGGCTAATTTATATTTTTGCCATATAAAACCAAAACATCACTTGTTCAGCACTGGGAAAGACTTTCCTTCATGGAACTGTTTAAATATTCTTATTGAAGACCATCTGACTATATGCATGGAAATATTTCTGATCCATTGATGTGTGTCTTGGTAAAAGGATATACTAACATATTTTTGATTTGTGTAGCTTTCATAGTAAGCCTTGATGTCGCATAGATTAAATCCTCCATTTTTCCCCCTTCTTTTCAAAACTGTTTTGACTATTTTAGCGCCTTTGGATTTCCGTGTAAATTTTAGAATCAACTTGTTAATTTCTATTAAGTAAGAAAAGCCTACTGATATTTTGATTAGAATTAAGTTGAATCTATATACAACTTGAGGAAAGTTGACATTTTAGAAATATGTCTTCTAACCCATGGACACGATGCATATTTACCTTTATTTTTTGATGTCTTCTTCAATTATTCTCAGTATATTTCCATAGTTTCATTGTGGTGGTTTTGCACATCTGTCATTAAATTTATGCTTATCAATTTTTTGATGCTCGTTTTTGGATTAAATTTTTCATTTTACTTTTTCAGTTTTTTGTTGGCAGTATATAGAAATACACTGACCTTTGTTAGTGATTTTGCATAGAGTTCTGATAAATTTTTCATTAATTCTAACTCTTTGGAATAATTTCTTAGAATGTCCTATGTGTATAATATTGCCATCTGCAAATACAGACAGATTTATCCTTCCTTTCAAGTTTTTATGACTTTTATTTCTTTTTCTTGAATTCATGTTTTGGCTAGAAATTCCAGGACTATTTTTAAAATATGAATTATGTTATATGCTTCTTCTTCATCTTCTGTAGTGATCATATGAAATCACCTTGTTATTTTAATTAAATGAGTTACATTGATTTCATATAAAAATCTAAACTTGCACTAGTAGATAATTTCACTTGGTTATCATGTATTTATTATACTTTTTACATTGCTGGATTTAACTTGCTGATATTTTGCTAATCTTTTAGCAAAATATTTTGTGTCCATGTTCATGAGGGATATTGGTCTCAAATTTTCTTCTCTTGTGATATTTTTGGTTTTGATATCCGGGTTATATGACTTCATAAAATGAATTAGGAACTATTCCTTTCTCTTCTATTTCTTGAAAGAGTTTGTATTACATTAGTAATATAATATTTTGAGAAGTTTGATATAATTTATCACTGAAGCCATCTGGGCCTAGGGTTTTCTGTGTGTGTGTGTGTGTGTGTGTGTGTGTGTGTATTGGAGTGTAATGAAATACAGTAAAATTCACTTTTTCAATGAATTCAATAAGTTGTAACAACCACAATCAAGATAAAGAGCACTTCAACATTTCCAAATATTTTCTTGGAGCCATTGGTAGTCAGTCCCCTCCCACATACCTCTGCTTCTAAAATATACAGATCTAATAGCGCTATACACATTTATTTTTTATTTTCCTGAATGTTCTAAGGGGAATCACATAGTTGTAGTTTTTGCATCTAGCTTCTTTCACTTGGCATAACTATTTTTAGATTCATTCAGATTGCTGCATGTATAATAGTTTATTCTTTTTTACTGTTGAGCGGAATGTCATTACAAATCACTAATAATTTTTGTAGTTGATGGATATTTGGTTTGTTCCAATGTGGGGATATTATTAATAAAGTTAATATAAACACTTGTTTAAAATCTCTGTTTGGAGATATATTTTTAGTTTAATTTGTGTATGCACCTTGGAGTATGATTGCTAGGTCATATAGTAAGTGTGTTTGACTGCATAATAATTTGCCAAACTGACTTTTAGAGTGACTATATAATTTTTTATTCCTACCAGGAATATATGAGATTTTCATTTTTGCTCAGTATCCTTACCATTCAGTACATGATATTGTCAAGTTAAAAAGAAAAAAAAAACCTTAGTCGTTCTTGAGGATGTGTAGCAGTATCTTATTTTTGTTTTAACTTGCATATGTTTGTTTTTATTTGACTAATAACATTGAGCTTTTTTTGTGGTTTTTGATTTTTTTGCATGTATCTTTAAGTGTTCTAAACTTATGCCTATTTTTATTGAGCTGTTTGCCTTTTATTATTAAGGTAAAATTATTTCTATATTTTGAAAACAAGTTCTCTAGTATGTGTTTCCTCTTTACATTTTCTCAGTGGTATATATATTTTTAAAAGTCTTTAATTTTGACAAAATAAAATTTATCAAATTTTTCTTTTATGGCTTGTGTTTTAGAATTCTATCTAAAAATAATTTTCCTAACTTCAGCCACAAAGATATTCTCCTTTGGTTTCTTCAGTAATTCTTATAGTTGTGTGGGGTACTTGGGTGGCACAGTTGGTTGAGCATCCAACTCTTGATTTTGGCTCAGGGTTATGGGATTGGGCCCTGAATCAGGCTCCACACTGAGCATGGAGCCTGCTTGGGATTCTCTCTCCCTCCCTCTGTCTCTGACCCCTGCTCACACTCTCTCCCTCTCTAAAATACAATCAATCAATCAATAAATCAATAAATAAATGTAGGTTTATTTTTAGATCTATGATCCTTTTTACTTTACTTTTTATATAGTACTAGATAAGGGTAGAGGTACATACACATAAGATTATAATGTCTTGAATAATTGCCCTTTTTTTGTCATATGTAATGTTTCTGTTTATATCTGGTAATATTCTTTGTTCTTGAGTCAATTTTGTGTGGATATTACAACAGTCACATAACTTTTTTTTTAATTAGTGTTTGTATGGTATATATTCTTGTGTTTCAGTTTGGATGATTTCTATGACCCAATTTTAAAGTTACTGTTATTTTCTCTAATGTGTCCAGTCTTATTATAAGTCTTTCAAATAAAGTGTTCTTCTCTGTATTTTTCATTTTTAGCATCTTTGACTCTTTATGTTTTTATGCTAAAGTTTCACACTTGTTCATGCCTGTTCATTTCTTTGATTTAACCTTCTAATATATTAACCACAGTTATTTTAATCTCTTTTTTTTTGTATGTTCTCTTCCTCTAATCTGTGAGAAAACTTGTGTGTGAAGGAGTTTCTATTCTCTTCTGGAGGCAGATGGCTTGCTCACACTCCTCCCTTAGTGGTAGAGTCTACCTTTGCCTGGAAACTGTGTTTCTTTCTGTTGTAATGTGAATAATTTCTATTGACTCATTTCAAGTTTACTGACTCTCTACTCTTTCATTTCTAGTTTACAAATACATCAGCCAAAGGAATTTTCATCTCCATTACCATATTTTATGTTTCATATATTTTCTTTTAGCTTATTTTAAAATATTCCCTTGCTCTTTTTTTTTTAATTTTTTTTTAACGTTTATTTGTTTTTGAGACACAGAGAGACAGAGCATGAACGGGGGAGGGTCAGAGAGAGAGGGAGACACAGAATCCGAAACAGGCTCCAGGCTCTGAGCTGTCAGCACGGAGCCCGATGCGGGGCTCGAACTCACAAACCGCGAGATCATGACCTGAGCCGAAGTCGGCCACTCAACCGACTGAGCCACCCAGGCGCCCCTTCCCTTGTTCTATTAAAATCCTCTCCCCATTTGCTCCTGTTATTCAACTTTTCAACTGTCATATATACTGTAAGTAACATACTGTGTTTTTCACAGTTATTTTATTGTGCTTTTCAAATAATTTTCCCATCTGGGCTTTTTGTCTCTTCTTTATTATTTTCTCTTTTACTCCTTAGTTACTGTATTAGTTTCTTAACACTGCTGTTAACAAGATAGGATAAACTGAGTGGCTTAAAACAATGGAAATATATTGTCTTGCAGTTCTGGAAACTAGAGGGCTGAAATCAAGGTGTTAGCAGGGCCATACTCCATTTGAGATCTCTAAGGGAATCTTCCTTTGCCTTCTCTAGCTTCTCGTGGTTTGCCAACAATCTCTGGAGTTCATTAACTTATAGATATGTCATTTCAGTCCTCTGTCTTCACATGGCATTTTCCCTGTTTCTTAGTCTTCATGATCCTCTCTCTTCATATGACATTTTTCTTGTTTCTTAGTCTTCATGTGGCCTTATTCTCATAATGATGGCAATCATATTGGGTTAGGGGTTTATCCTACTCCAGTATGACCTCATATTAACAATGACAATTTCATTTTCTTTTTCTCCTGTGCCATCATTTTAAAATTAAATACCAGATATTTTGTGTAAAAGAATAGTAGATACTGAAATAAATAATACTTATCCACAGAAAAGGACATGGTCCATCTTATTTGAGGTCACTAATGTGGTAGACATGAGTCAATATAGTCTGTATTTGATCTGGATTTGGCTTTGTTGAGATGTCAGTTAGGTTCACTTTTCTGACTTCAACTTGTTTGGGAACAGAATTATAAGTTTTTCTTTAGTATATACATGAGACATAAATTGCTGAAGGGTTTTTCTGCTGTCTCCTGCCCAGCTCCCAATCTTCAGTAGGGTCTTTACACCTATACCTTGGAATAGATGTCTTTTAGTACTCCTATCTTGTCTCCAGATTTTCCTAAGGGCTATGGAAAAGAGTGTGTTTGGATTCTCTTTGTTCAACTGTTTTCTTCTTGTCCGCATTTAAAACTTTCTCTTTTTGCACTACTCTGCTAAGGATAAAAGTACAAAAGTCTCTTTCCTCTAAATTGGACTCTTTACATTTTAGACCGTAGTTTATTGAATTTCTTTGTATCTCAGTTCTCTGATGAGCTTTATGAATCACGATTTTGTATGTCCTCCTGTATTTTCTTGGGATTGGATTGAAGTCTTCTTACACCTTTCTATGTCTTTGGATGTAGAAGTCATTTTTTAAAGCTCTTCTGAAAAGTTCTCCTTTGCCTTAGATTTATTAAGTGGAAACTACAATTTTTGTTTATATCTGGGTATACCATCATAGCTAAGAAATTCTAACTACAAACCTTCAGTCAAATTTCCATAGCTGAACATTATTAATAAGCCTCCAATAAATAAGTCCTAAATAGCTGTGTTAGCTGCTTTCTTCCGAACAGCTGAGTATTTACCACATTGGTATTATTGTAAACTAGATAAACCAGGCATTATAAATTATTTTGGGTGTGGTTCTTTACAGTGCAAGAACTACAGTAAGCAAAATAATCCCTCCTTTAACTCAAAGATGTCTACATCCTAATCCCTGGAACCTATGAGTTTGTTACCTTGTATAGCCAAAGTCTTTGCAGATGAGATTAAGTTTAAGGGCATTGATTTTGGGAGATTATTTTGTATAATGATGGGCCCAATTTAGTCCTATGAGTCCTTAAAAGTACAGAAATTTTCCCAGCTGCTGGTAAAGGAAGATGGTACTAAAGAAGAATGGTCAGAGAATGGCAACATTGCTATCTTTAAACATGGCGATCACCAACCAATGTACACGACCACCAGAAAATGGATTCTTCCCTAGAGCCTCCAGAAGGAATTGTAGCTCTCTGGCCCCTTGATTTCAGTTCATGAGATTCATATCAGACTTCTGACCTACAGAAGTATAAGATAATTAACTTATGTAGTTTTAAGACTCTAAGTTTGTTGCAATTTGCTGTAGCAGCAGTAGAAAACTAATACAAGGCTAAAACAAAACAGTATGTTTTGCATACCTATTTTTGAAAAATTTTTTAAATAAATCTTTTATTGTCTTATTCTGCTATCTTTCATTTGCCAGGAAAGTAAGACAAGAAAGAAATTAGAGCACTTGAAGAAATATTAATACTTTCTTAAACATTAAGTTTGAAGGCTAGAGTATAGAAATACATATATTTTTAAATCTGAAGAATCCCAAGGAGATCTCATAACACCTTACTTTTCTTTCCAACATTCAATAGCTCTCAAATTCAGAACATTATTCTACATATATGACTTATAATGTTCCAAATAACATTATTAATATAATCTTAATGAAACATCACTTTTTCAGAATGAGGTATTTTTAATGAATCTATAATAGTGGAAAACAGGTACATTTAGGTTTGTATAAGGTTTAGAAAAGGAGCAAAACAAAAGTAACTGATTTAATTTTAGAAAGATATCAAGCTTAATAAAACTTCATAGGTTTGTTGCTTCACAATTGAGAACATTATACCATTTTCTTTTTGTATTTACAACATTTGAAAATATTTCCTGGGGCGCCTGAGTGGCTCAGTCGGTTGAGCATCCGACTTTGGCTCTGGTCATGATCTGGTGGTTTGTGGGTTTGTGCCCCACATCCAGCTCTGTGCTGACAGCTCAGAGCCTGGAGCCTGCTTCAGATTCTGTCTCTCTCTCTCTCTGCCCCTCCCCCACTCTCACTCTGTCTCTCTCCCTCTCTTAAAAATAAACATTAAAGGGGCGCCTGGGTGGCTCAGTCGGTTAAGCGGCCAACTTCAGCTCAGGTCACGATCTCATGGTCTGTGAGTTCGAGCCCCGCGTCAGGCGCTGGGCTGATGGCTCAGAGCCTGCAGCCTGCTTCCGATTCTGTGTCTCCCTCTCTCTCTGCTCCTCCCCCGTTCATGCTCTGTCTCTCTCTGTCTCAAAAATAAATAAAACGTTAAAAGAAATTAAAAAAATAAACATTAAAAACTTAAATATATTTCCTAAAGACAGTGCTATTTTTCTTGGTAAAAAAACTTTTCTAACACTGTATTAAGGCCAAATATTCCCTTGGTTCTCCAGTGAGTAGCCAGTTTTTAAGCATAATTTAATTATACTCCAATTGTGTGTAATTTAATTGCACTCCGAGTTTTCTACAACCAATTAAATTGCACTCTAAAATGCCATCTTCTAGGGGCACCTGGGTAGCTCAGTCAGTTAACTGTCTGACTTCAGCTCAGGTCATGATCTCATGGTTCATGGGTTCTAGCTCTGCATTGGGCTCTATGCTGACAGCTCAGAGCCTGGATCCTGCTTCAGATTCTCCCGCTCTCTCTGCCCCTCCCTTGCTCATGCTCTGTCTTTCTATCTCTCTCAGAAATAAATAATAAACATTAAAAAATAATAAAATAAAAAAATAAAATGCCATCTTCTTGAAGAACAAAGAAAGCATAAGAATCCTTGAAAATCTAGCTTTTGGTTTTGCTCTTGAGATTATAATAAATTTTCCGGCAAAGATGTTCACTATACCAAAACATTCTATATGTGATGTGTACAACCCAGTTATTGTTGAGTTGTAAGAAAACATTTAAATAGGATGATTGTTACACTGATAATAAAGTTTTATACTTTTAAATATCCTGATATTGGATGAGAATTGTATAAATACCTGTATTATCAACTCACATGATTACTGTCATTTCCAGAAGGTGCTTAAAGTCTTCAATCAGAGTCTGATTTTTTACCTTAAAGTATATAATTAGCTACAGTTAAGAAAGTCACTGCTAAGACTTTTTTTTGACCTTGACTATTTTGAGAAGTGATACCTGAAATCCTGACAGTGAGGAGAGAATAGTGGGGGGGGGAAAAAACTTAAGAAATAGACTCAATAAAGTCAGATGATCTTTAGTACACAGCATGCTTTGCAACTGACCATCTCAACCCTAGTGCTTACATCTGTATCATATCTTCATCCATCTGCTCTAATAACTATACCTTAGGCTTTGTCATAACTCTTAATAACCAATCCTCTGACTATAGATAAGAGCTCACTAAAGCTGATTATTACACATATTTTTCTTTTCTTCAATATAATTTTCTTTTCATACCTTTTTTTTTTTTGTCCCTTCCTAAATTCATGACTTACCATTTTAACCAAACTCTGCCACTATCCTCACTATCTGGCCCCATTGATCCAACTGTATCAATCTAGCTGTCTACCAAGTAATTTTTTTTATGTAACTGGAAAGGCAAGAATTAATATTAATTAATGGTCTCCAGTGTCATATCCACAGTTTTTCTCAGCAAGCCCTCTTTGTCTGCCTAGTCATTTTCCCTCTCCTTTGTCCAGTAAATTTCAAAACATGTCTGTTCTGCATAACTAATATACAGCCACCATATGTCATTTTCATCTCATCCCATCAATTTACATATTTCTTTCCAAATAACATAAAAACCACAAGTAGACCTGCATAAATGTCTCCATCCGCTTAACTTTTCCTTCCCCACCCCCCAGCTCTCCCAGGTTTTCTTTCTTCCACAATAGAAGAAGTGCTATTTTTTCTACTTAATGTTTTTCAAAGACCTGACTCCACCATTTTTCTCTCTCTTCAAACTATATATAAGACTTCTCTTTCTCTATGAGGTCTTTTATTGATTTATTCAATATATGTTTACTTCTTAAATATATGTATATTTCTTCCATATTAAAATCCATTAGCAATAGTAATACACTTAAACCAGATCATTCCTCAAATCCACATTTCACATTCAGGTGTATATCATTTAGTACGGTTTTACTGTGAATTATAATACACCTGACTTAAAATAGACAATAACTTTTAGCTTATATAAGATTTCCAATCAATCAGGATTCCAGTTCTATTCTTATGATTTGTTTGGTTCTGTTTTTGTTTTTGTTTTTGAGAGAGAGAGAATGCAAGTGAAGGAGGGGCACAGGGAGAGGGAGAGAGAGAATTCCAAGCAAGCTCCACACTCAGCATGGAGTCTGAGAAGAGGATTGATCTCATGACCAACTGTGAGATCATGACCTGAGCCCCCAAATCAAGAGTGGGATGCTGAACTGATTGAGTCACCCAGGTGCTCCTGCCCTCATTTATATGTTGGCTTCGTTCTTCATGGTTAAAAGATAGCAGTCATCCACAACTAAAGCAACATCTAATTTGTTAATATGCAGAAGGAGGGAAAGGAAGTGTCTTCTCCAGTTAGGAAATAAAAATTATTCCTTGAATGGATCATCTGCTGTGCCCAGGATAACTTAACTAATCACTTCCAAGAAGGATGAATTTACCATGATTGGCTTAGTCAAATTTCTAGTCTGGAGCTCAGGGTGGGGTTAACTTCTCCTGAGTCCTAAGGACTATGTAATAGAAATATAGATACTTAAAAAAAAAAAAAATAGATGTTTTGTGTGTCTCCTATCCTCCCAATCTGGAGGAAAGGGGGATGCTGGAAAAGCCAATAATGGTGTCTTTACACAAATAAAGAGATTACAATGAATCCAAATGTAAAAAAAAAAAAATGATTTCACAGAAAGGTACAGATCTAAGATCCTATGAATATTCAAATCAAATTTCTAATTTACTACTTGAAACAATTCTAGGCATGCTGGTTCCTCCTGTTCCTTTACTCACCCTGTTTGAGGGACTTTGCCTGGGGTGGCTTTTGGGTTACTGAACCTAGGAGCTACTTGTGAACCTCATGTCCTTTAAGAGTATTATATTCGGCTTGGCTTTGGCTGCTGTTCAGCCCTTATAGGGCCTTTCCCCATGCCGCCTCCCACCTACACCAACTTTTGATGAGAGGTTGTTTTATATTTGTCACATATCTCTACCAAATCCAAATTAGCCTACCCATAGGGATATCCTTTGAGATGTCTTTAGTTTTTCTGACTCCAGGCCTCTGCCCTTTTTTCTCTGTTTAATGTGCATAAAATGTACATATGTTCTTAATATTTAGTGTGCCCTGTCAAGTAATTATACTTTTTTCTTCTGTTATCCTTGACTATTTTCTGGAACTAATATTTATTCAGCCATGTGGTGTTGGGTTCAAATAGAGTCTTCCTAAGTCTGTTCCTTTGCTAAGGCCAATCCAAACTAATTACTTGTTCTTTGGAAAATCTCAGGTATCTTGGGAAATGCCTATTGAATGTGAATTTCAGAGCTGGGGAAAAGCATTTACTTCTTTGTGCATTCGCAAAGAAGAATAATTTATGTACTATTAAATTTTTGCTTTTCTAACTCATGTTCTGAAGCCTAATAATTGTATTTAGTTTACTTAAAGATGACAACCATATTCTTTTCTCTCAGAGAAGTAGTCTTATGATGCCTCAGAGTTTATAGTTACACAATCATAGAATCTATAACATAACAATTACACACATGAGAGTAAAGAGTGGTTTGCTCACAATCAATAAGTCATTATCAGCCAATATATATCATGTGCAGTATGATACTAATTGTAATCCACATAAACTAGGGCTTTTTATTCCTGGCTGAAGGCCCATCTCAGACATTATCATTCTAAAAAACCCTGAAAAATAATGTAGGCTTCTGCAGAATTGCCTTTTGAAGAGGTGATAACAGGAATGAAATTGTATGCCTTGCATAACACTCAGCAGAAAGTCCTTAGATACATCTTCTCTTTGATTTCTCCATCCTCAAGCCTTCTTTCCTCAGAGTTCACATTTCTCTTCTTTGGTTGACTTCCATTTTCTTATGCAAAGCAATCTATTAGCCTTTGTCTAAAACTTCTCCCTTATTGGGAGGGAAAAAAAAACTATTAAAAACTCATATAATATTTTGTCTTTATCACTTACTGAGTTGTAATTTTCTTCTAATAAATGACATTAATGGATATAATACATTGCCTTAATTTAATACATATTTTTCTAAAAAATAGAAGCAAAAACTTGGTGCCCCCCCCCCCACTTCTGACTCTCTTCTTCCAGGCCTTGTTAACTAGAGTTTTTATTCTCCCAACCCCTTCCCTGTCCATACCTTCCCATGGAGGAAATAGATGCCTTCCTTTATACTTTATAAATGACTAAAACATCACAACATGACACCGGTTCACAGTTGTATTTAAATCCAAATAGAAGGCAATATTTTATAATTAAGAGAAGAATCGTTAAGTTTGGACTTTAGGAAATCAATCCAGTAACTGGTGAGGGGTTCTTTGAGCTGGGTAAAATTTTTGCAACTTCTGAAATTGTATCCTGTGTTCAACTTTTCATTTGCAGTTTGGTCATGAGGAAAACTATTCCTGAATTTGTTTATTGAAGAGCTTTTTCATCTTGTAATTGTCTTTTGTAGTGTCAGAGTCAAAATGAGCCAAGGAATAACAAAATTTAGTAAAAAAAAAAAATAGATGACAATATAAAATCTCTAAAATCTCTTTGGAAAATAATTCCATACTACATTTTATGACTAGAGAAAAAAAGAGCTAACACAGGCATGTTTTCTATAACAATAACTACCTCCTCTGTGTTTTCACCTCTTCAGAGGCTAATAAGACTGTCAAATTGATGGAAAGCTTCCTGCTTACTAAATTATAGGACCTCAATTTACATTAGTGTAATATGTGCCAAAAATGAAATACTATCTCATTTCAAAGTCTGTGAATTTTATTACTTATAGTTGATTTTCCTACTACTCAAAGCTGTAATAGTTCCTTTGTAGGGTTATATTTACGTATTTATTTTTTTGGAAGGAAGGAATAAAAGAGGGTGGGTGGAAAGGAGAGAAGGAGGGAAGATGTGAAGGGGAGAGAAGGAAGAAAGGAGAGAGGGAAAAGTCAAAGAAGGAAAGTAACTTGTGAGCATTAGTGTTCTTCCTCCCAACATGTTATATGACTAATAAGGATTTTTTTTTGCTTTCCTTTGGTTTGAGTTAGCCTTTTTTTGTTTCTCTTTGTGATGTCACAGCAAGTTATCTTGACAAAAACATTAATACTGAACAGTAATATGAGAGATCATAAAGAGACTTATGTCTCCTCCAATGTCATCTCATTTATGTGAAATGATATGCTGTGTGCTGAGATTTAATTTTAAAGTTAAAGCAAATCTGAGTAATAAAATTTCTTGGAGATGGCAAAGTAGAGATGTAGAGGGGCCTATTTCAAAAGAGAGACTGTCATGTAAGTCCCTATGGGAACGTAGGGAAATCTCAAAAGGAAATCAAGCATTTAATACCATGCAGTATGGACTTAATCAGAATGCATCTAAGAAGAATTTTTTTTCCAAATCTAACAACTCAAAAGGAATGCATCGTCTTTAATTTTTTAAATGTTTATTTATTTTTGAGAGAGATAGAGTGCCAGTGGGGGAGGGACAGAGAGAGAGAGGGAGACACAGAATCTGAAGCAGGCTCCAGGCTCTGAGCTGTTAGCACAGAGCCAGATGCAGGGCTCAAACTCACAAACCGTGAGATCATGACCTGAGTTGAAGTCATATGCTTAACCGACTGAACGACCCAGGTGCCCCATCACTGTCTTTAAAAGAACACTAATGCTGATCTCTAGTCATCCTCAAAAAGAAAAAAACAAAAACAAAACCATTAATTGATAAAAAGATACTGAAAATGGGTGGAAGTAAAAGTTGAAATTATGAATATCTATATTGCTTATAATACAGAAGTTTTGAAGGTGTCACAACAACCCTAAGAAATAGAGGAGATGTTAGCCTATTTTACAGATGAAGATACTGAGGCTCAAGTGTATTCAGTGATAAAAATAAGTATGAGAGAGTGGCAGTGGAAAATTGATGCTGATATTCTAAATTCAGTGAGATTCTCAGTATACCAACCTTTTTTTTTTTTTTTTTTTGGTCAATGGATGCTCTCAAAGTAAGAATGAAATTCTTTTGTGATCGTTATTTTATTTCTAAAGGAGACTTTTATTTTCTCTTTAAAATTGGGGTGTCTCTGCTGTAAAAGCCAGAGTGCTAAAAACTACAGAAGCTCTGTGGTAGAATTATGTGCCCTCAAGGGGATTTCAATCTAATAGAAAGGGAAGAGAAGCAAATACCCTACATTTCTTACACTTACTTCTTATTGGAAGCTTAGGCCTGAAATTTTTTTAAAAACTCCTTAATCTTTCAGAGTTAATTTTTGTACTTCAGTGGTCCCCTGGAATTCTGTATATAATGCTATCCATAGTTCCCACATGTGTTATAATTATTTGTGATTATAGTTATCATTATTTCTAATAATGCCTTGGGCTTTTTTGGTGTGAAGGTTAGTTCTTACTCATCCTATTTATACAAGGTGAAGCTCAGTGCCTGGTATACAGTAAGTGATCAATAGATTCATTGTTTTATGATAAATGTACACACACCTTGTATAAAAATCAAGGGATATACAAGTGTATGATGTAAAAAATGAAACATTTTCATCTTTCTCACCCACTTCTAGTATGTGGTATGATTCTGTTCTGGATGATGTAACTGTCAAACTTTACTTTGCATTGATATGTTTTTTTAAAAATGTATGAGCCATTAATATTTATTAATTTCATGTAATTAGAAATATGACAGGTTCACATATGTCAGCCACATAGGTCATCAAACACTTTTACTGCTTAACTGATTTTCAGTTTGGTTTGGATTTTCATGTATGTAACTAGTCTCTATCAGCTTCCTAAAGGATGTTAATAAAAGTTGCCTTTATTTAACAAATTATATAAAATTCTTGATCACCACTCCAAGTATCAATACTATTGATTTTGGAGATGAATTGCCATTCATATGAAGAGGACAGCTCTGTAATCATTTCTCAATTTCCATAGGTAAAGTCTTTCCTTTTATATTAAATCTACGTAATTGAATTTCTTCTCTCTCCTCCTTTGGTATCATGTTTGCTTTATAAAGACTGATGAAAACCAGAAGTCCGAATATTTTTCCTGTTTACTTTGCCACTGAAAGAAAAATATTGATATACTTAAAGATAAGTAATTGAATGCTAATATTTTGGATGGGCCATTTTAATTACTATTAGTGTATTGAAGCACTTAAAATGCATATAATGGAATCTAAAAATAGATTAAAAAGTTTCTCAGTAAATATACTCATTTGATTACTTTGTACTTAGAAATAAAGCCATCTTTTCTTTAGGCCATGGTATTTCATTTAGGTTAATCGCTGAATAAGATACACTCATTTCTTGACATTTAGTATGAATCTTGGTATTCTAGCAGGCATTTTAATAAATTTGACTTGGGTGATTTAAATGGTTTCTCACTGAGATTTTTCCATAATAATATTCAACAATAAGAGTGATTAATCAGTAGCTATGCTTGTTTAATAACTAAAACCACAATTCTGAGATTCATCATTGCCTCTTTGTTATGGTGTGTCTGAGACTATGTCTGCCATTTTTCTTAAGTACATGAGAGATTATTGGTTGGTATTTTGTTGGAGATGCTGTTTGCAGAATTTAAATGTTTTTATCATTCTATCTTCTGTTTCACTAGCAGCTTAGAAAAGAGACCCTATTTCAGTAAACTACATTCAGTGCTGACAGTTCTGCTCAGTGGTAGCTTTATTCACATGATGTAATAATTCCTGTATTTCAAAAAGACTCTCCCTGATTTCCTCATGTTTTCAACATACTTTACTCATAAGTTCTGTGATGTTTGCAATTCCAGATAAATTCATTTTCCAACTAAAACTGAATTCATCTGGGGCACCTGGGTGTTTCAGTCAATTAAGTGTCTGACTCTTTATCTCAGCTCAGGTCTTGATTTTGGGGATGTGAGTTCAAGCCCCACATTGGGCTCCACACTGGGCATGAAGCCTGTACTTAAAAAATAAAATAAAATAAATTTGAATTTATCATATCTACCTATCTACTTTTAACACTCAACTAGACTAATCTATTTTTCCTGGAGGTAAAAAATAACATGTGAAGCCTTCATGTTTCCAAGTCTTGATAATGTCATTTTTATCATCCAATCAATTTTGGATAAAAATCTTGATATAAGTTTTACTCTACTTATCTAGATCTTTCTTAACCATTCATATTAAAATCTGCCTTCCAAAAATGACTTTTACCATTGCCTCTCTCATCTGTTCTGTTCTTTCCTTCCACTTGATATTGCCTCTCAATATTATTTAATTTGGTTATGGCTATTATAATCACCTTCTAATCCCATGACCATATCCACTTTCTTGCCTCTTCCCAATAGAACCCACTTTGCTTATGGCCAAAATGACTCACAAACCTGGATTTCAGTATATTAGTTTTTAAACACCTTTGGTGACTTATTGGTGCCTATAAAATAAGTTGTATTTTTTTTTTGCATTTAAGACTCTTGACAATAATTCCCCAAACTATCTTTTTCACTCTAGAGTTCACTTCTATATTATTTTCAACTCCCCACCCCCCAACTCTCAGCTCTCAATATTTCTATATTGAGTTTGTTTTGTTTTTAGTAAGCTCTGTGCTCAGTGTAGGGCTTGAACTCAGGACCTCAAGGTCAAGGGACCCATGCTCTCCCAAGTGAGCCATCCAGGCGCCCCTCTCTATATTTGGTTTGATTCCAATGGATAATTTACCATTCTCTGTACATTTCCTTCCTAAAGCACTGCTTTCATCAGCTTAATGTTCTCCACAACTCAGACCATATAATCAAAAGTAAATTTTTTTGGTTTAATTTTAAATTTTTTAAATGTTTATTTATTTATTTTTTTGAGAGAGAGAGTAAAAGAGAGAGAGAGAGAGGGAGGGGCATAGAAAGAGGGAGACACAGAATCCAAAGCAGGCTCCAGGTTCTGAGCTGTCAGCACAGAGCTCGATGCGGGGCTCAAACTCAAGAACCACCAGATCATGACCTGAGCAGAAGTTGGATGCTTAACTGACTGAACCACCCAGGTGCCCTGGTTTAATTTTAATACTATCTTTTCCATGAAGATTTGGTGGGTTATTTCAGAAATTTTTGTCAATTTCTACCTCATCTGCACTTGTGTTTTTATTAACGTATTCATAATATTGATTTTTTTTATTTTAATATATGTCATAATATTTGTATAATTATGTTTTGTACTATGGGTGAAAAGACACCTGATCGTAAGCAACATATACATAACTAAGAATGTGAGTATGTGTGTTCATGCATTCATAAGCATGTGTGTGTCTGTGTGTGTACACAGAGATAGAGCAATGAAGGTAACCTAAGAAAAGGTAACTTTTGCCTTTTTCACAATTCTGTCATGGTCCAATTCTGACTACTCCTCATCAGTTGAAGTTGCACCTCAAGATGTCTTAAATAACTCTTTTTGCCTGTTTTGACCTTTGTTGTCTCACTTTATCTCATTATGCAGCAGCTGTCTGAGTATTCTGCTCTAATCTATTCTCTACTCAGCTAATTGAGAAATACTATTTTAGATGAAAATAGCATATAAGTTTCCACTGAGAAATCCCTGGTGGTTTAATTATCACTGATTTTTTTAGAAGCAATTTGAAATGGTTTACAATGCTGGTTAATTTAGCGATAAGTTTTCAGTGGTGTGGACATAGCATTAAGTGTTAAAATATTAAACAAGCCTTCATGGGTAGTTTTGATTGTCAAGTTCTTTTAAAGCAAAACTAATATAGGTGTCCTTCTATTCAAGCTTTTTTTTTATGAATCCAAATCTTTACTCTGTGTGTGTGTGTGTTTAAGATTATGGTGAAAAATAAGTCTCTTTGTAGAAAAGCAACATTTGAAAACAACTTAAATCCTTTCTATATACCCCTCATTTTTGAATCATGAGCTATGTTCAGTGTAAGTGGCAAACAGATACTATCAGTGATCTTTAATACTTCTCTTGTTTGTTCATACAAAGAAAGCATATTTGGGAAATAAAATGGTGCATTGGGTTCAACTACTAAGTAGATAGTCATAATTTTTAGGGAAGAGTATTTGGCAACAGCTTAAGAGATGCACAAAATAAGAGCATTAAACCATGTAAAGGGATTAGACTAGTGTTCTCTCAGTAATGGGATGAGTTGCATAAATCTGGAACTTGAATGGGAGAGGAAATGTGTTCATCCTAATCCTAAATGTGAAAAACATGTTCATTCTTAAATATACATTCAATGTCTTAAGTAGTAAACATGTTTTTATAATATCCATGAAGATTTTCTAGAATCTATTATTTTAAAATGTAAGTCAAGCATGGTAAGACAAGTCCTCATCATTTAATGGAAGGGATCAAGTGTGAGTGTAAAAATGTTTTAAGTTATATTTTCTAAAATTTGCTCTATGGGAAATGTTATACGAGGTGTTTAATGAAATATGTTCATAAATAAATGTTTTGAAAATATTGTACGTCACCTTATATTGAAGTCAAGTCACTCATTAACATATTAAAAACTCAGCATTTTTTGACACATTAGAAGCCAGCTTTCCTGAAAATTATGTAATTACAACATATCTTCCTAGTCAAACATGTTTTTTCCCCCTCAAACCATCAAACTAGGTAAATGCTCTGGAATACTCTTTTAAAATATCACCAATTGAAAAAAAAGTCTGTAGCGATAGATAACAGAATTGAAGTAGGAACTTCTTTGCAATGGCCCACAGTCTTTTGCACATGAGATGAAATTGCAGAGAAATCCCATGGCTGGTAGTAGGTAGAAGCAAGTTTTATGCCGGTGTAACATTCACTGCACTGATTATGCTAGATTCCATTTAACCTCACTGAACTTTTGCTTTCTCATCTATAAAGGAGAAATAATTTTGCCTCTTTCAACATGCTGTTGTGATTATTATATACAGGAATTTATCTTAGCAGCCCTAAAGTGCTACAAAAATTCCCATGCTTTCCAACTTAATTTTGCCCCACACTGTTTAGCAACATCAATTTTTCAAGTCAGTTAGGTTTCCTCATGCTAAGATTGCTGTTTTAAACATGTTCTACTTTCCTCGCATCTCTGAGGATACTCCTCTAGCTGTCTTGCTCATCAAATGACATTGCTTCCTGCTTCTCAGTGAAAATGTAAATCTTATGGGAAATCCTCAATATCCTGCTGCCATATCTCTAAAATTTACTTGCATATTTCTGGTGCTTTCATTCCCATTAAAATGGTGATGTACTTCCTACAGTCACACAGGAGGTCTGAATTCTGCCCTCTCCAACATTCTCAGAACTCCAAGTAAATTTTCCTTCTCTTTCTTGAATTTTCATCGAGTTTGTGTCCTTTAGATTCTCTTCCCATCAATATTTAAAAATAGGTTATTGTTCCTATCAAACTAGGACAAACAGCACCAAAAACATACAAGACAAATATACATATATACGTGTATATATATATATGTATATGTATGTATGTATATTTATATATATGTATATTTGTATGTATGTATAGTTTAATATATATTTCAGTATAATTTACATATATGTATAAACTCTAATGCTTCAGCTACTATCGTGTGTCTTTACTACCACTTGGAGTCAATATATTTTAAAAGAATTGTCTGTACTTGGTATCCCTTCTTACCAGCTAGTCATTCTGAACAAATAAATAGTCAATTTGGCTCCTGCACATGTACTTTACTCTCAAATTTACTTTCAAATAGTGAGCAACTAGTCATTTGTTTATATCTAACAACTTTAATGTCCTTAGAAAAACACTTCAAGAGGACAGATTTCAAATGTCTAAGTTTCTGTGATTTAGTCCTATATAAGTCCTTATAGTTTATATATACGGACTTATATATATATAAGTTTATATATATGTTTATATAAGTTTATATATATGTATATATAAGTTTATATATATGTTTATATATATATAAGTCCTTATATAAGGACTTATAGTTTACCTACATTTGATACCATAAGAATAATAACAGTTTCAAAAGAAATCCTCTAAAATATGTGAAATAGATAAAGCAAGATTTTACTTCCAAGATCAAAAACAGACAAGATCGGGGCGCCTGGGTGGCGCAGTCGGTTAAGTGTCCGACTTCAGCCAGGTCACGATCTCGCGGTCCGTGAGTTCGAGCCCCACGTCAGGCTCTGGGCTGATGGCTCAGAGCCTGGAGCCTGTTTCCGATTCTGTGTCTCCCTCTCTCTCTGCCCCTCCCCCGTTCATGCTCTCTCTCTGTCCCAAAAATAAATAAACGTTGAAAAAAAAATTAAAAAAAAAAAAAAACAGACAAGATCATATTCATGTTGCCTTTCTAAAATGCTCATTTCTTCCCCCTGTGGTCCCAGTTGGATGCCCCAGAAGTCATAAAATATCACGTTAACACCTTTATGTATCACTTCTATACCCATGTAATTTATTGATGGGCCACGCATAAATTAGATATTTCACAGTGAATATGCATTGCTTCTCAAATGACTCAGGTAGATCTCTCTTTTAAATAACTAATACCTTTGAGTTTAAGCAGATCTTTTGTTCATTAACATCACCCATTTAATTCTTAACCCTTATATCAGATCAAAATTTAAGAAACTCTTCACCCTTTTACAATGTATAATAAAGACTTCTTAGTACATCAATGAGGTGTGTTTAAAGGGCCAGGGTGTTTTGAATTAAAGTTCAAACTTTGTCCTTAACTGTTCATTTTATTCCTATTCAGAACACTCTTAATATCAGGAAATTACTTTGGTAATTTTCCCATTGTATTCTAAAAAGACTAGCTGAATTTGAAATGAAAATTATTTTAATTACAGTGACAGAAAAGTCAATATGATATTTCTTTCTGGCAGTTTGTTCCATATGAGTTCATTCAAGAAGTAAAATTGTATTGGATATAACTTATATGCACATTATGGAGTTTTAGTATGCAAATAGTAGTTCAAATTATAATGGTAGCCCAATTTTTTAAGTAGTATTTTAAAACAGAGTAGGCATTCTGCAAATAGAAAGGGCTACTAAAAAAAATTCCTAGATTTTTCTGAATGTTTCTTTCCTAGTCTTTTTGCTATTTTGCTTTGTTCAATTTCCTTATGTTGATTGTATCATTTTCTGTTAAACTCTTCTTTATAAGATACTTATCTCCAAAGACAGTTATTGAGATAGGAGCAATAAAATTGTTGAGCTGGTCACATGAAGAACAAACTATGTTTTAGAAAATATACCTGATCTCTCACAAGTTAAATGGGTTAATTTTATTAGTACCTTACAAAGCATTGTCTCATTTAATCCTAACAGCATCCCTTTGAAACCAACAATAAAATTATGCCTTTCATTTACAAATGAAGAAACAGATTTAGACTTCTAATCTCCTAAGATTACAATTGATAAGGGACTTGGAATTGGAACACAAGTCTGTATTAAAATATATCTCTTGCTTTTATTTCTCTGAAACTACTAAAGGACATGAGTCTTAAGCTTTAGATTATCTAAAATTCATTTAAATATGGATTTTGGATATTAATTTTCTCTTTATTTGAGCATTATAAAAATTAATACATAGTTTCTATAAACCACTTTCTTTGCAGCAAATGATGATGAAGAATTATTGTAATAATGTAAGTTGATGGGAATAAATCCATGTATAAGTTTTTTGAAGGTGATGAGTAAGCCGCATTTCAATATTTTGTTGTAGATAATTGAGAATTAATTCCAAAGTCTAAGAAGGTTCTGTCCTATGTGGTAGATGTGCGATAAGGTCTGTAAATATTGCAAGTAATAAGATTTTATGTTTAGCAATGATTATGGATTTTTATTGGCAGATTCAACATAAGAAATTATTTTCATGCTATGTTTGTACCCTTAGATTAGTGTTAGATATAAGCCATTTATGAGTACTCAGTATATGAAATTCTATTGTGATTGATCAGTACATAAAATTGATCCTAATACTACTGATAATTTTTATACACTTACCTGTAGACGAGAAATATAAATCCTTGTGCTTTCAAGTTTTTTCTAGTTAGCATCAATTTATCTCTTATATAAGAAGGCCTAACATCTGCCTTCAGAAAAGAAACTACTACTTTTATTAGAAGTTATTGGCAATTTTTAGCGTTCTCATTCTTGTTCATATTTCTAACACTTGAAATTCCAGAATGCATACTGTGTTTTTAAAGGAAAAATTATCTCATGACTACCTTGTAGGACATAATACATGTTAAGAAAACACTTATTGCATTGTTCACCTCCTCCAAAGTATGGTTAAAATTTTTATTAGAAATCTTTCTTTTGATTCTTAATTTTTTAAACCAGTTTACTGAGATTTTGTGGCAATTTTCTTTCCACGAAATTTGCTAATTTTAATTCTACAATTAAAAATCATTATCACCTATCTCCATTCTCACCCCCACCTCTAGGCATCAACCAATGTACTTTCTGTCTCTCTATATTTGCCTACTGAAGACATTTTATATAAAATATATTCATGTATGTTCTTTTGTGTCTGGTTTGTTTCATGGAGTATGATATAAATATAGATGCCTTATTCTTTTTGTGGCTGAATATTCTATACACATACACAGATACCACATTTTATTTATCCATTCACTAGTTGATGGATAATTGGTGTTCTTTGACTTTTTGGCTATTGTGAATAAAGGTTTTATGCATGTTCATGCACAAGTCTTTGTGTGTTCATCTACTTTCATTTCTCCTGGGTAGAGAGCTAGGGAGAAGAGGTTCTGGATTATAGGATAATTTTTGTTTCACTTTTTGAGAGACTGGCAGACTGTTGCCAACAGTGCATACCTGCCAAGAGTGTTTGAGTATTCCAGTTTCTTCCATCCTTGCCATTTCTTGTTATTTTCAGCCTGTTAATTATATTCCAGTGGGTATAAAATGGCATATCATTGTGGTCTCTATTTGCATTTCCCTAATGATTAATGCTCTAGAGAAACTTATCATGTACTTATTGGCCATTTTTCTATCTTCTTTGGAACAATGTAGATTTAATTCCCTTGTCCTTTTTTTGAGTTGTTTTTATTATTGGGTTATGCTTGTTTATATATTCTGAATACCAATCCCTAGTATGAATATATATATATATATATATATATATATTCATACTATATTCATACTATATATTCATATATATATATATATCTCATATATCTCATATATATACTATATATATATGTATATATATATATATATTCATACTATATTCATACTATATATTCATATATATATATATATATCTCATATATCTCATATATATACTATATATTCATATATATATATATATATATATCTCACAAATACTTTCCTCCAGTATGTGGCATCTCTTGAAGCAAAAATGTTTTTAACTTTGATGAAGTCCAACTTATCAATTTTTTAAATCACTTGCACTTTTGGTACTATTTAAGAAATCACTAACCCAAGATCCTAAAGATTTACTCCTATGTTTTCTTCTAGGAGTGTTAAAGTTTTAATTACCATCAGGTCTGTGATCCATTATTAGTTAACTTTCATGTATGATGTAGGGATGCAAATTCGTATATTTTGTACATGGATTTTTTTACCCCATTTATTGAAAAAACTATTCTCTTTAATTTTCTTTGGCACCTTTGTCAGAAATTATATGACCATAAATGTAAGAATTTATTCTGGGTTCTCAATTATGTTACCTTCAGGCAAAGTATACAGCCTGTAGCACTTTCTTCATATACATGCACTGATACTCTTCTGAATACTTTAGTGGGGATCCTTTATATAGCTTTTGATTCTTCTAATAGACTAGGAGTGAGAAAAATTTTCCTCTAAGGGCCAGATAAGAAATATTTTAGACTTGTGGGACACTCAACTCTGATGATGTAACATAAAAGCATTCATTGACAATACATAAATGGATGAGTGTGGCTATTCCAATACAACCTATTTACCAAAACAGGAAGCTGGCTCATGACTCATAGGTGCTGTCCACTTTACTAGACTCAATCAAATAAGTAACCATAGGTACCCACCAAACCTTTATTGAATGAAAAAAAAATGTTTGTCATATCCCATACTCTCCATGTTACCTTCTTTAGAAGCTCTTTAGCTTGTCTATGGCTTGAGTCTTTTTCTTTTTTCTTTTTTTAATGTTTATTAATTAATTTATTTTGAGAGAGAGAAAGAGAAAGAGAGGAAATGAACACGAGCAGAGGAGGGGTAGAGAGTGAGGGAAAGAGAGAATCGCAAGCAGGCTCTGTTCTGTCAGTGCAGAGCTAGACCCGGGGCTCAAATCCATGAACTGTGAGATCAAGACCTGGACTGAAACCAAGAGTCAGACACTCAACCAACTGAACCACCCATTGCCCCTTGAGTCTTAAATTATGATTCTGACATAACACTTTAATATGTCCAAAGCATAGTGGGACTATTGACCTCCTTGTTTTGGATAGCCATTACTTTAATGCAACCTTAGTTTTTGTGCAGCAATATGGCAGTTTGGGCTTACTAATTTTGTGATCACCTAATCTCTCAATTCTTTTTCCTTCATTAAATTTGGCTGAATCATGTTCCTCCCATATTTATCTTTCATTTATCCCTCCCGTGTGTGATATCATGTTGACTTCATCCCACAGTAGTGTAGCCTTAAACAAGATTTCCTGACTTTATGAGGAACTAGAATTAAGTTAAAAAGATTGTTCAGTAACCAAACCAGCCTCCAGGTATATTCCATCCATACAATTCCAGATCTCATACCAAATTTGCAGAGGTGCTTTATAAAAAGGTAACATCTCAGTCCTGTTTGAAATGACTATACATTTCCATAAACACAGCAGTCAGCTGTGCCAGTATTTGTCTTTGCTTTCTACCAAGTATCATATGTTTTCAAAAGAAAAAAAAAATTTAGTCAGTCCAGAAAGCCATGAAATTCAAGAATTTCTAACCCTTGTCTCCCACTGACTCTATAGTTTTGGAATTTTGATATCTCATAATTATCACCTGTAGCATAAAAGCAATGATGGCAACTATTGTGATGAACACTTAAGTAGGCACCTTAAGAATCTGTGGTTTATGAGCAAAACTTTCTAAATATAGAGTATCCCACCAAGGAGCTACAGGGCCAGAGTTCCCCAGCCGGTATACGGAATATGTATGGATTAAATAAATAGGTGACACTGGAAGTCTTTATATATGTGTCTTCAGATCTGGCCTGGATACTTAGAAAATAGTCACTGTCAAAGAAACTATAAAAGAATATTGAACTATGAAATAGAGGAGTGAGGAATAATCTTGGATTTTTTTTTAATTTTTTTTTCAACGTTTATTTATTTTTGGGACAGAGAGAGACAGAGCATGAACGGGGGAAGGGCAGAGAGAGAGGGAGACACAGAATCGGAAACAGGCTCCAGGCTCTGAGCCATCAGCCCAGAGCCCGACGCGGGGCTCGAACTCCCGGACCGCGAGATCGTGACCTGGCTGAAGTCGGACGCTTAACCGACTGCGCCACCCAGGCGCCCCTAATCTTGGATTTTTTTGTGTGTGGAGTAAAGTCTTTCTATATTTCCTAATTTATATTTCTAGGAATCAGCTGTCTTCAAGATGATAGTGCATTCCTTGGCAATACAAATCTGAAAGCTGTTAATAAATTCTGTCATTCCCATTGTCTTCATCATGCACCAAAAAATAAGAAGTACAAAGCTATATTTTAGAAGGTTGACAGATTCCATGCATATGCCATATTAAGCTGTACAGTCAAATATATGTTTTGTAGAACACAAGGCATACAATATTTTTCAGGGTTACAAAATAAGGAACAAATCTTTTCAAGCTGTCCAAAAAACCTTCTTGTAGTTCGAGAAGACAGAAGGACTAAGGGTAAATCCCAAAGAGTAAGGAAAAGAAAACAAAACCAGGTTCTGGGATCTATCAGGAGAAAATGGGAGTTAAAACATGGTGGAAACAGAGGATTTGACATGGAAATTTGAGAACACCGAACTGTTGATCATAGGCTCATTTACTTATAGTCCCTGAATTTGGGAGCAAATTTGGGAGAGGATGATGGTATTCTAAGCTTGGGAATAATTGAGCTCCTGACAATATTGTAGGAACAAAATTTTTAATGTGAAAAATTAACTTATTTAATAAGATGTGAGTCGGGGCACCTGGGTGGCTTGGTCGGTTAAGCGTCCGACTTCGGCTCGGGTCATGATCCCACCGTCCGTTGAGTTCGAGCCCTGCGTCGGGCTCTGTTCTGACAGCTCAGAGCCTGCATCAGATTCTGTGTCTCCCTCTCTCTCTGCCCCTCCCCTGTTCATGCTCTGTCTCTCTGTGTCTCAAAAATAAATAAACGTTAAAAAAAATTTAAAAAAAAAGATGTGAGTTTCTGTATTCACTTAACTGTTTATTCTATTTCACTTATCAGAATGAAACATTTTGTAAATGACAAGTCACACTGTTAAATATTCCAAGTAAAACGTAAGCATTTACTTAAATATTGTGTCATTTGCAGCAAATTATTTCTAACCTTTTCAGGTTATCAGTACACAAATAATGACTGAAAACATGAGAAAAGGCCGCATTTTGGTTTTGCATTTTTATGTCATAAGGAAAAGCTTGAGATATTTCTTCACTTCTTTTCTTACATAGTTGCTTTTATCCTACCTGCACTGGTTTTGAGGGAATGGACTTGTTGATGAGAGGTGACAAGGGGGGAATGTCTTCCATTTGAGCTCCTTGGTAGTGCATAGACAGAGATGAGAAAAGGGGGAGGTCAGAAAAAAAGGGAGGGTGCAAGGGTATTAGAGCTTCACTGACCTTCTTTTAACCATTTTGTCAATGACGAGCCCTCATCCGAGTTCCAGAAATTTCTAACAAGTGAAAGTTTCTACCAAGAAATACCCCTAAATGATCCATGCCTTCTTACATATATGAACTTGGAATTCACTATCTTACCATGATCTGATTATATAACTCAGTAATTTTCAGAAAGAGCCAACTATTATATTTTTCCAGGCAAAGTGTGGCAAAGAACAAATGCTTTTAAGAAAAGTAAAAACAAGCACCCACCTTGATTTTGAAGACAAAGACAGTAATGAATACTTTTAATGTTGAAATAAAAGAACCAACATCTGATCCCCTAAGAGGAATAATATTAAGAATACTCATGATTTTACAAAAGAAGCAAAGGTGTTAAGAATAAAATATATAAGCTGTCCATGATTATTCAGAATTTAATTTGTACATTTTTCATTTGGTAAAGAATTCAGATTCTTTGCTTCTTCCTCTCTCTCTCTTTTTTTTTTTAATTTTATTATCTTAATGCTTTTCTTTTAGTACTTGCTATCACTTCCAGGGGAAAAAATGTTTCCTGAAGATTCAGAAGCAGAAAGAAATCCCCAAAACGATTACATTGCCCATTTTCTCTCTACTGTTCATCATAATAATTTTAGAATAGAAAGTTCTAAAAACAATAAGCACAATAGGAACTAAAGTTACCATACAAGGGGCGCCTGGGTGGCTCAGTCGGTTAAGCATCTGACTTCAGCTCAGGTCGCGATCTCGCGGTCCGTGAGTTCGAGCCCCCGCGTCAGGCTCTGGGCTGATGGCTCAGAGCCTGGAGCCTGCTTCCGATTCTGTGTCTCCCTCTGTCTCTGCTACTCCCCCGTTCATGCTCTGTCTCAAAAATAAATAAACGTTAAAAAAAAAAACATTAAAAAAAATAAAGTTACCATACAAGAAGATTAAAGAGTTCTTGGCTGCTATTTTGTTATATTTGCAAATATAATTTATTGTCAGATTGGCTTGTATACAACACCCAGTGCTCATCCCAAAAAGTGCTCTCCTCAATGACTATCACCCACTTTCCCACCCCCCCACCCCCCCCACCCCCCATCAACCCTTAGTTTGTTCTCTGTATTTAAGAGTCTCTTATGGGTTTGCCTCCCTCCCTTTCTGTTTGTAACCTCTTTCTCCCTTCCCTTTCACCATGGTCTTCTGATAAGTTTTCTCAAGATCCACCTATGAGTGAAAACATTACATCTTTCTTTCTCTGACTGACTTATTTTACTTAGCGTAATAGCCTCCAGTTCCATCCACATTACTGCAAATAGCAGGATTTTATTCTTTCTATTGCCAAGTAGTATTCCATTGTATATATAAACCACATCTTCTTTATCCATTAATCAGTTGATGGACATTTAGGCTCTTTCCATAATTTGGCTGTTGTTGAAAGTGCTGCTATAAACATTGGGATACATGTGCCCCTATGCGTCAGCACTCCTGTATCCATTGGGTAAATTCCTAGCAGTGCTATTGCTGGGTCACAGGGTAGTTCTATTTTTAAGTTTTTGAGGAACCACCACACTGTTTTTCAGAGTGGCTACATCAGTTTGCATTCCCACCAACTGTGCAAGAAGGTTCCCATTTCTCCACATCCTCTCCAGCATCTATAGTCTCCTGATTAGTTCATTTTAGCCACGCTGAGCGGGGTGAGGTGATATCTCAGTGTGGTTTTGATTTGTATTTCCCTGATGATGAGTAATGTTGAGAATCTTTTCATGTGTCGGTTGGCCATCTGGATGTCTTCTTTGGAAAAGTGTCTATTCATGTCTTCTGCCCATTTCTTCACTGGATTATTTGTTTTTTGGGTGTGGAGTTTGGTGAGTTCTTTATAGATTTTGTATACTAGTCCTTTATCTGACATGTCATTTGCAAATATCTTTTCCTATTCCATCAGTTGCCTTTTAGTTTTGTTGATTTTTTTCTTTTGCAGTGCAGAAGCTTTTTATCTTGATGAGGTCCCAATAGTTCATTTTTGCTTTTAATTCCCTTGCCTTTGGAGATATGTCGAGTAAGAAATTGCTGCAGCTAAGGTCAAAGAGGTTGTTGCCTGCTTTCTCCTCTAGGGTTTTGATGGTTTCCTGTCCCACATTCAGGTCCTTTATCCATTTTGAGTTTATTTTTGTGAATGGTGTGAGAAAGTGGTCTAGTTTCAACCTTCTGCATGTTGCTGTCCAGTTCTCCCAGCACCATTTGTTAAAGAGACTGTTTTTTCCATTGGATATTCTTTCCTGCTTTGTCAAAGGTTAGTTGGCCGTACATTTGTGGCTTCAATTCTGGGTTCTCTATTCTATTACATTGGTCTATGTGTCTGTTTTTGTGCCAATACCATACTGTCTTGATGATTACAGCTTTTTAATAGAGGCTAACGTCTGGGATTGTGATGCCTCCTGCTTTGGTTTTCTTCTTCACTATTACTTTGGCTCTTCAAGGTCTTTTGTGGTTCCATACAAATTTTAGGATTGTTCTAACTCTGAGAAGAATGCCAGTGCAATTTTCTTTGAGATTGCCTTGAATGTGTAGATTTCTTTGGGTAGTATTGACATTTTAACAATATTTTTTTTTTCTTCCAATCCATGAGCATGGAGTGTTTTTCCATTTCTTTGTGTCTTCTTCAATTTCCTTCATAAGCTTTCTGTAATTTTCAGCATACAGATCTTTTACATCTTTGGTTAGGTTTATTCCTAGGTATTTTATGATTCTTGGTGCAATTGTAAAGGGGATCAGTTTCTGTATTTCTCTTTCTGTTGCTTCATCACTGGTGTATAAAAATGCAACTATTTCTGTACGTTGATTTTGTACCCTGCGACTTTGCTGCATTCACATTCTAACAGTCTTTCGGTGGAGTCTGTTGGGTATTCCATGTAGAGTATCATGTCACCTGTGAAAAGTGAAAGTTTGACTTCTTTGCCAATTTTGATGCCTTTGATTTCATTTTGTTGTCTGATTGCTGTTTCTAGGACTTCTAACACTATGTTAAACAACGGTGAGATGGACATTCCTGTCATGTTGCTGATCTCAGGGGGAAAGCTCTCAGTTTTTCCCCATTGAGGAGGATTTTAACTGTGGCTTTTCATATATGGCTTTTATGATGTTTAAGTATGTTCCTTCTATCCCAACTTTCTTGAGGGTTTGTATTAAGAAAGGATGCTGTGTTTTGTCAAACACTTTTTCTGCATCTATTGACTGGATCATATGGCTCTAATCCTTTCTTTTATTAATGTGATGTATCACATGGATTGATGTGCAAATATTGAACCAGCCCTGCATCTGGCTGCTATTTTAAATGGACTGATAGTCTTTTGCCTCAAATGCATTATACTGCAGTATACTAGTATGTAGGAATCTTTTGTTTACTGTTTTAAACCTGTATCTATAAAGTAGATATACCTGTAATATCTGTATAAATAGAACGAAGTAAATAACAGAAGATTTGAGTAAGCCAGGTAATTCCAGGAAAAGGAGGTACTCTGCAAGTGAGAAAATGAACATGTTAGTTTTAATAATCACCTACAATAACTATATAGAATTAAGGTCCATTGGAATATGGCATGATAGATTGGGCAGGAATTACAGATCCTAGGGAAGGTAGATCTCTCATTTCCTGAGAGGCAATAATTTAAGGCGATTGTAAAATAATGTAGATAGATGGTGATGAGACATAAAATAATCAATAGGAGACAAGATCTGACAATGATTTGATAATGTTGTATGTTAAGGGAGAAAGTGCAAAGGTAAGAGAAAAGCAGAGTGATAGTTTATGTTTGAATTCTATTAAACCAGGCTTTGCACTGTTTCAGTCTAAGAGACTGCACATAGCTTCAAGGGTCAAAACCTAGAGAGAGAGGAAAAAACCTAAATAGCTCCAAAAGCCCCAACTGAGAGCCTGAGGTGCTCACTAGGTTCCTACCTCCACTATCTCCCAGCACCAGAAGACTTACTAGAAAATCTCTTATGTTTTTCTGTTTCTCTCCCTATCTTACTTTCTAACAATCTGCTTAGAATCAGAAAATTCCATGAGGGGGAAACCACTGCCAAATATTGGGCTTGCATCCCTGTGCTTTTTTTCTTTCCAAAATCTCCACCTTTCAATGTTTGTTTCTTTGACAGCCTTAAATTCCAGTTTCTTATATGTAGGTATTTATCAATTAACTATTAGGGGCCAAGTACTAGGTTAGGTGTTAAGGAAAAATTAAGAGCAAAAACAGATGTGGTCTTTATCCTCATGCAATTTAAAATCTCAAGGGCTCAGTAATAATCAAGTAATTACATAAATGCAAGTAAAACTGAGACGTAGACAAGTAGAAGAAGTACAGGGTGTTGCAAAACCATACAGTAGGTGAATTTGACTCTGATGGGGTGTCAGGAGATGATAATTCATCTCTGGTTAAGGATGGATAATGCGTAGTTAAGGGAGGAGGAAAGTGAAGAGCATTCCTGGAAAAGGGAACACAGATACAAAAGTCTCATGCTGCATAGGGAGAATAGAGTGGGAGAAGCCTGATGTGCCTGAGTGAAAGAACTTTGGGAACTATGACATGTGATGAGGCCAAATATGATGCTGGAGGCCAATTCACATAGTGCTTTTTAAGTCAAGCTGAGAAGCTTTATCTTCATCCTCAAAGCAATGGGAGGTCACTGAATGATTTTAAGCAAGGGAATAACATAATGAGAAATGCTTATTGGAAATATTAGCTGGCTGCAATGTGGGTAATAGCCTGTATTTCATTAAGTATTATAATTTAACCAATTTTATTGTTAGAGTCTAAAATTTAAAAAGATTATCAAACATATTAATGACCATAGAACTTGTAAATGATGGAGTTGGACTCAATTTCACAATAATATTTCGTGGCCTGGTAATCCTCTCTTTCATCCATATTGCTTTATGTGAAAGAGGAAGAGTACACATAGAAAGAATATAAAGGTAAAGGTAAACACTGGGTGGTGGTTTAGTTTCACTGTCAGATGACACCTGGAAGGGAGAGATTTTTTTTTTTTTGCATGTTCTAGCTGCATCTTACAAATTTAATGCATAGCATTTTCATTATCAAATAGTCCTAAATATTTTCTAACACCTGTTAGGAATTATTTTTGATTCATAGGTAATTTAGAAGTGTGTTTTTAAAATTTTAAACATGACATTTTAGCAATTACCTCTTAAATTTTTTAACTAAATTATGCTATGTCCAGGTAATATACTTCATATTATCTTTGAAATATCTTGATTGGCTTTACAGGCTAGTAGGTGGTCAATTTTCACCACTGTTTCATAAATACTTGAAGAGTGTGTGAATTGTTTTCAGATACACAGTTCTGTGTCCATTAGATGAAGGATGTAAACTCTTATCATTGAAATCTTCTAAATCCAACTGTTTTTTTGTCTCCCAGTGTATAATTACTGAGCGATATTAAACATTCCCCCAGTTTGTGAATTGTTGATTTCTTCTTCTAGTCGTGTCATTTTTTTGAAGCTATTTTTTGGTGAACATGTTAGAACTATTCTACCTTCCAGGTTGATTGAACCCCCTTTTTATAGGTGATATGTTTTATCTTTAGCAATCCTTTTTTATCTTAAAATCTACTTTGTCTATGGGGCACCTGTTTGGCTCAGTTAGTTGAACATCTGACTCTTGATTTTGGCTCAGGTCATGATCCCAAGGTTGTGGGATCATGCCCTGTGTCAGGCTCTGCTCTGAGTTCAGAACCTGCTTAAGATGGTCTCTCTCTTTCCCTTTCCTCTTTCCCCAGCTTGTGCTCTCTCTCTCTAAAATATTTTTTTTAATTTTACTTTGTCTAATAATGCCCCATAAGCTTCCATTTGGTTATAATCTTTGTTTCTTATCTGGTGTTCAGTCAAAATAATTTTTTATTAACCCTTTATTAAAATACAATTTACATGTCATAAAATTTATGAGTTTTGCATTCATTTGTATTGTATTCATTTTGTATTGTATTCATGTGTATTCATTTTGATGGCCTACATTTTCAAATTGGAAGAAAAGAGAGAGAAATACCAGGTTGCTGGGGAAATTGATGTTACAGCATGCTAGAAATAGTTGATGTGTATCCCAAAGAAGAAAAAACATGGTTTTTGATGCATGTCAACTGTTTCCAAATATGGAGGAAGATGAATGTATTCTCCAGGGCTCCAGAGATCTAACCAAGGGAAAATCAGGGTAAGACACAGGGAAGTACATTTCAGGCTGTTAAGAGAATTCTTTGGGGATGGGTGCTGTCAAAAATGTGGTGAGATTTTCCTATTATGGAGAGTCTATATAAACAGAGATGGATAATTACATGTTAATGGTATTGTGGAAAACATTTATCCTTTGGGCAGATGTAGGAAACTCATGATTTCTGAAAGTTCTTTCAACTCTTTGATTCTGTGATTCTCTGATATATAATTACATGTAGTGCTTCAAATTTATTAAATGATAAAAGAACCCAAGAATAAAAATATGGTAAAATGCAAATGAACTTGCTCATAGTTCAATTTTTTTTAATTTAAAAATACCCTTATATAACAATGGTTATTACAATGCCTAAGGCACAATTAAAAGTCAGGTTCTAGGCAGTGTGGCAAGTTAGAAATACCTGATTACATAATAATACATTAATTCCTTTAAAAGCTTTCTTGAAATATATTGATCATTCATTTGAAAAAATTAGACATACTAGAAATTGCTGTAAATGTTAACTAAAAGGAGAATTATTATCAAACTTTATGTCTAACTTGATTGTTGGCATAAAATTGATGGTTTCTTTATTAGCATGAATCATTATTAATGTGCTCAGCATGTGACTAGCAGTGTTCCAAACAACTACAGAGAGCATTGTTCTATTAAAAAACAAAACAAAACGTAACAGTAAATGTTGGAGTTTTTCAAGTGAAGGGGTGATACTGCAATCTGGGAGATTCATTTGTGATGCTCAGTGAGGCCCGTTTTACAACCTTGGTACCTATAATAAATATACCTTTTGTTCTGCCACCAGATGGCAGAAGTAAGCATTACTTGGTTGAGAGTTTACAGGTAAAGTGCTTTAATATTTTTTACATAATTAGATTAAATCAAAACAAGCAGCTTGAATATTTTTTAATAGCTCTTCTAACAAATTTGGTAATGGTGAAGAAAGAAAATATTAGCTAAAATGAGAATTTGGAATTAAATCCATTACAGTATTTTTAAAAGTATTCGTTTATAATAGTATTTCTCTTTATTAAAAAAAAAAAAGGCTGACAAGGAATTCCTACTGACATGTTTTAAAGTAAATATTTTCGTGGGGCGCCTGGGTGGCGCAGTCGGTTAAGCGTCCGACTTCAGTTAGGTCACGATCTCGCGGTCCGTGAGTTCGAGCCCCGCGTTGGGCTCTGGGCTGATGGCTCAGAGCCTGGAGCCTGTTTCCGATTCTGTGTCTCCCTCTCTCTCTGCCCCTCCCCCGTTCATGCTCTGTCTCTCTCTGTCCCAAAAATAAATAAACGTTGAAAAAAAAATTAAAAAAAAAAATAAAAAAATAAAGTAAATATTTTCATCCTTTATGTATTACTAATTTCCATCTCCTCCTAAAGGTAGTCAGTGGACATATAAATAGGGGTAAATTTAAAAGCATTAGCCACATGTTAAATGTAAACCAAAGAAGAAATGTATTATTAAATTAAAGCATATATTATTTTAAAAAGAATTACTAAGTGTTACAAATGGGATATAAACAATCACATGTACATTAAAATTACCTGACTGGCTTAATACATTTTTAAAAAATAATAAAATTCATTCATACAAACCCTAGGCATTTTTAAAAAGTCTTTCCAAAGGGATACACGTGTTTCTTTACTAAATAAGAAATGCTCTGGCTATTCAAAAAATGTTTTTAAAGATCATGGATGAATTAGTTATTTTTCATATAAAGTCATATTTTTGTTCTGAAGTGTTTTTTTTTTTTTTTGGTCCTTTAAAAATTCCACTTCTTGTATCTGATTGATTCTTCAACTCAATATATTTGACTTATGACAAATAAAATATTAATATCTAGTAAGTTTGTTTGGTTAGAGTCATTTATATGGACAACGCCTTCTTTGTCAACCCAACATACTATTTTGATCTTAAACTCTCAGTAGCATGTGACAAAGCTAACCATACTTTTCTTCTTAAAAGATGATTTTTTGTGACCTCTGCAATACTGCATTCCTCTGTGTTCTACTTTGCACTCCTTTTAAGTCCATTTTTGGAGAAGGGGTTCTGGTTCTGTAGCCTGCTTGCGGGTGTTAGAGAGGTAATAGATCATTTGTTTTCTCTCTTGCCAACATTTCCCTACATGATTCCATTCATTCTCTTACCTCTGAAAGTTACTTATATGATGAAGATTCCCAAATGCCTATGTCCCACCCATCAGACCCTTCATTGACCTCCAGACTCTTAGATCCAACTGCCTCCATGAATTAAGTCTCTTTTACTCTAGGACATACCCTTTTTGATGGCATTGGCTTCATGAAGCGGCTGGGCTAGTTTTCCTGCAAAATGTTCCAATTTCTGGTAAAAATGTCAAAAACACGTTCAAGTAAAACTGCATGACCCACATTCTTCTAACATATTTAAAAAAATAAATAAAACCTGCAATAGAGGGGCCAAGCTATCATCACTGTCCTCCAGAAACAGGATATGTATAAAGGGTTTTGAAAATTTATTTTTTCTCAGGGCAGCAATAGCTATACAATTGAGGTATAATTTAACTTACAGATTAGACTCCTTAGGACTAAATGTAAACTTGAGCCACTGTGTATTAATACATAAATGTGTTAATTCTGAAGTTTGTTTAAAATGAGGATTCTTGGTTTATACTAGTTGTTTTATATTAAAATGCCTGTCAACTTGAATATGCCTGTAACACATATTTCATATTTAATATTTTACCTGGCTTGGAGTGGGAAACTTCCCAAGAGCCATCTCCCTACAAGGCTAGCTGCTGGCCTGCAACATATCTTAGGGCCAAATATTCAGCCCAAATGAAAACAAGCTGTAGCGCAGACTCACTTTGAATTTGAATCAAGAAACATGGAAAAAATGAGACATTAGGTAGTAGAATTTGCAGTTGTAAAGTCATGGAGTAATGTGCTGAAGGGGCCATGACTGATACTAGTTATGAGTGAGGCTGTCCTTATGAGTACCTACTATGTGTCAAGTATTGTTCTGAACACTTGACAAACAGGGGTAAGCAAAACAAAGTCCCTGTGGTCATGGAGTCTACAAACTGATGCACTCATCAAAACAACACGCAAGATAATTTCAAGTGGGTATAAGTGTCATAAAGCCATAGAGCTAATGAAACAGGTGTTCTGGGATGAAGTGGATTGGAGAGTTCCTGGAAAGCCACTTTGAGATGGTAACAACTGAGCTGAGATTGTGTGCACCAAAAAGGTGTCAGTCTGAGGCATATTTCAGGGAAGAACATTTTAAGCAGCAAGGAAAAGAAATGAAAAGGCCCTATGGCAGAAGCCAGAGAAGGAAGGGCAAGTACAGCTGGAGAATTGTGAGTGAGAGGTATTCAGAGATGTGGGAAGAGACCAGTAGAACTGGGGATGAGTTTAAATTCCAAAGAAAAGCCAGTAAAGACTTTTAAGAGGTAACATGATGTGATATATGATTAACCTGGCTGCTGTATGGACATAAGGAAGAAAGCCCAGTAAGGAACAAGAGAGACTAATAGATTTTTTTTTTGAAGTTTTTAAATAAGGCAACTAAGATTGCTTAGGAGGAACCAGATGGGATGATGGGTCCAAGCAGAGCTATTTGCTTTTGTTTTTATGTTTTCAGGATTGGGAAATCTTAAGCATGTATGTAGACTTGAGTAAAGGTGAATGAAGAAAAGAAGAGGTTACAGAAATAGGTAGAGAAAAGTGACCAATGGTATAAGATCCTAGCTGAGATACTGGGATTTAAATTTAAATAGTTGGCTCTTGTCATGTCATACGGATCCCATCAGAGCTGCCTCAAGTAATGCAAGAAATCAGAAAAAAATTCATAGCATCAAAAGTTATGGTAGAACTTTTATTGGAAAAGGTTAAAGCTTGCATGGCTGGACTTAGCAAGATGGAGATGTAGAAGGACCTCCTGTTCTCATTATTATTTTGCAGAGAGGCATATAAGGAACAGAGCCTCTACTGGACATGGCATTTTAATGGAAGAACCCCTCAGTTCTGTGTGTCTCCCTTTTGACAGAGCAAGCATGATAAATGGCCTTGTCAGTAGGAAAATACATTGGTTTTTGGCATCAGGTAATATGGATTTGGTGTACCAGCCAATTAGGAATTTTCTGGGCAAGTCAGATGCTCTCCACTTGGAGAAATAGAGATCAAAGTGGCCTGAGGAATTTTTCAGTACTTGCTGGCTAGAGGAGAAAGCCATCAGTTCTATGGGAAGCTGGATTTGAGTGTATGCCTTGAAATAAAAAACAGAAAAGCCCATCCAGGTCTTAGCAAGTTCATTGTCCCTAGTATCCAGGGTAAGCGCCTGGGTCATTTTTGGATATTTCTGCTAACAGTATAACATATTTGAACAAGAACAGATACTCCCTCCAAGACTAGAGAAAATAAATGATTATATAAAAGTGAAGGTATTTGAGGCATAAAGGGAACAGGGAAACAGTAATTTAAGCAACTGATGTTCCCAATTTTCTCAGTGAATAAGCAGCAGTGTCTCTGGCTGAGAATAGAAGGAGTTGTGTAAGGAAGTTTGAGGGACATAGTGAAAGTTTAAAATTATAAGTACAGAAACAAGAGAAGTTAAGAAAAGTAATAAGATTGATAAACAATGCTGAGGGCCCACATGATAGACTTTTAGTTGTGGAGGGGTTATTAGTTTTAATGCTACTGTCATGAATGTGTTTATGTGTGCATTCTCATGCTTTCCTTGAATAATATTCAGCCTCTGTTTATAGAGATCAGGTAAGGGTCTATAGAATTGATCCATATTTCGGGTTTTTCTAGGTGTATGTGCGAGAAGGATGATATTAATTGCAATTCAAGAACCTAGTGACATATTGGTTCTTATGATAAACCATATACCATGCCACCCACATATAGTGACAAAAGGATAGAAGCCATCAAGGGGCTTATAGGTCAAGAGAAAATGATTCATCAAGAGGTCAGAAGTCCCATGGATTATAGGAGTGAGAATATGAGGAACTGGGATAGTAGGAGGCTTTTTATCAGACTGTTGAGTGGTAATGTTTATGTAGCTTTAAGTGTACCCATTTAAAGTACAACTAGAATATAACATTAGGATTTTGTTACCAAAGTGGATTGAAATGTCATTGGAATGAAGAAACCCCAGGGGCAACTGGAAGGCTCAGTCAGTACAGCATGTGACTCTTGACCTCAGGATCATAAAAAAAGAAACTCCAAAATTTTCATGAATTCTGAAAATTTCTAACATTTTAATAGGAATTCTGATGGGAAGAAAGAGTGTGACATCTCCCAATTTTTGCTAACTTAAAATAATTTATTGGGAATTCAAGTGATGAAAGTAACAAGGAAAAAGTAGAGTCCATATGACATTATGATATGTATCTTCAGAGAAGACAAGATATAAGAGTTTTCAAATATTGTTCTCACCTCCCCCGACACTATACTCAAAATGGTACAGATGTGGGGGTCATATGCCACCTCCTCAAAGAAGGGAAAATCTCAGTCCAGCCAGTAGAAGAGGAAAGAGTTTGAAGATAGAGGGCACATCAGAAGAGCTTTCAAGAAGGAAGCCAATATAGCAGGAAGAATGAGGGTCAAAATGTATCAAAAGAATGAAACTTTTAGAAAAATGTTTGCTTTCAGTTTGGCAGTAGAGGATTGCTGGGACAGGGATGTAATTAGCTGTATTTAGCTTCAAATATTCTGATATTGATTTAAGATGTTTTGGTTACAGAACTGACTGAGGATCCCAGTCAGTGTCTGGCTTGGTGTTAGAAATATGGAGGTGATATTTCAGAGTGTGGCCAGAGTCTTGTTTCACAAAAGGACAGTTCTCTGGGACAGTGACTGGGGCCTGTGGACACAAGGGTTGCTGTCCTCCTTTTGGGCCTGGTTTGCATGTAATGTAGAGAACAAGAGAGAAGTAGAGTTTAAGGTAGACCATTTTGGAAATCTTGTTTTCATACGGACTTTTATTTGCTATGAAAAGTAAGCAATGGTTAATGCATAAGAATAATTCAAACATACATTAATATTCACTTTTTATACTCGTGCTTATTTTTTAAACAAAGGCTTCTCTCCTGGTTTAATAGTGTACACGTTAAGGCTTGTCACTCAGTATACCTCTTGGAAATGTATAATCTCTTCCACTTACTAATGACTATAATTAAGATACACATTTTCTAAAAGACCAGTAATTAGTTTCCATAATAAACATACCATAGTAATCATTAGCTGTGACAGATAAACCATGGCAAAATAAAGGTTTGCTTCCCTTTTTCCCTCCAGTTTATGCTGTCCTATAAAAATCTTGAATACCGTGTGTCTGTGCACGTGTATGCGTGTGTGTTTTTTACACATAATATAGTCATGGCAGCAAGAGAGTGGCAAGCTTTCAGGGTAGTGGGGAGAGCCAATGGTCTCATTTGATGGCAAGCTAAGAATTTTCTTTTTCTTTCACTTTTCTTTTCCATTCCTTCTCATCCTTTTTCTGTGCTCCTGCACCTTCCACTGCCAACAGGCAAGGGGCTGAGATAAAAAGTAAGAAAGAGAGTAGCCAGTAAAAGAACAAGAGGCAGATATCCCAACTTTTTGCTGCAAAGGAAGTGCAGTCTCTCCAGCTGTAGCATTTTGTCAGGCAGGTGGTTGAGAACTGAGATGATTTTACACTGATAAATTGTACATTTTCTTTATTATCCTAACATAAAATCAGCTGTGACTATCAGGTTGCTGAACAATAGCTTTAACATGGTAGGACATGGAGAAAGTCAGTGAGAGGCCAGTCCTGGAAACTGCAGTATGGTGGCTGGACAGCAGGGGGTGCCTCAGCTACAGGCTACTAGAAGTTCAGGCAGGCACAGGGTATGGAAAGAGGCAGTACAACATACTTGCAGAGTTAGAGGAAGGTAAATAAGAGCTAAGAAGTAGGTAAAACAGCAGGAGTCAAATGTCTGTCTGTTTGTATGTATTTGAATTGACATAATTTTGGGGACAGTCATGTCCAAAATTTGCATTCCAGGCTGGCAGGCTGGAAATTCAGGGAAGAGTTGATGTTATGGTCTTGAATCCAAACTGTAGGCTGAAAACTCAGGTTGGGTGTCTATGTTGCAACCTGGAGGCAGAATTTCTTCCTGTTTTGAAAACTTCAGTGTTTACTCTTAAGGCCTTCAACTGATTTGAAGAGGCCCACACTCTTGTGAAGGGTAATCTGTTTTAATCAATGTTTACCGATTTAAATGTCAATGACATCTAAACATAGAGCTTCACATAAACATATAGAATGGCATTTGAGCTGCCAACTTACCACCATAACCTAGACAAACCAACATATAAAATTAATCATCACAATTAGTATCAGGAAAGTACACACCAGAAAAAGAATAATTAACAATGATAAAGAGGGACATTACATGAAGATGATGGGCATTTTGTGGGGGAGTATACATCTAGGAATGCAATGACTGGATAATAAGACTTGCATATGTTCAGTATTCCCCCAAACACAGGTTTTTCTCAAATTGAATTTATTTTCCTAAGTATGATGTTTATACTGCTTTGAAGTGTTAAATTGTTTTTACTAAAATTAATAAATTGTGAATGATTAATACCTATCTGCTTGGCATCCTAGGAGATACCTATGCCAATATCCAGAACACATTATATCTTTTTGTAATGGAAAGGTAGCCTTCATACACATCTCTTAGGTATATAATTAGCAAGACATATTGTTTTCTAGGCCTCCAGTGGCACTTTACTTTGACAATACATGATAACGGTGCTATGTTTACAGATTAAAAATCTGCATATTTTTATATTTCATTACTCTAGGAGATGTTATCACTGACCTTATAGTGAATGCACTAGTCAGCATTTCACTTGCAAACTCCAATATTGCTGTAATAAATGCTCTAGAAATGTGATCAGAGGCTTGAGTGCCAAGAATCAGTAGTCAAACAATGGTTTGCAAGGACTCTTCACTTAGGGAAATTTGCTCCAGCCTTGGGTGAAGGCTTTCCTCACACAACCTGATAACTATAGGCAAACTTAAAAACAGAGAAAAGAAGTAGTTTTTATATATTTAATATGTGTAAATGTGCTAAAATTGCAGTTATATTATTTTCCAAAAATAACTTATGAAAGAATTTCTAATAGTTTTTATATATCATTCAATAATTGAATTTAATATATTTTCTCTCTATATATAATATACATATTACATATTTACATATACACATATGGCATAATTTGATATATGTTACACATGTATATATTATAAATTCATTCCTATAACTGAAGTTTCTTTTTACAAAAAAAAAAACAGGAAAGATATAGGGAACAGAATATATAGTAAAAATAATGTCAACTATGCACATACAATGGTATACATGTAACCAGGAAAGCTCAAGTTATCATATGAAGTCATGCATAAATGAGCATGTATGAATGAATGTGTACATTCATCCTTCCGTGTGTTTATGACTTTAAAAATATTGACTTTTGTTTTAGTGATTTTGTTTAATGAATGTGGTGAATCTCTTTATAAAATTGAGCTCTAAGATGTGTAGAGACATTGAATGATAATGCTTTTTCACTCCCATGATCCCTTATTAAAGCAGGCTCTACCACAGTATGGTATCTGAACATCCAATTCTAATATGATAGTTGTGCATTTCTTTCTATTTTCTGGAAAATGTTTGTTTAAAAGTTTGAAAGTCCTCCCTGATTAAATTGTGTTGATTCTAGGCCCTTATGTGAAACTAATCACTAGCCAACATTTTATTATGTTTCTATATGTTAATCTGTTTAATGTCTGTTTTCTTTCTCAGAAGATGGATGGGAGGACTATTTCCTTGTTCACCCTTATATTCTCAATTACTAACACAGAAGTTCAATTAATATTAGTAAATGAATAAATGAATGAATGCTTGAATAAGTGAGCTCTTTTTTTAAAATTTTTTAATTTATTTTTTTAATTTACTAGCATATAATGCAACATTGATTTCAGGAATAGACTCCTTAGTGCCCCTTACCCATTTAGCCCATCCCCCCTCCCACATCCCCTCCAGTAATCCTGTTTGTTCTCCATATTTAAGAGTCTCTTATGTTTTGTCCCTCTCCCTATTTTCATATTATTTTTGCTTCCCTTCCCTTGTGTTCCTCTGTTCTGTGTCTTAAAGTCCTCATATGAGTGATTTTTTTGTAAGAATAATTTTGAAGATAGAAACTGATCTACTTGTTTTTCTACTTCTTTGTTGATTTTTGGTGGCATATTTTTTGCAAGAAACTTTATTTCACCAAAGTTTAGAAATTCCTTTGGCGATAAGCCCGAGAAATAAAAATGAGCAGGTGGGTCATCTATTGGGAGTCTTCATAAGAATGGATGCATGAAAAGTACTCATTTCAGTTTCCCTAAGCACTTGGAAAAAAAATGTAGTCTTGATTTACTAACTATAAAGCATGAAGGAACTCTGAGAACATATTATTTAGATAATTATATGTCTACACTTATTTTTGTCTATTTAATGGTAATGCCTGAAAGAGGTAAAGACTCCTAGTTTTACTTTTGCTATATGTACTTTGATGCTACCTTATCAGATGTATGTACATTTATGACATTATATAATCATTATGGATTGTATCTTTTATCAGTATTAAATGAACCCATGTTACCAATTCTATCTTCTTAAGGTAATTGCTAATTGTATGAAGTTAGTACTATCTACCTTATTGTGTTTACTGTTCATATGTATAATGCTTTTGTTTATATTTTATATGTAGATAACAATTGAATGTGTCCTATGTTTTCCTATGGTGCAAGGATCTAGACATAGAGCAGTAAACAAATACAAGGACTTACTTTCTGAATTCTGATAAATATTTACCCTTTTTTCCTTAATATTTTTGTACTATTGTATTTCTCATAAATAGAATACAGATAAATTTTGTTGTGTATCAGCTTTATTTTATCCAGTCTATAAACTCTTGTTTTTAATAGGCTGTTTAAATCCTTTTGATGAAACAAGTTCATATTGTTTTCTGTTGTTTTTATGCATTTGTGCACAGTATTGACTTTATTCTCTAACTTCTGCTATATAAGTGTTTTTCTTGCCTTTTTTCTTGAGTAAATTGGGAAGCTTATAGCTTCTTTCTATTTCTACTGGGGTTACCTTTACATCTTCAAAACATTCCTTAGCCAATATTTTTCATCAAATAAAGATAATACAAACCTTAAATTTCATTTTTTCATTATAAAAAGGTATTGGATTTAGATTGTCATTAGTAAATTGTTCTTTGTAAACTATTGCATATTTAAAACTTGCATACTCATTTTTCAAAATTAGGATTTAATTTTTGTGTTCCATTTTGGATCCACACTTAGAACAATTATTTGACTTTATTTTATATTTTGTTTTATTTAGTACTTATTGTAATCTGTTTTACTTCTTTCAAGGCTCACTGCCCTGAATTCTCTGAAACCTGAGTTCTTAATTTTGATTTATATTTTGTTGACTGGCAAATATTTTTTAGTATTTCTTTTCAAGATGTCTTTTATAAGTGCCATATTTTCTGAAATGTTGAATAGCTTAGACTGGTTTTGCCTTACATTATATGTGAATGATAACTTGGTGGAATAAGGGTTTGATTTACAATTCTTTCCTCTTGAAATTCTTTAGTTGTTACTTCATTTTCTTCTAATTTATTGTTGAAAAGTGAAGTATGACTTCTTGTCTTTGATTGCAGCTGATATTTTCCCTGCCAAAACACTTGGAGGTTTTTGGTTTACATTAACTTTGTTTTGTTGAAAAATATTTTCAGAGTATTACTTTGTTACATTTATTTTGAATTAGATGAATACAGTTAGCCAACATTCACAGTTCTTTGTAGTTGTCTTTGTTGTGGTAGGTTTTGTAAATATTTGTTTGCTTGTTTTCAGGTCAGGAAATTTTTCTTCACTTGTATCTTCGATTGTCACTTCATTTCAATTATACAAGTTCCTTTAAATCTGATAATCCCAACTCACCACCTCCATGAACTTTTTCTCTATATTCTAACAGAGTATGAAAACCACATGCCACGTTACTGATTTGGCATTATCAATAATAGCTAACATTTTTGTTTTACAACTTTACAAATATTAATTCAGTTAATCATCCTAATAATTCTATAGTGAAGATGTTATTGTTTCTCCATTTTATAGATGAGGAGACAGACACAGGCAGGTTTTGTAATTTGCCCTAATAATCACAGAACTAGTAAGAGTTAAATGATTTTGCTTCCAAACTACATGTTCTTTTCTTTTTAATTTTTTTAATGTTTTATTTTTTTTTTCAACGTTTATTTATTTTTGGGACAGAGAGAGACAGAGCATGAACGGAGGAGGGGCAGAGAGAGAGGGAGACACAGAATCGGAAACAGGCTCCAGGCTCTGAGCCATCAGCCCAGAGCCTGACGCGGGGCTCGAACTCACGGACCGTGAGATCGTGACCTGGCTGAAGTCGGAACCTTTAACCGACTGCGCCACCCAGGCGCCCCTATTTTTGAGAGAGAGAGAGAGAGAGAGAGAGAGAGAGAGAGAGAGAGAGAGAGAGAGAGAATAAGCAGGGGAGAGCAGAGAGACAGGGAGACAGAATCTGAAGCTGGCTCCAGGCTCTGAGCTGTCAGCACAAGCCCGATGTGGGGCTAGACTAGACCTCATGAACCATTAGATCTAAGAACCATGAACCAAAGTCGGATGCTTAACCCATTTGAGCCACCCAGGCACCCCTCCAAACTACATGTTCTTGACCACTGGTCTACATTGCCTCCGAAATGCTGATTTTCCTTTTAACTACTTGCAATACAATTGTAATTCTGCTGTAAAAATTGTATGCATGTTTATATAATCCTTTTTAAATCTAAGTCCTCTTTGAATTTCAGGCTTAAATTTTTATACTGCCTTCCCCCTGGCCCCATCTTGATGTATTTCCTCTTCATGGTGTTTTAATCCTTCTTCCTGGAAACCACATCTTTAAAATCTTAAGATATCCTAAACATTAATTCCTTTAATGTATTCTTCCCTCACTGTCCTCTAGACATATTCTTCCTCACCTCAAATTCTGCTTCCATTGTGTTGTAGTATTTCTCAGAGGTCTAAAGCTTGTTGTTCTTATTGCATCTGGGATTTCTCTCTTTATTCATTTCTTAATGCAGGGAGATCAACCAGACTATTTTCTAACAAAGTATATAAATTATATTAACCAAATTCTCTGCCTCCCTTTGTCCTATATAAACCCATATTTTCACCTGCTTCTGGAGGGCAGGTGCACACGCACACGTGTGTGTGTGTGTGTGTGTGTGTGTGTGTGTGTGTGTTTGCGTGTGTGAGAGAGAGATAGCTCCTGGTCCTAGCTTGTTCAGATGTCATTTAATGTGGCTCTGCTGCTCTGACATGGGATCATCTACCCACACAGCTTGCTTCTGAGTAATTTAAACCAATAGACCATGAGAAAACCTACAGGCTTTTTTCTCATCTTCTAATCTAAAGGTTCTTATTTCTTTATATATCTCCCTTGTTGAACCTTCATAGGTATTTTGCCTTTCCCCTCCTTGTAGTACACCAGACTTATTAGTTACAGAATCTAAAGTAATATAGAAAAAAAGTAGTATTTATGTGTTTTTTAATGCTTTTGTTAAGAGAAGGAGGATTAATAGATTTTTCAGTTGGTTTATATTCTTGAGTCTGCTTTAGGGGGTAGACTGAAATATTTTCCTGGCTTCTTTCAGTCCTAGATTCTTTCATTAGATATTATTTCAAGTTTCAGGAGGTATTTGAACCTCTCACACCACTCTAGACTTTCCTGGTCTCTGGTTATTCGCTGTTGCTAGATTTACTGTAGAATATTTTGGGGAGTTTCTTTTCCTCTGGTTCTGTAAGATAAATTTTGGTGGCAACTTTAGAAAACCCAAATTCGAAGACATTTTATTAAGACACAGAAACAAAACTTAGAGATATTAAAAACCTGCCACAGGTTCTAATGTTGAACCAGGGTTGGAGCTGCCATGTTGTTTCCACTCTTGTGTCTGTGTTTATATATATATATATATATATATATATATATATATATATATATATATATGTATATTTTTATATATATATACATATATATGTGTATATATATATGTATATATATATATTTATATATATATACATATATGTGTATATATATATGTATATATATATATTTATATATATATACATATATATATATAATTTCTGAAAAACAAACCTGCGAGTAAATCAGAGAATTCTGTTTTATAATCCAATAACATTAAGCCACAATTCCATATGGCCCACTTGCCTTATAATTGTTGTTTTCATAATATTTTTATAAACATATTAACTTTAGGAAACTCTTAAGTAAAAAAAAAAATTCCATAATTAAAAAGAAGATTCAGTTTTTTAAATTTGTCTACAAAATTTACATTTAGGAAGGGATTATAGCATTAACAGATGAAAAAAAAAAAGAAAGACTGTCAGAGTTTGACGCCCAAATCCACCACACATTAGCTAACACAGGTTACTTAACTGTTTTCCTCTTTTATAATATAGAGATAATAATAACATCAACCTCATTCATTGACATTAGCAGTAAAAGAGATTGTTTATGCATAGGTCATGTTAGATTCTTAATAAAAGTTGTGATTGATGTTTTAACTGCAGTTGTTGTCCTTCTTGTTGCTGTTGTCATTTGATTCTTAAAATGTGGGCTTCAGCAAAGGGAGTTTCTCCGACAATTCCATAAATAAGTGGGCCAGGCTGGATGGTTGGTGTCACACTGAAACTCAGGCTCTCGAGATGAGAGCCTGGCTTTAATTCCTGTTTCTTGGCTCTTTCTTAGGACTGACAAATACAAGTATAATGAACACTTGTCAGGCCTTTAAATAATTCTTCTTGTCTCTTTTCATTTTTTTCTTTATTCACTCTCAAATCCATGCCATGTTGGTGGCTACTAATCCATACAAGATGCAAACTGCAAGACCTGTTCTTGCCACATGATTTTACTCATTTTTGGAATTTAAGAAACAAAACAAATGAACAAAGGGAAAGAGAGTGAGAGAGACAGGCAAACCAAGAAACAGATTCTTAACTATAGAGCTGATGGTTACCTGTATTGCTAAATTTTTAACAAATGTATTTTTATCTGATTCAACAATGATAATGGAGATGACAAAACATTGTTGTGTTGTTTTGCATTTACATTAGGTGTTATGTTTCTTCAGAATTATTTTTGCTAGTCCTTCATGATGGCAATAGCTATCTGCTCTTTTAAAAATTTCTCTATGCCTTCTAGCAACTCTGGTTTTAATTACGAAAACTTTGTCCAAAATTATTATTTTTATTTCCACAACAATGCCTTCCCTCTGTGAAAAGAGGTTGAAATTAACCCACCTTATTTTCTCTGAGTCAGCCTCCAGGATCTCCCCAATGCTTCAGACTTTATCAGACTCCTCATTTTAATTCTCCTTGCTCTTGTTGCCACCATCAATTATTTTTTTATTATCCTGCAGATTTTTAATGGCTTCCCTCCTTTGTGGGTATCATATTATAAGAATGAGCCACAAAATTTATTTATGTGCCCATACAATATCCCTATCTACCTGCAGGATCACCAGGTAGATAATAGTTTAGTGCTGTGCTAGGGAGCTAAAGTAGAGACAATTTTAATCTATTTACTACGGAATCCTTAAATCAAGTATAAAAAGAGTTCTTTTTGTTATTTCCTAATACATGCTAAAATAAATGTCATTTACAGTCTGACAACTTCTATGTTCTTCCTAAATGAAAAAATCATAAATGATCCCAATTAGGGCAAATTGTATTTATTCTACGCAAGGGTAGCTTTTAAACATGAAAAAGTTACTTCTCCTCCTCAGAATGTTTTGTAGGTTTATAAAATGTACTTTTCCAAGGCACTTGGGTGGCTCAGTCAGTTAAGTGTCTGACTTTGGTTCACTTCTGATCTTACGATTTGTGAGTTCAAGCCCCGCATTGGGCTCTGTGCTGATAGCTCAGAGACTGGAGCCCGCTTTGGATTCTATGTTTCCCTCTCTCTCTGACACTCTCCTGCTCACACTCTGTCTCTCTCTCTGTCTCTCTGTCTCTCTGTCTCTCTCTCTCTCTCTCTGAAAAATAAATAAACATTAAAAAAGATTTTAAATGTACTTTTCCTCACAGGACCAGTATAATGTTATAATTTTGCAGCTAAGGACATTGAGTTACTTTCATAGCAGTGTTTAAATCACCAGCATTCCAATCTTTTTTTCCCCAATCTTTATTTTTGCTGAAGGTAAAAAAGAATATTGTGATAGGCAGAATAGTGCCCCCCCAAGATGTCCATATCCCAATCCCCCAAACCTGGGGTTATGTTACATTATATGGCAAAAGGGATTTTGTAGGAGTAATTAAGTCAAGGATCTTTAGATGGGGACATTATTCAGGATTATCTAAGGGAACCCAAAGTAATTATAAGCATCCATATAAGAGAAAGCAAGAAGCAGGAGAGTCAGAGAGATGTGGTGATAGAAGGAAGGGTCAGAGTCAAACAGAAATTTGAAGATGTTATATTGCTGGCTTTGAAGATGGAGAAAGGAAATATGAGCCAAGAAATGCAGTGGGTCCAAAGCTGGACAAGACCAGGGAATAGATTCTCTCTTATAGTCTCCAGAAAGAATCAGCCCTGGTGATGTTTTGATTTTAGCCCAGAGAAACATTTTTCAAACTTCTAACCTTCAGAAATGTAAGATAATAAATTTGTATTGTTTTAAGCCCTCGAGTTTGTGTCAATTTGTTACAACAGCGATAGGATATATTACAAAGATAGACAGCCCTTGAGCAATTTAGGTAGTCTTGGGCCTCATTACTGATTCACTTTGAGCAGTTTATGCTTCTCTGAAAAGATCTCTGTCCAAGGGTTTTGAAGAAGCAGCAGCTCTGTGCAGAAAGAGGATCACTGGTGGCCATAAGGCTAAGTCCGTTTAATTGGCTGCTACTGGTTTGAGAATAATGGCCACCCTGGGAGCAGCATCTTCTGTCTTCCTTATTTGATTATATTGCTCAGTAATATGTTTGGAGGTGGTAGAAATGTGGATATTGACTATCCAACCATCCCAGGCTTGAAAGTAATTTTTAAAAATATAACAGGGACATAAGTATGTACCTTACCCATTGATGTGTCATTCCAGGTGATAAGTGTGTCATCTACATTTGCATATGTGGACTTGAGCAAATGTTTCACCAGCATATTACCAGAGTTACTTTCTCAACCTAAAATCCTTGAGTCCTTAACATATGTCTTTTCCACTCCAGCAGTTTTACATTTTAGGTTATGACATTACAACAATGTACTTTTTAGGTCCTAAAGTGAGTATCAGTTAGGATGTGTCCAGCTGACAAGAGGCAAAATGACCAACAGTCATTTAAACACACAGGGATTTCTTTATACCATGCACTAGCTCAACAAAACTATTACATCGTCTGACTCATTTTTCCTTCCTAAACTGGTATCCTAAGTGTGTTTCTTTTGTCTTCAGGGTTATAACACGTTTCTGTACTTTTAGGTATCTGGCCACAACTGGCAGAGAAGGGGAGAAAAAGTAAAGGTCAAAGAGCTTTGTCCTTGTCCTTGCCTTTATATGCAAGAAAGAATGGACTGTGTCTCACCAGGTAGAAGAATCATGTGACATGGTCACCATTACTATTAAGATAGTATAGGAAGGTGTATTAGCTTTCCAAGCTCTGTAGTTGAAAGAAAGAAAGAAAGAAAGAAAGAAAGAAAGAAAGAAAGAAAGAAAGAAAAGAAAAAAGAAAAAATGACATTGTGGATAATTGGGGGAGCCAATTCTCAAAGACTACAAAGTATACATTTAAATGTAAGATGAATTGGTTAACTACTATAGATTCCACAATATTTCAGCTGCTGATCCCATTTAAAACACTGAACTGCACAGAACTTCAGCAGAAAGATGGAGAATGGCCATCAGACTTATTATTACTTGAGTCTTTTGTTCTTACTGTTCTTTGACTCAAAAAGAAAATACTTGCAATGTAGAATTTTAATGATATTATTAAAATGTATTCTTTTTTTCTATATACAAGGAAACATTTTTCATGATCTCTTTCCTACTTTTACTCCAGAAAAAATAGTGCAGCCACAAATTAATTCCTAAGGAAATCTCTAATATCTCAATAGACTTTCCCTAGCAGGATCTTAGACATAACAATGATATAAAAGAAATGATTCTTACACTTCTCAAGGCTAATCAAGTTGCAAAATTCTAAAACATTTTGCAAGCTCTCTCACATCTAACATCCAGCCAAAACCAACAATCCTGAAATGAGATCTTTTTTATTATGTATTGCAAATTCCCTTAAAAGAGAACATATTTCACAACCCAGAATGTGACATTATTGTTGCACAGCAGTAAAGTTGATGTGTATGGTGTGTGGCATGCATCCAACCGTGTCATCCATCAATGAAATTTCAGAAGTTGATTATACTACAGAACAATCCTATAGTGGAAAATTACCCACTTTCTCAGGAGCTACTATTTAAAACATCTTTTTTGAAATGAAATTTGCGGCTTCCTGCTAACAGCTATAGAAGGGAGATGAGGAGGGGAAATGGAGGGGAAGACTTTTCCTATAATGAAAAGGAAGAGAAAAACATAGAAAAAGTAGGAAAAGGACATTTAAATTGGCAATATCCTTAAAGAGAAATCCAAATGCTCAGCAAACTTTCCATATCCCTGCTTTATAATCACTCTTGAGGTTCCTGGGGGCTTCTAAACAGGCCATTTCTGAAAGAAGATATATTTTTTGTTGTTTCAAATCTTTTCAATAATCTTTTCACACACTTGGAAACTAGGAATGCACATTAAAGTTCTAATAGGAAATTAAGTAGATAGAGAACGAATTTATATTTTTTAACCACTTGATTTTAATAATAATCACATTTAGGCCAGGTCTCTATTACCCAGTGACAAAAAGCATTGAGGAAATTACCTTGACAATTGAGACAAAACCACCCAGAGGATATTGTCCTGTTTAGTTAGCTGGATAATGGGTAAGATGCCTGAAATTGATGGTGTTTATTCAGGAGGTACAGAGCTACTCAAAATGAAAGAGAAACTTTTTTCCCCCAGGCTGTGGCAACCTCTTGGATTGTTTTCGTTTGATAACTAGTTATTTAAAATATGAATGAGAAATGAAACAGTGGCTGCTTGACTTTGAAAAATCATCTAGAATTTTAGCAGTTGAATCACTGTTCATTAATTTGGGAAGGTAAAAGATTCCATTTAAGGCAGAATAAGGTAAATTCCATACATGTATACAATAAATACCCTGGAGTCTCAGGCGTGGAAGAGTACAACCAGTTATAGGAAACCAGGAAAGTCTTTTTGGAAGAGGTAATCTTTTTCTTTTTAAATTTTTTAAATATTTATTTATTTTTGAGAGAGAAAGAGAGAGAATGAGTGGGGGCGGGGGGGGGGGAGGGGGAGGAGCAGATTGCGAGGCAGACACAGAATTCAAAGCAGGCTCCAGGCTTGATCCCACGGACCGTGAGATCATGACCTGAGCCCAAGTGGGATGCCTAACCAACTGAGCCACCCAGGCACACTGGAAGAGGTCATCTTAAAGATGGAATTTCTAAGTCTCAAATATAGCTAGGACTGGTGAGTGGAAAGAGAGGTAGCATGTGGTTTATGGAGGAATAAGCAAGCTATCACTAGGCAGCCCTAGTGAAAACAGATATAAAGCAATAAGGTTGAAAAGTACATTTTATGTGTTATTGTGCTTCTTTGTGGATCAGAGAATAGTGTAGTTGGATAGAAAAATACTGGAAACTAAGACCAGAAACTATAATAATAATCATTACAAATGAATAAAGATGTGCTGAGGTTTAAGTACATAGTAGGTCCTAAAATATTTCTCAGTCTGAAAACATAGCCATTGCTAATGTCTCAGATTTTATGGCTCTCGTGAAGTTCATTTATTGCCAACTAATTTACCGTGGTATGTAACATTTCCATTAATTCTTGCAGTGGAAAAAAAGAGTTTTGTCATTATTATTGTGCTTTGTTTTTGTTTTTAATTGTTCTTAGATGGGAGACATAAACTTGTTGCC